>NC_088132.1:16796840-17471840 GCF_036370855.1 Dromaius novaehollandiae
CCGCCGCCCCCCCACCAGCAGCCGCCCAGCACACCTCGCCCCCGCTCACTCTCCCCCCTCCTCTCTCCCCTCTCTCTCTCCCCCTCACTCTCTCCCCCCTCACTCTCCCCCACTCTCTCTCCCCCTCTCCTCTCTCCCTCTCCTCTCTCTCCCCCCTCTCTCTCCCCCCTCACTCTCCCCCTCTCACTCTCCCCCTTCCCCCTCTCTCTCACCCCCTCCTCTCTCTCCCCCTCTCTCTCCCCCTCTCTCTCTCCCCCTCTCTCTCTCCCCTCTCTCTCTCCCCCTCTCTCTCTCCCCCTCTCTCCTCCCCCTCTCTCTCTCCCCCTCTCTCTCTCCCCCTCTCTCTCTCCCCCTCTCTCTCTCCCCCTCTCTCTCTCCCCCTCTCTCTCTCCCCCTCTCTCTCTCCCCCTCTCTCTCTCCCCCTCTCTCTCTCCCCCTCTCTCTCTCCCCCTCTCTCTCTCCCCCTCTCTCTCTCCCCTCTCCTCTCTCCCCCTCTCTCTCTCCCCTCTCTCTCTCCCCCTCTCTCTCTCCCCTCTCTCTCTCCCCCTCTCTCTCTCCCCTCTCTCTCTCCCCCTCTCTCTCCCCCTCTCTCTCCCCCTCTCTCTCTCCCCCTCTCTCTCTCCCCCTCTCTCTCTCCCCCTCTCTCTCTCCCCCTCTCTCTCTCCCCCTCTCTCTCTCCCCCTCTCTCTCTCCCCCTCTCTCTCTCCCCCTCTCTCTCTCCCCTCTCTCTCCCCCCCTCTCTCTCCCCCCCTCTCTCTCTCCCCCTCTCTCTCCCCCCCTCTCTCTCTCCCCTCTCTCTCTCCCCCTCTCTCTCCCCCCCTCTCTCTCCCCCCCTCTCTCTCTCCCCCCCTCTCTCTCTCCCCCCCTCTCTCTCTCCCCCCCTCTCTCTCTCCCCCCCCTCTCTCTCCCCCCCCCTCTCTCTCCCCCCCCCTCTCTCTCCCCCCCCCTCTCTCCCCCCCCTCTCTCTCCCCCCCTCTCTCTCCCCCCCTCTCTCTCTCCCCCTCTCTCTCTCCCCCTCTCTCTCTTTTTAAACTTAGCAGCTGCCAATATCTTTGTTCTTCCAAGCAGTTACTGCTCTTTTCTTGTTACATGTCTGTGTTGATCAATGCCCAACACACAGCTATAGGTTTTTGGCAGTCTCTTGGGAACGGTGCAGGTTAGAAACAATTTAACTATTAGATAAACTGACCTGTAGTGAGAGCAAAAGACATCAGGAAAGAATAATGAGTAAACCGCCTTCAAGGTAGAAAGCCTGGCACTTCTAAAACTGGGAAGGAAGGAAGAAAGGGAATGGGATGTGTGAAGTCAATCTCACCAAACGGTTAAATACCCTTCTGAAGTCTTAAGTCACAGGTATGAGATTCCTGAAGATACAGGAGTCCAAGGAGGTCTTGAGTGTGATTTTAACAAGGACTACAATAGTTAATGTTGTAAAGAGGCTCATTAAACAAACAAGCACTCATTTTACCTCTCTCTAAGTGTTGTTTGTAAAGAACATAGAGATGATTGTATATTCATCCTGACTTAGAAAGCTTGTGAATCACACATTTCTGTGAGACTACACTAATGAAGTACTGTTGTAGACTTGTGCTATGCATGCACTCTTTCCTTAGCACCTTTTTCTTGGCCACAGTTGGAAGAAGAGCTAGATATGCCTTTTGTCTGATCCTGTATAGCTGCTTCCAAGTGAACAGTTTGGAAAAACTGTACTGAGAGTAAAATCATGTTCTCCAATAGTAGTTTAGGTGCAGAATAAATACAAGTAACAGAATTATTAAGTGGGTAATAAGAAACAAAACTACTCTAAAATCGCACAGTGTGCAAAACATGAGAATGTTCAAGTTCAGGGAAAGACCTCTGCCTTTGGTCTGAGAGGTGATTCTGAAACATGTTGTCTGGATATCTGTTAGTAAACAAAAGGTGTGTTTAGAGGGGAATGCTCAAGAAAGCCAAGATGACCTAATATATGGAATGAAATTTGTGTGCACAATTAAAACTGTTTCAAAATGACTATGAATATGTGTTTATTAAGAAGTAGGAGAGCCTTAGTTGCTGTAGCTAAATTCTCTGGAGGTATTATTTCAAAATAGGAATTGGATTTACAGATGTCAAAATGGTTGTTTTATAGTAGCTATGAGGAAAAGGAGGATTGAATGCCTGATACAAGGTTTGGAACTGTTGAACTAATTTAGGAAGAACCATTTCGTAACCAGTAAATGTGAAGGAAGTGAGCATTTCCTTCATTGCTTGTTAGCTATTACCAGAGCGTAGGTGTTCCAGAAATATTTATGGTTATACTTTCACTGCAGCAGTAAGAGCAATGCCTTGGGCTTTGAAGACCAAGAGACATTAAAGGCCAGAGAATGGGGCTAGATTGGAAGGAAGCAAACGTTTAGGAGTTTAACTGTTGAAACAAGAAAGATTCCCTGTTCTGGGTCTACAGTGAAGAAGATGAAAGGGAGACAGACAGTGGTTGAAGCACATGCAACAAAATAGCTTCTTGGTGATGCATCTTTTTAAAAAATATGGCCCATGTCTGTTGTCTTTGTTGATAAGTTCATATGCCTGAAAGTGGCGTGGCCAGAAGCACTAATTAATTCCTATTGTGCTGTGTATGCTAGTGGGGAGTAGTTTCAGGCATGCCAAAGGAAATACTTGTCATCAAATTACAATCTGTTAGAGGTTGTATCAAAAGCTACTGTATTGTCTGGTATGACTACAGTTGCCACTTAACTTGTAGTAACCACTGTGAACAGCATCCAGGGAAATATTAAGGAGGTCCAGAAATTTAACAGCCATCACTGGGCCAATTCCTTTTCCTGTACAGGGAACCACGGATTCTGTGCTAATAGACAGTAAGAAATTCCTATCATGCCCTGATGACTGTAGGGAAATTAAAGAATTTTTCAAGCTCATCATATTGGTAGTCTGGGAAGACTGCTAATAATCTCAAAATAATTTGTAATGGGCTGTATTCTGCTGTGATACCTATTGATCTTAAAATTATGTTGTGTTATTATTAATTAGAAAAAAAAAAACTAGTTTTGCAGTTTGGACAAGTGCTTGAAGTAAAGGAAAACAGTCCCCATCATTAATTTGTGAATTCTTCCCAAAAGTTAAAAAAAGAACTACTTTAAAGACAGGTTACCTATCTTTAGTTTTCCATAAATCCACCGTAAATGTTACAATAATGATCTGTAAAGCAGGTGAAGGAAGGAGTGTTGGATGGGAGTATCAGCAGTGTTCAGTTTAGACTCAACTGACTGCAATTGAAATATGAGGAGGGTATGTCAAAACTCTGGCCTTTGTGATCTCCATTCTTTTACTGATGAAGTATCCACTGCATTCTATGCCACACCGAGGCCCATAAAGCAGTTGTCCATGTGTAAGGAGACTTGTCAGCTCAAAGCCACGTACCTTACTGTAGAGATGTCATCAATATTCCATAGGATAGTTCAAGAAACCAATTGAGAGGCAAGTTAGTATTTGAAGAATGGCTAACAATTTGCTCCTCAGTTAATTTTTTTTAATTCAATTAAATTTGACAGCCATTTCAGCGAACAAAAAAATGTACACCATCCAGTTTGTTGTGTTTTAAAGCTGCCACAGCCACTCTGAAACCTGAGTGAACAGCATGCCTGAGGAATCAGGTGGTAGAAAGACCAACTTCAATTTAACATTGGCTGGTGAGGATCAGCTAACGCGTTGCCCTCACTTGTAGTAATTCTGAAAACCCAAGTTACTTCCTCTTTAGTCTGTGCTTGGACCTCTTTGACTTCTGTGGGATACTGAATCTTCCAGGGCCATGTTACAAAAACAAGAGAAACAATAAAAAAACAAAAAGGTAGTCCTGTGTCAAGAAACCAGGAAATGGCAAGCTGTTCCAAAACCTGTCTGGGAGGTGATTGGCTGTCCCTTTAGAAGACCACCAGTAGGTGACCACTGAAATTCATAGTACAGATTGTATGTCTTTTTGGCTAGAGAAGACTGACTGATTGGTGTTAGTATGTTCTGTCAGCCTCTTAAAAGATTTATGTAGTGTCACTGGAATACTTAGCGCACCTGCCCGAAACCCATTCATATTTACACTGGGCATTTTAAAAACTCTGGGGAAAACCAGGTAATTCTTTGCATCCAAGAAGAAGCAAAACTGATCTATCTGAGCAGACAGACTGCCCACGAAACATTTGAACAGTTCACTATTCAGCTATGAAATTTCCATGTGTGAGGTGGTGGACTGTGCAGAACCATTTGTTCAGTTCTGTTCTATTTTGTATGGACTTGGGGGAAAGCCAGATGATTGTAATTGCTTCCAGTTTGGCACACTGTGCATCCCAGGTGGTATGAAAATAGCACAGCTAGTTCCCCATCTCTTATTTTTGTTTGAGTGGCAGATCTCGAAGTACCTGGCTGGAACCACAGGGTTTAGAACTGCTTTATTCTCCAGGAGGAGTACTTTGCTGCAAATATTCACTGTTCTGGTTACTTTCTGTAAAACCAGAGGTCTCTGTGACAAGCAATATTTTTCAATAGTTTGGAGTCCAAATAACCTTTGTTCTCTCACTGGGGATATGCATAATCTGTCCCCTTGTGCCACTCTGTATGTCAAGTTTATATCTAAGGAATAACAGGCACCTTCCTTGTTTTGTGAAGTGTGTGAAAGATACCAACATGAAAGCTTGAAAAGTAATTTCGAGATCTGTATTAACTTAGTCTTGCTCAAGGGCTTTACTGAGAGACTGCTCAAACTGTCTCATATTTTTCTCCCAGAAAGCACTTCTGAAGGCTTGCTTTTCTGCCTTTATCAGAAACAAGGATTAGGAATGTCAGCAAAAGGAGGGTGACATACTTAATTTTATGCTTGGCCTTAACAGCCTTTCAGGTGTCTCCCATTTACTCCCCATTTTTAGAGAGGAAGAGATGACAGAAATCTTTGGCTTAGAGATCCTAATCACCACTGTTTGAGGATCTGCAATATGATCAAATCCTCCTTTGTCATTTTCTCCAGCATGTATTTATTAAGGAAATAAATACTGCATGGAGAGTGGTAGAAGAACAAAAGAAATATTTGATGAGGATTAAAGTCATAATCTCTGCTTAAAGTCATAATCCCCACACCCCTGACCACCTCTCCAACAAGCTGTGTATTTTAGAGGCAGTTCGTCCTGCTTCTCTTTTCTGCTTACAGTAGGTAGCTATGGTTTGGACACCATGGGAATGGAAGATTAATAAGCTTGTTACCCTGTGGTATGGGATACAGTCCTTATAGTATATCCTGTGGTACCTGATCTGTTTGCCTGGGGATGCCTAACAGAATTTGCAGAACCTTAGCAAGTTGGGGAGGGATCTTAGGTGAAAAGATGAATAGTTACCAGTTCACTTGGGTGAGGCTGGGACATGAGTAGAAGAGACCGATACACTGTCAGATGAGAGGGGAAGGAAAGATCCTTGTATACCTAGACAGAAATGTAGAAGTGCAGGAGAGAAAGTGGAACTGATGTTAACCTTGTTCCCGGTTTTCTTGATTTCTTCACCAAGTTCGACTCTTGTAGTAGGCTGTCTCCGTCCTGCACTGGAACTGAGGCTCCTGCCTTTTCTTCCCTCCTCTTCCATTATAAAGTATCTCAGTCCTCTGATGTCTATCACTGCATCCAACGAAAAAATCATCATGAGAAGGTATTTTCTTCTCAGCAGTAGTTTAAACTTCTTCCTGTGTTTTCATTTGTATTCAGTTATGTTTCAGAAGGTTAAAAAACAGAACTTCGGCAGAAACTGATTGTGGCAAGATGCCTTCATTTCCTTCCTTTTTCAGTTTATTTTTCCAGGAATTGGACTGGATCCAGACTTCTGATCATGTTCAGTAGCGATTACAAATATTTTTTTTTACCTACTGAGGTCATGTAGATTCTAAGCTGCTGGGTTTTTGTGTTGGCTGATGCACAATCATGTGTTTACTTAGTGTGCATTGAGTTTATGCCTGTCTGGGGATCCACTTTTCTCAATTAGTTTTAAATAAGGTGGAGTAAATGCTATGTGACTGAGATGATTTGGGGTGAAATTGGAAGCTGGTTCTATTCCCAGTCGTGGATGGGGAGGTGGGAAGGAAGAAGAGAATTTCTCTTCCACTGAAAAAGCTTTTGGAGGGAGGATGGGGAAAGAGGTGAGGAAACATTTTTTTTTAAAACTTGGTTCAGACTTGGCATATTAATATACCCTTTTGACTCTGTAACATGATCCAAATCTAGGGGCTGCTCAACCAACATTTGGATTTAGAGTCAGCCTGTATAACAAGGATTCTTAAATCTTTATCTGTAGAAGATTAGCATTCTGCTATAACTGTCAACTTTTGGTATCTGTCATCTCATCCTGTTTTCTCTCTCAGTTCTCTCATTTTTGCCCAAAGGGTTTGTCTGTGTTGTCCATTCCTGGTCTCCTTTCTGTCAGAGAGCAGCCACAACACATAAAATGGGCTGAAGTCTTTGGGTGTGACTCAGCTGCTGTGTGCACATTGCTTAACAGGAGATAGTCTGAGAGATGGATAATACGGGTTTCAGAAAGACTCCATGTCAGTTGAAATGGAATCCTTCACCAGAGGATGAATCCTTCCCTTTATTATGCTGTCTTGCTGTCAGCAATAGCATGTGTCTGGGAAAAGAAAGTGCGAGGGAGAACTCCCTTATGCTGTGCTGCCCCGTGTTATTTTGGTTTTAGGGGTCACTAACAGCTTTTACGGATTATGACACTTATCAAACTACCATAACTCCTTTTATCAGAAAGAGATTGGCCGAGAGAGTGTGCCACTTCTCGTAGTTCTGACTGGGCCTTTCTGAAGTGCCTTACCTATGGTGGTGGTGATGTATACTGCTCATGCCAGCAGGTTGACAAGGTCAAGGGTTAAATGGTGATACTGCTTATGAAGATTTTGAGGTGGAAAAAATCTTTCATCTACTAAAGGAGATGAACTTGATTTCTTTTAGAACACCTCAGTATTGGCCCTGAATGGGAATGGAAGAATAACGTGGTCCAATTTCTGTGATCTCGTTTTTGTAATGCTTGCAATGATGCAAAGGTAATGTATCTACATGGTAATGGTATTTAGACTGGATCAGTCCCACAAAGACACTAAGAATCCTATTTCTGTTGAAGACATGAGGAATATCTTCATCACCCATGAGGTACTCACAGGTGTACCTGTGACAAAGATGACTGTGGTAGTGTTACACTTGCTAGAGTTCAGTAAAATGAAAATTATATGAAGAGTAATTGTGAAGGGAAATTCTGAAAGCAGTTGGTAGAATCATCTTGTGGTGTACCTTACTTCAAGGTGTGTGTTAAATATCTCTAATCTATGTCTTTTCCTTTTAATGCTTTTCTGTTTTGTTTTTTTATATAGGTGCTGTTGGTGTTGAGCTCAGTGTTTTTGGGGGTGGGCGGATTCTTTTTCTTTCTCCTCACTGAGTTTTCTTCTACATACTAAAACTAAAAAATCAAACTGACATGCTGCTTATGGGGAAACTTGTGGTAATAGTTGAATTTTAAAATGGATTTTCTTTTGCAATATTTAAGCAGGTCGGAGATTTCAACAGCACTTCCTTTGTGCTTGAGAGGTCTTGTTACTTAATCTTTCGTCTATTTACCTTCCTTGAAAGGAATTATAAGTTAGTTTGTTCTTTCAGTAGAGAAGAACACATTTGTTACATTAAGTACATTGCGAAACAAGGAATTGTATTTAAGTTTGACCTACCAGTGCCTCACAGTGTGAACTGAAGCAAATAGTTTAGACTGTTTGTAGTTCTGTTACATCTAGAAAATAAGAAAGATGATAATTTTTTTCTCTGAAGTACTATGAAAAATTACCCTGGTATTGAAAGGCAGTGCAGACTGAAAATACGAAAATTACTGTGCCTAGTTATGGAATTATGCAAATTGCCAAACATTGTCTAGATTAGTGGAAGTAATGTGATGATACTGGTGATAAGTTTGTCACTATTAGAAGTTTGTTCCGTCATCTGTAACAGAGCTGTCTTAGTATTTTTTGCTACCAAATTTATTTAATTTGCTACCATCACTATCTAAAAAATATGCATGCTGCTCAGAGGGGTGTAATTGCACTATGTGTAATTGCACTATGCACCCTCTTGTTTGGTTTAAGAAAATGCAACTCGATTCAGTTGTAATTTGATGAATTGGCAGACAAATATCTTGTTTGTTTGGTTTGGATCTAGGTGTGGGTGGACTGTTTCTTGCATGTACTAGTGGTCAAAGTCCTTTCTACATGCCAATGAAGGAAAAAAAAATCCGTTTGAATTATCATTTACTGGTAGGTGACCAGACATGGTAAATACTAAGGGTAGGAGTAGGTAGAAGGACATCCGTTTTTAGAAACCGAAATGGTTGGTCAGAAGAGGTTCTTTCAGATGCTTTTAATATCTGCTTAGGATTTTAATTGGATTCAGCTTGCTAACTGGAGGGTACATTTAACAAATCCAGTAACTATTAGTATTTATGCTATTTTGTAGTTCATTGCTTATGTAGGATAGATCCTCAGGAGCTCACAGAATGCATTGAGAGAGGGGAGATCTTGGTCAGTTGTAAAACTCCCTGTTAATTTAAGTGGATATCAGCAATTTGTTTTAAATGTGAAACCATATGTGCAAAAACCTCTTAAAATGACTAGTTCGGTTGATTTTCGGACTGGTGCTGGAGACATGCATTGTTCTGTGCAGTTTACAAGTTAAAAAGAAAACTTGGCTGTAATATAGTATGTTTCACTTGTGTTTTTAGATATAGTTCTAATTAACTAAAAGTGATACAGCTTCTTTTTGCTGTATTCTGTTTTACTGAATACAATTACTTTTAACAGGCCTTTTTCTTGAGCTCACTGAGGTTTTTTATTGCATCATTGTTACTAAGACAGCTGGGTTTGTGTCATCTTGTCATTAGCTACATGTTAATCTGTTAGTTTGAAATTCTTAATCCTTTTCTTTTTTATCTTGAGATGTGGTTTTTGAAGTCTATGAAAGTCTACTGCTCTGTAGCAGCTCTTTTCTGACTGCTCTGCAAAAGTAAGGAATTCATAGTATGACAGAGTTAAAGCTAGAAATAAATACAGTTGTTATCCTGAAAAGTTACATAGAAAATTAAAGTAATTCTTGAATTTAGGATTGATCTAGAAAGAAGTCCATGTTGTTCTGTTATTTAGAGACTAGAGTGTCTTCAGTTTTGAAGAGATCTCAGTAGGTAGATTTGGATTCTCCATCCATTGTAGAATGGCAGTTGGTGGGAAAATACCACCTTTAGGCAAGACGATTACTCCAAATCAGAAACCATATTCTTTTAGAGTTTAGCAGGAAGAACTGGTGTGTCCTAGTTCAGATTACTCAGTGGGTACATCTGAAGAATTTTCTTGGGAGTAATGTGAGCTGCTTGTCCATCATTGACATACGGATGGGAGCCCTGGAGCTAAGAGCCTAGAGGCAAAGCTGGTACTGGACTTTGAGATATGTGCTTAGAGAATTGATTATTTTAATTTTAATTTCCTTTTTATTTTCTGGCATCATATAAACTTCTAAAATATAGCTAAATTATTGAATTTGTTCTGTGGGAATTTTGTAATGTAATTTTGTTATAAAAATGTTTATTAGCTTAAAAATACAGTCATGCTAGAGATGTTTCATCTTTACATTATAATGTCTTTTTGTAAAGGAACTGATAGAGGCAAATTTTGAAATCGAGAAAAGAACATTATATCATCGTATCTGATCTTCTGTATATCATAGGCCTGTTAGGTTTCAGCTTTCCTTCTGTGCTAAGTCCATTAACTTGGGTTTATCTAAAGTGTATTTTTCAAAATGTATCTACTCATGATGTTTTAAAATCAAGAGATACAGAATCTACTGCTTTCTTGGTTGTATGCTCCAGTAGTTTGATGTTCTTATTTCTAAAATAAAAAAATGCTATGTTTCTAATAGCTATTTATGTATCTTCAATCTTCAGCTATTGCATACTATCCAGGCTGTAGTAGCCTCTGCTTGAATATTTATTTGCTTTTCCATTATTTTTTTTTTCTTGAATTCATGTCAGGTGGTCTGCTGGACCTTTTGGAATTACTGGTGAAGAATTATTATGCTCTTACTCTCTGGAATAGCCTTACTGTCTTTTTTAGCATATAATATCAAGGATCGGGAAGACAGTTTTGTGTCACTCCTTTTTCAGAATTTAAGAACATTAGCAAGATGATCATAGGGAGTTCTTCATAAATGTATCTTGTTTGGAAATGCCTTCTTTTCCCTTAGAAGCAAAGTATAAAATTGAAAAGATTAGTCTTGCACTAAACAAAGTTCCATAAATACTGGATGTGTATGATGAGCATTTGACTCTTCTCCAGTGCAAAAAGCAGTCTTTATTTTATTTTATTTTTTTGTGCAGAAGAACACAGAATATTTGAAAAGTTACACTGGGAAGATAGGGTTGTCTTAAATAAGGCTAAAAAGAAAAGTATATTTAAGAAAAGCTGTTCATTTTGATCAGAATTTTGCATAATCTCCAGGAACAGCACATTTTTATGACAAACTTGTGTTTACTTTCAGAGTCCTGCTTTTTTGGATTCCATTTTTTTTTCTGACAGTCTGTGTTTATAGAGATAATGTGATCTTGGCAAAGCATGTAGCGCTATATCTTTGCAAAAGCTGGCTGGTATTTCAGATAGGGAACGAGTGGAGGGCTCTCAGGCCATTGATGATTAAGGAAGCATTAAGTAAACTATCAAGCAAGTACATTTTCCTGAATTATAAAGATAAAATGTCAACATTGCTATCTTAAATTATTCAAAATATAAAGCATTAAAACAGTGTTTTAAAAAGGGAATCTTTTTTTTTTTGTACATACTTCAACCATTCTATCAAAGAATAACAGGAACTACAATATTTATATATTCTGTAATTGAACTCTAAATCATTGTTTGATAGGATTTTGAATGCACTTATATGGGTTGTTTTTTAAAATACTAGTAATTAAACTTTTGTTTATGGAAATCATTTATTTTTGTATACTTCTGTGGCACTGTCTCATGAAATTGTGGCTTGCATGCATCTGTTTTGTGTGTGGGGGGGTAGTTGTTTGTTTGTTTTGTATTCACTTGTATCACATTATGTAACCAGCCCCTAATTCTGGAAGGATTTATAAGTGTAATGTAGTTCATGCATAGTTTCATCCATTTGCAGGCCTATTGAATCTGTATAGGACCAAAGTTGGGGGGAGTACAGTGAGCTCTAATTTTGACTAGGGTTTTAGCTGCTACTGCAGAACCAAAGAAAGCTAAATAAAATTGTAAAAATTCATGTTTAGGTGGTGTTATATGGAATTGTCTTTTCTATAAACAAAATTCAAAGTTAATCATTTTCCAAGTTACTGTAACTGATATGTCATTGTAAATAACTTGCTTTATTTCCTCTATAAGACCTGAAACTTTAAGCACTTTTCCACAGTAATAAAAAAAAACTTTGAGGGGGGAATTCATACATGGAATTTTCATAAAATCTGGCTTATTGATACATAATTTCTAAACTGAAGCAATTAAAAGAAGCTGAAAAAGCATGGTAGACTGAAGATGTGGGCTTCTAGAGAGCCCAAAGGAGACACTGGAAACTTGCTGTTGGCTGTTCTGTAGAGATTGCTGATTCACTCTGACTTAAAGGTTATTCTGTTTACATTCTGACAGTTTTCTTTTTTCTGAAAAGGGCTAATTTGCACGTGCTTTCAGATTCTCTTCAAATATTGTGAAAACTGGGATAGAAATAAGGGGATGGCTTCATTCAGTTAGAAGTTTTCACCCTTTTGATGACTCTGTCTTAGGATTCACTGTCAGGTGGCAAAAACTGGAAAAGGAAAAAACTCCAAAGAAGACATAACAATGGGAGCAGCTGGAGGGAAATTTTATATGTATAATTTTATAAAGAAAATCTTTTTTTGCTTTCCTGTCTCTAAGCAGAAAAGATGATAGGGATGGTATTCTGCATGATACTTTTACCCTGTATGGTAGAGTGTCCAGTCTGTAAAATGATACTTTTGGCCTCAAAAAGTAGAGATTTAGAAGTTCGATAGAGAATAGTAATCTCCATCATGATCTCCTGGTTGTTGAAACTGTGAACACCTCTTCATATAACGAGCACTGCAGAGAGGTATGGCAATACAGTTTTGTGCAGTTATTTCTCTGTACATATAGGGTGACTGCAAGTCACCTTAATCAGACCCTTTGGGATCTGATTGACTGTTTTTCTTAAACTATCCCGACATTTAGGCCATAATCATGATCTTTTTTACTCAATTTCATTTTTAAAAACTATTAAATTCAAAATATATTGAAAGAGAATAAACGTCAAAAGAAAAGTGGCTTAATGCGTGGAGCGAGAAGAAAAAAAGCCCTTAAACCTTGTTTTGACACTTTACCATCTTTCCTCTTTTGTTCTTTCTTCTGCTGTGTACCTGCTACTTGCCTACAAGAGGCCAGCAATGTTATTGGCCTCCCTCCCCTCCCCCCCCCAGTAATGCTCTGCTCCTAGTTCACATGAAGAAAATTCTAGCTCTTAACCCATGTGAATTTCTGCACACTGTGTAAACACATATGACAGTTACTTTAGAGGCAGTAGTTTTGCTAACCTCTGAGGAGGGAAGTGGCCAGACTGGGGAAGTGAGATAAGAAGGCAGGAAAAAGGAGATGATAGAATTCAGACGGAAGGTCCACAAGGTTTAACTTTTTAAAATCTAGGTTTGGGAAAAGCTTACTGAACTGCTGCAAACTGGTCAGTTTATCCTGATAGCCAGTGGTAATTGGAAAGAGTTATGACCTGTTTTCTTGAAGGAGGGGTTTGATGTAAGGAAATGCTGTATCTTCTGTGAAGGAAGAGAAAGGGTTTTTTCCTACCAGGATATAACTGTGCTTGATGAAACTGTTGTATTGTTTGTGCAGAAGATACTCTTTGTAGATGTGGAACTCCAGAGCACTCCAGTAACTGGAGAGGAAAAAGAACATTGTTGAAAGTCTGACGCCGTTCAGAAGTGCCAAACTACTGCACGTGGTGGGTCTAGGCTGTTCTGTTTCTTTTTAAACTGTTGAGAGCAAACATTTAGCTGAGGAACCCCCCATCTGCCACAGGGAAAGGACAGGTCTTCAGAGGTTGGGGGAAGATTAACAGTTTCAAAACCTTTTCCATTGCAATATGTTTAATGTTTGCTACACCACTGCTCAGCTTTCTCAGATCACAACATGAAATATATATAATTTCTGATAGCCTAGTGTAGCCTGCTTCGTTCTTGACAGCGTTTACTAAACTGGCATTTGCTTTGTAACTATTGATGCTGTTCTTTGGCAACACAGCACTGTAGTAACTACTTTTGGTTCATGTTTTGACAAATTCCTCTTCAAATATGAGAGTGGAAACTATATTTTAGAAAAGGACAGTTTGCTTCAGAAATATCTTCCAGTATCAGCTTCCCACTGTATCTGGTGTGACAAGAAGCAGGAATCTTGCAGTGATTAAAATATCCAAGCAATTTGACAGAGTACTTGCTGCTGCTGCCATTACACTTTTTGCTTTCCTTTGCACTTTCAATATTTTATGTTAACCTGTGAATGTAGCTGTAACTGTCATACGTGTCCTCTAGAGAAGGTTGAAGGGTTTTTCCCTAAACTATGTTTTCAACAAAAATGACTTTTCATAGAAGAATATTCTTTTTTCTGTTCCAGTGATGAATCAGAATATTTTTTCCACTTTGAAATGTGATTTTTTTTTTGTTATTTTTCATTGTCTCCTAATTTCTTGGTAATTCATTGGAAGCTTTTATTACATAGAAGTCTTTACTTTGACTGTTCAGTGTAGGACAGTGGTTCCTCATATTTTGTAATCAAAAGCCACCAGGCAGAATGAGGCTAGTAGCCAGCGAGCTATTTTAACCTTGAGTGTATTTGGGGTGGATTTAATCTTATAGATAAAAAATTTGCTCAGTGTACACAAAAGCATTAGCAATTTCTTTCTTAACTTTTGAAAGAAACCAAAGAATCAATTTGAGACCTATGCTTTATTTAACCCTTATTTCATGATATGAGCTCTTGAGCAGAATTCAGTTTTTGGTATAGTTCATGCAACAGAAAAGCTAGCATGATACACCATGCCTGTGAAAATAACACTTAGTTCCCATAGCTGCTGGACTTTATTTGCAAGAAAAAACTGAAATGTTGAGAATGTTCTAGAGGTCTTTTTCCTTCACTTCAGTTGCAGGCAAGCATATGCAGACTGACCTGTTCATTCCTGTCTTATATTTGCTGCTGTCATCTTTTGTTGTGTTGTTTAGAAGAATTTGAGAGATTTGCGTAAGGGAATCATGGGAAATTGAAGACATTTTTCACATACTTCCTGCCAAAGGTCTCTCTGACCTATTGTGGCCACTGCTCCCGTGTCCTCTGTGCATATAAAGCTGTGCAGATAATGGTGGCTCTGAATCGACTCAGATCACTCTGTCTGGGGAGACAAACTCAGCCAAAACAATTGGGCAACCATTTGAATTGCTTGGAAATTTTCTGATGAAATACTGTCTTGTTGAAATTTATCAGCATGGTGAAATTGAAATGTTTTGCAGATACAGACCAACTTTTGCCAAAATTGTGATGGAACCTAGGCAGAGCTGTTCCTGTCGGCAGGTTTCCGATTTGATTGCTTTTCTGGCAATTCACCGACTTGGCAGGCTACTGTGAAGACCAGGCTGCTAGAATCTGTCGTTCATTCTGCTTTTCAGACAGCACCCATAGGTTGCTTTCTTCCTGGGATAAGCTAAAGTAAGGGCTTCATTCTCATATGAAGAACTTAGAAATCTCATTCTTTTTATTTCTAATTGGAATGAAAAAATTCAAATCCTCATACTGACTGCTTCTGTCGGGTTAGTCTGTTCATATAACTGGACCAGGCTGGGATCATGACTCTTTCCTTGTGCAAAAGTTCATGGACGCTTGCTGAATTGCTGATATAGACAGTGGTTTGCCAAGTGAAAACTGTAAGCAAATGTTATCTTCACTTCTCCAGGTTTTTTTAGCACGTGTTTTGTCATTGAGAAGTTAGAGATCTATCATCATCTTTTTGCATCTGCTTGTCACCATGTACATTCAAATCTTGATACATTAAAAATCCTTCTGTGATATTAATGTACAGCTGACTAAACAGGAGAATTCATTCAGAGTCATGTACATTTCTGTACTTATTCTTAATACAAGTAGTTATTTTTCTTGTGTCTGTGACTTAACCTTGCAGCAGGACGAGTTTTAGGTCCCTTAAAAAGCAAAATGTATTAGAAAAAGATCACCATGACTGGAGACATATCCTTTCTCTACTAGAAAATGTCTTTGAATATGTTTTAAGGCAATATTTTATGTTTCTGTTCAAAGTTATTTTTGAAGTCAGGACAAATATTACCTGAGAAAGTAGAGCAGAGTATTCTCAGTGCAGAAGGTGATATAATTAAAGCACAGATTGTAACTGTATTTGTAAACTTAGGATTTGTTGTCTAAGCAATGAAAAAGGTTCTTGGGTTTTCCAGATTGCTTGAGTACTTTTAAAGGTATTGTGGTGCACTGTGAGTTTGATAGAATTGGTAAGAGCAATGTTTTCTGGTGAATTTGTGGTGTAAAGATGTGTATCTGTTGCTGTGAATTTTTTTGTGTGTGAAATACAAGCTGATGATTTGGTGTGTTCAGACTGTGCAAATGCTTTTAGGAATTGCTGGTCCTTTCTTTAGGGAGCAATGGCACTTCTGCACACACTGTTCCTTTAAAGAAACTACTTTTGATTGCTTATCAAAAAGGTATGCATTTGTTTTCTTGTATTTATACCTTTGTGTCTCAGAAAATAATCAGGCTATGTACACAGAGGAAATACGTGAGGGATACTGCATATTGTATGTGCAATAGGACTGCTGTTGTTTTGTTTTTAAGTTTTTAAAGTTTCTGTAGTGTGATAGGACATGCTGGATGCTTAATTGCTCTTTTTTAGTCTGCATATTCGAACTGGACCCTGAAGATGTTCTGGGTCTGTTTAGAGACTAAAAAAGTATGTTTCTTATCTATGGTTTTGTGAGAAGATCCATAATATTCTTTAGAACCTACTGATATTCTCCCATTAGCGCTTACTAATGTGAAACCTGTTAGGATTTTTTGTGAGATATTTCTAGCCTCTTACCTACCTACATACCTACCATAACTTGAGAAGGGTTTAGTGATAATGTTCTTTCAGACTCTTTGAAGAAAGGGTGTGAGTACCTGCGGATGGAAATTGTGTACATTTTTGTAATTTTCAAGTTTATGCAAGCTGTCCTGACAATGACAGGGAGACAGCCTATGTATTCAGATCTTACTTGTGAATAGAAAGGGCTAATTTGATCTTCCTCATCACTAGTTTATGAACTGAATATTAAAGGTACTCAGTGACATAGCCACAATAGAACTACTAATTGTATTCATAGGGATTGTAAAAGCCTACTGAGAAGTGACTGTTTCAGGCTGTAGAATCTCCTTTGCTCAGCATAACAAATTCTGTGTTTTGTTCTTCACAAATTATGGCAATTGGATAGATGATAGAGAAATTCATTTTAACTGAGTTTAATTAGACTCTAAGTTTGTTTTGGAATGGGGCATTTAAATCCTTGCAGCTGCCAGAAATACAAGCTGACTTAGATTAGAGCAAACAGAAGGAAAGCAAATGGGGAAACAAGGTTGTTGGCGTTATGGTGTGTTGTCAGATTAGTATGAACAGGAGTATAGGTGAGAATCTTAGGAAGTCTGCTGCTAATAGAGTATGTTGCGTCAGGTAAGACTTAATCAGCCTCAAAGTGTGCAAGCTGGGTATTTTTATAAGGCTTTGGTGCTGAACCTATTTTTAATAGGAAGATCTGTAGATTTGTGCAGAAAAGGTGCTTCAATTTTCTTCTTAAGATGTCGTGATAACCACAATAAACCAATTTTTCCTCTCTGAATTTCTTTGCTTTTTGTCCCAGGCTATGACCGGTTCTCTCATAAGGAAATGGTCATTTTCCTATTTGGCATATGAAGTATGATAAGCTGGATATTGGGCTGCTTTATGCAACTGTTGCATTTGAAATGCCACTCAGCTTATCATCATTCAAAGTGTTGCAACATTCAAAATGTTGCCTCATTCCACTGGGCACTGCTACCCAGAGAGTGGAAGGGAGTTGAGTTCTTAGTTCAACCTGGTTTGTTCCATCTGTTTATTGGCAGCTGTCTCGTATAGCTAATGATGATGTTGTGCAATTGATCTGATGTTTGTGGAAAAGGTACACAATTCGCTGCAATCAGGTGAATCTTCACATACTCGTGCTCGAAGTCAAAAGTCAGACAAGGAGTTATGAATGCAAGGCAGTTGTGAATGAGATGAAGGGAAAAATTCAGTGGGGGATGGAATAGCACTTTTAAACCAGGAAGTAATTTAGAATACTCAGCAATACCCTCAGCCTGGAACCTGCATGAATAGGTAGTGTTTCTGTGCTTCACTTGAAGCTGGTGCTGTCAGATCAGTGTGCTTGGACTGGTCAGTGATAGACTGCTCTGCCCTGAGCAGTTGTCTTTTATATTTTAATACAGATCTGGAAAAGTCACATTGTTTCTAGTGGACTTTGGATAAGATCTTAATTGGCTGACTAGACAGCAATTGAAGGGGCATCCCTGGAGGTGCACACAAAAATGCACAGCTGTCCAAACAAGGCAAAACTGGTCATCTCTAAAGCCGATATTGTAAGGAGAAAAACACTAATCATTTTCAAAACAGTTTGATTTCCACAGAGAGAGAAGTTGAATTTACTGTTCATTGAGATGGGTTCCTTTTTCTTGGGATATTGATGAAAGACTCCGTAGACAGATTTTGTTGAAGAAATTGTGTTGGTTTCCTGTTCTCTCCTGTCCAGGAAGATTTCTGTCTGGAGAGTCATCAATCCAAAATTTGCAGAGTACTCCCATTCTGAATTCTGCCCCATTTGAACTTCCAATGGATTTTTTTTTCTTCTAGTCAGTTTTAAAATTCACTTTTGCTTCTTTATGATGCTCTTTCCTGTGTCTGGAGGGTCACAACACGGAACTTTTTCTGTTTTTACTGATGCAGAAAGCTGCTGTTGTGCTTAAATGCTTTCTTTCAAATGGTGTTTCTTGCAACTGCAGACATGTTGTGCAAAAAAGGCAAGGATAGAGGTGCCCTTGTCCTTCATGCTACAAGGCAGTTGGTGTTAACTTTCAACTGAATTGAAAGGAGTAGCTGCTGTCAATTTTTAATTAGAATTGATTGTTTTGTCAAAAGGAGGTGTTACTACATGAAGTGAACATACCATCTCTTGCTTAATGTAATTTCTTTTCCTTGTAATTTCTCCTTTCTCATGTAATACCAACAATTTTCTTGAACTGATGCCATATTTACAGATACAGTTTGTCAAACAGTTCATGTGGTAAAAGATATTTATAACTTTTAAGTACTTAAGAAAAGAACATGGTGAGTGCAAAAGAATAGGGTCAGGTCAGGTGTCCGTTTCGTATACCAGAATCTTACTAGAACTGAGGAGCACTCCTTAGTAGAACCAAAAAGACAAAGTATATTTTAAAAAAAATGTAAGAAGTTGTTGGCAAAGAAGACAGTAGGAATTTAGGCAAAAGAAATAGGAGGGGATCACTTCATCTGAAGCTAAACATAGATTTTAATGAATATTCAATGTAGTAGTGTAGTATTAAATAATTCATTACATATTGTTCACAGCCACCAACTTTTTTAATATTAGTGTATTTTTATTACAGATACGTTATGTTCCACCTGTATGCCTGCTTTATCTGGCCTCCTGTGGATACCGGCAGCAAGTGGGTGACTTGTGATGTGCTCATTTAAAAGACTTCATTTCTTATGCGCCTCCTGTTTCCTACAGAGCTTTCTCAAGTGATTAAAGGTAATCAACAACCAAGGGGTTTATTTGTAGTGAGAGAATGCTCTGATTTTGAACCTCCAAAGGTGAATTTTTAAGTGGTGTGACTTCTGATCCTGGCATTGGAGGTTTTCCTAGAATCCCACAAAAAAAGACATAAACTGAAGGGGGAAAAAAGTTCTTTCAAGGGGAGAATTTAGATTTAATGAAACTGGTGGAGCCCATAATTCAAATTGGCTGTAAGAAGAAAAAAATGCAATTCTGGATGAGGTTGCGAATGCTGTATTTTATTAAATCATAGGGTTTTTAATTTGTCTTCTACATGTTAATGAGATTTACTGTATCAACAGTGGTCTTCAGACTACTTAACTAATTTCTTCCTGGTAGAAGTAAAATGAATCATATGAATCATTGCAGTCCGGTGTGGAAAGTAAAACAGGCCCTCAGGTGCTTTGGAGTTACAGACAGGAATAGAGAACTGCGAGTAAACATGTTGAATTGTGGATGCTGGTGACTGTTACATTTAGAGCAATGTGAGGAATGATTAATCTGATCCTTTAAATTCTCAGACTTGGAATATTATTCTGATTAAGAATATAAAAATTATCTTGTTGGATCAGGTCACTGTTCCTCTGTTCCAGAACCAGGTCTTGTATAGTTAGCAACTTGAATCTCTAAATCACTAACATTTATATACCTTCCAAATTTTATATTATACATTCTTCTTGTATGTATGAATAGACAAGCCGTTTTTAACTTTTACTAAGTTTTGGTTATATGTCAGACATCCACTTCCAGCTGTGTGTGGGCTTGGTACATTGCTGCTGTTTGACAAACAATACCTCTGTGGTACTGTCAAGAACTTACCTAGAAAAGTATTCTATTTTAGATGTATTAAATCTGTTATGCCAGCTACGGAAATACTTTATACAAATGTAAGCTCTTTTATTTTACAGTATAATAACCAGTCTGTTATGCATACCCTAGAAAATGATACTCAAATTATGTTCTCCTAACAGGCTGGTTAACGTCTCCAAGTTCAGAAACACTTGAAATGTAACCTAGGATTCTGACCATTGAAAAAGCTGAGGAATTAATTTTTTGCCATGTTTAATGTTTCTGGGCTGAAACAATGATCTCTCAATGGAGCAAAGAGAGGAAAAATAACAGGATCCAGTGGTGGCTTGTCTCTTAAGAAACACAGGTGAAAGCAATTTACATAATATGAAATGCTCTTTCACATCACTTTCCTGTGAATAGCAACCATGTGTTCCAGTTACTGCATGTGTATAGCTCTTTTAACTTCACTAGTAGACCTGTTTCATTTGTATGTATAAGATCAATGCCTAGAAGATGTATTTTCTTTTTTTCTGTGAAGAAGCTGATTCAGGGAGATTTCATTACTTGCTTTCACCTGTCTGTTTTGTCTGTACTGTTGCATGAGAGACAATGCTGAAACTTGAAAATGGTTTAAATTGAAGTGATGATATGAATATACAGATTGTATCTCTGAAGATTGTTCACACAGTAGTATCTCATGGAACCCTTAAAATTAGAGCAACAAAGAAAATAGAGGAAAATAGGGTATTCTGTGATATTTACTGTACATTTTCGACTGTACTTTGTAGATACTTGATTTCACGTTCTTAGATATGATTAAGCAAGTTTCCCTTGTTTGTTTTGGTCTTTTTTCCCCTCATACAGAAACAAGGAAGCGATGATGACTTTTTTTTTTTGAATTGGCAAGTGTATATGTAGAGATACAAAGTCTGGGAAGGAGAGCCAGAAACAAGCATGTTGCTTTCAGGTCTGTTTAGTTCATTTGAAATTGGCCAAGATCATTGTATAAAACTGGGAGCATGACAGTAGTATTTCCATTTAGCATCCCATAGAAATAACACTGTGCCTTGTAAAATAACCAAAATGGAAGGATCTGTCAATTCAAAGTGGCAGAAGTGAAGGCTTGTTTTCAATAGAGGATTATTATTGTAGTATTTTAGAAAATTGCTATGCTAATTAAAGGAGAATGACTCCGGAGATTAAAAGTATGACGTTTTGTACAAGGAAGTGGCCAGACACAAACATTACTGCCTTGCATGTTGTTGACAAAGAAGTAGTAAAATATCTTTTAGGTATGGTGATGTTTCCAGGGATGCGATGGTTATTTTCTTCTAAAATACATGATTTTCTTCATGGTTCAAGAGAAGGCCTCTTCTCCCTCCTTTTTTTCTTTTTTCTTTTTTTCCTTTCTTAATTGAGCATTTACTTGCTGCTATGTGCTGCCTTTGCGGTTAAAAGCACAAATCTTTACATTTTAAAGTATTTGGCTCTATGGCTAAGACCCTGGGGACCCATATGCCCTGTGGATAAGGCACAAGTAGGCACTCATGCCTACTTGAGTGATACTTGCACATTGAAATGCAGGTTTCAGTTTCTGTGATATACTGGCTTTTGTGTTGCTTCAGTTTAGGAATTAAAATGATACACTTTTCTTGTAGTGATGGTGACTTTTTTCAGAATTACCATCAAGGTACCATAGTTTTCTCCTCTTTTATGTGTAATTGAATATTTTTATCTATAGCATAGCTTATGAAATTAATGTTTTCCTCCTTTAAGGTGTTTAGTCATTTTTTGTTGACTTAACTGTTTTGATCTAGTTCTGTAGAGCATCTTTAACCCCTGTGAATGTGTAATTATACGCTCATCCTTTCCTTGGATATTGTGATCTTGAACAGAAAATTAAAAAATTGTGTTCCAAACAGCTCTTTTACGATAAAGCAATATAATTCAATATAAACAAAAGCTGTTGTAAATTGCACTTTAAGAATGTAACACCCATCTACCTGTGTGAAACGGTAGATTCATTTTTAACTTAAAAGGTAACATTTGTGAATCTAATCTTTGACTGTCAGCTTGTTTATAGCTCTTCTAGCTATTACTACCTGTAGCTGATATGGAATTTTGAATTCCTGGTGGTCGCTATTTAGTATATGGTTTTAATGAAAGCAAGCCTTACAGGTTGTGATCAAAGCTTTTATCATAAGCATGGATTATACTGATTAAAATTCTGATGGAGTCACAACAGAGCAAAGATTGGCCTTTGGAGTATGCTGTCAATCTCACTTTCTTTTTTAAACTTATCAAACATATCAATGCTTCTATATAAAGTTGTTCATGTCTTTTTGGTTATATTTATGAGAGAGGATTTTTAGTCTGAGTTACTAAGAAATAGACTTACATGATTAGCCTGAGAAGAGGAGATCTTGTTTTGAATCTACCACAGGTTGGAAGACATGTCACGTCTACTTACTCATTTTGAGTCTTGCCTCAGCTGACACGTTTTATTTTGTGTCTGCCTAAGAATAAAACACAACTGAAAGGTGATATTCCTACCCTTTTTTCCCATTATCAGTGCTAATTTGTGATCTGGTTAGTTGTTTGTCTTGTATCTGTACATTATAATAAGTTGCGCAGGTATCATTAAGAGATTATTTTGGCCGTCAGGTTTAACTAGCATGTCAGGTGAGCACGCGCTGTATACAATTCAGTGAAAGACAATAAATACTCCAGTTGGACTACCTTTGTTTTTCTGTCAGTTACTTTTCAGAGTTGGGACTATATAGTAAGTCAAAATGAAACTCACTTTTACTAAACCTTCTAATTAGGCTGATTGCTAGTCCTCAGTCAGTAGGTGTTCATGTTTTCCATGCATCAGAACAGTACTATCATTAGATAAGAGTATTACATGCAAAACCCAATACAGTTAGTCAAGGACTACTCCTTATGTTTCTTTTAGGCAAATGCTCTGAACAGAACCAAAACCAACAATGGCCTGTCTTACAATGACAAACATGGAAGGCACAGCAACTTCTACTGTCCACCAAAATGGTGACATCCTTGGCAATGCCAGTGCACCCAAACAGACTGAACCGTTGCTTCAAGTGCGCCTTTATCATTCCCCTGGGAAGACAGGAGAAGATTATCTGCAATTTCCAGCTGGAGAATATGTTGCAGAAGAGATTTGTGCTGTTGCTTGTAAAGCCTGTGGTAAGTGTATACGTAATGGTTTTCCTAGTGAATTTAATGCAACAGTTTTTAATAACAGTAGCATTTTGATTGACAACCTAATCTCTCCAATCTTCTTCTTGTGTCAGAAGTTGTCAGAGAGCACCAGGCTGCAAAACTGTTCCTGTCAAAAGTATTGTGAGGCTGAGGTTATAGTCAGATGGCTGCCATCTTTTTCAAGTTATTTGAGGGTACACTGTCCTTTGTCTGGAAGCTTTCTTTTGCTGACCTGAGATGTAGTTTGGATGGTTAAATTACAGCTGAGGCTAGAAAACATTAGAATTATATTATGGTACAACTCTGCAAAACGTTGGTCCTGACAGTTGTGTAGCATCAACTTGTATAATTTCTTATTAGTGGTTGAATAACCTTGGATGGAAACTGCTGTATTAAGTATAATAGGACTGCTTGTGTGTGGTTATTTCTTTTCCTAATCATTCAGGAAGTAAAGTGAGTAAATACGACAGGGCAGGAAATTAAAAGAAGGTTTCCTGTTTACATCTAAGAATGCCATTGATTTGTTACATTTGCCCAGAAACAGCAATCTGTAGTAAAATAATTCAAAAATGCATTTTGTGCACATGTTTTTCTTTTATTGCAGAAGTATGCTGAATTCATCATTCAGGAATTTTGGAAGAAAATAAGTTAATCTCAATAAATTCTGGGTATTAAAGTGATTATCTTTTCATTCTAAGCATGTGTGCATGCACACACACTCTCTGGATCTCTGATTTTGGGCTGTCGGTGGTGCAGGGCTGGGCTTGTCTTTGGCTTCC
Source organism: Dromaius novaehollandiae (assembly GCF_036370855.1). Lineage (NCBI taxonomy): Eukaryota > Metazoa > Chordata > Aves > Casuariiformes > Dromaiidae > Dromaius > Dromaius novaehollandiae. The sequence goes on from NC_088132.1 coordinate 16,820,639, forward strand.
CAAGTGCCTCAGTACAGGTGCAAATGAAGTTAAAAGAAGGGCTTGTAATTCCAGTTACTGCTTTTCTAGTAAGTCACAAATGTGAAGCTGCTGACTCTGTACTTAACATTTTGTTATGTTTAAGCATCTTACCCTTTTGTTTTTCGTCTTTTGTTTGCTATTTCATTACGAACTGTTGTTTAAATTGCATTTTAATGATTTAAATCTTTTGGGGGCTCTACCATTTTTTTCTGTGCTGTGGAATTTCTTGTAATGACTGAAGTTGTATACTCTGAGTCGGTAGTTTATATGCGTATGGGCTAGTTTCACAAAGATTCTTCTGGCTTAAGTGTTATTGTTCCTTGGAATTCTTTAGGCCTGGCAGAGTCTGACTAAAATGTGTAATCAGACATCTGATTGTAAAATTTTTCAGTTATTCTTCTAATGAATCTACTTTTCAGTTAATTAAAGCTCACCTTCCAGAGAAGCTCCCAATATAGTTTGAATTCATTAGGAATAATAAATTCCTTGAATATTTTGATTAGCTATTTCTGTGGTTATTGCTGGTCTGTCCTTTTTCTTCCTTGTTTCTAATGAGAGTTTGCCTTGCCTCAGGTTTCAGCCATTTGTTCAAGTTATATTTTTCTCTTCCTTTCCTCTCACCAGCTCTAGGGAGATATAAACTGTAATCAGGTTACTTTTAAGTCTTATTTTTGATAAAGTTTAAATCGATTGATTTCTTCAGCTCAACTGTCTTAATAGTTTTATTTGTTTTGGCTGTCTTCTGCACCATCTCCAGTTTTGCAGGAAAATATGGAGGCCAGGCTGTGTATGATATTCTTCTAACCTACATCACAAACTTAGAGAATCCTATTCCTGCTAATCCAGGAATCCAGTTAGTCCTCTTTCCTGTTACATCATCTGAAGATGTGCTTGTTGTGATATGATGTTTCTTGTTTTCTGCGATCTCACCAACCCTTCTCAAGGCTTCTGATTTTCTGGGGTACCAGCTCCTGTTTTGTATGTATAGCTGGTTTTTAGCTCCTTGACTATTTTAAAAATAATTTTGTATGGATAGTCCCTCATACTAAGCAGTTCTTATCTTTCTTTTGTTTCATCATTCTTCATCAAGATTTGTAAATTGTATCTGCAGTGATTTTGTATTTAATTCTGTATCTCCTGTGAAAATGTTTTATCCTGTTGAGCCTTTATCAATGTAGAATCAAAGCAGAGAAACTCTTTTAAAGATTGGTTTCTGCCTGGTAGCTACTATGGCAACATTATACAACCTGTTCTCAAAGGGATTCATAACTTCATTTCCTTCTGAATTGGTGGACAAGGCTGAGATGGCTGGAAGCTTTTGTAAGAGTTGTTAGTGCTTAAATCACAAGGTACCACTTCTTTTGATTTTCTGTTTTTCTAGGAGGTTTTGTACTTTTTGTAAGGCAGAGCATGTAGCGCTGCAAAGCCAGTACACTCAAACAATGTTTATGTTGGCAAAATTCTTCTTGCACGAATTTGCTATGAATCAGAATATGTCATAAAGAAGAGAGCAGTTCTGATAGTAGGAATGTCCAAAATATAACAAATTTGGTAGTTTTGAATGAATTTCCTCTGTGATTTTAGCAGTTGTTGGTGTCTTGATAACAGTATTGGTTATATAGAAGTATGACTGTGTGTGTGTCATTTGTGGCAGGTAGGGTTGGATCTAGGCAAACTTCATCAGTCCTACAGACAATCTTGTTACATACCTTTTACATGTTTCAAACAATTGAAGTGTTTCCAGTCTGTGCTGACTTGGCTTATCAGTCTGTATAAATATTATTCTGCAGTTGCATGCCAGTTTGAGGCATGCAGAAGCTAAATCACTCCCCACTTTATGTAAAGCAACTTTCCGTTTTTATAAAGGAAATATACTATATACAAAATTTCTCAAAGGTTGTTCAGATTTTTATATGGGAAACTGAACATGAAATGGAAAATCAAATTTTCTAACTTGAAATACAATAATAAATGAAGTGTCTTGAAATTAAGTTTTATGTGAATATTCATTGTCAGGGACAGCTAGTGGTGCCATGTAACAAACTGCCATGTAACAATTTATAAGGATAACACTAGCAAAAAGAGAAATCTTTGATCTCAGCCTGAGAGAGAAAATAGTATTAGAGAAACTAACTGTAAAAATGAAATATGACAGATGAGGAACTGTTCTAGAGGTTATAGAATCATTATAATAGGTCTTTGAAGTTTAGCATCTGAGATTTGTTTCCAAATCATAACCTTAAACCCTTTCTGTTTCTCCTCTCCCTCAAAGTAATCTTATATGAAATTACTACTTTAAATTGGTTTTAGTGAGCCTAAGTTCATTTTATAAAAATGTCTAGCAGTTAAGGCCATTTGACTGCAGGCAATGGTAGGTGGTTTGGGAGAGCTGCTGGAGATGCTGAGAAACAGGGATAAAGTAGGCTTGGTGTAATATTTTACAGAGGAATTGTTTATAGAACAACTGTAAACTATTTGCTTATAGTTTCAGTTTAACTCAAAATGAAGATTTTTAAAAAATCTAGAAAGCTGTTTTTAAAAATTGGTAGGTAGAATAAAAAACCATGAACTGAATTTTGTTGCAGAATAGGTTGATCAGATATGTCAGGTCTTTGAATTTGAATTTTGAATGTATGTACTTTTGTACAGAAGGTAAGTATGTTTTGTACACTGTGGTGGTGCAATTATTCTATACCAGTAATTTGCAATAAAATATCCTCGTAAATGGATTTAATGGTTTAATCAACAGATCAGACAGTTAAAAAAAAAAAAATCAGTGGAATCTTGTGGAGTCAGTTAAAGTCATTTATAATGTAACTTACCCAAATAATATGTTATACGCAAAACTGATTTTACAAGGGAAAGTAATTTTCTTTTAATTTCTAAGCTAAGTGTGTTGATTTATTCCTTCAGCTGAATTATATGAGTGAAAAATTAATGTATTGCATATATGTTTATGATCTAGATTAGGTGAATACTGAGTTAAAGTTAACTTAAGTTGTAAATCCCTGTTAAATACTTCAGTAGCTACAATTTTAATCAAAGCATTGTTTTGGTCTTAGCCAAATGCATTTGTGCCATGTTTCTTGAAAATCTTAATAATAAATTAATAGCAAAGCATGCAGAGCTAGTGACTTTGTAATTACAGTGCTTCAGTAGTGCACTGAAAAATGTTTTACCAAACTCAGGCAAATATTGTAGTTGTCATGGATAGCTTCTTGCATATCTCCTGTGGCTTTTCCTCCATGTATATGAACCCTCAACTTCAGCAGGATATGTCTGATTTTATTTGTTTATCTACTTTTTGAAACCTCTGTGTTCTGATTATTTTTTACCTTCTTTTATGACTGGTTAACCCTGATGCCTTAGCTTTTTAAGGGAGCTATAACCCCAGGAGAGAAGTACTTTGGTCATGATTGGGTTGCTGGGTTACATATAATTAGCACTTACCAAAAGACCTAAAAGTTGTTGGGTTTTGTGATTTTTATGTTGATACCTTCAGGCTACACCAGGAATCTTTTAATTCTCACCCATCTGATTTGCAAGTAAATTGGAAGGTCTGTGGTACTTTCCTTGGAATATTCTGTTGCCTCCTAAGAAGCTATAAGATGGTAGGGAATTTTTGATTGTACTAGAGCGTCTGTGTTTCAAAACACAGTGTGACTAAATGCTGGCAGTGTCTGCAATCAGTTCAAGATTTTCATGCGTGCTGCTGCTGTGTTGTATAATGTGATGCTTGTGATGACTTGTAGTACAACTCTCCTTAGGTAACAGTATTTTCTTTTCTTGCATGGTTCAAAGGAGATTCCTTGTTAGTAGCTGGAGAATTTTAACCAGGTTTATCCATAACAGATTAAATTCCCTGAACTGACATGGCTGTAGAGGCAAACAAGGAAGATGAGAGTGTGTTTTCACATAGCTCAGGGTTATCACTAATGCTGTCTGCCTATTCAGAAAGCCCTTCCTGACACATTCTTTTCAAATATGGTGAGAAATAGATTAGTCAGAACCCTGGTAGGTGACTCTTCTGTTTTGTCAAGAAAGGAGACATGTGCTTTGATTAACTGTTCAGAAAACATGTTGTTGACAAGGTAGTGACATTGAATGTGGTGTCAGTTTTGTAAGCCTCCAATTTACATGAAAGATGAGGGTGAGATAGTATTTTAATGTCAGAAAAGCTGAGCAATTTTCCATCTGGTATGTGTAAGACTTCCTAAGTTTAAGGTAGTCTACCTGACAGGAGTGTGTGAGAACAAACTGTTTCTATTCTATTTTTAAAATAGAAGATGGTATGGTTATTTAATGATTAACCACATGCAACTAATTGTTTCAATCTGTACAGCATGATTGTTGTATAATTATATATTAAAATGCTTGAATTGACACTTTCGTAAGACAGTATATTTCCACTGTTGTTTAAGCATGATTTCCACATTTTTTTGGTGTCTTTTTTTTATAACATACAATATGGGTGAAAGGATACCTTATTCCAACAAAAGATGTGAATTACTAAACTGTATTTCACTATCTCTTTAGCTGCTTCAGTATAAATGAGTGAGCATGACTTCTGCGTGTATGTGGAGATCTAGAGGGTAATGAAGGAAGGAACTGCTCTGCATTTCATCGCTTTTTCTTAGGCTTGAGGTAGAAGTTTGTGGAAAAAACTTCTGTGTTACTGCCTTTCGTGATGTTAGTTGACAATCTGGGTATAGATTGATGAAGCACTTTTATCTATCTAGCCTTATCTGCTAAATAAAATACTTGCCAAGAGACCATCGTGCTTCTGTCTTTGCCACAGTCTGGAAAATCCTTCTAATACCCCTTGCTGGAGAGACAAAGTGGAGAATAATTCCCCTTTATAACGTCTTTCTGAGCCACTGTCTCCTCCCTCTCCTAATTATTCATTGCTTGATTTTATAGTGCGTTTCATGCTGTGTAGAAATCCAGAGGAGGCTTTTTAGTTCCTGTTGTGAAAATCTTCTCTGATTTTTACTTGCATTGAAAATGTGTTTCTAAGAAATTATTTACATTGTTGTTGACAAGTCTAGACTTCTTCAGAAGACTTTGGTTTTTGTCTTTTGGTTTTCATTATTTTCTGGAGAAGGCACTTATAACACTTCAGTTATCAGCCACTTGAAAAGTTCCTGCAATTAGTAGTGGTGGTAGGAATTACATGATAAGAGAAATTTCTGACCTCTCTGCTTTCATCAAGATTTATGAACAATTTTCCAATGTCTGCTGAGAGTATTTGCTTTATTTCTATAATTGTTTAGCTTCAAGTGTGGCAATAGTCTGGCAAAGATGCACACTTTTTTAAAAAGTAAGAAATATAACTCCTTTTCTTGAAAAATATATGGTGTTTTACATCATTGAGTGAAAGCTACCATTATAAATGCTAAAATATGACACAAATGAGTGCACAGTTTACATTCCACCCGAAGGAAGAGAGCAAAGAGGTTTTCTTTTCTTTCTTTCTTTTTTTTTTAATATGTCATCATTTCTGCTTTGTGAGGGGAACTCCAAATTCCTTTTCTTTTCTTGGCAAAAAAGAATAGCAATGACATGGTCTGGATTTTTTTTTTTTTTTTTTTTTTTTTTTTTGGTCCGTTAGGTATTTGGTAAAACGCAGCAGTTTAATGTTTCAATTCAGGATTTCAAATAATTCAAGAATATGACCAGGAAGTTTTTCCTTGTTCAGTATGTTTTATGTGGGAAATTTTTTAATAAGTTAGAGAAATGTTTTAGTGAGATTAGGTAAATACCCAGCATTGCCTTGATTGGTGTTTAGCAACTGTTTAGAATTATACTGTATTTATTCTGAAAATGTTTGGAGTAAAGACACTGCACATCCTTAGAACTTCAGAATCAGTTATTGTTGCTTTACGGACAACCAATCCGTAGCGTAATATAATTGATCCTACCTCACACATCAAATGATAACTACATTTAGTTGCATAGAATAGCTTTATTCTGAAGTCTGTAAAATGTAGTAACAGTCTGATATTTCTCAAATTTGTAATGGATGAAGTATTTCTTATTGCACCATGAAGTTGCAACACTCATGTACAGCCAGTCCTTCAGTGACTAATCTGTACAGCTTTATTATTATGGGGGTTTTGTTTAGTTTTGGTTTCTCTTTGCTTACTTTACATGATTCTGTCCATTTCTGTAGTTTCCTGTAAGTGGCTTTTTTTTCCTTTGAAGATCATGTGTTAGGACCTGTAGTTCTTGGATATTTTGCTAAGCTCTAGTTCAAACAAACATCAGATGATCTGCCTGTAGATTTCAACAGCTTAACCTGAAAGCCACACAACAGACCTCTTGTTTTCAGCCCTCTTACCAGCTACATACAGAGACAAACACCATTTTGTAAAAAATTTAAATTAGCTGTTATTTAAGAATGAATTACTTTTGCTCCACAAGTTTGTGTAGTTTCATATACAGAATTGATTAATTTTTTTCCAATTGACTAATTCAAAATGCATGCAATTTAGCTGTGATGAAAGAAATCTGGGCCTGCCTTCCTCAACAGTTCTCTATATCTAGACATTGTTCAGAACAGGAAGAGATACATAAGGGATTTTTTTTTCTGGTTTCTTTTTGTGGGTGAATTTCTATGGTTTCATTCTAGCTGTTGGGGACAAGGTTGTGAGTGGTTTGCTTTTTCCCCAGATGACTTTTCTCTCTGTCATAATTTGAAGTTGCTTTTGTTGGCTTTATCTGTTAGTTTTTACATAATTATTTTGCCTTCCTTCCTGAAAGTATCTTGCCTGCTTCAGTATAAACACAGTTTTGTCTCATTATAACCTACCCCAAGGGTCACATTTTATCACATGTTTGATGTCTAGACTTGTATCTCCTTCCTTCTTCAAGTATAAGAATATAAGTTTTAATATAGTTTGTCAATGGTTGCAGTTCCTCCTTTCATACTGTTAAGTCTTATGCATTTAATCCGTTTTCCAAATCACAGCATTTGCATCTCATGGATACACAACAGTGTAGCATGCTGCAGTGAGTTGGCATCTGTCCTCTGTTAGACTGTACCTGCAGCCAGGAAATCCAAAGCCAAATTAAAACTGTGCTGCTGCAGAAGAGTTGATGCTCTTCCTTCCTCACAGTCCTTGGGTCGTGCAGCAGCTCTGCTCTTCTCTCATGACTGTTTGTGTCCATGTCTTGAGGGTGAGCCTACGTGTGTCAGTCACAGAGTGTTGACCCATTGACATGTACTGCTAGTGCTGATTGTGGAGTCACCACTGTTGGAAATCATTAAGAAAAAGCTGGATAAACACTTGCTAGGTGGGATAAAGTTGATTCTGCCCTAGAATAGGAGATAGTCTGGCTGCTTCTCTGATTCTGTAAAGCTCCTTCAAAATACAGAATTTGTTAGCCAGTTTTATCTGCTCCTCAGTTTTCTCAAATAAATTCAATAGTTGATTTTGTTAGAAGGTGTTTCAGCAATCCAGAAGACTGAAATCATGGTCTTGGAGGGAGAAAAGAAAATTGAAAAAGTAACAGAATACCTTTTTTTTTTCCGGGTGTGTGTTCCATTTTTGTTTTGTTTCTATATAACATACAGTTGCTGTTAACTTTCATGTCAGTGACAAATTGCAGTGTATGCAGGCTTTGTATATGCTGTATTTCTTTCTATATTCCTTGACTTCATTTCAGTATACTGATGTGCTTTACGTTTTTAAAGTCTTAAAGTCGCATCCTGTGGACTGTGGGCCTTACAACACCACTTCTTAACTTCTTTTCGAAATTATTCTGCAAGTCATTTGTTTAAAACCGTCCCTGTATACATATATCTCATCTTCTTGAGAGGATACAGTGGAAACAGCAGGTTTTCATATGGCTCACCTGTCTCTACTTTATAGAGAGGAAAATGGGTAAAATGAAGAAGGAAGTCAGAATAGCATCATAATGTGCCATGTGAGGTGTAAAAACCAGTTTTGAACCTGAACTGTTCTTCAAAAAGTCTGGACAGAAATAAAAGAATTAAAACAAAGGCGAAATGCTAAACTTAGTTAAGAAATCAAGGTGAATATTTGTGTTATACATATATGAGAGTTTTAGACGATTTTAGCAAAGAAGGGTTTATTACTTTCTTAAGTTTCCTTGTTCCTCTTAGCATTCCCAGTTTCTGCAGGCTTTGGGTTTGAACGTAGCTTCTGTGTTCTTTTTCATGGCCCTAAGAGAGCACTGGAAGAAAGTATTTTCTTTGGAATGTATAATCTTCATTTACTTAAATTTCACCACCATTGTAGCATATATTTTCAAAGATAAATTTACTGTATATTGCCTTTACTATCTATTTCTTTTTAGTCAGGTTTTTAGCTGTATCAAGCTGTTCTTGCAACTTCCATAATAGATCATATTATTCATTTTCACTTAAGGAGAATGTAATTGTATGTTATCTATTGTTTTGCAGTGGTGTATGTTCTCTGCAGTCCAATGGTGTGATTGAAATTCATGTAATGATAACTGAATTCGCTTTAAAGTAACTTAACTGGGTCCTGGTTTCAACACAGCTATAGCGGTGTGGTCTTCAGCTTTTTGTGAAGTCCTGTGGATGCCTGAGCTCATGTGCTTTAACTGCTGTGTGCGCTCAAGTTGCAGTTAAGTCTTAGTCTGCAGGGCAGACTTACTCTAAACACTGATTGCTATATTGGTAGTTGTCCTTTTGTATCTGAATCAGAATGTTTTGTTCTAACTAAATATATTAATGCCTGAGCTCTGAACAGCATTACTTTGTATATTAAATATTCTCTTTAAGTTTCACTGAATGCATACTTTCTAAAATTATGGATGTGTTTAAACTTGCAGCCTCTGTTTTGTCAGTTTCCTTATTTCTCTGAGTTCTTAATGCTTTTTTTTGTTCTTTTTAATTTCTCTAACAGATTTTCGGACAGTATTTTCATGCTAGAACAGTTTCATATTCCTTTTTATGCTTTCTGTATCCTTAATTAACCAAGATGAACCTCTAGGAATTTATGTATTCTCTTAGAGTGTTCTCAGCTATTGCTATGAGTTTTTTAACAGCAGATAAACATTGTTTGACTTCAATATTTTTCATTCACTGCTTTTCCAGACCATTCAGTCAGTTGTATGTTACAAAGCTACATAAATAAGCCTGAGGTTTCGGGTTGCTTGCTCAGGTAGTTGTTTTGAATCATCTTGACCCACTTATCTTCTGTACTGATTAAACTTACTGTAACAGAGGGAAAGCAAACAAGGTGAGAAATGTTATTATCCTTTGAAGGGTTAGAACACGTTAGTTTCTTTGCTATTATATTCTCAATGAAGAAGCACTGAAGAGAGGAAATGTCCTTCCAAATACAGAGTTGATTTCCATAGTTTGTGATTGAGTAGGCCTGGTTGTTAGTTCTCGTTAAAACAGTCCTGAATTGTTTTGGAAAAATTATTTTCCAGTTTTGCGTAATTAACAGTACATGTTTATTTTGTCCTTAACTGAGCTAATGAAATGTAGATGGCAGGAGGTTGTCCTAGTCATGATGATTTTCTTTGCACTGCTTTGCTTTTAATTTTCCTTCAGTCTGAAAATGTAAGATCAAGGTCTGGGTCTATTTTTGGAAAAGGTAAGTAAAAAGGCAATGCACTGTTCTTTGCTATTATTTCTTAATTAAACTGAGAGGTTAAGGACCCATTGTATTAAACGCCATTCTGAGAAAATCTGGTAATCTAACCATGAAGTATGGGATAACAGGTGAATACAGTCTGCAGTAAAAGAACATAAAGGAAGAATGAGGAAAATAAATCGACAAAAATTGCCTGCGGTTTATAGGATGCTGGTTGCAATGGTGTTAACAGTGACATGACAGCACAGTGGATAATCGGAGAAAGTGCGTCAAATTGCTACTGCTAACTTGCAAAATTTTTTTTTTAAATACGGCTGATTCTGTGTAAAAATGGTTTCTTACAAATGCTTGTCTGTTCTTTGTTCAGGTGTCATGCCAGTGTATCATAACATGTTTGCACTCATGAGCCAAACAGAGAGAATTTGGTATCCCCCAAATCACATCTTCCATGTGGATGAAGCAACCAGATTCACCCTACTTTACCGGATCAGGTAACGTAACGCAAACATGACTCTTTTCTCACATTAATGCAAAAACTGTTTAAGAAAAAAAACCCAATAAGATTCTTAATTGAATGATAGTGTCTCAGAAAATTTACAGGCATATTGTTGGAAAGATCTGAATAAAAGATACAGATAAAATAATAAAATCGAGTAGGTTCGAATAATGTATTTTTGTCTGCTGTCTGCATTCCACAGATTGCTTGCCATTTCAGGTTGAGGAAGCCAACAATAAAAATAAAGTAGAAGTGAAAACAGTATTTTTTTTTCTTAATAATGATCCATTTGATCTCCTGTGTGCTTATCTGTTTAGAATTACTGGGAGTTCTGAAATGTAGAATCGTCTCATGTAGTCTGGAGGATGTCTGCAATAGAACCATTTGTGTCTAATCTGATTTTCGAAAGTGGAATTTTAAAGCTGTATTCACAGTTTTTCTTACTGAAAGGACTCTTACTTCTTTGAATTACATGATGTGGCCTGATTATTCCTTTGGTAATTAGTTGCAAATTGAGACACTGAAAAAGTTCCCTTAGTTTGTACATTTCGTTAGTTCAGTAACATAAATTTGTAGAAATTTCATAGAACGGCTAACATATTTGTTGGTAAAGACCTCTGGAGGTCATCTGGTCCACCCTTCTGTTCAAAATGGAATGTCACTAACACTAGGTCAGGGCTTTGTCTATTCAGTACTTGAAAGCTGTGAAGATTACAGTGTATCTCTGAGCAGGCTGTTCCAATGTTGCTTTACCCTGACATACCCCTGTTAATTTCTCCAGTGCTGTACATAACACTGTAAATTCACAATTCCTTTTTGAGTTTTACAAATGTATTTAGTAGTCTAAATATATATGGTTTGATCATTCCAAGAACTTTGGTAGATACAGTAGAAAAAAATTGAAGACCCTTTATGTTAGAAATCGTTGTATTTGACTGAGAGCCAGAGTAGAGAGGGCTGTCATCTTTGGCACCAGTGGTACCTGGTTCACTTAGGTGAAGCACAGTCTTGTCCCCTTCTGAGTTTTTCAGGGGATGAGATGTCCCATGAATCCTATTCAAAACTTCTGTTGTTGAGACTCTTGATCACAGGGTGTGATTATCTTTCTTTTCTCCCCTCTCCCTGCTTGAACCAGTCTGTGTAGCGCTGTCTCAAAGGAAACTGCAAGACAGTAAGACAAGATTCTCTCTATTCTGATCAATGAGAATTACTTTGCAGAGCTACTAGCTCTTGCTAGTCCAGCTGCTCATCCTGGTTAGCTGGCATACTTTAAGACGCTAAGAACTGGATCTAAAGCCTTCCGTTGGCTCAATGGGCTTCGCATTGGCCCTCTGCACCAGTTGGCACTAATTATGTGTCTGTGAAAGGGAAAATGTCTGGTATTGGTAAGTAAAAATATCTGTTTATTGATATTTGCCTAAATGTTTTCTGACAGGTTTTATTTTCCCCACTGGTATTGCAATGGCACAAGCAGAGCATATCGATATGGCATTCTTCGGGGTGCAGAAAGCCCTGTTCTTGATGATGTTGTCATGTCTTACCTATTTGCACAGGTATGACTCCCCCCCGCCCAATGCCAATTGGTAAAGGTTGTTGGTCTTTGCTCCCTTTCACTTCTCCTAGTACCTGTGTAGGCTCTTTTGACTGCTTGAAGCCCACTCTAAATACAGAAATGAAATTCATATTGTGCTCTTCAAAAGAGGAAACTCAAGTGACTGTTGTGGGCAGAGCAGTGACAGTATGTATCTCCTTCCTTGTGCCCCGGCACGTGGAAGTTTTTCAGTGCAACTTTTATTTAGGACTGATATAATGTGGGACATCATTTTCCCCATATTGACCTTGTTGGACTTTAACAATGGAATATTATGAGCAATGTTACTAAGCCTGATGGTAGCTGGTATCCAGTATATGTGGGTATCCAATATGTGCAACTATTTGGGGACAAAAGGGTTCAGTCAGAACAATTCCATTGTTTTTAAAATTTTACTGTTAAACAGCAATGCAAAAGTTGTATTTTGATTTCTCATATCCTACTTTTTCAGTGGCGAGATGATTTTTTGAATGGATGGATACAAATGCCTGTTACTCATGAAACACAAGAAGAATGCCTTGGAATGGCTGTTCTGGATATGATGAGAGTAGCCAAAGAAAAGGACCAAACCCCACTGGCTATTTACAATTCAGTCAGGTAACTCCATACTTCAAAACTGTATTACACTTACATGACAGTAAAACAGTATTTTTGCACAATAGCATCTGGGTGAAATTGTTCAACTATTGACAGTGGATTTTTTTTTCCCAGTATACTGATTCTGTGAATTTACTTGTAGTGTAAACTGCAAATTAATAGAAGGCCTGTATCATGACTGCCATTCTTTAGGTTTGTGAGTACATGGATTTTGTCTTAATGAGTGGTAAGATAGCTGCTTATGTGGAAAATGATGTAAGCAATAATTTGTATTGACAGAGACCTCTGGAAGTCATGAAATCCAATCCCATGTTCAGATTAAGGCCAATTTCAAAGTTAGATCAAGTTTCTCAGGGCCTTGTCCCTTCAAGTTTTGAAAATCTCCAAGGATAGAGATTTTTACCACATCTCTGGGCAGCTTTGTCCTGCATATAATGACTTGCATTGAGGAGGATTTTCTCCTTATCTAGTCAGAATCTCCCTTGTTGTGCTGTGTCAATTGCCTCTTGTCCTTTCATTGTGTGCATGTGAGAATAGCCTGATTCAGTCATCTTTATTGTCTTTGACTAACAGGTGGTTATAATTAGAAGCCCCTACTTCAGCCTTCTTTTCTCCAATCTGAACAAATCAAGCTCCCCTAGGCCTCTTGTCTAATATAATCTGCTCCAGGCCCTTAATGATCTTGGGTGGCTTTCCACTGAACTCACTCTAGTTCATTGATGTCTGTTTTTCTGCTGGGATGACCAGAACGGGATCGAGGAACTTCATGTGTGATTTCACAAGCAAGAAGAGGGTGATCAACTTAGTTACCTTTACCTGCTGTCTAGGCTCTTACTAATGCAGTCTCATATATGGTTAGCTTTCATCAGCTCAAGAGATGAACTGTGACTAATGTTCAGCTGGGACCTCCATGTCTTTTTTGCAAAGCTAATTCCTAGCCTTTTGGCCCCTCGCCTGTGCTGTTACATAGGGTTATGCCATCCCAGGTGCAGGACTTCGCATTTGCTTTGAACTTTTTTAGTTTCCTGTCAGACCATTTCTTCAGTGTGTTGAGATTGCAGTGAATCATAACCTTGTCCTCTAATGTACCAGTCACTCCCTCCAATTTGCTAGCATACATGAATTTGATAGAATTTGTGTTCCATCCCTTTGTCCAGATTGTTAATGAGAATGTTAAGCAGTGTCAGGCCCAGGATCAGCTTCTGAGGAAAACAACCAGCAGAGTTCATTGTGATGACTTACTACTGTCATAGCCCAGTTCTCCAGCCGGTTTTCCACCCAACTTGTAATTCACCCAATCCAGTCCATATCTTGACTGTTGTCCTACAAGATTTCTACATGACTATGTTGAAGGTCTTGCTAAAGTCAAGGGAAGCAACATCCAGTGCTCACCCCTTTTACAGGGATCCTGTCATTTTATCATGGAAGGCAGTCAAGTTATTCATGCATGAATATGGTGAATCCATGTTGGCTATGGTAAACTACTGTGGTAAATCCTAGTTGTCTTTGTGTTCTTCATGTGCTTGCGTATGGCTTCCAGGAAGATTTGCTCCATAATCTTCTTGAGGACTGAGTCTAGGTTGCCTGGCCTTAAGTTCCCCAAATTCTTCTTCTTTTTATTCCTGAAGATGAGTATCGTGTGGGAACGTTTCCTGATTGCCATGACCTTTCAAAGATGAAGCCTATCAGTTTCCCTAATGACATCTACCAGCTCCCTCAGCACTCTCAGATGCACCCCATCTGATCCCATGTACTTATGTATATTTGTACTATGAGTAGTATTTTGTTCCCATAGGCACAGGGATGTAGGTGGCCTGGAAGGAGACTTTTATAGTGAAGACTGAAGTGAAGAAGGCATTGTATACCTTGGTCTTCATCTTCCCATTCCATTTCGCAATCAGTTTCCACTCCAGCTAAGTTAATTCTGTCCCTGCTCGGTAATTAATCCTTCTCGTCTGTCTCTTAATGAAACCTTGCAGAAAGGGTTAAACAGGACAACAAACTGATCAGCGCTTTGCAGGTGTTGAACAACTCTTTTAGCCCCCATAGAATATAGATTGTGGTATAAGAAACTTAAATGAGAATCAGCTGCAAGGTTATATTCTATCACCTGTATTTTCAGCCAGAAAATCTGACTCGCTGTCCCTGTTGTCTCCCATCCCATTTACCTCTTTCCAGCTTCTATACCAAGCAAAGCAAATGCATACTGTTTAACTTGGAGTTTTCTTCTACTGTCTTCCCTCAAATTTCAGTAATGACTGGAACAGAAATGTCTGTATTTATGGAAAATGCATTTATGTAATATATGTTGAAACTGAATGAGGAAAAAGGAAAAATGGAAGAAGAGATCGGTGTGCATTTGAAGTAATAAAATACAGATTGAAAGAAGGATCTTTGTTACGCTTCGTTAAAAAAAGTTACATTTAATTGAGAAGCTCTTTACATGTTGACTTGTTTAGCATGGAAATAGTTATCTTTGGTAGATTTAATGGATAAAGTCAGAAGTTTTTTTGTTGATTATGTATTCACAGCTACAAAACATTTTTGCCTAAATGTGTTCGAGCAAAAATCCAAGACTACCACATTTTGACACGAAAGAGAATAAGGTACAGGTTCCGCAAATTTATACAACAGTTTGGCCAATGCAAAGCTACTGCCAGAAACTTGAAACTTAAGTATCTTATAAATCTGGAAACCCTTCAGTCTGCCTTCTATTCAGAGGTTTTTGAAGTGAAAGAGCCTGGTGGAGATCCTTCTGGAGAGGAGAGTTTTGCAACCATTGTAATAACTGGAAATGGTGGAATTCAGTGCTCAAGAGGAAAACTTAAAGACTGTGAGACACTGGCAGAACAGGTAATCTTTTTGAATGCAGCTGCCTTATTATTTTAATTTTGCAATTTTATCATGTAACAGTGATTTGCATATGTTAGAAGTTCTGGTTGTTAAAATTGACTTCACAGTGTTAATAAAATTTTTGTATGGCTGAGGCTTACAGAAATTTGTCTTGACTTAAACAGTTTAGCATTTTAAAATTAATTTTATCAATGTATTACATAAAAGACAATGCTTGAACAATAAGTAGTTTAACAAATGAAAAAATCAGTGCTGGACCATTGCTACTGTAAAAATTGATGTGGAAAAGTAACAGCCTTGGCTCCAGGAACTGGCAAAAGGCATACTGTCCTCAAATTCTCTTCGAGATCAGGGTTTTGAGGAGAAAAACAGGATAAAATTACCTATACATCCTTCCTGCTGCAGTTAGACTACTACCGATATCTTAGCTAACAAATCTAAAATGATGCTTCTATGAGTGCAGGGTCCATATACAGTTTGTTCAGGAATTAGAAGCTAAATGATTCAATAACTTGTCGTAATCACGTGCAGTTACATCTTTATTTATCAGTTTTGTTTCCTTCTGTGTATGATATACCAGCAAAACTATTCATTAGTTAGATTTACCAGATTTGATACTTATTCATGAGATGACACTTGAGTGTTGGAATTTTCCAAAGATGAAATGAAAGGAAAACACAGTTCAGTTTTACTAAATAATGGCATCTGTTACTTCTCTAGTTTTTATGCAAAATATAAAGCAGTCAAGACCAAACTATGAAATAGGTTATATTTTTACGAAGCGCTATAATAATTTGTAAAAATATCTTTTTTTTCTTATATAAAAAAAACTGATTGCGTACCCTTTTTTTTGGGGGGGGGGAATACTTTTAGATTGATACTAGGTTCAGTCACCTGACTCTTTGTTATGTGTTAGCCCTCTTCTAAGTTGCCTGTAAGTGCCAATTGCACTTGCAGGAGCTAATACAAATTTCAAGATTTTGCAGTTGATTTCAGTCATCTGGTATCTTTAAACCACATTTTTATGAAACAATTTATAATGTTATGTATACAAAATGTATACATGTTATTCTGTTTGTGCATAACAAACAAGCCTTTAATAAGAATACTATCTAAATTGATCTTTTTCAAATAGAGATTTCAAAATTACTTGTCATGGTTAATAAGTGTTATCCTCCCCATTTATTGACAAGAGATGTGATGAAGGCTACATATGTTTGCACTAGTACAGAAACTATGTACAAATGATTGGTTATGAAAACTTAGCAATGGAATAAACCTGGCTGTAAGTGTGATCATAACTCCTATTTCAGCAAACTGTACTGATAAACTTTATTGAGATATTGGATTGGAACAAGATTTTATTTTCTGAAGGTGGGAATGGCATATTTGGGGTAGATTTGGAGGATAAAATTGTTTTCACAGTTCACATTTCCAGCAGCTCGGTATTAATAGCTTCAGGGACTTCAGTGCATTTGTGCTAGTTTATGCTAGCTGATAATCTAGACTTTAAGACTCAGTACATGCTCAGCATATGATTGCAGAAAGGTTGCAGTCATGTAAAGGGATATTCTTGCTTAAATAAACTATTCACTTTGGAAGAATTATTTTAGGTAGATAACTCTATCTTTGTATAAAGTTGATACTTGGCATTCTCCTGAAAAGGAGCCCTTGATCTATGTAACAGAATTTGATTTTGGTTTTGCTGTGAAAGACTGAAGGAAATGGCATGGAATACCATGTTAGAAAAACTCTCTGAATTTGTCATCAAAGGACAGTGTGTCTGTGATTTCCCGTGTGATTAGGATAGATTCTTCCAGTTATCTAGTCAGTGATGATCATGGCTGGGAGGAGAACCCTCTGTTAGACCCTTTCTTTATTCCTGCTACATGCGTTTTTCTGGAACCAGATTTGACTGCTTGTGTCCCTCTGAATGGAGCCATGAAACTTCATGTTGTTAACAGGCTCTCTAAACCTCTGTGATCAGTGTGTTGATAATTTCCCAAAGAAAAGTGCCTCTGAAAAGATTATTCTAAATGTGTCATTCTTTATTCTCACAAAATACCACTGTACAGATCAAAGAAATGCCTAAATGAAAAACCCTTATATGGATATTTCCTTTCACAATTTCTGGATCTTTGTGCATTTTTTTTTTTTTGATACTCCTAGTGAAGTTCCTGTAAACACAAAATCCCTTTCTTTCTTTTAATGACATATTAAAGATTTTAGTTTCCTCTTTGTTGCTAGGCTCAGGTTTTGGAAATGCAAATTTTCTTGCATTAAAACTGGTAACTTCACAATCAACAACACTACTTCTTCAGGAATTGTTCGTATTTTGGGGATTATACTTTCAATTTGACATGTCTCCTTTTAAGCAATATATTTTGACTTAACCCCTAGTGGTCTGATAGAAGACTGTCAAAGTAAGTGAGCTGAGGTGCAAATGAGAGCTGTTAAATAATACAAAGAATTCTGCTTGGATACACATGTATTTTTACATAAAGATCAGCATCAGTTCTGGGGTTAGTTTCTTCTCTTTTGAATTCCTTTCTGAACTGTTAACATGATAGAAATACTAATTTAGAGTTGTAGGAATTCTAATGTTGCAAGTAATTTCCTAGCTGCAATTTACGTTATATTGCTGATGTTATAACCAATATTCATTGTAGGATTTACAAACATACTGTGATTTTCCTGATATCATTGATGTCAGCATCAAACAAGCAAGCCAGGAAGGTTCCAGTGAAAGAAGAATTGTCACCATTCACAAGCAAGACAGCAAGAATCTGGTCTGTTGACTTTGCTTGCCATTTGTTTAAAAAAAAATTTACTTTGAGCAGATTGTGATTGCTATGGTATTTATGGTATTGTATTACTATATGTTAATTAAGCATGAGGTGAAACTGCATTTTAGCAGCATAAGCAGTGTATGAGAACAGAGAAGATCCTGTGCATTCGAAGTTCTCTGTGTTGACCGAAACAGAAATAGACATTTACAGAGGCGAATTTCTGATATGCAGATTGGTGCCTTCCTTTGTTGGACTCTTATACCTGATTACTTGATTTTAGGTATCTAGCATATTGTTTGTATGATGACATAAGCTAACTGCTAGTGACCAACACTGAAAACAGGCTTCAAAATGCTCTGAAGGAGTGATGACACACAGAAATGGAATATAGGGACAAAATAAATATCATAGCTTTTGCTATTTAAAACACTTTAAAGAAGAGCTTTGAAAAGTGTTTTATACATGCATATTAAAAAAAAAAAACAAACACAGCCGTTTCAGTCTGAACTCTAGTATTGCAGGTGAATCAGTCTTTGCAGATAAAACTGCTGCATAGTTGTTTCTTCCTTTATCTCTGAGTGATTTGTGTGGCTTCAGGATTCCCCATCCCAGGCATTTGTGCAACTGGAGAGCTTCTGCCTATGTAAGGAAAAAGTTTTAGGAGTGCAGTTCAAGCACTTCTTGCTTTCTGTAAGAAAAAGAGATCCAAAAACATTTCAATGAGAATTAATTAATTTTCCTAACTTTTGAATGCTACTTTTGGGGGGAAAATAAAGTCATATAGTTTACTTTGATTTATAATATAATTGGACTCTCGTTCATTTCCTGCATTAATGGTGCAGAATTGTTGAGAATTTGAAATTGTTTTCAAAATATCTTACTAAACATAAGAGTAGCTGGGATATCTGTGATGTGTATGTATGATGTTCAGAATGTAAAATTATTTCAGATAGATGGAGGAGGCTTCCTTAACCTTGAGCCTTTAAAATTCTCTTTAGAAGTTCACAGTAGCAGTAGAGTCGGGTACTTCAGCACATATACTTCTGAGGACAAAACTGACTTTCTAGAGCTTGTCTAAACCCAGTGCTGTTATAGAGTAAGCCAAAGTAGAAAATTGTAGCACTGTAGCACTTCCATGCTTTGAAGTGCAGTGGTCCATGCTTTTCATGTGCACACTTTACATGCTACAGTTAGTTATTTGTGGTCTAGTTTAACCTTTCATACAAATAGTAGAATCCCTTATAAAAATAAACTTGATACAGTGGCTTAGGGATACATGGATTGTTTAAAATGCTGAAGTTCCAGATCTGTCATTTGTGTGGGTGTCCTGATTATGTTGAAACAGCTAGAAATATAATTACCAGGTCCTCTTTTAATAAGGAATGTGAAGACTCCATACAAGTTCTTGTCTCTTGATCAAGAGCACTTGCTTTTTTTTATTTGTTGGCTAGTAAAAAAAAGTTGCCTTGGAATCATGTTCAGCCACTAAGTTTGTCCCCAGAGTCCTGGGTGAGTTTTTACAGCACATACTGAAGCCTGTTCTGTTTGGCTACACTACTGAATGAAATCTAGTTTGATTTTGTAGATGATGTGGTACCACTTCTCAGTTAAAGTAAAAGCAGTCTTTAATGCTCTTACACAACTATCAAAAGATATAAAAACAGAAAAAAACCCCATAGATAGCTAACAGAAAATCATCAGTTTTTACATAGTTGATAGTAAAAAATATGATGTTACAGACGGATTTGATCTTGCCATGCTCTTGCCCGTTCAAAGCATTCTGCACAGACCTTTTGCACACCCTGCTTTCCTTTGACTGCATCATTCACTGCCCAGCTTCCCTCCATTACACCTCTCTTCTTGTTCAGTAGGCAAATGTCTCTCTGTGATCCAGCTCAGGATGCCAGTTTTTGCTGGCTACTCCTTAATTTTTCAGTCAAGTACCTTTCTAGAGATTTTTCTTTGCTAGTTGAGGAGAGTCCCATAAATCTTTGATAAGCAGAGTCTTTCCTTTAGAAAAGAAATTTTGGCTGTGATGCCAGTGCAAGAGCTGCTTGCCATGCTGAATAGCATCAGCTCAGTTTTTCCTTTTCAACTGTTCCCTTTTGTTTGCATCCCTCTTCTGTTTCATATATTTAGTCTGCTTTCTATGGCATGTTTGTTTGTTTTGCTTCATTTTGAACACTGAATGTTGCTACCAACTTTTGTGCACCTGAGAGTTAGAACTATACAGATAGTAATAAAAAACAATCTGGGTATAGTTAATGTATACATATATTTATATGTTTTATACTATTACCATATCCAAGAATTTTGTGTTGCCTATTACAAATTGTATAATCTCGCTCTCTTTTTGTTCTCCACCTGCAATTCAACAGGAAGCTGAATTTCAGTCATTAAGAGAAGCTCTCTCCTTTGTATCGTTAATTGATGGATATTACAGATTAACTGCAGATGCCCACCATTATCTCTGTAAAGAAGTAGCACCACCATCAGTGCTTGAAAATATCCAAAGCAACTGCCACGGGCCAATTTTGTAAGCTATTTTCTAGTAACATAACAAGTTGCTTTCGCTTTTGAAAGATGATCTTTAGCCAACTGTGAGCCATGCTGAAAATCTTGAGAAGTGTATTTGTTACATATATGTATTACAAGATGCTTCAAATTTTTTCCCTTATCTTTTTTCTTGCAGAGTACAGTGTCTTCATGATGTATTATCAAAAATAAAATGAAAAATTCTGATTTTAATTTTCTTCCTTTAGAATTCCTTTTTTCTCCGACTGAGACAGGCAGTAAAGACATGATGCTGAATTTACAAAATTATAGTTATTACCGTAGCAACAATGTATTACGAAATAAACAAAGAATCTCATGTTTTCACTGCAGCCTCCAGCAGAAATAGCATCTGAGTTCCAAAGGGTGAAAGGCAAATTTGGGTAGCACTATCTTCAATATTTGAGCAAGGAATACAGGAAACTGCTGACCACATAAATTGGAGGTTCTGTTTGTTTTTAATGTTGTCTCCTTGTTCATTTTCTCCATTTTTTTAGAGAGAGAATTTGGTACCTGTATTGATTTTTAACAGTTGATAAAGTATTGTTTATTGTTTGCAGAAGAACAAATGCTGAGTTTAGCAATGCTTTAATAAGGCAGAATAAAATGGCTATTTTCTTCAGCCTATAGAAAGCTTGGAGGTTTTCCTGATACGTGCAAGAGAGTCATGCTATGTTGCATAAAACTAGCACTGCCCTACTCAGTAGATCTTTCTGGAAATTTCCAAGCGACCGAAAGAGGATAGGTGCTGCAATCCTCAGAAGAGATGGAGGAGGAGAAGGATGGAGACCAATACAAATTTAATTACATTTCTTGCATCTGCAGACCTAGACTAATGCCATATAGACTAATGCCAATGCCTTTATTTAGGGCTGCTGAGAAAGATGTGCAGTGGGCCTAAATCTTTGCAGACTATTCTATTCCTTCTTACCAGAGCTAGACTGAAATAGTCAGTTAGCAAAGACACCTTTAAGGGAAAATTAGTTTTTGTAGTAATAAATGATGGAAGAAATTTTATTCCAACTCCTCTTTCTTTTTAGCCCTTTCCTTTGCTAAACTAGTCATTCCTTCCCCCTCCTCTCCTTTTGCTAATTTTAGCTTGTGTATGAGGCAGCTTTATTACAGTTTCTTCCATGATGGAAGTTGAAAGTCAAATCTTAAGCCTAGAGAAATATATTTCTTTTATACTTTAGGGTTTCTCATGAAATGGGTAATTGTGGTGTTTTTAGCATTAAGAATTTTTAATATGCTTTTCTCTGTATAAGCAGCTACCCTGATGAATATTGTAAATCAAAGGGACCAAAAAGTTGGCTTAAGTGAAATTCTATAGAACTGAGAACTTTAAATGTTATCAGCATATTAGACATCTGATAATAGTGTTTGTTAGTCAATCTCTGATGCTGTTGGTTTTTGAAATTATGCAGTACTAAATATTTTTTTCTTTTTATTATAGCATGGACTTTGCTATCAGTAAACTGAAGAAAGCAGGTAATCAGACTGGCTTCTATGTTCTTCGCTGCAGTCCTAAAGATTTTAAAAAATACTTTCTCACCTTTGCCATAGAGGTTAGTATTCTGCCTTGGATAGTATCTGTATAATCTTTGTTGTGTGAACAGAAGCTGTACAGCCAATTATTCTGAGTTTTCTCTTCAGAATGTTTGTCTAATTCTACAGTTATTTGTGTCAGGTTGACAAACTTTCCTGATCCTGCGAGAAGCATATCACGATCTCTGTATGGCCAGCAATCAGAAATGATAGATACCCGCCACACCTTGGAGAACAAGAGAACTGGCAGGGAGGGAGCTTGAGAGTTCTGGGAAGGGTGAAATGGTCCTCAGAACCTGAAGTAGTTTTTTGGTGATGTTGGCTTCTTGTTTTTGTGTTTTGTTGTTGCTGTTTGTTCTTTTTTTTAACAGACTAGGTTTTGGTTAGACCAGGTGTACAGTTAGCTCTGTTGGTGATCTGTCAGTGTCTCTCCAGGTCTGTCTTCATTTTGGGAGAGTTTCTGGGATCTTTTTGTTTGTTTTTTCTTTTCCCTCACAGTGCTTGGCCAGACAGATTATATGGCAGCTGTTATAGCAACACAGATTTGTTGGACATATGATGTTACCTAGAATGGAAGCCACACTTGAAATGCCTGCAATTCTTATGCTGCTGAAGAGTCAGATGTACTTCTGCTCTGTGCAATATTGCTGTTATATAATTACATGGTCTTACTCCATGAATGGATTTTTTTTTTTTTTAATTAGCAGAGCTACTTTGGGAGTTCTTAAGTAGGAAAGGTAATATGTGTGTTTTCTTGTTGGCTTGCAGCAAGCTAGCAAATTTGCTAAATATTGTCAGACACTTGCACATCTCTGAAAACAACAAAAAAAAGTTGGTGTGTGGATGAAGAGGTAAATGGCCATTTTGAGATCAGTTTCATTTGAAATGTATGTCCAGTCAGTAAAGTGTGCTTGAAAGGGATTTTTTTAGACGAAGAGCTCATTCTCTGAGTTTCAGAAGTCTGAGTGTCCAGACCAAGTTAAGCCTGCCATTAATTGACCTTGCCAAATTTCTTCTTGTTCTGATTATTTCTGGGCAAGCAATTAAAAGGCTTTTGAGATTCAGAATTTGTTGGAACATTTTCCGCATTGTTAATAGGAAGGCACAGGAAAGCAGTGTTAAGAGGTCCTCTTGTTTAGAAAGGGCCAGTGCAATGTTTTCAAGATTCATCATAAAAAAAATTCAGTGCATAATGAGAATCTGTGCTAGAAACAAGGTGCTTAGAACTGCACTGTAGACAACAGAAAAATAGAAACAGCTGAGATCTCCAAATGCTTGTCGTAAGAGCTTATCCTGCATCCGTGCCATTTCTAACAGGCATTTAGTTTGAGCATTTGAGTTATTACTTCCAGCAAAATTTTATTTTAATATTATTATTTTTTAGGGTGAAGCAACTTTCATTACTAGTTTACTGCATTACTAGATCCATTCTCTACTTTGAAGCCTCCATGGTTGGAGATTTGGTAACATTTGTTTTTCTTAGTGGCAGGATACTAATTCCTTTGAGAATAGTATCTTATTTTCTTGGGATCAGTATTACATAGATCAAAATAGCAAATTATGGTAGGATACTGCTGAAAGATTTTCTCTTTAATTAGTGGAGGGCTCTGTATTCAAAAAATGTTTTTAAATAGTAAATATCTTCTAAATAGTAAATATTTTCTAAATAGTAAATATCTTCTAAATAGTAAATATTTATTTTTAATGAAAAATCTGCAGCGTGAAAATGCCACCGATTACAAGCACTGCTTAATTACAAAAAATGAGAATGGAGAATATAATCTTAGTGGAACCAAAAGAAGTTTTGGTAATCTTAAGGATCTGTTGACCTGTTACCAGACAGAAACTGTCCGTTCAGACAGCATAATTTTCCAGTTTATCAAATGCTGTCCTCCAAAACCAAAAGGTAAGAGATGGTAACTTATTTCTAAACATGCGTGTGTCAAACTTTTAGTTTGAGAGTTTAAAAGTGCATTAATAGATAAAATGACTCTTGGGGAGGTGGATATACGTGTTTGTGTGAGCTTGTTGGTTGGTTGGGTTTTTTTGCACTTCCCTGTTTGTTCATCTTGGTCATAGTTTTCAGTCACAGTGACTGCCAGATTTTACTTGGTTAGGAGATGGTCTTCCAGAAAGAATTGTGGTAACTGTAGCACTTTTATTTTAGAAGTAAAACTGGTTTCTTACTTGCAGTGGATTGTGTGCAGCAGCATTTCTTCTTCAACAAGGTGTTGCTGTGTCTTGAAAAGGGCACAGCTACTAAAGAGATCACTTCTCACTAGGTAGTTCCACAAGCAGTGGAACCAACAATGTCAGGTTTCCAGTGAATTTGTTTCATCGTTGTTTGACATCTTGGCTGAATTATGCCAAGGTTAGAGTATGACTTTAACCCTCATTTAACACTGAAAAGCATACAAGAACGCCTGCTGGAGAAGTGGATTTTCTGAAATCCCACCAGCCTTGAATTTATATTAAACATTTTCCCTAGCTTGGGTATTTGTACTCTCTCCCTTATGCATTCTAATAATGAATGTCTGCCCTCTTTTTCTTACAGTGAATATTAGTAAGTCAGTCCCTCCCTCCCTCCCTCAGTGTGTGCGTTTGAGTCTGTATTTAAAAAAAACTCAAGAGCACGGAGTGTTTCATACATGTCTTTAGCTCTTTCAAATTTGGTTGAAATTAGCCAGTGGATTCAAAAGAGAGAATTGACAAGTAAATGCATGTGCATGTTAGAGAATAATTGCAAAACCTTGTTTCCATGGAAATCAAACAATAATATATATGCATCTGAATTATGAAGTATTGAGTAAGTATAATCACATATGCTTGCACACATTTACCTACAAATGTGTATCTATCAGCTTAGGTTTCACTAGCAGATTTGTTCCGCTCCCTGGAGAGCCTTTTTTCAAGATCACTTGAAGAATAATTTTGGTAAATATAAGGCAATGAGGATCACTAAAGTGCTGCCAGAGGCAAAAATACTTACCAGTTCTAGAGAGGCATAGAGGTAAAAGTATCTGTGTCAGAAAGACTTCATAATATAAAATAAGAAGGTGACTTACATGTCCTTTCTCTACCCCTGATTATTATTTGAAATATAGCAAAAGTTAAGATACAAAAGGAAGCTGGAGTATTTTCAGAGTGTGCTTGTCAAAAATAGGCATACTTAAGAAAGACAAAATAGCTGAGTAAACAATCTTTTTGCTGATTAGCAGAGTTAAACAAATTCAAAGTCTTAACAGACCTTTGAAATATTGTGACCTTTTGAATGAATTGATCTCAGTATGATATCCTCTTTTTTTTCTCATTAATAATTCTATTGAAATAATGATGTTACAGTTTTATATTTTGCAGCTTTATTTTCTTTTCTTCTCCTCACTCTCTTTTCTTCCCAGATAAATCAAATCTCCTGGTTTTCAGAAGCAATAGTGTTTCTGAGGTACCTTCATCACCTACGCTACAGAGACACAATAATGTCAACCAGATGGTCTTTCACAAAATCCGGAATGAGGACTTGATATTTGTAAGTCCTTTTGTTGCATCTTCCACTGCAAGTGGTTGACTTGATATATATTAAGTTATACGAATGTAGTATATACTTAAAATACTCTTACCT
Source organism: Dromaius novaehollandiae (assembly GCF_036370855.1). Classification (NCBI taxonomy): domain Eukaryota; kingdom Metazoa; phylum Chordata; class Aves; order Casuariiformes; family Dromaiidae; genus Dromaius; species Dromaius novaehollandiae. The sequence goes on from NC_088132.1 coordinate 16,846,299, forward strand.
AAAGTAAGGGATTTTGCTGTAATCTTTCCTTAGACTTGTGAGAGGGAAAAAAAGTATTTAGAACTTTCCTATAATACAGGTAGTCTTTTTTTTTTTCCTCTTATAAAAATAATTTTTCAAAATCAAAATCCTTTTGACTGCAATGGCAATTGTTTTCTCTGTGCCTACAGATGTCTGACTGCCTCTCAGTAATAGTAGCTCCCTCCTCTCTAGCTCTTGCAGCAGTTTATTCCCTGAGATCCACAAGAAGTCAAGGAAAGATATACGCTTTCTGGTATAGTTGCTTCCCAGTCCTGTCAGTCTGACTCAAGATGTGTGTTAGCTGTGGAAATTTGCATATACTTGTTTAGGGTGAAAGTTTGAGATCTTTTGCAGACCAAACAGAGATTTCTGATTTTTCTATCTTTTAGGAAGAGAGTCTTGGACAGGGCACATTTACTAAGATTTTCAAAGGTATAAGGAAAGAAGTGGGAGACTATGGCCAGCTCCATCAAACTGAAGTTCTTTTAAAGGTGTTGGATAAAGTGCACAGAAATTACTCTGAGGTTGGTATGATTCTTGGATGCTGTATAATATTTGTCCATCATATATAGAACATTACTTTTTCTTACAGTGAACAAGTTGGAGTATATGTTATATAGTAAAGGACTGTTCAAAACCAAGCTTATTCTTGGCCTCATCATACTGAGAGAATAGGTTTGGGACTGGCTCTGGAAAGTACACTTATGTACTTTATCTTCCCCCATCCCTCAGGGAGTTCTGTGCTGCCCACCAAGAGACCATGCAGGCAGCACAAGAGAGTTTGGCCACAGACTTCTCTCCCAATAAATCTGTTATATACAGATGAAGTACCAACGTTTCCAGACAATTACTTTCTTTCTTTTGCCTGTCTGCCTTTTTTTTTGTAATCACGTTAGTTCTTCAATGAAATAAACATTTCAAATCAAGTCATAAAAAATCAGAAGTGTGTATATATGAGAAACACTTGCTGTATGTACAGTCATTCATATGCTATTAGACCTTTCAATGTTTGAGTGAAGCTGTGAGCAAACCAGAAAGATGCTTCTGCAGAAACCAAACCACTATTAACATAATTGAGCCTAAGCTTAAGTATGTGGAAAATATAAGTTTAAAAAACTTAACAGGATGTGGTAATTTTTAATGTATTATGTAACTTTATATGGCTATTTATTATCTATTTTGATTATGTAGTTGTATTAAATTCCTATATAAGCTAGAAGTCTTTACAGCAAGCCAAGAGAACCAATGTATTGTTTAGCAAACTTTTCAACTATTTAAAAAATATATACGAAAATGTTAGCAAAAAAGGAAAAGACATTTCTGACAGCTAATATTTACAAGCTAGGAGGGCATACGCTTTGGACACTTCAAAAATAATAAACTAAAGACCACCTCATATTTTTAATTTTACTAAGGTGAGTAATGTACTCATATTCTAAAGTCAGGTGAAAATCTGTTGACCCCAAGAATACAGAAATGTAAATACAATTGATCAGAGGAAAATTACCTAATTTTAACTTTGTTTTAGTGGGGGAGTAATTTATACAAAAAACATAGTTGGAGAGGCCACTGAAAAGGATCAGGAGCAACTAAAGTAATAAAAGCATCTGAAACTTTCTTGACAAGGTAGAGTAAAGTCTACAGTATTGGATGAGTGATGCAATAGTACTTACCTTTAACTTAATAATTTTGTATAAAAGAATAAATTGGGAAGTGAGTAATGTATCAGGAATTTGTCCACTGTCTACTTTCCATAGTTGGCATAGAAGAAAAGATTCTCTTTTGAAGTGTGGATTTGCGCCTGCCTGCAGGAAGAGAGATTGCTAACTTCTCTGGAGTATGCGTGATCAGTTAGTCTTTTAAAAAAAAAAGAAAGGTTTTGCATAAATAAGCAATATAGTTTGTATTACACAGTATCTTTGCAATGAGATGCAAACTGAAGTGTTTTTTAAAATGAACGTTTTCTTAGAGATCATTTAATGTTTTTGCGTTTTGTCTTCATTCCTATTTTTTCTCTCTCTCCTTCCTCAAAGTCCTTCTTTGAGGCAGCAAGTATGATGAGCCAGCTTTCTTACAAGCATTTGGTATTAAATTATGGAGTCTGCGTTTGTGGAGAAGAAAGTAAGTAGAAGTAACTTATGTATGCTAATTTTACACAGCTGTAATTAGAGTTTGCTCTTGGTTCTGTGTAAGAGAAAAAAATCAACACCCCAGCTGCTGGACATTTAATACATATTCCCATTGCAATAGCATAAGTCTTGGTGTCTGAGATTCAATGGAAATGATTATGATAACAGAGAAAATTGAAAACTTGTGTAAATATGAATGTGGGTAATAAGTTTTGCAATTGATTCACTGTCATATCTGTTCCATCTGAAAATCTGATTTACAAATAGTTTTGCTAAGCTTCTGAAACTAGCTTTCGATACCCCAGATAACTTCCCCCTCTACCTTTTTATTAACTATGGTCGAGTAAAAGTAGAAGTGGTTGGCTACCCAAGAAAATCACCATTTGCTGTGATCAGAAGCACTTAGCTGCTGCCCCATACCCATGCATGGACTGACTTTTTGAGAACAAATGTAGCTGTGGGAAGTCTGGTTTAGAGATGCAGTTCTGAAAACATGATGCCCAATTATTTCAACAAAACCTTTGCAAACATAAATAAAGGCAAAACTGTTGCATTATCTTCAGAAGTAGGGTACATTTATAACATCTTGTAATGCAATTTTAATTTTGGACAATTGGTATGTTCTTCCGTGTATGCTATCTTCCAATATATGCTGCTGGAGCTTGCTTTGGCTGTTATTCTCTTTTTGTACTCTTTGCCTCAAGTGCCAGTTTGCACAAAAGACCTGTTTTCTATGATTAGCATTTCTTCACAAAATGAATCATTTTACAGTAATTGTGTACAAGCATATTATGTTAAGACATGCCCTGCATTCAGATAGAGGGAATCTGCACTCTTTTTTCCATGGTAGCTGGATGGAACTTTTTCTGCATCAGAAGTTGCTTGCATTAGAAGGTTGGTAAAGACAGAGCCATGTTTGGTCAAGAACTTGTCATAGCAGTTTCTTTATAAATACACCCACAAGCTGGTTTTCCTAGTTTATTCATGGTACCCTGAGCATACACGTTCTAGGGATTGTATATAGAAATTCCAGATAGATATAGTATATTTTTGGATACAGTTACTTATTTCGCTGTTAGAGCACGGTTGCCTGCCGTAATTTATTTTATTTCTGAAGACAAAGGAGTTTTATTAAATCTACGGTTTTGTAAGAGGCAGTTACCAAGAAATACGAACAGTGGCTGTTTGACTTTCTGTAGTTTATACTGTTTATGTTCAGATTTGATGAAAATTGCTTCACATAATTGTGAAAAAAAGTCTGTTAGCTGTAAAATTAATTTTAAAAAATTTTATAACAAAATGTAATTCCAATAATTTCCAGTGTCTTTAGAATTTAAATGAGAAGTATTGCAATGTGAGTGTCTTGCAGCTGAAGACAAGAATTCAGTCATGTAATTTGAAATTGTGCATTGAAGCTGATAGAAACTGTGCAGGATTATGAAATGGACCTTGTTTCTTGATTATTGACTGGATGACTGCATGGAGGCATATGTCGTATCAACATATAAAACTTTTTAGTGCTACACAAGATAAGCTGTTACCATCCTGTTTTCAAGAAAAGTATCTGTTGTTTCAGCAAAACATCTTATTTTTCAATCAAAGTACAGACTGTAAGCGACTAAGAAGTGAATGACTGGAAATCGATTTATTCTACTTATTACATTGATACTGCTGTAGACTACAATGCTTATCACAAACTCATTTATTGCGCTTCTGGCATGAGGGGGGAAGGGTGCTAAGTAGACTTGTTAAGGATTAACCCATTTTGTAAAAGAAGGACTATTAAAAATCAAGTTTAGAAATGGTTTTGTGTTTTTGAAGAAATTATGCAAACTTTTACACCCTGAAGAAGTGTAAAGAACATGGAATATTTGTGACAATATTCGGATGTGATATAGCTTTGAATTTATAAGTGGCCCACAGAAAAGCACCAAGAAAGAGATGGGTAATACTACAGTACTGTATCTGCCCTGAAATTCCATTTATTTTATTGTTGTTTTTAATTGTTACTCTTTTAACATTTTAAATCAGATATCCTCGTACAGGAATATGTAAAATTTGGATCCTTGGACACATACTTGAAAAAGAACAAAAATGCTATCAATATCTTGTGGAAGTTGGAAGTAGCTAAACAGCTGGCATTAGCCATGCATTTTCTGGTAGGTAGTTTATTCTTCAGTTCTGTTAATAGCTGTATTCAAGTGTTTCAGGCTGGATTCAAGATTTCAGGCTTACGTATCTAGAATGGGTCTCTTACTATTCTTCTTGAATTTAGGTGGGGAATTTGAAAATAGGATGGGCATACACCAGGTAAGGTTAGTGGATAGCCAAGGACAGGCCATTGTACCTTAAACAAAGTGCACTTGAATTTTCCACTGTCTTTCAATGCTTTATTTATTGTGAAGTAAAATCCATTTTCAATCTAAAATTCTTTTTTTTTTTGTTTTCCCAGGAAGTAGTAGCTAACCAGGTAGTCTCTAACCACTGGTAGGGAAAAATATTGTACTGTTCAAACTGCTAGTGCTTTTGTGTGTGCATGCGTGCACGTGCGTGCATCTGTGTGTGTGCACTTTAGGCCCCAGTATTCTCTGTTTGGTCCATTTAATTTAGCATAAAGGCCATTATTTGAGACAAGATATGTGATTAGATGAAACTTTTTTTAACAGAGTTTGACTCTTACGTTCATTTTACGTGGATCAGAGTGATGGATCAGTATTCAAGTTAACAACATTCATTAGAGTTACCAAAACTAAAACTTAGGTAGATAGTTAACATGAATCAAAATTTCTAGAAACCCTAACTCTGTGAGAGGAACTGTTGAAATGTCTATGCAATTCGATCAAGTTCATATTGTATCATTTTCCTTACTGATGTTTCTTTCATGCTGTGGAGTATTGGTTTCAAAATACGTCTTCAGTTTTAAGATGTTTTTGTCTGTATGTAAAAGCTGCATTTCCATTCATCAGGAGGATAAAGGCCTTGTCCATGGGAATGTCTGTGCAAAAAACATCTTGCTTATCAGAGAAGAAGATAGGAAGTCTGGAAACCTTCCTTTTATAAAACTTAGTGATCCTGGCATCAGTATTACAGTTTTGCCAAAAGACAGTAAGTCTTTGTATCAGCTTTTTTGTCTAATGCTTCTGGCTTTAAAATAAAAGGGTTTTTTTTGTGATCACCATCTGATATACTTCTGTTACAGCAAGTTCCTTCACACTTCCTTCACTTTAAAGTAACCTCTGAAGTCCTAATCAGCCATTTTGAGTGCATCCTGTATGTCAGCAAATAGCTACAGGAAATAAAGCCGCGTTCTCCATTCTATGGCGTTTTTTTCCTGCTGTTGTCATTGTAAATAGTTTTCTTTCACTGGTGGTATTACTAGTGTGTTCTAAAGCAGTATCTTTTTATTGGTCAAGATTAAACTGTTGTGTGTTGTAGTTTGGAGAAGCTTTCAGAGTTTCAAATAAAAGCACTTTTGAAAATGCTGCCTGGCAGTTCAAAATTAGATCCAATGCATCTTATGATGAATACCTGAAATCATTGATGATGCTAAAAATACTGGGCTATTGTTTTTGCTGTTGAGGCTGTTCTCTTGCTTTTATAAACAGCAGAACTAACTCAGACTGAAAGAAATCTGCCATGTGTGCAACATTCATATGCTGGTGAAACTGATGGGACCTTATTATTCTTTGTCTACTCTTTTAAATAATTCTGGAAAAATGAAAATACAATATATTTGATGAGTTTATACATGCTGAAAGAAATAAATCCTCTAAGAGGCTATAAGCAGTGCCATACCATATTTTCCAGTATGCTGTTTAAGATTCCTTTTTAAATTAAAAGCCTCCATAATTCTTTCTAAGATCTGATTTTAAAATACTCTAAATCTAAATAGATATGATATATTTAACTTGTTACTACAATCAATATCAAAAGATTTCACAGTCAGTAAGTGTGAAATTTGTTTTTATTGCTCAGTTGCATCACTGTGCCATTTTATAATGTCCAATATATCAACCACTAACAACGTACTTTTGACTCTTCATCATCTAGTTCCTTTGTGGTAGCTTCTAAACTTGATAGTATCAGGGAAAGTATTAAAGTCAAAGGAAAAGTATGATGTGGAAGTGAGGTGAAGGCAGCTTTATAGCATTGGTCTCATTTTACAACAAAACTAATGGGCCTGTATTATAAATACTATCTTCATAGATATTCTGTAGCATTTTCCAGTCAAGAACAAAAATTTGGAAAGATATTCAAAATGCACAGATATCTAATTTTGTAATGCATACTCAAAATATTTTTACTAAATCAAACATGTTATAGGACTTTTAAAATAAATCTAACGTATTACAGGACTTTGTTTTCATTACTGATCTTAGCATGATATTTTATTTGCATGGTTGCATAGTTCTTCTTGAGAGAATACCATGGGTTCCACCTGAATGTATTGAGAACCCAAAACAATTAAGCCTGGCCACAGACAAATGGAGTTTTGGCACTACATTATGGGAAATCTGCAGTGGAGGAGACAAGCCTCTGAGTGCACTGGATTCTCCAAGAGTAAGTATTACTGTATCTGCAGTCATAACAGTTTTTTGGACGCTTCTAACTTAAAACATCTGCTGTTGTAACTATATTCATTAGCAGCTGAAGTGGTGTGGCCTCTGACTGCTGCAGCAAAACTACTTTTCTACTGGTAGACAATGATCAGAAGTAATGGTTTGACATTTGTTTTATGTTGTTTGCTTTGATTTTTATGGGTACAAAGTACAGCTTTGCTAGTATGTCTTGCCTGCATTTCTGTTTTGTTGCAACTGTTACCACTATATATCTAAACATGATGTATTCCTAAAAATGTACATGACTCTTAATTGGCATTAATTTTCTAATTATACTGAAATTGAGCATTGTAAATACTGTAATAGTTTGTGTTGCAGACAACCCAAGTTCTATTTTAGCTAAGCCATAAGCATTAATTTTGTCTCAACTAGGGGCAAAAGGGATACCATGTTTCATAAAAATATTATTTCTTGTGTATTTAATTACCCCTTAGTTGGAAGCAAAAATACTATTTCCCCTGCTAAATCTCCTAGAAGATTTGTAGTATTATTATTGTAATGTGACTGATAGCTTCTCCTCACAAAGCCTGATCTCATTTCTCTGGTGTTGTGGTCAGCTCTTAAAAGAATAAGCTCTCTTAGAATAGTTTTTAGGTCTAGGTAGATCTAGATGTTTCAGAAGATGCCCTTGTCTCTTCTACTAACTTGTATTCTTTCATAATATGGATGAAGTTTTTACAGATAGAGGAGTTCAGCCAGTGCACAGGTGGATAGAATTTTCTGCTGGATCCATCCCGTTTAGGTTTTATTAAATTACCTGCCAAGGAGATGCCATCTATGCTCATTATCCTTCTGTCTTTTCTTATCTTCCACTAGTAGCTGCCCAGGAATTTATGAGCTGATTACTTTAAATTATGCCATCCTGCTACATTGTCAACCTTGATTCTTGACATAAATTGGTCAGATGTGCATGCTGGTGAGATAATGAGTCTAGGTTGAGAGCTGTTTTTTTTTTTTTTTTTTTTTGTCTGCTCTGGTCAGAACATTATGGCTATTGCAGCTCTTCATAGTTGTATGCTAAAATGTCTCTAACCTCTTTAATCCCAGAAACTGCAGTTTTATGAAGACAGACACCAGCTTCCTGCCCCCAACTGGACCGAACTAGCAAACCTTATAAACAACTGTATGGATTACGAACCAGATTTCAGGCCTTCATTTAGAGCCATTATACGTGACTTGAATAGTTTGTTCACTCCAGGTGAGTCTGTGATAGGACAAGAATGCACTGTAAAAAAGAAGCATGATCTCTGTCAGTTTGTTTTCATATGGTGCCTACCATTTTGATGTACTGACCCAGCCACAGTCCACTGCCGTAAGTGTAAGTTAATGAATAAGTTTGCTATGTTATTGCTTTTTAGTTTTTTGCTAAAGAGAATTCATGACAATTTTGCATTATCACTGAAAGCATGGCTTGATTCATGTCTATCCCAAAGGTTTTAGTTCGAGTCTCTTAACCAAGTATGTTACATTTGTGACTGTCTTCTTTCCCTCAGTACATAAAATAAATAGACAGATGTCTTTTTTCTAAGTGGAAGACACATGTTATCACAAGCCTTTGTGGAGTTTGCATTTCTCCCCTCTGTAGTAGTGGACTCGTTGTGCAGTAGTTGCTGTATTTGAAGTAGAACTGACCAACAAAAAGCGTATTTGGAAACTAAAACAAGACTTGATATGAGTCAGGACAAGTCATTTAGCTACATTGTAGTATTTCCTTGTTTTTATGGCCAAAAATTACTATATAGAAATTAAGGGGGTTGTTAATATTCTAGTGTGCTCAGGATATGCTAGCAAAGGTGGAACATGCCAGCATTGTGATAAGTTTCTTCATTCTCCCATCTGCTTCTCTCTCTTTGCCTCGTATTCCCTTTCTCCTCTATTCCCTCCCTTCTCCTATCCTTCCACTTCAGATTACGAGCTATTGACAGAAAGCGATATGTTGCCAAATATGAGAGTTGGTACTCTTGGATTTTCTGGGGCATTCGAAGATCGGGACCCAACACAATTTGAAGAAAGACATCTTAAGTTTTTACAGCAACTTGGCAAGGTAGGATGTTTTTAAATTCTCTAATTGCCAGGAAAGAACTATCATTTTCAGTTATCTTCTGATCACCCCATATACGCTATTTACACTGAACACTTCTGTTACAGAAATTAACAATTTCAGTTATATCTAGGCACAACATGCACTTCCTTTCAGATGTTTTTTTAGTTTATCAGTCTAATGACAGAAAAATGATAACTGATCTCTACAGTGAATCCAGTGACATTGAATGGCTAAAAATTTTGTGTGGTAAAATAATGCACAACCCTATCTGACATCTGTTATTATTCTTTACACTTGGTATTTATTTAAAATTGCACTAGTAGGGCTTTTTTTGTACATGGATATTCCAGGAAGTATGAATATGCAGTCCATGAAGTCAAGAATGTCTCTGTTTGGTCGGCCTTGAACATTTGAGGCTGTAGAAACCAGCATTTGGTGAAAAATGTTGCAAGTCGCTGCAGCCGGGCTGTATGAAACACACCTAGACAGATGACCTGGTGCAGCTGATGGAACTTTACCTAAATATGATTTTGCCAGAATGGTTCACTAGTCCAAGTAGGAGTGAAAATAAGCCTAAAAGCAAAGCAGCTGAAATACAGGAAAATTTATGAGGGAGAGGAACAAAGTGATAGGTTAGAATGACAAAAAGGAAGATAAAGAAAATGGGAAAAGGGAAGATGACAGAACAGAGAAACAAATAGGGGAGAAAAGTCCCAAGGAATAGAGGAGAACTAGAAGCTAGGAGGAGCCTAAATGTAGCATATTTTGCAAATGCAGGAAAAAAGGAGTATTCCAACTGGCAGTTTTGAAGTGGAAGGAAATTTGTGGAGATGGGGGTGAACATGAATGGATGTCATCCCTTCTCCTTGCCCTCCTTTGCTCCAGTGCCATTTGCTTCTTTTCAGTGAATGTGTTCCTGACGCTTATGGAACTATTTCCTATGATCTCACCCTCTTTCTGTCTCTCTGGGAAGTTTTATGCCTTTTCACTTAAATAAAAGTCTGTTCACCTTAATGATAATACAGTTAAAATTAAGATAATATGCACAAGCACTTAGACAGGAAAAAATGGTCCGTGCTTGTTTTTAATTCAAGTATTTCTGTTTGTGATTTAGGGAAATTTTGGCAGTGTTGAGATGTGCAGATATGACCCCCTACAGGATAATACTGGAGAGGTGGTGGCTGTGAAAAAGCTGCAACATAGCACAGAAGAGCACCTTAGAGACTTTGAAAGGGAAATTGAAATCCTGAAATCTCTGCAGCATGATAACATTGTTAAATACAAAGGAGTTTGCTACAGTGCTGGTATGTGCTATATTGAGTACACCTTCATATATATACTTAAGGTTGTCTACTGAGAAACAGAGAGAAGTGTTGATGCAAGTCACTGAGTTGTCCTAACTTTATCTGAACTTTAAGAGTACCAATCAAAAAAAGTAATCTCTGTCATGCACTACATCACAGTACAAGATGGACTTGATTTTATTCTGTCAGCTCATTGCATAATTTGATTGATTTAGGGGAAGTAACATTTTGAGTAGTCCCCCAGTGTCTTTATCTTAAAGTACAAAGAAGTCTTCCTGGAAAAGCATTTGGGGTTAAGTAGGAAAATGTACCCATTTTATAACTGTTGCTGTTTTTTGCTCAAAGTAATATCTCAAGGGTGGATATTACCACTTCTTGTACTGTCTGTATGATAAGAGCTTTGGGAGGAAAATGTTTCAGAAACAGATATGTTTGAGTGAATTGTTGACCCTGTTAAAGTTGATGAACAAAAGCATGGTTTTGCCCAGGGTCTGCCTTAAAACAAAAATCTCATCTTCATAATCAGACTAAGTTTTTAAAGATGGTAAAATTATGGACCCGTTGACATCCGCTGTCATTCAGAGTTTCACCTTAACAATGAGGAGGGATTATATAAACACAGAGACACACGTGGCATTTTTGTATTGATTTGGCAATACCAGCTAAAGTATTGGTGAGATGATCTCAATTAGTAATGCTTCAGGTATCAAGGATCGCCACATTTTTGTTATGTTTAAATAAATGGTACTTCCTTAATATATGCAGTTAACTAATACATGAACTATTGCATAGTAATGCACTATGTATAAGGAATAAATTGACCTTTTTGGGTAGTAACACTATAATCTATTACAGTTATTCATAGATATTTGTAAATATTTATATTTCAAAACTTTCTGGAAGAAAGAAAGTTATTTGTATGTTTTTGTGTTGTAAAAGGTCGCAGGAATCTGAGACTAATTATGGAATATTTACCATATGGAAGTTTACGAGATTATCTGCAGAAACACAAAGAGAGACTGGATCACAAAAAGCTTTTGTTGTATGCCTCTCAGATATGCAAGGTAAAAGAACTTTCAGATGATTAATATTTTTAAACAAATTTTTGTCTTTTTCCTTTTGTAGAGAAGTTGGTTGTTTCATTGTATCTTTTGTAATAGTGCTGGGCTTCTAGCACCAGTTAACCTTAAACAAGATAGCAATGCATATTCATACTCAGGAACCTGATTAACTTCTGACTGTCTTAGAGCAGAATGCTGAGACTGGCCTAACTTGACTCAGGAAAAAAGTACTCCATTTATTTTTGTTTAGTTTATATGTAGCTTATGGTTCATTTAGTTTATATTTACAGTCAGAAGAATTAAAACTCTTTTCTCCTCATGACATATGTAATTTTGCAGGAGTTAGTATATTCACCTAAGCAAGTTGTTCATCATATATTAACTGATTTTTAAAGACTTGGGCATTCAGCTGTAAAACTAGTATAACAGCATATGCATATGTTTAAGAAATTTAATTCAAAACCTAAGTAATATTAGCTGATTGTTCTAGCAAAAAGAGCAAAGATGCATGTATCAGATTTCTGCATGAAGAGCTAGAGGCCGCAGCAGTGCCCAAAGCTGTAATAATCTATTTGCTAGTCGTACTGCTTGGCTCTAAACATCCATCATATAATTCCAAAAAGGGAAGCAGACATCTGATCTTTGTTGTGGATGGGGTTATGCCTTCCCTAGCCTTACTCTAGTGTTATGCTTAAGAAACTATGGACACTTTAGACTTTACTGCATGTTTGGTAGTTCCAGCAAAAAGGAAAAAGAAAAAAGGAAAAAAAACCCTAAACCCTCCAGACATTTACCTGAAATATATTTTTAAACTTTCTTCCCTTGATTCTGCACCAAAGAAATGGAAACAGTAAATTACTTATCATTTCTGAGTATTCTTCAGTAGCTTACATCTAGTAAACTTGTGCCCTGCCATATTCAGAGCAGCAGATTTTTGTTCTTTAGTATCCATAGAAAAGACCTGACAAGAAGCAGGCAGAGACAGTGTGCTAAATCCAAGATCTTTTCCAGGAAGTCTAATCTTTTATCTGCTGAACAGAGCTTGATAGGTCCCTGCTTGAAACTGAAGTGACTCAGTAAACCTTTTAGCTGCTGAACCTGTGGCATATACAGAAGGAGGCTGCAGGCTCCTTTAGCAGCTGATCTCACCTATTCATGTGGTTCACTGAAAGGCAGCAAGAAACAAGGAATTGCCAAACTACATGGGAAGTCTCCAGCAAGGCCTCCTTAATGGGCAATATGAAATGGGCTTGGAAAACGCAAAATGTTCACCAGTCTGTCCCCTCACAAAGGGGAATGGTTGTTTACACTTCTGCGATGTTTTCTCCCTCTGTCTTTCTGCTTTTGCCTCAAATGTATGAGAAAGAAATCAAGGTGTGCACATGTACCTGTGGGATGAGATAGGTGTCTTCCTTTGCTCCCTTGCAGTATTTTTAGTTCCTTGCTACTAACCTGGGAAAGGGATCCTGACTTAAAGATGACATTTTTTGTGCATATCTCATACTGTGAAAAGCAGTATTTTCAGGGACTGTATTTGCGAAGAGTGACATTTCTATAGTTGCTGATTACTGCAGCTGTCGTCTGTGTGGTAGCAAGCAACACGGCACCATATACAGCTTTGCAGAATCTTGGCAATAAAAGGACAGATAAGGAAATAAACTTCCCTTTGGTGTATCTGAATTTGGGATGTGACTTTTTGTTCTTTTGGAATCCCGTGTTTTCTTAATGCTGGCTGGTAGGAGAAGAGGTTAAGGGTAAACTTAGTTTTCCATCTCTTCATGCTTAAAGCACTTCAGGAGCCCTTGCTGGAGAACTCTGGGAAATATATGTGGGAACACCTGCAATTTGAGACCGTGGTAATGTAAAAGGAAAACCTTTTTTTTTCCTTTTTTTAAAGGCGGTTCCTAGCCATTCTTTTCCACAGCTAGCGTGAACATAGATGATGGAAGTCTTTGCAATGACATCATTAAACTCAACTGCATTATTAGAGTAATGCCACAGGATATGATTTCCTCATCAAATTTGCATGATTCCAAGTAAATGTCTCTAAAAGCCTGGAAAATACTGCTTGTAACAGAAAAAACTTGTGAAATTACTATTCATCAAAGAAGCTTTATGACTATTTTCAGTAGAGAATTTAGTAGTGGTGAAAAGGTACAGCTTTTACGTTGACTGATTGTCTGAAACCACGGAGCCTAGCTTTGAAAAACCTAGGTTTGGTATTTTTCAGGACAGTCATGGAAACTAAGCAGGTAATAGAGAATAGGGCATTTTTGAACTTCTGTTAAAACTGCTACGGAATGGGATGTTGTGACTAAGCAGCGATGCCGCCTAGTGGTACTAGGAGTAACAATCTGAGAATAAGCTTGGACTCTCGGGTTGTACTATTTTTGAGGTTTTTCACTCAGAAAAGAAAAAGAAGCCTTGTAGAATTACAAGTACAGTGCTGATGTCAAAGCTTTTGTTGAGTTCAGCAGTGTTAGAGCATCACTTACTACTCTTCAGTTGTGTTGGGTTGAGATGCCTTTTTATGAAATAGTGAATCTGAGAGCCTGCTTTGTTTCCTTTCATGTGTGAGAATCAGACACCTCTTAACACTGTGTAGTGTCAGCCTCTCTCCATCATTTATTCCTGCATAAGCAAGACTTTCTTTTTTGTAATGCTGTACTACCTCATTTTTGTTCTCGCTGTGCACCCTGGCCTGCTCCTCGTTTCATCAATAGCAAAAAGAATAATGTGTATATCCACAGATTGTCAGCAGCAAAAGATGATGTGGCTTCAGGCCCACATTTCCACAGGTTACTCTAACACAAAATAAAACTGTAAGTAGAACTGTGTTAGCAGATAATAGTCAGTACAGAGAAGGAAGACACACTGGTGGGAGTCAGATCAGGCAGAGTAGTTATTGAATTCAAGGAATCATAAAATAAAGTCTCATAAAGCACTCAGGAGATGTGGGAAATGAAGAAAGAAGTGAAATGAGTAGTCAAATAGGATGGGCTTCGTCTGCTCTGTACCGTACAAGTAGTTTAGCCCAGCTTTTGCTTTCCCTCTGCCTACTGCCTGCAAGCTGCATTTGGCTATAGAGAGGGAGCTGTAACATGTACCCATCTATATAATCAAAAAATGCTGTTAGCTCCAAGAGGTGCTCAGTCTAGCTCATTTCAGTTGGGGAAGGTCCATGCACCTGGAAAAAATAAGAACAGCTCCTCAGAAAAGACAAACCTTCAAGCCCAACAACGGTGGTAACAGTCTCTGCTTGGTTTTAACTTTGAGATTCAGACACCCCTTCAGGGAAAGCGTAGCCACTAAATGGTACCAATAACTTTTTGTCTCCATTGTCTGCGTGATCTTTATGTTTTAGGGCATGGAGTATCTGGGCACAAAAAGATATGTTCATCGGGATTTAGCAACCAGAAATATCTTAGTGGAGAATGAGAACAGAGTTAAAATTGGAGATTTTGGTTTGACAAAAGTCTTGCCCCAAGACAAGGAATATTACAAAGTGAAAGAGCCTGGAGAAAGCCCTATATTTTGGTAAGTCCTCTTTCAGTATATGAAAGCATGGCATGTTTTCACTTTTGCAATTTCAGTCAATAGTTTTGCATTTTATGGAATTCCTAAGTGCAAACTCAAAGTCTGTTGCTCAGCATTGTGAAAGTCACATATGCAATGTTTGGCTTTTCAAAACAATATATAAATGTGGGTCTTTTCAACTTAACTTTCACACACAAACCCTAAAAATTACCTAAACAGCTATTTAAAAGAAATAGTATGCCACAGGAAAGATGCTCAGAAACAGGAGACACTTAAAAGGGCCTGTTCTCCAAGACCCTTTCAAAGTTTTGGACCTTTAAGAACAACCTGTTTTTAGGGTCCAGATCTGCTAGCTGATATGTTGGTTAGATCCTCTGCTTACCAAGTGGAGTTAAATCTCACAGACTGTAATTCGCAGGGATGAAGTGCTACGTTGATCATTCAGGTAAGTGTCTGAATTTGGGCAGTGAGTCTCCAGAGAAGGTCCAAGTTACTCCAAGATACAGTAATGCTCCAATAGGCCCTTCTTAGCTGGGAAAGGAAAAGAATGCTCTGTGTAGTCAAGGGGGACTGAAGGTTTATTAAATGGATATTGGTAGACTCCATTCAGAATATAGACTGTTCCTCTATGTTCTCTGTATACCTCTATACTGTGCTTTCATAACTAAGACCTAGGAAAGTACCTTAGGAATATTCCTTAATATTGGAATCCTCTGATTTCCTCTGTCTTGATAAGAAAATGCAATTCTTTACGCATTATTTTAGGTCATGTGGCTGCCGTAGGCCCTCTAAAATGTGATATTTAAAAGATAAAATAAGTTAAAATGGCATCACAATGGATGTTTTGGGGAGTAGTAAAACTTAAGGCCAGAAGTACATGGGACAAAATTCAAGGCTTACTGAAAGTGATGGAGGGATCTTCTCTGGCTAGAATATCTCTTTCCAGGCCTTATCACAGCAGTCTTGCTTACTCATACTACAGAAAGGAAGAATATCTACAACTCTGTTAAAACACTTGGATATGGTTACCACTAATTGTTTTTATAGAAGCTGATTTGTGTTTTCAATCTCACTTAACTAATACTAGAAGTATAGTTACTAGCAAAGGTGAAGAAGATGAGAATGTGCTAATGCTTATGAACAAAGAAAGCTTATTCATGATAACATTTCTATCTTATTAAAACAAATATGTTCAAAATCAAAAAAGACACCAATCACCACAGGATGGTATTCCTTTTACTATGTGTTGCAGGTATGCTCCAGAATCTCTGACAGAGAGCAAATTTTCTGTGGCCTCAGATGTGTGGAGTTTTGGTGTGGTCCTGTATGAACTCTTCACTTACATTGAAAAGAGCAAAAGCCCGCCAGCAGTGAGTACATAAATTAATCATTCTCAGAATTTTTTTTTTGAATTTTTCAAAAGATACAGATTGTACCTGTCCCTAAAGAGCTAGTTATTTACTGATCCTTTCCTGAAGAGGTCTTCGTATTTGTGAGGCAGCATTCAATTAGAAGGAGCAATATGCTGAAAAGCATTAGTATCAAGCCATAAGAAGCAAAGGAGATCTGGAAAATTATCTAATAGCCTATGCAGATCCTATTCATCCTAGAACTTTCTGAAACAATTTTGAAAATCTTACTTTTCAATCTTAATCGATCTTTGTTATTGAAATTCAAGAAAGAAAGTAGCTTTTTGTAGATGGTTAACAGGTGCCTTTTAAAGAGAAATTTAAGCAGTACATAGAAAGAACTACATGAGCAGACTCACAATCCTACTTACAGCTAATATATAGCATTTCCCAACAGGTATAACAGAGGACGGTTGAGCCTTACATAAGTTACTGGAGCTGTTGTCACCCTTGGCCAGTGTCTCAGCTCTAATAAATTTAGTTTTGAGAGCTAAATAGTGATGATAGTCAAAAATGCACTTGGAAAAATCCCTGCATTGACCTCACTGACCTTTTAGTATTTTGATGCACCTATGAAGAGATAAAGGAAGTGCTCTCAAGACGAGAGTGGCTCTCCCTGCACAATAACATACACATTGCAAACATCTGGAGTTTTTCTTCCAGAATTATAAAATGGGAAGTGGTAGGGTGAGTCTTGGGTTCAGATGGTATATGCTTTGAATAAATCAATTTTACATGAGTTCTTTATTTCATCAGCTAGGTTGTCCTGTTGGTATGTATCAAGAAAAGTCTATATTGCCAATAAACAAAGGCAGTGCATTTAACTAGCTGCTGCTTTATAATAATTAATCGTTTCTCTGACTTTGGCCATTTACACATTCTACCAACGGTTATTTTATATTTTCACATCATACTTCATTACAGAAATTTACATAGCATTGGAGGGAAAATAAATCCTTTTATGTTATGCTTAGAAATACTTTTCAGTTAATAATACTTCCTTATTCAGTTTTCATCTCTGGCAGTCCAAGTCAAATTTCTTTCTACTTTCTGTGTTATGATGATTTTGGACAGAAAGATTTATCTCTGCCTGGCTTAGACAAATCACTGGCTTTAATTATGCTACCCTTTCTGACCTGAAATTACTGATCTAAAAAATCCTAATTATCTTTTTTATACATCAGTATATTAGCTGTTTTCTGTTTGGCTAGGATTTTTCAAAGCATCAGGGTTTTTTTTTAATATTTCAGAGAGCTCTTTAGAATTAGCTGTCAAGTTTCCCCTTTTAAAAATAATTAACTATCAGATGATGTTCAACATTTTTAGAATGATTTAAGTTATCACTTTAAGTTGCAAATATATCATCCTGTTTTCCTCCAAACCAAAAAAAAAGTCATGGAAGGTAGGTAATTATTGATATATTGTCTGGACTTGTCATTGTTGTTATTTATAACTTTATCATTGTCATCTACTGTTTGATTTATAGAATTTCTAAAGTTTTATTTATTCTTACAAAGAATTCTTACTTAGTGATGATTTTGCAACTTTTTTAATTTAAAAGTTATTTATGATAGTTGGCTTTCTATCTCAGGAATTCATGCGCATGATTGGCAATGATAAACAAGGGCAGATGATTGTATTTCATTTGATTGAGCTTTTGAAGAACAATGGACGACTGCCAAGACCAGATGGATGCCCTGATGAGGTGGAGTACTATAGTAATACATTACCAAAGTCTGAAAGGTGTTCAGTCAGGGTGAATAGATGGTAAATGCAAAACCTGTGCAAATCCTTCATGGATTAATGCGGTATTTATACAGCCTAAATAGTTGCGCTGTTGTTTTGTCAGAGGCATGATGAGTCTAATCATATTCATTTTCTGAATATTCAGGTTGCATTCCCTCAGGACCTAAAAATATAATCTTTCTAAATATATGAAGTAGGGTTATTGTGATCTGCTGCTGTAGGTGTGCACTCAGATTTCCATTTCAAAAATACAAATTTATTAAGGCAATGAGGGGATTAGCATATAGAATTTGTTTCATGGAAGTCCCATATAAAGATTTTTGTTTAAAATTGCAAACTGTGTTATTTTAAAATCTGTAACTTTTAGCCGTACAACCTTAATATTTACTTAGTGTTTTTCACATTTAATTCCAAGATTTAAATAACCCTTTATCCTCGTCAGTTATTTTCCTCCAGTTGGTCTTCCCCATAATACCTGTGTTTATCATGTATTTTTTTTTTTTTATTGGCAAGCATTCTCAGCAAGGAGTTACCTACAGGCTATGGGACTCCTATTCATGTAAAGTTAAGTCTATGCATCAGTCTTTGTATGTTCAGCGCCTCTGGATTTGTATACAGGCTTTTCATGGATACTGATTGTATATATATGTGAAACCATCCTCAGAACACACAAATTAATCCAACATTCTTCTATTTTGCAAATATTCTAGGTGCTTTAAATATTTCTATTTCTTTGCAAATATTTCTAAGTGCTGACTCCTTCTAAGTCCTGTAATATCCTACTTTTGAGAGCTTGAGTCAGGCTGTTAGGGTTGGATAAGAGAACTGGCAGGGAAAGAATGCAAGTAAGATCAATGCATTTTGATGTGTATAACCTACAGATGAGATCTCTTGCTGCATTCCTTTAAAACCAGGTAGACTTGAAAATAACTCAAGTGATCCTTGCAAAACTGGAGACAGAGGAGAGATCAGGCTCAAGTGGTCTAGCAGAGAAGAGAAGGAATGGTACAGATGGGGCAGGGAAGCTACTGGGAAAGAAATAGGCTATAAGGAATCAAGAGAGAAGTCTCTGGAGTAACTTTTTCTTGTATGTATAAGTTCTTTTTTTGAACTGCAGAGGTTTGGCTTTTCATAGATTACCTGAATGTCCTGGATATGAAAATACAGAATCTTTTTTTATTTTATTTTTTTACTGAAACTGTATCCAAGCCAATGTGATGGTTTTGATGTGTGACGTTACTCCAGATACCCAAGCAAGATGGAAATGCTTTTCTTTTGTCAGTAGCTGCACTCTTCCCATTTTGATCCGGAAAGGCCAGTCATTACAGATCTTAAATCTTCCAGATATCTGTAGCTTACAAGCTGCTTTAGACTCAGGTCAGTGTAGGAATTTCAGATTTGTTGAAAAATAAGGAACTGAAAGCTGCATTTGTCCTGGGAGCTTTGCAGATTTTTTTAAGCAATATTTGAAGAGTCATTGGAAGTGTGAGACAATGGTAACAGTCTGTGTTAAATTAGTAAGAAAAGTAGAGGTAAAGAGGTTGGCAAGCTGTTTTGTGATCAGGTGTTGTGTACAGGTTTGGAGAAATAGGGAAGGGTTCCTACATGCTTACTGTAATGGAAATCTCTTGCAAAAAGCATTTGAATTTACATTTACTGTAAGTGGGTTTAGTTTGTGCAGTAACATTTGTGGCTTATTTTTAGTATTTAAGACTTGAGAATTTAATACAAAAACATAGAGAAATCTGTGTTAAAACAACTGTGGGAGAAGCTTAGTTTAGAATTGCTGTCTTTGTAAATCTGATTCTTTGTTCATACTTGTGATCAATCATTAGGCACTTTAAACATTTTTGGGATTTCCAAAAAGTGAGACCAAGAATCTAAAAACTTAGCAAAATCCTTAAAGTTCCTAAGAGTTTCCAAATTAGTTCTATCAATTTCTATTCTAAGACATCTCCTTTTATAATAAAGGATTATGCAGAGCAGAACTAACTGTTCCCACTTTTTAATGTTGTTGAGATCAAGCAAATAAATTGCAAGATTTCAGGGCCACGATAAGCATAGTCTTGTGCCACTGTTGTTTGGAACCATAAAGTTAAGTTGGATGTTCTTTGGGCCAGTTCCAAGTAACTATTAACTATTTGCAGCATTGAATTATTTGATAACAATTTTGTTTGTTCTTTTTCCTCCAGATTTATGCTATCATGAAAGAGTGCTGGAACAATAATGTTACCCAGCGCCCCACCTTTAGGGATCTTGCTCAGCGAGTGGATCACATAAGGGACAACATGGGTGGATGAGAAAACTGCCTCTCATTCAGAGGATATGTTGGAATGCAAAACAAAATGTATTTGGTCTGCTGTGTATAATTGACAAATGTACACACATGCATCTGTCTTGGCTGGGAGTAAAATCTGGGTGGCAAATATCCTATCTGAAACTGCAAACTGAGGAATCCTGCTGGTTTTCTTTATCAGGATATATTTGTTACTATGAGAAAATGTTGTTGAAATTCTCAATAGGGAGAAAAATTATTTTTCTAAATAAAATAGTGTAATATATGGTCAGTCAGCAACACCATTATTTGCCTTACTTGGCAATGCAAAAAAAAGAGGTGGCTAACAAATGTGGCGAGATTTTTTTGAAATGGAAAGACAGTGCATTTCTTTGTTGAAATGGAGATGTACTGAAATACTTCTAGTCACACTGAACATACTGTGACTTGGCACTCTGTTTTGTGTGTTGCACAAGGGCTTGTGTTTGTTAATACAGTTTTATAACTTTTCATTGTTGATGCAGAAATGCTTCTCTGTATAACAGAATGAAAGTGGTTGTGTAACTCAGCAATTTTTAATGTGCCTGTCTGAATCAGTTATTGGCCAGCAATATATGCAAAAGATAATAGGCTGAGTGTTGTACTGTAAGGATTTTGAGGGAAAGGGAGCAAATTGTTCTTAATTTGGAGAGCCAGAAAACCTACTTATCCATGTGAAATCTTTAATATAAAATGATGTGGAAACTTTAATTTAAAATGAAAAAGCAAAAATGTTACCCACTTATTTTTTTTACTCTCTTTTCCCATCTTCTGTAAATACTAGGTTCCCTTTATGTATTTGAAGATACAGAGAGAAAAAGTAGCACTGAAGCTACTTTACTGAGGGGATGTCTTCAGTTTGTCTCTGAATATAAAAAAGCTAAACATATTGCTGACTCTTTTAAATGCTGCTCTTTTATTTCTCCCATCTCTGTAATTTTAAGCAGTGATAAATGTATCTATAAATTTGAAACTTTTTAATACAGAATTAAAAATACAGAAAATGCCCTCCATTTCCCAGTTCCTCGGTTCACTGTTAAGGTGATCACCTTATGCCTTCCTTCAACAACCTGAACAGACTGCTTGTGGCCAGTCGCAACCATGCCAAAGCTATTTTTTAATGAAGTGGCCCAAAGTTGTCACCTGTTTCTTTCTATGGTAAAACTCAAGAGTAAGATTATTTAGAAAGAAGAAATATACGTGCAATTGCTCCATGCTCAGCTGGGGGCAAGGACAGGATCCCAGATACTGAGAATTTTGAAGGAGGTCAGAGCTATGTAAATAGATTACTTACAACATATAATTCGGCCTTTTGAAATAAGTCTAGCAAAAATTCATGAGGAAGACAACTCTTTGGTTTTGCTTCCAAGCATAAAACCTGGGGAATAATCACTCATATCTCAAAGCAGTAAATCAAAGTTTGCAGTAACTTCTATTTTCTTCAGTTCAAATAATCTGATTTATGATTGCACAGTATAGTGCTTGTTGTTCTTGAGTTTTTGCTGAGGGAAGTTCAATTAAGGGGCTACACAACTTGAAAAAATTGTCTTGACATCCAGATTTGTAATTAAAATTAAATGTTAATTTTTTAAAATTTTCAACAGTGAGTCTGTGACACAGAGCATTTAATCACAGTCTTAAGGAGGCCCCACAGTGAAGTAATTACACCCACCTTATCTGAAGTTTAATTACCTCAATTTACAAAAATTTCTTACCCAGCATAACATAGTGCCAGTATAGCAATGTTTTGTACCACTATGGTGTTTCTCTCCCACAGTTCTTCGTACAAAACTATGATTTAAAATATGGGAGATTGCTAAGTAGGGAGGGCAGCATCAGCCCCCTTTCTGGCTGTTGCTTTCAATAAAACTTTCATTGGTTTTCTTGTCACCAAACACTTGCATAGATAATTTTTTAAAGTAATTTCACAATCAGTTTTTAAGCTGCAAAGAACTTTAAAGTGCTTTGTTCAACTTAACATCTGTTTTATCTATTTCTATACGTTGCTTTGAAGATGATTTAAAATTTTGTGCAAGAAACATTTTTGCATTTGTAGTCTCAACTGCGTGTATGTATTTTTTGTAACAAAAGAAAATATAGCTTTAAAGCATTAAACAGCATTTTAGCTGGGATAACATATGCAGGAACTGTGTAAATTTTGCAGTGTATGACACTCAGTAGCAAACTGGTTTCCAATATATAGTAGACTCAAACATAATTTATGTAAAAATCTCAGGGAAGTTTGTGTAATGCAATGAAGAGATCTTCCAGTCTGCTATTTTTTCAAGTGAATAAAAAGTCTTTTGCTTCTTCTACTACAGTATGATTGATTCCATAGTCTATTTGATTGCATAATTACAGTTTTGAACTCAAAAGGGAAATGATTGTTAAGTGTTTTGTGGGATTTTTTTCCTTTAATATTTCATAATTTCAGAGAAAGCCATAACTTTACACCACAGTATGATTTTTGTGCTGTTAGTCAGGGACGTATAGCCCATTGTAACAACTCTGTGTGTACAAAGGACTTTTATCATTCAGGTTGAGCTCTGCAGTGTAAACATTTAAGTCCTAGAGCAGACAGAATCACAGATTTCTCAAAAAGCTGATTTTTGAGGAGGATAAAAATGCAGTAGTTTTGTTGGATTGGCTACTGCCAAATTAAAAAAAAAACTTGCTTGTCAAAAGCTCTCACATACACTGAGATATGCACTGTATGATGCCATATTTTTTACTTTATACAGTCTTTTGATTAAGAATCAGTTATTTGCTTTAAGAACTTTCTTAAGTTGGCATTCCATTTTTCATATTTTAGTGTAATTGATATGCTAACCAAAATGCTGTGAAAAAGTGCTATTTTATGAGGACATGACTGCTGCTATGGTGTAGAATAAAATATTTTAAAAGAAAGGCTTTTTCTGTAAGTGAACCTTAAAGGATCTCTGCAAACAAGTATTGTCAAGTATTATAATGGTTTGTTGTCTATCAGTGTGAATATGCTAAGCTTCAGGATTCGTTTTTAAATATATTACACAACCTTGCAACAGTCATGTAATAAGCCTGAGAAGGAATGAATTTTCAGGAAGCTGTTCACTTTCCAGAAAGAAAGAAATCAGCAGAAACCCAAGTTCTTGTCAAGTTGCAGTATTGATTAAAAGCTTACATAGCTGAGGTAATTATTGCTGTTCATCCTGATGAATATAACTGTCCAAGATATTTAAAAATTACTCTAAAAAGTTTATTTTAGAAATCAAGTTTCTTTTACTTGTTTCATTTTAGTTGAGGAACTTCACCAGCTGTTTTGAAGTGTCTGGGAAAAGAGATGTTACTTTTTTAGGAAACATGAATAAATGTTAGCTGTTGTATAAAGAAGCAAGCTATTCAGGAATGTATGATCACATACACATGGAGGATGGAGTTTTGAGACCCAAGAGCAGAAAAGAAGCAAGACTGATGGAAAAAGGCAGGTGTTAAACACTGAAGAAGCTTTCTGAAATGAGAAGTGCCCGATCATATAGGGCAAAAAAACGGTAATGTCCACTGAAAAAACCATACCATGACAAATATTTGTTAATATGCTTATGAACTCTATATCCTTTGCCTTAAATCTAGAATACTTGGAGAGCTAACATGACTGAAAAATATGAGGATTACTATACTAAAATTGCTTAAGGTTGTACAAGGTCTCAGAGAATGGGCCAATGACAGACAGCAGTGATAAAAAGGTGTTTGGAAAAAAAAGCATATCTAAATTTGATTTTGAATAAAAGGTTTACAATATATTAAAGTGAAAAGAAGTCCAGTTAGGAAAAAAAGAAAATACATGCTGCTTATAGTTGTCAGACTGAAAATCCTTCAACACCTGCCTTATTGAAGAGAACAGGAAAGGGATATTTTTTAGAAAGCTGCGTATCAAGACATGAAACTTAATTGTGCATTTATTTTGAGTTTGGATGGTGAAAATAAAATACCTAAATCTAATGAATGGCACATGCCTGCCAAGATTATTTTTTAATGTATATAATGCCTAGAATTAGTTTCTGGTGTTTTAAATCACCACCGAAAACGCTGCTTTGTTTAATGGGGTAGTGTACAGGACATATAGCTGTGTGACCTTCTCTCCCAGAATAGCCATGTGTAGTGTTTATATTTCGGAAGGAACCTGTCTGTACCTGAGGAAAGGCTGTTGACACTCCCTAAAATTAAGTCTGGCTTTAAGTATTTGGTTAAGCTTTGGTTTTTGTTAAGCTAATTATTATACTATGAAGAAGCACTTTGCTTTTCAGTATTTACAGAGAAAGAAGTCTCTAAAAATGAACCACTGTCAGATTGCCTATGATTTGTTTTAAGAAGGCTGTTCTCTAACAGCCTTTGTTCAGCTAACAAAGGTAAACTCTCATGAAACCACTTCTTCATTTGCATTACTTTGTGATTTTTGTGGTAAGATTTTCCTGTAATCTTGAATTGCTTCGATATATGAAAATTATCTTGAACAAAGTCAGATGCCATTAAACTGTTAAGTTTTTAGAAGTGCCGTTAAACTGAAATGAAAAAAACAGAACAAATATGCAAAATATGCATTTATGTGTACAAATATGCAAATATATACTTTAGCTACTGTACTGTGATGGAAGTAAAAATTGACACAGTTCAATTACTCCTTTCCACGCATAAAAGGCATCTTTTCCTCACGGCACATTGCCTGAAGTCTTTATTTCTTTTATGAATGGAAAGTACTATCCCACTGCAGTTTAAATGTCACTGTAGGTAGTATTCCTCCTGTTCCTCCTAACACCTTCTGACATAATTGGGGATCTTTTTTAAGTGTACTAGTGAACAATTTTCTGGGATAATGAAAAAGTGTGAAGAGGAAAATATAATGTAGGAGATGTAATAATCTTATGAGGCATGTTTTGTCTCTGTGTCATATAGTAGGGGGCAATGTAGCCTTCAATTCATGTTGTGTAGTGCTGTGATGTCCTGCCTGTACTTTTTGAAAACTATCTATAATGACTAATGAATCCTGAATTAGGTTCAGAAACCTTTCAATCTGCAAGTCAGAAAGTGAAACATTCTTTCCAGATAGTAATATGGAGAGAAATCAGAATGTCCAATATCTGCAAACATTACTGCACAATATTATATCCTATAGTTCAGCAATGCATTTAAAAAAAAAAAAAGAAGAAGCTAAATGCTACAATTATAATGTTAATAGTGTAAGGTAACTGAGGCAGCAGATGCTGACTCAGAAACTCATCTAAAATAGAGTACTGACATAGCTGAGTCTCTACCCTAGAAAGGTAGACGAATGCTCACATAACATCAATTATTAGGAGCAAGTGCAGAAATATGTAACATTAAGGTCATAGCTAATATTAGTAGAAGCATTAGTAGAATGCAGAAGATAGCACTTCAAGCATTTGTAACTTTAAGTGGCTTTATTTTGGGCAGTAAACAAATATCCAGGAATGCAAAGAATTCTAAAAGTTTTAGCTAAATAAGAAAACATTGTAGTTCTGTAAGTATTAAGTTTTTATGAAACATTTTGCAAAAAGTTTTTTGCAAGGAATGAGAGAGACTGAATAACACATTAAACTGTATTATAACTTTAAAGTACTGCAAGACAGCAATAGCCAGTTTGCTGTGTATCTATTTTTCAGGGTGTTAAATTGTATTTTCTGGATGGAGCTGTGCTATACAACTCCAGTTCATTGAAGAACATTCTTTTTGTGTGTAAAATAGACAATTCTGCATTTTTAAGCATCTTGTTAATATTTTTTTTCCTCTACAGTGTTGTAACAATGGGAAACTTTTAGTGATTTCTAAAACCAAACTTACAGCTCTTTACTAAAAAAAAAAAAAAAAAATCAAACAGTGGTTTCTGCAACAAAGTAAGCTCACTACTGAAAGTATGGTTACTGAACCATCATTTTAGGATCCATTTTTTTGACGTTCATATTCTGCCCTAGTCTCATCTGAGACATGTAAATCTTTCTTTTATTGATTGATTAAATGACCTCTCTCTCCTCAGAATTACCAGTTTCCGCAGAGGAAGGCTAGCTCAGTGAAATTCTTCAGCCACTGCACCTTCCTTCCATTTGTCACATTTATGCAGAAGTTGCAGCCTGGCACATTTGAAACTGTGGATAGTAGTGTCTCCTATCTTGGAGTTAAGCTAATTCTCATATGAAGGTTTTGGCTTGAAAAGATAAGAATGCATGCATGCATTATTTTCCAGGATATCTCAAATGAAATGTGTAACAGACTGCGTAGCACTTGAGTAGTAAGCTTGGTGCTATAGGGACAGTTGTACAAGTTGCACAGCTTGTTCTTCCATCCCACAGATGGCAGTAGTTCTGCTTCAGCAAAAGTATGCAGCATTGTACAGAACATATATTTTTGGTGCTTATCTTTTTGATTTCATCACAGCTTTTCTGACAGCCTCTCTGTATATGCCCAAGTCCATTGTGGGCTCACTTTCACCTCGTCTAATCATTTCAGTATAAATCCCCCCTCAGGTTGGTTCAGTTCCAGTGTCTTGAAGTCTTTTACAGCAAGATACTCAAGTATTTCCTAGTCATTTTTTCCACAGAAATAAAGGCAACTTTTTTGCAGCGTTCTCCCCTTCCACAAAGTTATTTCAGCCCTCATGCACTGGAAAGGGAAGAGGACTGGCTGAACTAAGTGGTTATTACCCAAGGAACAGTAGTGAGAATGGAGTTACATCTGGTCACGCGCAGTGGAGCCATGCTGTGGGCTGGACAGTATGCTGCTCCCAGCTCACAGAGAGATGTAGCTGTGCTTCAGAAATGCTACATAAAGTTGTAGGCATATGTGAGGTATGCGAAGTAGCTGTGAGGCATATGTGTCCTCTGCTGAGTAATACCACTTGTTGGTATACTTTTTTTTTTTTTTTTTTTTTTTTTTTTTTTTTTTGGATATATGCATCCATTAGTGCCTTGCCCAACTTTGCCTATCTGGGAGGGGACACAACCT
This sequence comes from Dromaius novaehollandiae, assembly GCF_036370855.1. Lineage (NCBI taxonomy): Eukaryota > Metazoa > Chordata > Aves > Casuariiformes > Dromaiidae > Dromaius > Dromaius novaehollandiae. Next base: position 16,873,476 of record NC_088132.1, read on the forward strand.
GGTCCTACCTGCCCTGCGGCCACAATTTACCAGTACTCACCTAGCTCTTGAAACATTGCTTTCAGGAGACTGGGCTTTCCTGGTAGGGCACAGCCAGCTGTGCCACAACATCAGGGATGAAGGGGATAGGTACTGCTTCTGGGAGGCTGGAGCTGGCCCTGCCTAGGAAGCTTCCCCTCTTCCCATGTGGGCCCGCAGCAACCCCCAGGCGTGGGGAAGGCAGAGTAGCACAGCACGAGACCCACCACTGGCCCTTGCTCTGCAGCAGCACAGAAGTGGGCCTCCGGGAACACCAGCACGACCAGGCAGTGTCAGCAGGTATGAAACTCTCAGCACTCTTTTGTCCAGCTTCATGTTGTTTTGTTGGAGTGTGAAGCTTCTGCAAAGTCTTACTCAAAATGTAATTCAGTTATTTTTTTTTCAGGGGTTTAAGTGGAACAACGGTTTAACAATTAGGCTCTCTCCTCCAGAAAGGAGTTAAAATGACATGGTTTATGACTAAGTCAGGTCTGTCAGATCTTAATACTTATTCCAGCATTTTCCAGATTTATTTCTTCAGGTTCTGGTTTTTTTTGACCTGTTAGCAAAAGTAGTATCTGGCTCTGTGAATTGCATGCACAGGGTTGTTACACACCTGGCTTTCTCCAACTTTTATTTTTCAATATAATTTTATTTGGCTTTAATAAAAGAATTCTTTTGCCTCCCAAGCTCCTGTCTGCCTTCAAATTCCTATCTTCTAAAATTAATACACTGGGCAGTTGAGGTGAACGTGTACACACATGAGCCATATGGCTTTCTGAAAACATCAACTTTCTGTACAAATGCATGCAACATTTAATTGACACACAAAGAAATCCAGCTTGTCCTTATAGCACCAAGCTTACTACTCAGACATGATCCCTTTTCATACGACTGTGCATACCTTAGGGTTATTTGATACGCCTGGACAACAACACAGAAGTTCATACCGGAGTCTACACCCCACTTAACTCAATCAAACCATGTAAGAACTTGGTTTTTCCCAAAGCAAAACTTAAGGTTAAAGGAAAGCACTTTCAATCATTATAGGACATCACAGGAAACTGAGAAGGACTTGTTGAATCAAACTATCAGCTTATCAGGGAGCAGACTGCTCACAGCAGCATCCCCTTGTGCGTGACTGCGCATAACTGTCTGTTCTTGCCTACGTTCTTTAGGTAGCATCCATTTAACCTCCCTCTCCCCACAGGAATAATTTTTGCTTTTTATTTATACACATAAATGGCGCAAACACACTGACAATGGGAAAACAACTGTTTCAGCCCTTATGAGTGATAAGCAAGCCTCTGTGTGTATTTAATGGATTACTTGGTACATGGTTTCAGCAAAAGGGGTGATTTGGGAACACAGGATGATGGGAAAAGTAATGATCCCAGTTCATGTCCTGGAGCATGGATATAACAGTAAAGTTTATGGAAGGATGCTCCTCAGCTGACTCAATTCAGGCAAAAATCCCTTATTTTAATCAATGCTAAATATAAGCTCAAGTAAAAATAGTAAACCATTATGGGACCTCATGCATGGGGAAAAAAAAAAAAAAAAGATTGACCTAAATGGCAGTTGCCATGGAACATCAGGAAAAGTCATAAGCAGCACATGTGACCTGCTTCCAACCCAAAGGTGCAGATTCCTGAAGCATTGATTAGTATTTAGAACATAAGCACACATTTTATTAAAGTACAGCCTTTCTACATGGCCTGAGACTTTGTGCAGCTCAGGCCCACCCGCCTGACGCATTTTGAGGTGGAAGCTTGAGTAAAGTTTTGGACAAGCTTGGGACCACAACAAGAGAAAAAGCTTGCGTGTGCTGCCTCTCCAGGGTAGACTGACAAGGCTGGAGCTACTGGGGCCCGGTCAGAAGGAGAGCCTGAGGTGGACAGCAGGAAATTGGACAGTCTGCTTCCTTATGTGAACACTGGGAAGATTCCCAGGAATTGCACAAACCCTTGAAAAGAGGATGCATGGTCCTTGAAGGGAGAGGTGCCCCTGAATGAAAAGTGCTCTGCAAGATGATGGCATCTCTTTGATGATACCAGTACCCACCACCTTTAAGAGGCAATGTAGACTCTGTAAAAGCAGAGATTTTTTTTCTTCAAGAGTTTAAACTTATATTTGGCAAACAAGGTCTGACTGGTTGCCAGACAATTGGAACAATGCAGAAGAAAAAGCTGCCTTCCACATCATATTAAATTTCTGAGCTTTCTTAATTAGATAACGCCCCCCACCCAACCAGCTTCTCTCTTTAATGTGCCAATCATAATGAGAGTGGAAGAGATGCAAGGGAGCAAGTGCTGAGAGACTTAAATGCTGATGGTGTAAGAAATCTGTAAAACAAAGTGCAAGCTGTAAAAAGCTTCAGACTTTCCTCTGAATTGGAAGGGCGGCAATACTTCCACAAGCCTTAAGAGGCCCTGAAAAGTTTTCTGGTAGTTCAGATAACTTGCTCTACGTTCCTTGATATGCCCCCAGTGTTGGAAGAAACTGCAGGATGAATCTCCCCCCCTCACAACAAAAAGATGTCTTAGCTGTCATCAACACATGGTAGACAATAACAGCCCCTTGCTTATGTAACTGAAAGACTCCAAGACCAAAAGCCATCATGGTTAGGCTGGAGGGGCAGGACTAACCTAATTGCTGAAGCTCTGGCCCTCAGAGGCCTTGCACAAAAGGCACAGCAGTGCTGGGATCATCCTGTCACTCCTGGGGATCGTTCTGACCTCAAACAAAAAACAGCGAGAGCAAAACCTGTTTTGCTGCTTGGAAAGCCCCCCTATGTAGACAGGGAGTCCATCTCTTGGCATGGTGACAAAAAGATGCAAAACCACAGAGACAGAAAAGCACTTCGGTGGTGACCTTTGATGGCAGGACTAGTTGGTGCTGAGCTCACATCTTCAGCAGGGCCAGAAGCATAGCCACTGCTTCCCTTCATAACCTGGAAAAGGCAATCCAAGGAGGCAAAGGTGCACCTCTTGCTGGGGACTGCTTGGCTGGCCTGCCTTGACTGTGACTCAGAAATGCCACAAGTCAGTTGGATTCTTCTGAAGAAGACATCAGAGTCTAAAAAAGAGGGAACTGTACCTACACAGCAAGAAACATTATGCAATTAAGTATCCCAACTCAACAGGACACTCAAGAGAAATTAAAATGGCAGCAGTATGTTCTGCCTTACTTGCCTAAATAATGTAAGAAAAGGGTAGGCCTTGGAGAATGAGCTTGACAGACTCTGCAAAGGAAAAGGTTTGGTTTCAAAGGGACGGACACTAGTATATGAACTTTTACAATGTCCTTTTTGACTTTCTTTTAAAGATAAAAATTTGCGAAAAGTGCATTGTCTGGATCATCATGCACTTAACTATGTTCCAATGTTTCTTTCAAGTAATCCTCGTGCTCCAATATTTGCTACCTTTTAAAACCTTTTCCTAAAGAAACGGATGTATTAACGTTCACGTACACTTATCCACTTTATTTCTCATTTATTTATAATGTTAAGCAAATGAAAGGCCACAGAAAGAGCTATCCCTAGAAAAGCAGAAGGTGTCATACTGAAAATAGCCTTTTTTGATTTATGCTTCTGACTACTGAAAAATTTGGGGATTATCTGAGGAATAGAGTCTAATACAAAACAAATAACTCATGTATACTGGGAGATATAACTAAAATTTCAAGTCTGTGAGCAAGTTTTGAATAAATATCACTTACCAGCATTAAAAAATACTGACTATAGCTGACATCTAATATCCTAAACATCTCATGATTAAGTGATATTTTAATTGCTATTGTCTATAACATTACATAATTCTGATGCAATTAATTTTGTAAGGAAGTATGTGTTAATAGTTATCTGTGTCATCCAGTAGATAGCAGAATGCCTATTTTTTGATTCTCACCTGAGTTTCTGTATGTGAGAGAGTTGCTACATCACTCAGCCCCTTTACCAATGATATGCTCTTGAAAATTCACAGATACAGATCTGGCTGTGTACACTTCAAGGTTAAAAAATGAAATTAGCTGTCACTGAAGAAGAAATTTGGGCATTGCAAATTGAATATAGGAGAACTCCAGAGCTGGAGAAATGTAGACAAGGGAGGTTGAGGGGAGAAAAGAGGCTGATGCACATACTAGTGCTCTCTTGCTTTCTATCTTACTGATGCTGGTTCTCCACAGTGTATTAGTCAGAAAACAGGACTGGGCAAACACACAGAAAAGGGCACAGTGTTTGCCATCATCATCACACCAGCGGGTGGCACAAAGCAGCGTGTGTAACAGTCAAGGAACTGATGGAGTAAAAATTCAGCGAGAGGAGCTAGCAGCTGCTGTGCTTGTTGCCACTGCGCACAGGGCTGCTGCATGTACACGGCTACGTCTTGAAGCTGTGCAACGAAACATTTGTTCAAAGCATAAAGGCAACCTGTGGCACAAGTGTGAAAAGGAGCCTCCCTTCCAAGAGAATGAAGCTACTTGCTGATACTGGTGAGTGACTGTGGACCAGTAGGTAGATAAAAATGTATCTAGGCTATATTTTCCTCAGTAGGGAAGGAGTTAGCATTTTCTGTTGCATCTCTGCTGCAAATCCAAAATCTTGGAGTGATTACACTGTTTGTTTCTGACTTTGCCAGCATACAGAAATATAAGCCCAACTTCTTTTCCTTGTCTATCTATTGAGAAAAAACAAAACAAAACAAAACCAAAACCAGGAGGATACCACATCTACTCCAGTAACTCAGGAAAACTAGCATTTTCTGTTTGATTTACATAAAAAAATTGGTAAAATAAGAAATTGATGAAATAGGACTAGAAGTAGGAGTGAGCTGTGTCTTCTAGGTCTCTAGGTTTCATTAGATAGTTGCCTGTAGTACATTTGCATGTACTACCTGTTTCAGAAACAGCAGCAGAAGTATTGATGCTGGTATAGACGTTTGTCATGTCACTTTAATTCTCTGAATACAAGGGACGAGCTAGAGACTAGATTTTCCCTCCTTTTATCTAATGCAAATCAGTTATTGTCACAGCATCCAAAATGAAATTGACATATCTCAGATCATTTGGCTAGGGGCCATTGTCCAGGAATTGAGAGACAGGCAGAAACCCCCTCTCTGCTACAGACATGCAATGTAATTTTTGGGAAAAATCACAATCCAATCTGAAAAGAGATTCAATCACTTACACTGGGAATTGGGAGTTCATTGATATGAAAAACTGCAGTCCTGAAAATCCCCATTCGACCATGACCCAAACTCCAAATTTCACATTAGTACCACTAAGGACTACTAAACTCTATTTTTGTGTATAGTCAAACTGCCACCTTATCATCGTCTGAGGTACTTGGCTTTAGTTATGTGACAAACTCTCCTTCCTTGCATTGCTTACTAATTTAGATGAAGAATTCTGGCAGGTTTTAGAAAAGGCACTGCTGGGAACGAAGCAGGAAGAGCCGTTGTACATATTGCTGTGGATTATCCCTAATTAAACAGTAATTTTACTTGTGGGGCCATCTGCTCCTAGAGTTCATAAGTACATCCACCTTATTAAAATTTTGGAATTAGAACATAAAAATCTCTATAAACAGATTCTAGATAAGCTAATAGTAACAAAGAGATGGAAAATTTCAGGCTGAGGTGGGCCTTGGTTTCTGAGCTAGGTAGGACTGCAGTGGAAAAGCAGGCCACCATTAAGAAAAGGCCACCAAAGAACCCTTTCCTTCAGGTGATAATGAAGACGTACCCATCTTAGATGACTAGATGAACAACCAGAAGCAGCTTCTCAGAAGAATACAGGAAAAACAAGAATTGCCGTTCAAAAGGAAATCAACAGGTGTCCTAGGGCTAAGTATCCTAGGAGAAAAAGAGATATGGCTGATGATGTATGTGATAAATGCTGTGAGCTGGGCTGCTCAGAAAGTGATCTGCTTAAACTATGTGCAAAAAGTTGACCATACTACTGTATCTCTGCATTTTTGGATGCACAGATTCCATATTAGCTGCAGTGTTACATGATTAATTAAACAGAGGGAGAAAACAAACATTATCTCACTTTTCCTGTAAGTTAGTATGAGATATTACTGATTTTCTTTGGGGGAAAAAAATCCACAAAAATAACTATCACTGATTTTTGGTTTCAGACCGCAACTGTTATTCTACAGTTTTAGCAAATCATTATAACTCATTCTGCTGCCCCATCTTTAAATCCATACTACAGGTTACCAGTAACATTTTGTAGCACCTCAAGGAGAAATTTAATGTTAAGTACAATTATAGAGCAAATATTTCAGAACTGTCTTTTTCCTTCTATTAGAAATAATGGCCTTGAATGAGCTGAAGTTCATTTCCAGTTGGGAAAGACGTATTACAAACCTCAGTGGCATCCAGTGGTGGATATCTATACATTTATTTGTTGACCCAACTCTTGAAAGTCTATAGACTCTCAACATTTGTTTCTCTTCGATTCCAGACAGCATGATATTTGGTCCATATATTTAGTGTATTATTCAGTCTCTCACTTTTTTTTTTTTTTTTATTTTTGAGCTAAACACTTCTTAAAACTCCATCTTTAACACAGTTCAGGACTTTCTGATTGAGCTATATTTTCCTTTGGACTTCATCATTATTTCTCTTTAAAATTTCTGCGTGGCAAGAAATTGGAATTGGAAAATGGAATAAATAGCTCATGAAATACCATTTCAGGTACTCTGGGCTTGCCCTGTTTCCTGCCCCCACACAAATACACTTTCTTGTGTTGTTGTCTGTTCTTGCTATTAAAATCTGACTTTTATTCCTACTCACTCTTCCTGCGTGAGCATCTTACCAGTAGTCTACCTTTGTGAGAAGTGATAATGAATTATCTTCAGCTTCTCAGATGTGCTTCTAAATTAGTAAGCATTGCCTCATTTGTCTTCTATTACTAATTGTTGGGGTTTTTTTTGTTTTGTTTTGTTAACTCTCTTTGGCAGTGATTGCAGATGGCAAAAGGCTGTACTGAAAAGAAAAACTGCAAGCCTGGAAGCTCCTCTATTGTAACAGAACAAGCTTTTTCGCCCTGACCAGGCACTCCCTAAAAGAATGAGCCCAGAGAACAAGCACCAGGTGGTATCAGAGGCCTCCGAGGGTACAGAAAACGGTCAAATACCAGTCACTAAAGGAAGGAATTGATGAACACAATGAAAACATATTTTCAACCAGTGCAAAACACTCTGTATATAATGAAAACCTAAAGGTAAGTACAAAGCATAAGAAACAGTTTTGTCTACCAGACAGGGGACCTGGCAGGAGCACTGTGGCTCCAGCGTCGTCCCGCTGGATGAGGATGCTGTGCATGATCAGCTCTGGTACTTAAATGTCAGCAAGCACCTCCTCCCTTTCAGCAGAGAAAGGGTGCAGATTTTTTGATTTGCCTTTCGCCACATGCGATTATTGCAGGCTCAGCAATCATAGTAAAGTGTTATTTTCTGGTTTGCAGCTGGATTAAATGAATTAGTCTGTGCGTGTTCTCTGCACCAGCCTCCCCTCGCTGTTAACAAAGCGATTGATAATGCAGCACCAATTCAAAGTAAACGCAGATGCAACAACCTTTTCTGTATGAGGTTTTTACAGCATCGCTTCTACAGTATTACCTTACCAAAATATGTTTGCTTCCACTATATAACTAAGAGTCAAGCACCTCATCTTAGGTGATAGATTTGTTTCTGGTCTTACAAAAGCGGGTTTGGACACTAAGTCATGTAATCAGAAACACACTGCATCCTGCCACCTGACTAGACCCATGGCAATTGAGTGACATGTAATTGTCACTTTTGATTACACTGCAAGGAAACCACCAAATATGATCTACTCTCAAAGAAAGCTTAAGAGTGTTGGAGGACTCCATTTGCTTTACATCAAAACTTTTGGATATTCTAGTGAAAACAGTCAAATATTTCAAAACTGTAAAATAGAGATCAAATTTCAGTTAATTCCATTTATTTGGTATTTGTCATGGCTGACCTGCTAAAGCCTTTAAAGAGTAGGACTGTTAAGGAACCGCATGAAACCACAAATTTCACCCTTTCTCCAGGTTATGCATACTGACGTATCTTGACTCATACATCAGATAAAGAGTGATATTTCTATTTATAATTTTGTCTCAGCATGAAACAGTTCATCTTGAACACTAATTTCCTCCTACATTATTTATAGTTTTAACGCTGGGTTATGTCTAACTTTGAAAGTTAAACCCCGGGGTTGTTCTGTTCAAGATTTAGGCTCATAAGCTTAAGGTTTGAGCTATATGTTTCATGAAAGGAGGAGGAAAGCCTGCTTGCTATTACAAGCTGTGTAGCCAGACAGATCAGTGGTAGTGGAGTAAACAAGTTGAATAAGCAGCATACATAATACTCTCTTTTCCCAATATTTCCTCTAGAAATTTAGCAGAAAGCTTTCTAGCAACTGAAAATTAGTCTGTATGTTTTGTTCAGTTGCATCAAGCAGGGCTTTTTCTCTGTTTTACTTCAGTATCTTGTCTTACAGATTCCATGTAGCGTTTAGTCTTTATCATAGTAAGGAATCTGAACTTCCAAAGCTCTTGCTCCTGGCCACAAAAAAATAAATAAATAGATAAATAAAAAGGAGTATTTCCCCTCAAGTTCTTCTTACATTCTCATAGGAAATCCTGATCTAGAGTAATAGCCTCCAAAATCAAAGCTTTGTGTCATGGAGTAGCTGGACACTAAGGTTGAGAAAGCAAATGGCTACAGAACCTTAACTAAACTGTTCCAAAGAAAACTGCAGGAGAACTTTACACAGTTACTTTTTCTACTCAGGCTGAAAAAACAACAAAAAAATGCATCTCACTACATAAAGGATTGGAAAAAGATAACTCATTTCTTGCTAAACATTACTTTACCATACCATTGGAATTTAAATACAATGACTAAAGAGACAGTCCTTTTCAGTCCTGTACAAAGCTGGAAGATAATGATGTTCATAGTGAATGCCCATTCCTCCCAGCCTCTACTGAATATAATTTATGTTTTAAAAGAAAGACAGATGCCTAAGTGCTGGAATCATAATAATATCTGAGGAAGAGGGATAAAGAAGAGATGCAATAATCTCATTAAGCACTAGTTTAATCAAAGAACCGTTTTCAATGACCGTGTAGTCTAAGCTATGAAGTTTACTATTCAGTCAACTGAGATGTGCTCTGCTGTTTACAGATAGTAATGAATATGTAGTTAGTGCTACAAAACTGAAGTTATGGTGCCAGTTACCACAAGCACCACTAAAGTGAGAAAAAAAGAAAAGCTTCCAGTCATCAGCAGCATAGTTAGAAATACAACTTGTTACAGCCAAGAAGAATAGTCAGGGGAAAGCAAAAGAGTCTAGAAGCTATAAACATTAAAGTAACAATTTACAAATACAGATGCAATTAAATATATCTGAAGTAGTATAGGTCAGCACAAGATAAACATATGGGGAAGATGTCTTTAGAGAGGGAAGTAAGGTAAACCAGGAATACTTGAAGTGTTAACACTTCACCAGCTAACCATTTAGGGCTATCTGTAACTAGGTAAAGTTCTTAGAGAGATGATATAGCATAAACCAATTCTGCAACTGTAAGGAAAGGGAAAAATAGTATTCAAGATAATCAGCGATCTGAGTCAGCATTCACAGAAGTTTGTCAGCAGAATACCCTTTTTGTACAGCTCTGTACCAAGAATTTAAGCTCAAGAACATCACGGGATGTTCTTTCCAATGACAGAGAAAGAACAATTCTAAGACATTTAGTATAATTACTCTTTAATGAAACACTGAAGTTCAAGTGTTACAAATATATGATATTAGATTTGTGCTGTAAGTTTAAAGACTAGACATTAAAAGGAATTGTAAAGGTTTAGTAAAAAATATAGATCAAAAGTTACTGCAACAAAACAAAGTCATTACAATTACATTTGTGGATTTTTTTTTCTTTTTTTTAAAGAAAACCAGCAGCATTTACTGGGGTTTACAGACAAAATAAAATACAGTACGAGTTTTCTTCCTCCATACAGTACTCAAACAAGTAGCACTGCCACTAACACTGATTCTATGTATCTAAAATAAGCACAGGCAGAATTTTAAACTCTGCATATAGTACTAATTTCAGCTTTCGTACAGCCCCATTTGCAACACATTCCTGCCAAACCCAGGGATTCCCGTTTTCTTCTGGGATACTTGGCCCAGAGGAAATTGTTTGATCCCATGGGGTCTGCAATTCCTGTTCCTCCCCTGTCCTTCTGAACAGCTTCTTCTATCTGGCGACTAAGTTCTTTGAAGTCATCTGCCATGGGTACATATTCATTATAGTCATTTAAATCATAAAAGTCTTTCAGTGTCTCCCATCCAAGCAGGGGGCTGCTTCTCTGCAGCTGCTCCAGTTCAGGACCCGGAACTGACTGCAACTTTAGGTTTCCCAGTAGTTTGTTACTTGCTGTTTCAACAAAATCTGTTTAAAGAGAAGGGTTTTTTTAAAAAAAAAAGTTAAAACACTATTATAAGGAGCATCAAAAGCAGCACATAGCTCTAGAAGCAGAAAAAACACATGCAGCTAGCAACAAGCAAATCATTTTTATTAAAGAAAACCATCAGTACTGCTGAGTCTCTATTCCATGATTTACTTATACTGTAGTTTATTTGTAGGGGAATCTTTATCTTTTAAAAGCTTTGCTGCTTAAGTAATAAGGAAGGACAAGTCCTGTTAGACACGGGAAGTACGCTGCTAGAACTGTGACTGAGGTGTAGACACCCTATCACAGCTGCAGTATTGCTGGTTTAGATGCATCAGTACAGAATGTTCACTGTTCTACTACAATAACAATTTGTTGTAAAGACACTAAAGACCAAAGTTTTGTTGTGTGACTTATGAATTTGATAGACCACTCCTCTCCCATGCACAATCATACAAACTATCATCATTTGAAGAACAAATGAGGAAAAAAGACTGAACATTGGACTAAAACAAGAATTTTTATATAAGCAGCTTCTTATATATTGTATTTTTCTATAGCTATTTTCAGCAAATACTCTCCACTTGTTTCTCTTTCATTTATTCTTTCCTTGTCCTACGAAAAGGAAGCATAGCACAGGTCTGCAGAATTTACTTGGAAATATACTTTGTCTCATCAACCCTAGTGTTGTCAACTCTAGCTGTATTCCCATCCACATCATACCATTTCCCTCTTTTTTACCACTATAAAGTAAGCAGCATTGCTTATTTCAGCTAATGTGGAAAAAGGCAGTTTCTTCAATTTTTAGAGCTAAAAAATTCTGAAATAACTGTTTGTCTTGTGGTCTTAACTTAGCTGTTAATTTTTCAGGTAGCTGAAAGAATGAGTACTTGATCCAGTGTACATTATATTTGCTTAAATACTGCCAATTCATAGATATACGCTAACTTTCAAACAGAAACAGAACTGCCCAAACGCACACAAAACCGCAAGTATTTGTAGCTACTTTACTAGTCTGATAGTTACTGCTATTTATTAGCATCCTGGGGAAGAGAAAGACCTCTACTTAGCTAGCATGCAGCACAGTGGGGTGTCTTCTCCATGACTGGGGCTCTTAAAACCTATTGATAAAAAGGAAAACAAAGCGTGCCGGGCAAGAACTCAATCACAGGATCAGAGGCCAGGCAAATCATTCGTTACAACTCAAAAGTTAACTTCCCCAGCATAGTGCTTCATTAACTGCTTGAGGTCAAGCGTTAATTCTTCCATTTTTTTCAACACGGAAAGTCATTAAAAGCATTAAATGCCCCTTTGTCACACATTTTAGTGATAATTTCAACGTTTTCCCAGTTAAAAAAAAAAGTTATTTTCACTAATCAAAGAGCTCATCATTTAAAACTACTCTGGTTGACTACTGCGGTTCACAACCACTCAGTCCACAAAATACCTGCTTAGGCTTTCTTAACGGTAAAATTCTCTGAACAACTTTTTACCCATTAACTGTTTCATGGAAGAGAAATAAAACAGTTCCTCAAGCCATGTGCTGCTGCTGAGGAAGCAAACAGAAGCACCAAACCAGGGACTCCCACGCAGCCTCCCCCTCGCTAGCCCCTTCGCACACGGCAGCGCGAGCAGGGTGGTCAAAACCCCACCGCGCACCTGGGACCGCGGCGGTGAGCGGCGCCGCTTCAGGGCTCCCCGCAGCGAGGGAAAACCAACTCGGGTCTCAACTTGGGACCGCGGCCCCCAGCCCGCACCTACCCCCGCGCCCCGCTCGCTCACCGGCCGCGGGCGGCGGCTCCACGGCCAGCAGGGAGAGCCGCTTCCAGCGGGACCCGCCGCAGGTGAAGATGACGGCGCGGATGAACTCCCGGCCGCACAGCTTCACCACGTACCCTTCCCCCTCGCCCCCGGCGAGCACGGCGGCGGCGCTGCGGGCGCTGAGCCGCCCCGGCAGCGCCGCGCACAGCAGCGCGGCGGCGGCGCAGAGGAGCCGCAGCTTCGCCCCCATGGCCCCGCGCTGGGCTTGCCCCCGCCGCCCGCGAGCCCAACGGCCGGCGCCCTCGAGCCCAACGGTCGCCGCCCGCGAGCCCAACGGCCGTCCCGCGCGCGCTGCTCCCGCCCGCCCGCCCGCCGCCGCCTTATATGCGCCGCCGCGCGCGGGCAGCGCAGAGTCACCGCCCCAGCCCCGTCCCCGCAGCCGGGCACCCGCCGGCCTCCCCCTTCCCCTCCCGCCCCCCCGGCCGCCGGTCTCCCGCGCCGCCTTCCCCGCCCCCGCTTCGCCCGCCTCGGCGGCTCCTGGCTGGCAGGGGCGTCCCGGCGGCTGCCGCCGCTTGCCCCGCTGGGAGCGGCCCGCCGCTGCCTGCGTCCGGAGACCGCGGTGTGACGGCGAGGAGGCGCCGGTCCCTTGAGCGAGTGGTACGTGCTCTGCGGGACGGGCGAAACGAGCAGCTCGCCCTTGCCGGGGGTCCGGGCTTGGAGCTGGCGGGGACACACGCTCAGAACTCCTTCGCTGTACAGTCGTTGTTCTCTTTAACTTCTCCTGTCTGTTGTCAAATATCAGGTTTTGAGGTCTTTGGAATTGCCCTTTAACTTTCTGAAAACACGAAAAACCCCCACTGTGATTCTTCTTTTCAGAAACCTGCAAAACTCCTCTCAAAGCCTAAAAATTGTGGTTGAAGGAGAAAGACAAAGGCAAGTAAACTAAAAGAAATGAAATTCCTGAAGCGTTGTACTCGATCTGTAGACACTTGAAGTGGGATTTAAAAGCCTGAGTTCCTCAGGACTTCAAATCTGTCATTTTATAACCCACGTTTAGTTGCAGCCGTGACCTTCAGAGGCACCGTGCTTCTGCGTGAGCTTCTTTGGCATCTCTAGTCCTGCACCTGCAGAGCTATTTCACCAGCAATCCCCCAAAAGGCTCACGCGGATGAGGGTGGCCTTGCCTAGCTGGACTGTGCTCCATGCACAAGTAAACACGGCTTTCTTTTTCTAACTCAACAAGAAATTGCTACTATCCCCTTTTATAAAGAGTTGTACTGCAGAAAACCAGGAAAAAGTTCACCTCTGCAAAAACACAATGAACCATTTGTCTATAGAGCTTTTTGCATGAGGCCTGTGCTTTCCGTTCCTTGGGTACTGTTAGTATATATATAAAAAAACCCTTAAAAACTCCATCCAGAAGAAAAGCACAAAGAAAATGTATTTCCATAGCCTAGTATACAAAGGTGAATGATTCACCCATGCTGGAAGACACAGACTCCATACACCTTCTCAAGGAAGATTTGTGTATTTTACACTGAGCTGCATCTAGAAAGAGGTCATGGGGAACTATAATACTGAGTAAGCTAGAGCTGCTTATACTTTGGCTTTCTTTTTGGTCCAATGTCAAACATTTTGGACAGTGATACTGCTTCAATAGCAGACACAAATTACCATCTCACTGTTACTCATATGCAGTCCTCAGAAGTGGAGGCTGTCAATCAGAAATTCCTCGAGGACAAAACCTCGATCATTTGCTCCCTGGGTTAAAGTCTTTATTGCCCTTCTGTTCCATCCAAGTTGGGCAAATCACAGCTTGCATTTTTTAAGTGAGCAACCGCTCAATCCCATTGGTGTATGAGACTTTTTCTGAAAATGCCTGCCCCATCAAGTGAGCTTATTCATGGACTATAAGTGGGCTTTTGGGTGAGGGAGGTGTTTTCAGTTAGTGAGATCAGGGAGCTGTGGTCATGTGCAAGAACACTAACAAAACTTTCACAGCAATAAGGAAGGCATCTCCCGAGCTAGTCAGCAACTGTCCTGGTGACTTTACATGATGCTTGTAAAGTAATGTCATTTATTCTATACTGTACTTTGATGTCCATAGCCGATAATGGATCCAGTCTTTAAAAGCAGGAAAATCCAGGATATGTATTTACTGGAGTTTTTCAACAGGCAAATTCAAGACTTGTCTCTAAATTTCAATCTTTAATGGTCAAGCTGATACTAAAACCTCCCCATATTTTCATTTCAAATTTAACTGGAAAATCAGTTACTGTGATACCTATCCATGTGTGCCTAAGCAAAGGAAGGCATGGTGGCCAACTGCTTCTTTAGCAAGAACCTCAGTTTTGCAACTGTCTGAAGCACCTAACCTCTGATTACAGCTGCTTAAGACTGGAAAAAAAGTTCAAGACAAATTCCATGACCTCACTTGCTTCTTCATGAAGACTACTGAAGGAGGAAGGCAATACTTTCTGTGCCTTCCATTGTGCTTGTTGGCAGAGACTATAGCGTGAGTTATCAGAAGCTTCAGAGGGAACGTCTTTCGAAGGCATCCACAGTTCCTCAAGGCAGCCCACACTGCAACATAATTCATCACTCTTCTTGTTGATAAGCATAGGCTAGAAATGCTCTCTTACTAGGATTAAAGACTACCACAGCTGTCAGCAAGTTAATGAGTTTTATTAAGGATCATATCTGATTGAGCTGGTGATAGTCTGACATTGACATGTTACTATACTTAATGCTGTTTCACTAGTATGGTGCATTGCTCAGTATTTTGCTTCCAGTCAGATTTTAAGAGCACTGCTTTTCTGTTAAAGACTTTTCACTAGATATATTGTCATTTGAATAATAGGTTATAAAGAAACTTACTAAATAAGTCATGTAACTTTAAATCATACAGGATTTTATATAGAAAAGCTTTACTAGCAATCTTTCAGTAGTTTGCCATAAATTTAAATCAAGTCAGAGGCTAAGCTGGTTTAGCTGTTCATCAGAGCCAGAACACCTGGCTTGTATTCAAGATAAGAGATGCAGAAGAATATAAATAATACAAATTTTTGTGCAGTAGCTCAACCAATCTTAAGTAACTATTTTCTTACTAAAATTTTTGTATTATCAAGAGTAACAGACAGTAGCACAGCAAAGAAATGAAATTCCATTTGCAGTCTATAGGATTTTGCAAGATACATATATTTAATGCATTGTCCCACTGCAAGTATTTTTATTCTTAGTTTCCTAAAATAAGATACATATGATCACACCATTTCTTTCCCCTCTACTAACTTTTGAATTTGTTGACCTATAGTAATCACATTTTATAGTGGGTGGAGAATGTTTCATGAAAACAGGTGGTTAACAAAAAAAACATATCCTTTAATAATGTCTTGACTGAATGAAAGGTTTAATCCCAAGTTAAATATCACCCAATCTGTATAGGAGATTAGACTTAGAACACAAATGGATAGGTTTTATTAGTCCTCATTCAGAGACCTCACTTCAAATTCATGGAGTTCACTGCTGCAAGAACTATGTGGTTTTTGAAAGCTACTCACATAAATTTTAAATAGCTTTGTGGTTTGCTTTGTAGTGGACGGGATTTTGCAAGAAATGTGAAATACCACTGCATGCATGTGATTGATGATTATCAGAGTTACCAGCTACCTATGCAGGGTTTTATCAGAAAATGATAGTGGGTTGTAGAAAGGAGCAGTTCACCTTTAAGAAGGCTAATAGTTCAAAAATAAAGAAAACTGAACTTCCAATAAATTCAAAGACTGATTAAGCAATTAAATAATAATAAAGAAACTGGCTGGAAAACTGTCTACTCCATAAGTGTGTTCCAGGCCCACTTTTAAAAGCAGCAGAAAGTCAACCTGCCTAGTCATCAAATAACCTCAAAATGTGTGAAAGGACTGTCAGAACAGATTTTCACTACTGTAAATAGGGGAGGCAGAAAAATTAAATCATTAAGGAAGGAAGGGGACCAAACTAGAGCTCAAAGAAATCACTTTGTTTCTCAGCAATACTCCTTGTGGGTACTGTCAAAACCAGATCAACAATTAAAATATCAGCCAGTTGTAGCTGTCAACTAGCATGCGCTTTCCTGGATTCTAAGTGAGATATATCTATAACTAGAATATATAGAGTTTAATTTGGACAACCTGATCATGACTTACCTCTCACTTTCCCTGAAGAATCCTGCTCTGAGTGACACTGATTCAGGATACATGGCTATCATACACTATGGCCAGAAAAAACAACAGAATTAAGGTAAGAGTCTCTCAGGTCACAACAAGCTCCTCATTATTCTCTTTCTTTTCCCCAATGATTACTGAAAACAAATGAAGACAGGTGCAGTGATCTATTAAAGAAGGTCTTGCAGCTGAAGCCAATTGAACAACAATAACTGAAAAGAGCAGGAGATTTCATATGTTTTCTTTATTTCTGTGAATGCAACTGGTACCATGATTCCATGGGCAACTTGTGCTGTAAGCATCTTTCTATCTCCCTAAAGTAGGTCCTGTCAAAGGTAAGCTTTCCTGCTTTCATTATTCTCTCAAGGTAATTATATAGTTCAGCTACTCTGTATGATAGATCTGACTGCATTTGGCACATGCAAGGGTTTCACTTAAGATGCTGGCAGTAGAACAGATACGCAGTAACACAGAATCAGTATCTTCAAAGTGTTTATTTATCCATAAAAAAACAAAGCTAAGAACAGAAAGTAAAGCAGTAAATGTGACTAACCCTTAATTTCTTGACAATCTCTGGCATGTTTTGTGTAGGCCATTTAAATCCATTTCTGGTTTTGGCATTAGACTGTCCAGTTTAGAGCATGCTGTTTTTCCCTTATGATATAAATTTGTTAACTTTCACTCATGCTCTTTGGAAAACGTCCAGCTAAAGTTGCCTTACCTCCCTAACTTTTTTGTATGGTAATTTGCAGTGGCTTAACGCTGTTGATCTTAAGTTTAACTTTGGGGGAAAAAATTCAAATTTAGCTGGGATGAAATAATAAATAGCTTCCCTGCTATCTCCTACAAACTGCTACCCGGGTCATTATTTTGCTTAGCCTGCTTGGTTCCTTTAGTGCCACTCTTTGATCAAACTCCATAGCAAGCCATCTATCACAAACACACAGATGCTAGTTTGTACTTCACAGTATGGCTATTTACTAATTTTCTAAGGGCTGTAACTAAAACTGTAGAATGAACTATTAAAACTGCTCTCCCTGTAAAAATTTATTTCACAGTATTACAAGGTAGATTAAAAGGCACAGGTGAAGACAAACAGATACTAAAAACATGCTGGTATAACTGATTTTCTTTGTTGGAAGCAAGAGTATTAATAGATGATAGAGGCAGCAGCATAAAAGGTTGTTAGAACATCTTCCAAATTAAAGCAAAGCCCACTTCAAAACTTGGTGGAAAGGTAGCAGAGGACCAGCTCTCCAAAACAAAAGGAGTAAGTAGGAGTGCGTAAATCCCAGGAACAGAACGGAAGATAGCAGCAAGTCAGGACAGGTGTTTTTGTGGTGAGGCATTATGCTACAGAACAGGCAGCAAACATGACAAGGTCTGGGGTTGCATTTTGTGAGTAAATCGTAAGTCTAGGCCAAGCTATTATAACCAAACGAGCTATTATAACCTATTTTATCATTATGCACATTAAAATGCATCACTTTTGAAATCTGTAACAGATCAGAGTTGTGTGCGTGTCCTTAACATGCAGATGACAGAGCCACACAGAACCAACTGCAAAAGTGCTTGAGTGCAGAAGTGAATGCACTTTCAGGAACTGATCTAACATACGGTATAAAAACTGTGCTGTTAATTTATCTTTTTGTGATACCCTCTGAGTAGTGTTTGTTATATAATATAGTCACCTGTCTTACTGTAACAATACCCTAATTTCAGTGAAGTAGTCTTCAAAAATACATCAGTTTCTAATTTGGGCATTATCTCCAGCTGGAAGTTAAATTTTTTAACTCAACAAATTGTTAATACAAAAATTACAGCTTAGAAGGGCATTAGCGGAAGACTTAGGCTTAATTCAGTACTAGTACTTTTTGAGCATTTGTTTTTCAACCTCCCAGGTTAACGCTGAAAGTGTTTCCACCCAAAACACATAACAATCTCTTTTTAAACAAGACTTCCAATAGAAAAAGATGTACTTTCTGCCAAACTTAGTGTCAGAACACCAAAGTGTACTAAAATTATATTCTCAGTATATACTATGCTACAGTAAAGGCATGCAAATAGTCCCTCCGTTTTCCAGTACTTGTAAGGTCCCTTGGATCTAACCATTACAAAACATACATTAATGATTTTGCCTGCTGCTAGCCGAAGTTAATATTTATCTTAGTAGTGAAACTCTGATTTTGTGTAAACAAATTATCCTGAGTTTCAGAATGTCAAGCATAAAAAGATTCAGGAAATAGCTACATAATTTGTTTTCTCTTTTTGAGAAATTATCTCTGCTTATACTTTAATACAGTTTTTTTTCCTAAAACACACAGTTAGCAAGTGACATTTATTTCTGAACTTCCTTGATAAAAGCTGTTTATTCAAGAATTTGAAGCAGAGACAGTCAGTTTACTGCCAAAAGAACAGCAACTAAAAAATGTCTTGTTTTTCAAAGAAGTTGTCTATTCCTGACTTCAAATTGAGCTGTGGATGCTCTAATATATTTGAAAATTATGGCCAGAGTTGTACAAATTTGTAACCACCAATTAACTTATTTTTATTGATTACAGTGAGTTTGCATCTCACTACCATACACTTTTGCTACAGTTGAAAGTTATTTTCAGACTCTAATTAGACAGTGGGAATTCAATGTTTCATTCTAGGCAAGGAAAGAAATACTACAACAACCATGGATATTTTCAAGAGATACAGAGGAAAATCATTGCTTTAGAAAGTACTGCTTTTTAAAAAATGAATTATCTTTGATTTTATAAAAGCACTTAATTTCCTCAAAACTTTAATGATTCACTGAAGTCCAAAAAACATGATTACAATTAATTATATATTAATTAATATAATTACAAATTACAATTATATTCATTTCAGATACAAAGCTTTGTTACCATCTTCTTATTTTTCTATGTAGAACTTGCTCTGAGCTCTTCTGATTTTTTCCAGGCCTTCATAAGTAAGCGGTCCTTTTGGCAGTTCTAGCAAAGTGCTCTGGGTCTCTAATATGTTCTCTGCTTCACCTTTTTTTTTTTTTAAAAAAAAAAAGTCATTATTGTGAGAAAACAAATGAAAAAGAATTCAAGAAATTCAGTTTTAACTATTTTTGTTTGAGGGCCAGAATAACTAAATATCAGGTCACAAAGAGGCTGATGCCATGCAGTATTAATTTTGTCTTTAAGGGATTTTGGACCAGTGGTATAACTGCATGCAAAACTGTTTGGTCTGAAACAGATATCTTGTCAAACAAATTCAGCCTGAGCAATACTTCAGCCAAAACAGTTCTGTTGTCATTGTTGCTATTTCTGTTAGGCCCTTTCTCCTAAAAGCTACATTGAGTTATAGTTCTTCTAGAAGCATATTACACAAATGCTTTGAAATGGCAGCTGGAGGTTACAGCAAGGCCTTTGTGTCAGGATGCAGTTCATACCATTTCCATAAAATATAGGACCAATTAGGAGAGTCTGGGGAAAAAAGTAGATCACGACCGCACATAAAACAGTACATAAACCTTAACAAGTATATTCCCTGTACACACTACCATCCTAGACATGCCGTAGTTTGGCACAGCTTTTCTTCGTTTCAGCTGTAGGCTGAAAGACGTTAGGCTACAGGCAAAAAGTGGACAGCAAAGTACTTGAAGCGTTAGTTAAAGCATACTGCTCACGCAAAGGCTTGCTAAGACAGTTATCCAAACATGCAGTCTTAACAGTACAGCAGGAAAGAAGTTGTATAGATAAGTTGTTGAAGTTGTACAGATAAGGATGGAATAAGAACAACTAGGACAAAGTATCCAAAAAGCAAAGATACAGATTGAATGTACTACCTAAGTTGTGGTGGTCTGATTGTTGATGTAAGACAGGATAAAGATTAGGCAAAGAGTGTGCTTTTTTTGGCTGATGCCATTTGATGCTGTGCCAACAATCTTATCCCAGGTACCTAAGCTTGAACTCCTGTTTTGATGATCATTAGGGCAAGTGGGTTCAAGTGCTGTTTACGTGCAATAAACCTGCCTGAATATTGTCATGCAGCGAGGACTGCAGCCATTCTTTGAAGCACGTCTGAATGCTGCAATCTCCAGCTGCAGTTTTGGTAGTATGTGTGTGGGATATCCACGTACACATCAGTAATATCTGACAGGATGACACTGGTTACCACTCCCAGTGACTGGTAACACCACAATGTTAGGCAGTTACATAGGGCATCAGATTATGGGACAACAAGAGATCTTACATGACAGATGTTACAGGTGCAGCCATATCTCTGTGCCTGTCCAATACAGAACACTTACTAGAGCATGTTTCTCCAGTCACCATTCCCCTCAGATAGCTCAAGGTAGTAACAGTGGCCTCTAAATCTCATAACAGGCAGCCAGAGTTTCACTGCTTAGCTGAGTTCTGTGCAGTTGGAAGGTGGCTCTATAATCTCTTGCCTCCCTCATGTGTCCAAGAAGGTCCAGTAATATGTACCTGGAATAGGAGGACAAGCAGAACAGGAAGGCCTAGAGCACAGACATCAGGTCCATGGCTAAAAGTTACTAGCACTGGAGAACTTAATTGTAGTGCCTCAGCCATTCAGAAAAGATTGTGCACCTAGGGGCTGTTCTGCAACTCTGCCATGCCTGAGAGATTGAGTTGTGATACATGGCTCTGGACCGCTTAAGGCTTCTGAACAGCATAAGCAGAACTCAGAAAAGGTATTTCCTCCTATGTCCTCAATATTCCCCTTAATTGGCCCAAGCTATCTACAGGGGGAAAAGGCCCTCCTATTTCAGTGTGGGAGAACAAGAAAGTCATGAGAAAATACTGGACAGGTAGACTGGAGATAAAAGACTAAATTAACCCTAGGCAAGATCAGAGACAAAGTAATTGTTGAAAGAGAAATGGCGCAACTTTCTAGGACTATTATGGACTGATTCCAAAGAATGAAGGAGAGCAGACAGAGGACTGTTTGAGCAAGGTGGTTCAGATGCAAGGACTGTGAAGAGAGGAAGTGACTGTGAGGCTGAAGACAGGCATATGAGAGGGAAGAGACCAATCAAAGAATGGTGTATAGCTTCATAGCAGAGGAGCGGTTGAGAAGAGAGCCTGTGAATAGGTGCAGATCAGCCAAGTAATAAGAACAAGGATTGTGGCTGTACGTCAGTTGTCTCACAAATCCTTCCCTTCAATTAATTAATATTTACCTTAAAATAAATACGTACCCCAAACCTCATTTCCACGATTACAAATCTTCTTCTGATTTCCAACCTAGGCTTATGCAAGGTAGTTTATTCCTATTTATTCTAGTGCTGATATTAATAGCTTAATATAATTAACTTCCTTATTTTCCTTTACCCTATCTTGTAAGTAGGATCTGTAGACCCACATCCATGTTGTCTTTTTAGAAGGCTAAACAAACTGACTTCTTAGCTTTCTCTCACAAAGCAAGCCCAGAATTCTCTGGTAAATCTTCAGTTATTTTAGATTCCTTACACAGAACTAGCTCAAATTATTTATAAAACTCCAAGGAAGGTATTACTGTCGTTCCGGATCAGTACTTTTCTATCTGTGCTAGAAAACCTCACCTGATGTCCCAGGACTTCACTTGTCTCTTTCGTGATTTCATCACAGTACTTGATGATACTCATTCTGTGATCAAATAATATACTCAGTTTATTCTCTTTTTCTGTCGTTTCCAGCTGGTGAGCTCCATTGGTGGAAATCCTTATTAGTCTCTAGGTTCTTGCTGTTCTTACCAAATTTCATCCTATTTTATTTTCCCAGCTCTTTAGGTCATCAGTTCTTCTTGATACCAATCAAGTTTGTCATCCACAAATTTGTTTGTATAATCTACTCATAATTTCAAATACAAAACAAAAGCAGATTCAGGCCAAATCTTGAAAAACTTCACTAATAACCCTGCTAACCTTCGCCTTTAAGCACAACCCTCTGACATCTCCTCTTTATCCCAGTGCTTATCCTTCTACTAATCCCCATGTCCTTCATGCCACCTTAGTATTCATGCGATACCACATTTAATGTTTTCATGAGTTCAGAGTAGATCTACTACATTCCCTTTTGAAAAGGAAACTGATTTTCCTAGGAAAAAAAACACTGTTAGTTTGGCATGCTTCTTCCTTTTTATCTTATTATCAGTTTGGGTCCATAGTTTTTCTTATTCTTTTCTCTAAAACCTTGTCATAAGCCTTGCATACTGGTGGAGTTGTCCTACTGGATCTGAAGTTGCAAAGGTTATTTTCTCTTATCACTTTCCAAATATAGATACCACATTACCCATCTTCAAACTATACAGGACCACACTGTTCTCTAATGTCCACTAAATGGCATTCCATACTCTTACCATGGGGTTTGAACTATCTTATGTCTACTTTTTCAAAATTCTGGAGTGAAAATTACCTCATTAAAAAAAAAAAAAAAAGAAAGAAACCTAAATTCCAAGCTTTACTTCCACCTTGAATGTGTTAATCTCCTTTTTAACACTAATTTCTGTGAGCCACCCAGTCTTTGTCCCTGTGCCTAGCTGCCTCTTCATATTAAAAACTGAAGCAAAAGTACTTAGTGGGGTTTAGGAATGATCATAAATGTTCACAGATATACACTGGTGAACAGACAGCCCAAATGTTTGCACCCATTTGCAACAGGAAGTATCTCGGAGTTTGTCCAATTAATGTCTGGCATTATTCTCAACAAAGCGCACAGAGATAGGAAACAATTCTGAGAACTTCAGCCTAAATCAAACAGCTGAAACAAACTTTTATTTAGTTTCAGTATGTTCTGTGTTCAGTAACAGACTGCAAAGTCAACCTATTTAACTAAAATGGTGACAAGCCATGGTCTTTCCAGTCAGGAGACTTAGAGTGAACATTCTCTCAGCATGCCTCCTTCACTAGAAATCAGAATGAATATAGATGAAGATGTCAGATTTTCCACAATCCTCAGCACTGATCACTTAATGAGGTCCACTGTTCGCAACTATGAGGCAAGAGCCCACTTTCTGGGACTCACCTTTTTTCATCTTAGCAGGGCACTGTGGCAAGATGATCAGCTGACGACTCTGTCCAGCTATGTAAGTGGCATGACTCCTGCACTGTATTCCTTCAACTGCTCTTATCATCCTCACCCCCTGCCAAAACAGCAGCATCTGCAATATGCTGTGCTTATTTCAGCTGTATTTATAATCTTAAAAAAATGTGAATTCTAAGAGAATCAAGAGAGGAGAAACCAACACACAATCTGAACTGGAAGGAAATGCTTTAAGAGTAGAGTGAGTAAAGTATTCTTAACTGGGAAAATATCTGATTGTAACAGAGAGGAACAAAAATAAATGTAGGAGTGAGATTAGGAAAAAAAAAAAGCTGTTGCACATTCTCTCCCAGCCACTGTTAAATTATATGAGGTTGTCTGATATATTAACCTTGGTTCTATGTGTGAACCAGACAGATTTCTATATACATACCTTTTATCCTTTGCAACATTGTCCCATAGCCCATATCATATTGATAGGCAAATATAAAGCCTAAGGGAACTATTGGCAGTAGAACTCCTGGGTTCTTCTTTCTTATCGCTCTGTTTTTAAAAAAGAACAAGAAAAAATAAGATTATTTAGGGCATTCAGCATGTCAGTACAGTCAGTCCAAGGTGACCTTGATTTTCTAGGACTTGTATATCCTTCTGCACTCCTTAATCAAAGCCACAAAAGTCTTAATTTCTTCAGAAGCACTAAATCCCCTTCTGGGCAGATAATCTCGCTCTACTATCAGCCAAGGGTACGAAAGAAAATACTTCAAGTGAGTTTTTAACGTACCTAACAGGAAATAGGTTTGTCTAACCAGCATAGCATTCATGTGCGTATGCATATGTCTTTGTCAAACTGTAGTCAAGATACAGCCACATGCAATATGCAGCAATCAGGTTATTACAGTTAATTCCAAATGCATCGCAGTGCACAGACAATGCATCATGTATAAGGTACATTTAATCTCTACTCTTAGAGAGAGATAAAAATATTTCTCATATTCCCCATATCACTTTATAGCACAAGCAAACCACATTACCAAAACCAACCAAGAGTCCTATAAGGCAAGTTCCTTAACTTCCTTAAGCAATACAACTTTGTTAGCTATAGGTTTTTCCTAACACAAATTTTTGAGTTTCTTGGTTCAAACTGCAAGTGAACAGATGTCAGAATATATCTGCCTGTTCAGTGACATATTAAAAAACCCTTATGATGAAGGATTTGTTGTTAATGAACAGTTCGTTAAATCACAATACAGACAAGAAAGTAGTATGGCTTTTAAACAATCCCTCCCATTCCACACACGACTTTTGTTTTATGCTGAATTTTTGGTATTTCAGATAAATTGTTTTATTGCCAGCTCACATCTCTGCTTTTATATAAATACGCAGTACAGACATACCCAAAACACATCCAGAAGTAGACAGAAATGAGCTGAGTCATTCTGTCATTTGAGCAACCTCTGAGAAGTTCCTGGATAAAAATAACTACCTGATAAAATGCAAGAGGATGAGCCAAAATTATAGAAATATCTTTGTAATGTATCTATTTAAATTTTCTATTAGGAAATAAACTTCATACCCAGCTGTTAAACCTACAGCAGCAAGTCCAAAAAAAGTCCCAAAGTACTTCAGAAATTCCCGGGTCCAAGCAATCTGCATGGCTGCTTGTCTCTCTCTCATCTGATTCTGCATCAGTAGTTGCCTTTCCAGCTGGAGAAGGGAGAGACATTAAACAAAATTAACTCAGCCATTTATTTTAAAGTCTGACTCAATTTCACACTGGTCTATTAATCCAGAAGACTAAACAAGAAGGTTTCCTTTTTGTTCTCTTACCTCAGTCATTCGTAAGTTTTAATTGAGAATGGTCTTATTCAGTAATAACTCAGATTATTAAAGAATAGTTTATACCAAAAAAAAATTAGGTAATTGACAAATGCTTCACTACACAATCTTTCTTATGCTGGTTCTCATAGTCAGGATAACCAAAATACCAGTGTTAGGTTTTGAGAACTCCAAGTCTGAACAGCACTCTGTAGGTTAAGGTTCTCTTTATCTTTGCATTTCCATGCTGATCCCAAGGGCACCACCCAGCTGGACAGAACACTCCCTAATCTATTCTACTTAATTATAATTTAGATGGTATCTTTAGAGTCACCCTTGACTTTTCTTTGCCCTTTAAGTCCTTTAAGGATTTCTTTTCTCCTTTACAATGCATCATAAAGCTAAGAACTGTTGCAGATCAGTACAGTTTACAAATACAGGAAAACACTACAAATAGTCTGTCAAGGTATCAGATCTTAAAGACACCGGAATACACCTCAATTGTCTATAGGAAAATTCTTCTGCAACTAACATTAACAATAATAATTCAAAAAGAACAATTTGGACAATGTATTTACATGCCAAAGTAGAACTTCCTATGGTGCAATAGAATAAAAAAGTAAGAGTATCAGTATTCTTATTACACATCCTACCTATCTCAACACATTTCATATTCATTAAATAACAGGAAATTTGTTATTTCTTAAAAGTTCCTCTCTACAATACAAAACATCAAGTAGTACAATGGTCTTTCCTCCTGATAGTGATGTGCACTGTTGTGCCAAAACTAAGCAGTGTGAAATCACAGTATAATAGTTAACACAGTTCAAAGTCTGCTTCTTCCACTGATGTTTGTAATTCAGTTTGGGAAAAAAACAGAGTACTTGATTTGGTATGTTTAGCTTCAGCTTAGCTAAGTGGGTTGCATTAAAAAGCCCAAGAAAGTACATGAAGCTGAACACCAGCTGCATAATATAAAAAGTGTATTCTAGAAAAGAGAGAACAAAGAGAGACCTCGGAAAGTTCTCTTGTCATGCATCTATGAAGTATATAATTAAATCTACTCTTTTCCCCTGCTTTCTAATTCAAGAATAATTTAAAGGATTTGTAATTACTTAAGGTTTCCACCCATTTATTCATCTCCATTACTATTGATTTAGCCTGAACAGAACAATTTCTGTTAAATTGTTACTAATTATTTCTTCAGACTATGTTGATCTTGCTATCTTATTTACAAGCTCATTCACTACCTAGATAGGTAGAATTAATTTTTTAGACAACATAACAAAAAAAGGACAGATCTAATTACATATACTTGTACACAGTAGGAAAAACAACATTCACTGTAGTCTCACAATACTGTTTCATCTGTTTCTCTTTCCTCAAAACTTACATTGCAATTATTGTTCTTACAAAAATATCACTAACAGCGTCTAGTTTTCTGACATCCATAATTTTCATATCACTTTTTTTCAGAAGAAATAATTATGTCATGGCTGACAAACCACTTAATAAAATATCAAAATAATTAGATTTCATTTTGTCACCTATGAGACACTTGGAAATTCTAAAGTAGGCATGCATGCTGCCCGTAATTAGCCCCATTGTGGTCCCCAGTATCCCAAGCCTGGTAAATTGCTGAGGGTTGATGTGACAAGATAAGATAATTACATGTAATATCAATTTAATGACTTCTATTTTCCCCCTTCAATTTGATTATGTGTGTAGTTTGCACGTATGTGTGAAAAGTATTAAGGGACCTTTTGTTTGCCTGATGACAGATAAGGAGTATATGTTTCCAAGATACACATCCTAAATGAGCTTCAATTTGAAGTAGTACCTGGGAAAGAAGGGGGACAAGGATAGGCTGATGAAATGTAGGTCTTGGTAAAAAGAAATCTTCCAAAAAAAAAGAGAGAAAAGCAGACAGTTTGTTATGCACAAATAGTGAAGATAAGGAAGTATTAAAAAAAAAAAAAAAAGCCTACATCTACAAAAGTACCTAAAGGATCTTAACATGGCTGCGAAAATATATATATATTTTATATATGCCCAAGTATTGAAAGGAAAAGAAAAACAAAACCCAAGACAGACACTAAAGTCAAATGAATACCTCTCCATAGGAACCTATCATATCACATTTCAGAAGCTCAAGGTTACTTCTATGTGTATGTACAAGTAATTTATATAAATAACTTAGTATAAATGAAAACAACTTGTTTTGCATTATTACAAACATTAGCCACTAACATAAAGATACTGTTTTTCCTATTCTAACCAGAAGAATGGTATTTTTTCCACCTAAAAAAACACCTCAACTTTTTACAGCATTCCCATATCCCAAAATACAGAAAAAAACTACACAAGCACCTCTCATAATTCCTTGACTTTGAGCAAACTTCTTCAATGTGCATACAACTGCTTATCTAGAAGGAACATAATATTGAATTTAAATCCATTTCTTAAAAAACAAGGTGTGTGGGAGAGACTGATGAATCTTGGAGACAAGCATTTTAAGGATATGTGAGGAAATGTGGCAAAGCTGGCAAGAAAATTTCAGGTGCTCAGAGGAAGCTTAATTCACGGATGACACTAAAAAGTAGATCTAGTGACATTTAGCTAAATTAATAATTTAATTCTTGCTATTACTTAAGTTGCATAATGTTACAATGAAGCATTATTTAACAGAAAATGCATTATTGTACTTACACTTGCAATTTTGCATCAAGAAAGTGCCTAGATATTTTTAGCTACGATAAGTACTCTACAGTATTGCTGCTGAGGTTTGTTTTTTAATCAGTTTTTATTTAGTGATACATGGAGAGTTACACGGAGAAAAATTGACAAAAATAATGAAATATTACTACATGTGCTCCACACTCTTCTTAAGATCTGTGCAGTCTTATGCCGAACCCAAGAACACCTCCCCCAAATGCCAGAAATCCTTTTTATGCACTTTCTTCTGTTCTTCTGTATTCTGAAAATTTTGTTTTTGCATTTCACTTCTTCCACATCAAGCTCAGTTGTGCCACTTGATATAGCTTCACCTTGCCAAAACAAAAGACATGCTATAGCGGTAGGACTGTAGTGAGACTGTCTGCTTAATGGAGAGATTTAGTAGCCCCCAGATAACGAGTTCCAGGGCAAGTCCCAGATGACTTCACTGGATTCCAATCTTTGCTTAAGGAGAAGGAAAGGAGAAACTATGGCTGAATTTGCCCCAGGACATACTGCTTCATCACACAACTTAACTTAATGGAGTAACTGCCAAAAAAAAAAAAAAAAAAAAAAAAAAAACCTGTTTGGAGAATTGCTGAGTTCTTTTCTGAGAACATTCTAGCCACTGAACTACTGAGTAACTACAGGTCGATGCTGCCATCGTGTTCCCGACATGGACTCTGAGAACATGTAGTTAGTACAACAGAGAATGCCCAACTTGCAGCCATGGACAGAGAGACCTAAGGCAGGGCACCTACCTGCTCTGTGTCATCAGAGCATATTTAATATGTCCAAACCCAACATCTGATCATCTAGACAGGTTTCATCAGCAATGCTCAATGCTAAAAAGAGTATAAGCATTTAAATGAATTTTGAATGATCTAAGTTAAGAACTTATGAGCCTACAAGAAAAGTTAAGTAGTTCCTTTGTATATCATTCGTTAGGAGATTAAGACACAATACTTTTGTGCTTACCCATCTAACACACTGATCTGAATGAAACATCTGGAGATCACACAGTTTTCAAAGACTAGGATAGCCTGATACTGTAATTACACACTGCCAAATAATTATTGGTAGAGCGTAAGACCAAACCATTACATTAAGATTACTTTATCTAACCTTAAACAAGTCTGAATTTGATAGCGGATCTATACAGGGAAAGACTCAACAGTCCAGCACAACGGATAATTTCAAATTAGATGAAAGATACAAAACCAAACATGTTCGACAGCAGTTTTTAATCAATATCCCATTTTCAGCTGTTAATTTTGTAGCAATTGTGTCTTATTTTCCTCCACATGTGTTCTATTGAAAATGCCGGTCACACTGGGTAGTCAAAGAGTAGACAGGACTCTTGACCTATTAACATGTAGATTTTATGAAAAAAGGCCAAGTCCTGCTGCCTTAAGATTTATTTTGCAATAAAGTTTTCTTAAGATGACTTCTTTTCCTATTACGACAGATTAGAAGCAAGAATTAATAACAGTATGAATGCATTTTACTGCAAACCATACCTTCACATGCAGAACTTCATAGATAAGATCACAAAAGCATGCATCTTTCAAACTTAGCAGATGCATGCTGTACCGTACTTAGAAAACTTTCACTCTAGTTGATTATTGAGGAAACAAGCCACATATATCTGCATATCATATATAATAACATCATATATCTAATATCATATGTAATATCACATACATCATATAATAAGCAACAGTTCACCTAAGTGCCATGTCTCAGGGTACAAATTCAGTTTGATTTTAAACTTACAGGTCTCTCATCTACATATACCTAACTTCAGTAGGGACTATCTACATTACTAAGCTTACCTAAAACCTATAGCTAAAGGGTCTCAGATGCAGGCTTACCAGGGAGGAAGGGAGGTGCCATAGTTTTCCAACCCATGTTGTTCCACATGGCACGAGTGGAAGCTGTGATGTGGATGCATAGGTACACATCCAAATATACCATTGATAAATCAAGTCCTACAACAATCTGACCATACTTTTAAGCCACAGAAACAAGTATAGTTAGTATTATAATGTAAAAAACAGCTACATAACAAATTTTTGCTAGTTTCATTCCTTAATGAACAGATTTTCTTAAATCACAGTACCAACTTCTTTACTAATAGTAAATACCAACTATATCATTTTAAAATGTAAGCTTAATATTTAAAAAAAAATACTAGTAGCAAGTAACATTTGATATTTTATAACACTCAAGAGGACCCAATTAGAAATAACTTTTCCCATTTTTCTTTAAATACAGTTTGCAGTTTCTTAACACTCTGTGTGAGAAACTGAGAGGGCTGATTAGCATTTGAAGTCTGACACATGCCAACTGTTTATAGTAAAAGGAAATCAATCTGACAAAATGAAACATGACAGATGAAGAGAAGTGAGGCTGAGGAACAAAAGGTCAGTGACTGTGAAACTGATAATGTTAATAAACTAGTCAGTGGTAACCATCCTTATCATTTCTATTGATTATTCTTCAGACTGTTACAATGATGTCAAACCAGAGAAAACAGCATTTATACCAACATTTCATTGATTAAAATCCAGTGGGAGAAAATTCTCATCTGAAATAATTTTATCAACTTTGACAACTTGTAAAAAAAATAAACTGTTCTCTCTGGATTACAAACCACATCAGCACTGGAAAACAGACTAGAAATTTCCGATCCTTTAGACGCTTTGCTTGTTTTCTTTCTTTCTATCTTCCTGTTTTTGTGTCTCATGCTCAGACACCGTAGGAAGGAGCAAACACTACTTTCTTCTTGTATTACGATGATGTGCAAAAGCAAAATAAATGGTGTACAAACATTTATGGCTCAAGAGAAGTGGAAAGCAGAGTCAGTGCAAAATACTTCACTCCCCATGTATATTAAAAACCATTTGCTTGATACATTGCTTGCTGGTCAAGATGTATCTGGAGAGAGGAAGACATAGTAACCACCCTTGCTAAAACCTGCATTTGCAGCTCTATATAGTAGCTTTCCTGGCCCATACACAGCTTTCTCCCACCTTTCCAGAAGAGTAGGCAGGACAAGCATGTGGCTTGAGAGTGATCAAGGCAGTAAAATTTTATGTTAAACTGCATTTCGTGTCACCATCATTAAGACATAACTATGCTGACAGTCTGGTATTCTAACGGAAAAGTAATTAATCTACCTTAGAAGGAATTATCAACCAGACAGAACTTAAACAAGGACATGTGTGTATTCCAAAATTCACAATCTAAATTTAAGAAAAACAAATCTGGAGAAACTGTTGGCATACTCTTTATACTAATTAAAAAAAAATCCTTCAGTTATGTCACGGTTAATCTCTTGCATTTAACTGTTAGAGGTGCATGGAACAGTCATTACAGCTATAACAGAAGATGATTTTCACTGACCAATGAAAAACTCTAAGACACTCTGAAACCACTATTTAATCGACTAGTAACTTGAACTGCTGAATACTCAGAGGCAAAGTAAAATAAAGCTTTATTTTTTTCAAAAATGACAATCATACTTACAAATACCTGCAAATCACTGACAAAGCACACACAAAAGTTGGTGTGCTGGTAGTATACCTAAATGACTGTATAAACCCCTTGCAGTAGCAATGCACTAAGCTTTTCATGACTAGACTAAAGTTTTAGGCCTATGTGGAAATAAAAAGGAAAGTAGAATAGTGATCCTGTGTTTACACCTGTATTGTAAATCACTTGAGTGTAATACAGAGATGATAACTTGTAATAATTACATAGTATTTGCTTGGTTCTATGACAGCCTGCACACAGAAGTGTCAGGAAATGGGCCTCCAGATCAAACAGTAAAAATTAATCAGACTTAAATGTTTTATCCGGCAGCATTCAAAACTTGTCTGCAAATATTTTTCACTTAATAAAGCACACAGAGCAATTAAAGTTATTAGCACTGCAAGAAACTATGCTCCCTATAAAGCAAACTCAATTTTTAGAGCTTTCAATCTCACTCATTAAAAAATATTTACAAGAAAAAAAGCTATCATAAAAAGAAAAAGGTCTCAAAACATTAGCCACAGTCAGAATAAATTATTCAAGTCAGAATAAATCTGCACTGAAATAAACCCTGTCTATTCCTGTTCTCAACAAGTGATTAGGATTACATGCCATATAAAAAGAAAGTAACATAAAAAGCACCTAAATCTGTTTGAAGGTTTAAGCTCTATAAAGGCTCAATGCACGGAATTGTGGTACAAAATAAAGGTTTTCTGCAGTCACCTGCCATTTCTGTGTTTGTGCCTCTTGTCCATAAAGCAAAGAACATACAGCAGAGGGACAAAGGGTGTCTTCTACCTGCATTTAAGAATCTTTAGCCTACAGAGTAAGCTAAATTTTAACTTAACAGTGCACCAGCGTTCAGAATTCTCAGGAGTTTTAAGCAAGAGTCGTATAGACAAACTAAATTCTTTTGGATAGTCAGTTACATCAAAAAGAGGTAGCTATGCAGCACGAACAGTTAAATAGATAAAGCAGGGTAAAACAAAGCATTAACAGTACAACATCAAGTCATTCAGAAATTTGACTAACAATTAAATAAGTAAGAATTAGCAGTTTGTTAGTTCCATCTCCCTATACTCCAAGTATGCTTGTGTGCCATAAAAAATTTTTTTTTAGAAATAAAGACTCAGAACATCAAATCAAAAATGAAAACCAGAGGAAATGGCTGTAAAATCATACTGTTGTATGAAAAGGGGATTATAATTCCTACATAGTCTACAGATAGGATATTTCTTCCTACCCATTTCGGATTCTGATTTGCAGGATTATTATAGCTGTATTTACCAGTATTTTTGTTATAAAATTAAAATAGGTGTAAGATTCCTTTATTTTCTGTTTTATAACCTGGATTCTTAAGAGTTCTGCTCAGTAGAGCTCCCATTTTTTTTAACTTTGGTGTTTGAGAAATAATGTTTCTTGGAAAACCAAGTATATAGCCAGTAGGTCTGGGATTCAACTTCAGTGGAGTTAAAAGCAGAAAGTTAATAGGGTAGGCTTGCTCAACTAAGAAGCAAGGCATCTATGGAAAATTCAGAGTGCTAAAGGAAACAGTTTCAGATGGTATTTTTCCTCTGAAGTCAGTTAAAACCCCCAACAAACTAAGTCTTACACATGGATTAACTGCAGGTGTACCTGTAAGCAAGACAAAACTTTTACCTAAGTAATCTGCACTCAGTACAAGAAGATGTAGTCACAGATATCCCCCAGAGAAAACACTGGTCAAGAGCTGTGCTGATGTGGAGGTCTTAACCCTTATCAAAGGCAGGGTATGGTCATCATAAACTTTGGCCAAAGAGACTGTCAGTATGTTTTCTAGAATGTCTTTACTAAGCAGCTATTCCCTCAAATCATGCAAAAAGAGTAATCTTTCGGCAAACAGCTTGGCCAAATTCTATAATTACTTAAAGTACTGTAAACTGATCAGCAAAAATGGATGGAGGAAAACAGTGCAACTTACAAAGGACAGGCATTTGCAACTGGATCAACTACTCTTCTTCCTACTACTTCTCCCATTATTTTATCCCCACTGCACACACAGTTCAGTGAAAGCTGCATTACTTTATGATTTATGCTATGTTTGACTAATTTAGTGCATCCACATATATTGCAGTGGAATAGCACCTCCATCCTCAACAACAGATTAAGTATTACTAATAAGATTGATTCCACTAAAAAGATTTACTTAACTTTTGTCTCTCATTACTGGTAATATGTAGCAATCAGTTTGTTCTGCATCTTTTGCTAATAGTGTTTGCATTTAGAAATGGCAATTAAAATTTGCTCTTTGTAAAAGAGTGCACTTACTTTCTATAATGATCAGGCAGAGTATACAATCTCCCATCTAATACTAGCCAAAAGGGCTTTTTTTTTTCTTGTGAGATAGATTGTTCTAATCTTCCTCAACACAGATATCATTCATCTTGTTCTGTTTCATTTGATGCAAGCAAACTAATAAGGATATGGAATTGTTACCAGAGAACATTTATTTCCTGAATTAAACCCAGATCACCCACAGGGCAAAACAATTTTTCTAATGCTTCAAGACAAATGCATTTGAAATGCTATAAGCACTACTAATATCTTGTCAATAGAAAACAAATGTAGCTATTTCCCACCCCAAAGGGAAAAGGATGGTAGCAGTCACGGAAAGGAAAGTGTGCTTATATTTTACTTCACACGTAAGAAAGGTAGCCATGTTTTTTATTGTAATAGAACTTAAAAAAAATCCTTGAGAACAATTCTCAGTGAAAACTTGAGAGGAAGAGGTCAAAAGACAAACTTTTGTCTTTGTAGGGACTTAAAAAGAACACAGAAATTTACTCGAGCCTAACACACTAAGAAAAATTAAAATTTTCAGGTATTATCAAGGACGTGGGTTATCTTTCACTGGCAAAAATAAGTTGAAAAACCTGTAGATGGAAGAAATATCACCACACAAAAAAGTTTCATTAGGTACAGGAAGGAATCTATAAAGGCGCTTATGCAGTAGCATGTATCAGCTCTCTTCCTTTTCTGATTAATGAAAGTTTTAAGGCATTAAAAGAAGCGTTATTGTTCAGAAATGCATAGGCGTTTTAACATAGCCATTTCTTTTCCTGCCAGGAGCCAAAACATAGCACACATCTGCCTTTAAAAAATCACCTCATTTTATGACCAGCTGATAAATGATCAATAGTAAGTTGAGTGATAGGTTAACTGAATTTATTAAGTAAAGAAAAAAAAACAAAGTCCAAATCCCAGAACACTATTTGCAGATATACTTTATCTTCAAATAAATCAGTGTGCATCTCCCCCTGTTTCTCTTTTTCTTTCCTACGTTTAGTCCATTGCTTGGATAACATTGTAGAATAGAACAAGAAGAACATGTTTAAGATAGTGGTCCTTATCAAGCACAAAATGATAGGCTCATTAGGTCAATTCATCTTAACTGTCTAAGCTGAAGTACTCTTAGTCTACTATATATAGGATAGACATTAATATTTTCTTTTTTCAACAGTTTTGCTTTCTTCTCCTCTTCTGTCTTGTGTTTGTCTTTACATCAAATGACTAAAAGAGAATGTGGCCCAAGGTCTTGTTCACCATACAACTCCTGCTAACCTATCTGGTATCAACTTCTTCACATTCCTAATGTTTTTTGTATTTAAATGAAATAAAAATTGTGCATATAAGACCTTCATATCCAATACAAATAATTTTTCAGCTAAAAATGAACTGGGGAGAAGGGGCAGGAGAGATCACTGAGCTGTCTGATAAGTAAGTGAGGATTTTCCCATCTCTCCCCATAAATAAAATAAAAAACATTTCTTTTGAACATAAAACCCATTTATTTTCATAAAAATGCGCATATAAATACTACTTGTATTTTATCTACCCGATATGAATAATTTCACTTTTCACTTGAACAAATGTTTAAAATTTCTCAGCTGCACCTTTTATTATATACAATCACATAGTTACCACTGAAACTTCAGTTCCTTAGAAAGCAAAAACTTCCTAACCCACTAGGAAGACAAGTGGATTCTCAGGTACTTCCTAACAAGGAACAAACTTAAAACAATGCTCCTGGTGAAAGGCTTAAGCTTATTTCTTATTGAGCATATATGAAACCTAATGACTGTACACATTTTCCAAAAGACATTGAGATGAAAAATAATGAACAGCTGTATAACTGAAGTTACAACATCTTGTAATCTTTACTGGATAAAAATCTCACTTGTAACACAGAATAACGTAACAGAATCACAAAGAGGACAGCATTAAGTCCTACAACCCAGACATTTTCTGCATTTAAAAAATCATCACATTTACCTATATGCTTGAGAAAGCTGGAAATAGCAAGCTTGGAGAAGAGACAGCACTACCAAAGAAAGAGTATTAAGTTGAAAATACAAATAGAACAGTTCATTAAATACTGGCCAGTGCTCAGCTAACTGGACCTGCATTCTTCTTCAGGTATTACAACTTCTGTGTATTAATAGTCATGAAGATAAGGCTAGAAGACATATTCACAGTCATTTAAAGCTAGGAGGAAGCTGAAATAGACATTTGTTTATCCTGGTCTTCAAGACCATCAATGAAGATTTCACAGCCTTTTTTAGTAACCTGCTTAATGACAGTTAAGCACTGAAAGTCTCCTAATATTACCGCCATCATTGCTTGCTTTTCAAAGGAAAAGCAAGCCAGTTGTCTTCTTATATGACATAAGGAAAAACAAACAAAAACAAAACTTAGAGGGATTAAAAAAAACAAAACACACACACCAAACTTCAAATACATAACAGCCATATTTATATGACCAGACAAGTATGATTCTTTCATCCTTTTCTCAGTGACTGTAATGCCATTGTTATTCTTACTACCATTTTCTGAACTTTTCAGTTTGTCTGCTCCGTAACAGAAGTAGCAAAATCTGTTTTCCAGAAAAGTCAGCAGTAGTGCAGATTGAGTCATTTTAGCTTCTTGTTAATAAATCCATATTGGCATTTGCTTTCTGTAAGCATCTGTGCTGTTGATTCAGCTTGTTTTTAGATCAGTATATAAAACCCAGATTTTTTTTGAGCTTCTAGTCTCTAATCACTTATTCTTGGTTTGTGTATTTAACTTT
The DNA here is from genome assembly GCF_036370855.1 of Dromaius novaehollandiae. NCBI lineage: Eukaryota > Metazoa > Chordata > Aves > Casuariiformes > Dromaiidae > Dromaius > Dromaius novaehollandiae. The sequence continues at coordinate 16,910,130 of NC_088132.1, forward strand.
TCCTTCCTGAATGTAATACTTTGGACAGGTTTATTCCATTCCATTCTATTCCATTACATTTCCTATTATTTCAGGCACTTTCCAATTCATCAAGACAATCTGAATTCTAAAGCAGTCCTCCAATCTAACACTTTACATATGTAATGTTACACTGAATTATAGCCACATTTTATTTTGAGAAACTGCTAACTGTCTGGATGTAAATTTAAATTTTCTGGTCCTCTTCCATGACTTGTTATAGTAGAATTGACTATTATTATTATTGTAATTCAGGAAAAAAATTCCAATGTCATATGGTCAAGACATGGTCTATCAAAAGTTTGCTATAGAGAACTACAGTATTTTCATTTGAGATTCAAGGACAAATTGAACATGAAGAAACAACTGCCTCATTCCTTTCATTTGTTGTCATTCAATGAAAACTTCTTAAGGAAACAAATCCAGACAGAAATGCAATGTAATCGCAACATGTTTTGCCTCTAATAGAGGGCTGACAGATAAGTCGAAAGAAAAAGTGTCAGGCTAAACTACATTTACTCATGCGTTCACTGAGTATTTGATACAATTTTTCCAAATACAAATATTTTTGCTGCATATCTTTTATAACATCAAATGCCAGTCTAATTAAATTAATATCTATGCATTCAAGTTACAGTGCAATAATGTTCTAAAGCATATTCTTACGAGACTGATGGCGCTAGAGCTATTTAGAAAATGCTTAACCACTTCAAGCTGTATCCCTTACGTATGTACCATAGCGCATGCGTATGTTCTAAAATGCATATTTCTTCTCCATAAGCAACACCTGAAGGACAGATAAAACCACAGAACATCTGAGAGTTGTGTTCAGAAGTAAAAATGTTGTGATTTGTAATTTAGATGAACTAAGCTATTTCTGCAAGTACAGCACTGGCAAGAGCCAAGTATCTTTTTAATATTTCTGTGCTATGTCCAAGAGAATGTTTCACTTGTAAGAAGAAACTGTTAAGATTCTTTTTCAGATTCAAAAAGTCAGAGTATGCACTGTTGTACTGCAGGATGAGTGTCCTCAGCACCACTTGATATTATCTGCCCACCTATTTAACTTCACAATCATTATGAACTGGGAAAAAAAAAAAGCCTTACTTTTTTTTTATTATTAATAACTACTATTTCTCTGTTCAATTTTGTATCACTGCCAAAGTTTCAAAGGAGCTGTTAAAACAAAGCAGGAAAAAAAGAAACAGGTCCATAAACGTAGTAGATTAGATATAGAGGTGCAAAGGAGCTCCAATACCACTGGCTGGCCCAAATTAAAATAAGATCGTTTTCCCAAGGCTCACAAGGAACCAATTGCATTAGGATGCCAAAAGAGGAAAAAGGTTTGGGTAAACAAGGAGAGGCTAGCATGAATTTTCAAAAAAGAGGATGCAGTACTAACAACTGCATTCTAAAAACAGGCGCATAAAACCTCCACTCTTCCAGCTCTGCTTGATATCAACATTTTCTCTGCCAAGGAATATGGAACCTTTCCCATAACCACACAGCATTATACAGGGAGCAAGTCTAGTAACTATAAGCTCCCAAAGAAATGAACACTGATCTATAGCTGTTTCCTGGCTATCCAAATTACCTGGGGAGAAGAATCCACTTAAAGTCTGACATAATAAAATAGGGGGAGAGGAATGATGGCAGGAGAAAGGGAGTGAGACTATCCAGAGATTCATATTGCAGACTGGAGGTTATAATCAACAATTTTTATTATGGGTAAATACAGATTTGTCAGAAGTATATTATTTTCCTAGCCTGCTTATTTCCTCAAAGGTTATGTGTCCTCCCATCAAAGGAGGATTATCTTTCACTCCTGAATGCAATTATGCTTTTCCACAGAGAAGACTATATCCTTTGGTCTGATAAGGAATTCTCTCACTGGGAAAAGAAACAAAACTCAACCAAAATAAATGCCCAAATCCTTCTAAACCCCTGTCCCCAAACAAAAAAGAAAATACTGTAAGCCACAGAGATGGCCTGCAGAGGTGGGCAACCTGACATGCTGGGCCCCCTTAGGCTTTAATTCTGAATTCCCTTCCTTGCGATGGTGTCTGTTTGTCAGTATCATTTACACACGGAACAGTCTATCTAACAACTGTCAGCTAAAAGTTAGATTGAGATTCGATTTTTGATTCTAACTTTAATTCTTTTCAAGATAATGTTACTTCTCAGTGCCAAAACAAAAGTATATTATACCAGAAAAAAAAGTGACAAGTTAGTCCCATTCATCTCAAAGCAACTAGTGATCATTGATACCACGATTATATCTACTTGTCAGTATCATTAATTCTGTTTCTGTTAATTCTTCGAATGGAACTGTACTGACTTTTGTTTTAAAACATATTTTAAGATGGTGTGAAACAAAGTGAATTGATCTACTAACACAGTGAGCAAAACTAAAGGCTAGGCAGACAATTCAGGCTCCACATTTTGGGCTGGGGGAGAGGAGAAGTGTCTTCTGTGAAAGAATTACGTATCTTCTTTAACATTTGATCTATATTTTTACTTTATTGACAATGAAAATAGATAATGGTTTAAGTTACTCAAATTTCAATACATTTTAAATTCTTCAAATGAAAACTAGCCAAGGATCTACATCATTTCACAGCTGGATGCCTCTAGAACTGTTTTCAGCATTTAGCTGATGTCTGGAAAAGGTGGGTGAAAAATCCAAACCTAATTTTTTGCAAGTTTTGTCAGTTTGTCAACACTATAGATGACAGGAAAAAAAGTATTTGTTTGTTCAATAGAAACCATAACAAACCAACCCAAAAACTCTCAAAGGGCTTTACATAAGATAAGCTTCTAACCAACCTCTAGAACTCTGGTATTACACAGCATTGCCAAGACTGTTTGGAAAGTATTAGGCATTTATATGGGCAGTAGGGAACATGCATGTATGAGCTGGCAGTTTAACAGAGAGGGGACAAATCTTCATTTCTAATAGTAGCCTACTTAATCACTATGGTTAGGAAAACTCTTCTGTGGAAAAACTGACCCAGAAAGTGTGTAAACTGCAAGAAATTCTGAGCCACGTAAAAATGGATATGCCTGAAATGAAACTACGCTAGATGGATTACTAGTTTGAGCTAGTACAGACAATGCCACTTCAACTAGAGGCCAGTGCTCTGACAAGCTAAGCTACTCATTCTCTGATCTTTTTACAGAGAAAGTTCACTACACATTCTAAATTATTAAAAGGTATTTCTAGCTCAGGAGACCATTATGTGCATTTGTGCCAGCTAGATACCATTACTACTGCACGTGCAATATGGTAATGGCAAGAGTGCCCTCAAACACTGGTCCCCTCTCACAACCAAAAGCAAAAAGGCCTAGAAATTCAAGTTCAGAAATTTAGTTTTAGTAGCCCTCCCAAGGATGTGTCATGAGGGAAGTAATGGAAACTCAGCACAAGGTAACATTCAGGTCAGAGCATTCTTTCTTAATATTATCTCCAAGTACCTAATTTTACTGGAGGTGCACTTCAGAAGTTAAGATACTTTCACAACAGCAGCAGCAGTCCCAGTTTTTCAGCAGGAAACACCTCAGTGTGTATTTTGTCATGTTGAAATCAGTGTGCCTTCTTTCAAACATAAATGAAATAAGACACTGAAGTCACAGCATGTTTTGACATGTGCTGTGCACATGGTACTCAACAGGAGTGCAGAAATCAAGTGACAGCTCTTTAGAATTCGCAGAGCCTGGCCATGAGACAGAAGCACGGAAATCCTATCTCAGAGTACCATGTGGGCCACAGTCTCTGCCCGTTTCAAAGGGCAAAGCATGATAGAATAATTCAGGTTGGAAGGAACCTCAGCAGGTCCTGCTCAGTGCAGGCTCAGCCATGAGATCAGAGCACATTTGCTAAGGGCTTTAACCAGTCAGGTCTTGAAAACCTCCAAGGACAGAAATGGTACAACCTCTGTGGGTTCCAGCTCTGCTGCTGGCCTGTCCTTTGCAGAGGGAAAGCTTTCTCCTCATCTCCAGTCTGAACCTCTTCTGGTTCAGTTTATGCCTGTTGTCTCTCATCCTCCTGTTGTGCACCAGTGTGAACAGGCTGGCTCTGTTTTCTTGATAACCTCCTCACAGGTACTGGGAGGCTCATACTGTCTCCCCTGAAGCAGCCCCTTCTCCAGGCTGAACAACAGCTCCCTCCGCCTCTCTTCAAAGGGCCCAGGCTTCAGACCTGACCATCTTTGTGGCCCTCTGCTGAGCCCACTCTGATTTATGTACATTTTTCTTGTACTAAGAGGCCCCAAACTGAATGCAGTATCTAAATGCAGTCTAACATGTTGAGTAGAGGGTGGCAGTCACTTCCCTTGACCTACTGACTACACACCTTTCAATGCAGACCAGGACACTGCTGGCCCTCATCGCTCCCAGGGAACACCCCTGGTCATGCTCAGCTCCCTGCTCACTTAGGCCCCAGAGCTTCCCTGCAGAGTGGCTCCGCAGCCAGTCTGTCCCCAGCCTGTACCATTGTCAGGGGCTTTTGGGACTTGGCATTTGTCCAATTTGAATTTCATCAGTCCCCTATCAGCCCATTCCTCCCACCTGTCTAGGTATCTCTGAACATCAGGTCTGCCCTCAAGTGTATTGACTGGTCCCTCCAGCCTGGTATCATCTGCAAACTTGACAGTTTACTCAATCACCTTCTCCAGGAAGTTCACCCATTCAGGCCGTAACGTTCTCATTTGGATGCAAGACTACTGTGCAAGACATAGTCAAAAGCCTTGCTAAAGTTGAGGTAAATGACATCCACTGATATCTCACCCAGAAATCCAGTTATTTTATCACAGAAGGCAATCAGGCTGGTCAGATACCCTTGGTAAATACACACTGACTGTTCCCAGTCACCTCCTTCCCCTCATGTACCCAGAAGTGTATTCCAGGACAACTTGCTCCATGATTTTCCCTGCGACAAGAGCAGGCCAACTGGCCAGCAGTTCCCAAATCGCCCTTTTGGCAATTTTTGAAGACAGGCACAACATTTGCCTTTCTCCAGTCTTCAGGGACTTTCCCTGATCTCTACAACTTTTCAAAGATGATGGAGCAGCCTCGCTGTGACACTGGCCAGCTCTCGCAGCACCTCTACATGCAGCCTTTTAGGTCCTGTGGACTTGTATGGGTTGAGTTTTGTCAAACACTCCCTGAGTCAACTCTCGCCCGCCGCTGGTAGTTCCTCTCCTCCTTGAACCCTATCACTAAGCACAGAGGCTGGAGAGACCTTGTCACGAAGACTGGAGCAAAGGCAGCTCCTCAGACTCATCTGTGTTCACTAGCACGAACTCACCCGCCCCATTCAGCAATGGGCCCACATTTTTCTTGTTCAGCCTTTTACTGTTAAAGTAGTGGTAGAAGCTGTTATAGTTGCCCTTGATATCCCTTGCAAGTGTCAACTCCAGATAAACACACATGAAATTCCTCTTTTGTAGTCTGCTTTTGCCTCAAACTCCCATATGCTGCCTTTTTGCATTGGAGCTCAGTCCTGAGATACTGTTTAGCCAAGCCAGCTCCTGACACATGTACCTGTTTTCCTGAGTACCAGGATGAACCATCCTTGCACTTAGAGGACATTGTCCTTAAGCACCTGCCACCTTTCCTAATTCCTTTTTCTTTCAGAGCTGCCTCCTACGGGACCCCAGCAATTGGTTTCCGGAATAAGCCAAAATCTGCTTTCCTGAGCTCCAGGGCCTGTACTATGCTACTTTGCTTCCTCATCCCCCTCAAGACCTTGATCTTTACTAATTTCATGGCCACTACAACCAAGACTACCCTTGATTATCACATCCCCAAATTAGTTCTTATGTGTGGATAGCAAATCCAGCTGTACATCAACCCTGGCTGTCCCATCAAGTGCCCACCTGTATCAGTTATCATGCACACCTTCCAGAAATTTCCTCAGTTGCTTGTGTTCCACTGCATTGTCCTTCCAGCAGATGTCAGGAAGATTAAAGTCTCTCACAAGAAAAAGAATCTCTGATCCAGAGGCTTCCTCTAGTTGCTTAAAGATGACTTGATCTGCTTTTTCATCCTGATCAGCCGATCTGTAACACTATCATGATGCCACCTTCACTGACCTCTCCTTTGAAATTCAATCAGCTTGTCATCCACCACAGAGAAGAGCTCCATATATGAGCTACTCTTTCACACAGAAGGTGGCTGCCATCCTCATCTTCCTTGCCTGTCTTTCCTGAACTTGTATACATCAATCACAGCTCTTCCATCATGTGGACTGTCCTACCACATCCCAGTTATCCCAATGATGTCGTAGGTGTGTGACTGCAAACAGTGCTCTCATTCTTTCTGCTTGTTTCCCAGGCTGCATGCATATGTGTACATACGTATGCGGCGGTACTCCTTTCTCTAGAACCATCAATACTCCAGAATCTGTAGCTTTTGTCACTCAAAAGTTTCTGCAAGGACCAGATGTATTCTGGACTGGCTTACTTCATTTCTGTAGTAACAGCAAAATGCTCCTACAGTGCAGCTATTAAGGACAGAATTTAGTTAGGATGAGGAAATGTGATTTACTGTTTTGTCTGGAGAAGAAAAAAAGAAAAACAAAACAACCTCCCTTCCCCCCAGACACTAATGTAAAAATATTCTATGATCTCCAGTAGAGTTTAGAGCATTTCTCATGCTCAGCTACAGCTGAAGTTCATTTTTTCAAACGTGACCAGGATCATGCTCAGCAGTTAGACAAACTGAAGGATTAATCTTTGCCACATAACTCAAACTCCAGCTACATAACTCGTGCCTTTTGAGCTGTCGTGCCCTCATATACTTCAGTTCATGGGGCAGTTCAGTATATAACAGATTTTTATCTTCCATTTCCTGACCAAAATTAGTGTTTCTTCTTCTCCTCATCACGTTGCACTGTTTTCCCACAACAGTACCTCAGTGAAAATTTCAATAGCTAGATAGTATCAAAAGAGTGCTAACTGCCATAGGTAGCAGTTATGCTACCTGGTTAGGTCAGTTAGCAGTTATGCCATAGGTATGGCAGTTATACATAAAGATACCACAAACAGATCAGTCAGATACTGCTTTCCCATTTTGGTCATCTTACATTGGAAAGAAAAAAGGCTGCCGTAACAGAACTACAAACTAGTCATCAGTTGAGACCTCATTATTAATGATGCTGCAAGCTAATATATAAAAGGGTAGAAAAGGAAAGGCAGTGAAAGGACACAGTATACCACCAATTCTTTGTGGAGTTCCAATGAAAATTTTCTTGTGAGTAAGCATATCATTTAAATCAGTTACCAAAGATTTAAAATGCTATGAGGGATTTAAAAAGTGTATTTCATAAGCCCGAAGAAAATGGTTACTGCCTAATACAGCTGTTCTCAGACACATCATGGTATCTTCGTGTCATTCAAAGTTCTCCTAATATAACTGAAACAAAACAAAACAAAAAAAACAATCCCAAACAAAATCTCCACCTCCTCCTCTGAAGGGCTACCTTTTGCACAGCGAAATACTTACAGACTAGATATGGGAAACCTTGGAATTGACTCAGTTTTCCCTGTGCTGAATTTTTTGAACAACGGAATGAAAAGAAACTTTTGAGAGCCAAAAGCTGTATTATCTCTATAAAAATAACATCAAGGCATAAACTAAAATCTAAACTTTTCTTTGTGGGCGAGGAGAAAAGAGTGGCATCATATCTAGATGGTAGGGTTCCATTCAAAACAAAAGGGCTTTTGATCCCTCTATCTGCATTAGAAAGTTTGACAAAAATTTCAGAGAGCTTAGTTTTTATATGTCCATATGCTTAAGTAAGACCCTTTAAGTTGCATTTAGAATGTCTTTTACAAATCACCACAGATAATATTCTTCTGTTGTGCAAAGTTAATATAGTAAGCTTTAGTCTGTGTAGTCCAAGAATCAAGTTCACTAACAGTAATAAATTCAGTTTAAAATTTCCTCAATTGCTTGTCTGTATTGTTTCATGACCTTCTACCATAATTTTGCTTTCAGTCACTCTAAATATCATTACATACGGAGTACATAATCTTTTTTTAGAGTTATTTGAAGACTAGGTACAACATACATACATTATGCACTAATCATACTTAAGACTGCTCCATCACAACAAAGTGTCTAGGAAGCTTCAACGAAGCATGTGAGTTTTGACAATCCACCATTTAGAGACCTACCTGATGGTCATGGAGTATCACTATCTAGAAATATTACAGGAAAAAACTGTATTTGAAGTGTTCTAATCCATGCTGAAGAATGATCAACCACAAATATTGCTGCACTCCTACTTTTCAGTTTCAAAATGTACAACAGAGGTTGCTTCGTTTATCTAAAAATAGCTTTCGTATTTAATTAGCTACTGAAATAGCTTTTTGAAAGTATACATTTGGGTTGTTGAAAAACGGCAAGGAATAAAAAAAGAAATTAAGTGCCTGTCTTTAACTGCATTAATGGCACTCATAGCTCATGAAAACAAAAACTCCAGCATATATGATCTAAGACCAGGAACCCCCTCTTATGCATTCAGCCATACTAAAAGCACTTAGCATGGCCATGAGTTGTAGATTTGATATGCTAGCTGTTTGGAGAGAATTCTGCAAGTTACATTTTAAGGAACAGGCTCATGATAAAAATGAAGCCTCAACAATCTTCTACCATAAACAGTTTTCACTAGATAAAAGGTGGATGTTTCATTCTGGAGCCATACCAAGACACAATACAAACAACTGGTAAGTCCTTCAACATCAAGGCAATCTGACAGTCCAGTTTCTATTATTTTTCCAAAGAGCATTAAGATACAATTTACAAGGCCATAAGCCATTCTTTTTACAGTACTTCCCCAAGAAGGCAGTAGAGAAGAAATATGCATATGGCTTTATGCCATCTTTACCATTCTCTTATTCTGAATTAATCAAGCTGGTCTGGGTGTCCAGCACAAATCAAAATAACTCTAAACAGACCAAGAGTTAGCAAACACCCAGACTTCGGTTTTGGAAAGCTGCTTGTTAACATCTGTCACGTGACTTGCCTTCATATTTTTGCAAGTCTCTTTTCAAGCTACGATCCTCCACAGAGGAAAGGCACAGCTTTGCTCTCTCCTCTGAATGGAGAGAGATGTCTGGAATGTTTATTTTTTAAATCTAAGTGTTCTTACATATAAATTCATAGCAGGCAGAAAAATCCTGTTCCAAACAATTTACAGCAACTTTATGATTCTTCCTCATCAGCATGGAATAGGAAAGCCTTCACAGATCCTACTTGTATCAACAACAACTACCACTATTTGTCGTGTGGCATTTTGCTCCAGATCAACCCAAAGACTTATTAGTTCACTTAAGAGCACTATCATACCATCACTATTTGTAGGGATAACATTCCAGGAGATGTAATTTTTGATGACTTTGGCTTGGAGTGACAACAGTACTGCATTCACCCAACATTGTAAATTATAGGACACGCCAAAGTATTTTCAGAAACTCTGAAAAACTCCAAGAGGTCTCAGTCCCAGATGTTTCTTTGGGATAGTTTTTTAATTTAACCCAAAGCAGTATTTTTTGAACCTCTCATGTCAAATATATCATAGTCATCAAAGGGAAAACCTGTACTTTAATGAGAAATATAAAGGTTTTCAGAGAACATGAGAGAGCTAAAAGCATCCATTCCTAGTATTTCACCATGTGAGAGTATCTAATGGTTTAATTGAAGCTATTTCATGCTGGTCCTAGCATGACTTAGCTTTTCCATGTACTTCCAGTTATAATCTCTACTCCTAATTTTCCACACAGAGCCTGAAACCTATTTGTCTAACACCAGACGCCAGAAACATCACAGGTTTTAGTCACAGATGTAAGAGATAAATGGCAAGCTTTTCCTCTTCCCTATCCTCTCCCAGAGTTGAGAGCAGAGCTCTTTTCTTTCATCCTCTGCTGATGCAGAACTTAAGTCCTTTTTCTTCAGTAATCCATTCCTTCCACCTGAGATGACTGCACCTTTCATGTGTTTTTTAAAAGGTGCAGGTTTTCTGACACGGCCGGTATGTCTGCAAAAACAGTACGGATCAGGTATGTATGGATGAGATATGTACTTCTAGAAAGAAATGTTATGTTGCCTACTATTACTATCAAAAATTAATAAATGTCACATTGAGAGGTTTCCTAAAGCGTGACTTGCAATGATTTGGTATGCAATTTGAAAGGGCTTATTTCTGTAGAAGTTGTTGATTACTGATATTAGTCTGGGCATTTGGGAGCATCAACTACAGCTCTTGGTCATCTGATGTTAAAAGGCCCATGGAGGTGTTTGCCAATCAAAGCCCCCAGAACCCCACAAGAACTAGTGTGAACCCAAACTGTTTTCTCAACTCCATCCTTCACTCTGTACAGCAGAGGAGAAGCAGAGCATGAAGCACAACTCCACTTTAATTTCATCATCATGCTCTCAAACTGAAATCCCTCCCTTCAGGGGGATTTCCAAAAACTTCGGGGGTGAGGGGAGGGCATCTGTATAGTAAAGAAAACAGACACAAGTTGTTTGCATACAAAATTTCTGTTTGCATTTGAGAACTACATAACCCAGCACAAACAGAGATGTTCGCAAATCTTGCAAGACGCTGAATTTCTTTAGACAATGGTTATTCAGTGTATCTTTTCCTATGCTTTCTCCTTTCTAGCAACATTTCCAGTGCTACCTCCAGAGCTGAGTTTAAATGTGATCCTGTAAAACCTAGTATCTGTGAGTACTTCAGCAGCTCTGAAAAACAGAGTATGCCATCTACTGGCAAATTAAGAAATGGGACGTTCATCTACTGTAACTTCAAACATTTTAAACTTCCCTGTATTCAATTCAAAATCATACCTAAAAGGAAATATTCCAGTTAAGTCTTTCAGACTGTATTCTACTGTTTAGTATATAGACAAGTTAGAGATCATAAAACTCCTGACAACAAATCAGACAACCATAAACAGTGCTACACTGTAAGTTCTATTCTGCACAAGTTTCTGATTTTTAACGCAACAGAAACTGGTTTTCCTTGCCTTCCCCAGTTGCTATTTTATTGCCTTATCAGAGTGAATAAACAATATTCTATGCCCTATTTAGTCTCACTTGCAAGAACAATAAACAGCCATGTTGTGGCTCCCTCCTAATGTGAAATAATTGCTGTTACAGAACTTCGAAAGGAAATTGTTTGGAAGTTTTGTATAGTGGAAGAGTTGAAACACGTTTAATTCATGTGTTTTAGGAGTAACATCAACATTTTATTGCTCATGCTGTTACTGATTAACGTACACATGTAGCTATACACTGGAGTACTCTGGCCGTGCTTCAGGGAATTGCTGAGGGTCAGTTTGCAGAACGACACTCTTAAGGCCTGGCTAGCATGTTGATACCCCTGTAACCCATTAACAGGGACTCCCGAGGAAGCTACTGGATTTAGACGATAGCAGCTTTACACATCCGAATTTGACGTGTTAGCCAAACACATCTGAACTAACAGATTTCGTAGTCAAAGCACGTTTAACGCCGGAAAACGGCAAATCCCTCCACTTGAGGCGTGAAGCTCAACTTTCTGCAGACAGCGTGACGCGGGTGACCTCCCCGGGTACCGCGGGCGGCGCCGGCTTTACCTGCAGCCGATTGTTCATCAGCATAAACTCCTGCTGGGCCTTCATGCTCTCGTTCGCGTACTTGGAAAACAAGCACCCCATTTTGCCCTGAAGTGCGGAACAGAGAGGGCGGGTGAGCGTGGGTGAGCGCCGGGTGAGCGCGCCGAGGCGACCCCGCTCCCGCAGCCCGCGGCCTCCCCGTCGCGGCGGCCCGCCCCCGCCCCTGCCCCTGCGCCCGGGGGAAGCGGCCCCGCCGCCGCGCCCCGCCCAGCGGGCCCCGCCGCCCCCCTCACCTGCGGGAGAGGCGGCGGGGGGGGCTGCGGCTGCGAGCGGCGCGGCGCGGGGCGGGGCGGGCGGTGGCAGCGGCGGCGGAAGGTCACGGCGCGCCTCCCCCGCGCGGGCGGCGCTGGCCGTTGGGCGGCGGTTGGCCGCTGGGGGGCGGTGGCGGCGGCGGCGGCGGCGGTGGCGGCGGCGGCGGCGGCGGGGGGGGGATTTAAGGGGCCGGCGCCGGGCTGCGAGGCCGCTGGTGCCGCGGCGGCCTTTGCCCGAGGTGGGAAGGGCGGAAAAAGGTGCGAGTCGTGCGCGGGGGGGGCCGAAGTGCTGCCGCGGGTCCCTGCCGAGGGGCGGCGGCGGCCGCTCCCTGAGTAAACGTTGTCGCTACCGGCTTTCGCCGCCAGGTGTGCGTCGGGTTTTTGTCGCAAAACTGAAGTTATCAACTGTTAAGGTGCGTTCGAGGTGCAGCTATAATGTCATTAGCAGTCTCTTTATTCACTTCTGTTCCCTGTTTATCCCCTGAAGTATTCCCTACTTCATACCACAGTAAAGTGCGTTCATCAGTAAAGCGCTGATTTAAGGAGCAGAGGAAGAAAATGGCCTGTTTGTGCTTGCTTTCAGAGGGAAGACCGTTGTGATACATCGTAAGTTTTTTGTTGAAGAAACAAAACTGTTTATACCTGCCTGGGGTTTTGAGAACAGCTTACTTCTACTGTAACTAGGAACGGTTTAGGTGTTCTTTTTTTTGTTTGTTTTTTTAGTTAATTTTAAGTAAATATCCTAACTCTTCCAGCAGTCTGAAAAAATGCAGTTCCATTCAATTTAAACGAGCTTGCATATATTTTTAACCTAGGAGTATTGTGACATTAAAATTATATTCCACATTTCAGGCAACTTCAGAATATAAATGGTTATGCATTTAATGAATTCTGTTAGGATTTAATGCTAATTTTTACAGCTTAAATATTTTAAAATGCACAGAGCAAGAAGTTCCTGTTCTTCTGTGAGATATACACAATGTAGCTTTCTTCCCCCCCCCCTTCCCTAAAGCTACAGAAACAGTCCAGAGGAACTTCCTAGAACTTGCATTAAATGTGTGTACAAACCATGGCAGGATTACAACTCATGTATGTTCCATCTAGGTGCAGAATATAAATTAGCAAAGAAAGGAGTAATCAGTGTCAAATGTGTGTGACACCTATGCTTGGTGTATTATTCTGCCTTTTATAATGTGTTGTTGTTCTTTATCATTTCTTGCCATCACCAACCATAATTAAGGCTGGCTTTCAATTCTAAAGAAATTAAATTGTTGGAATTAACCAAGTGTGGAGACAAAAATTATAGTCTGGCCATTGGCTTATAAACATTGATAGGAGTATTGGGTAGGACCCCCAGAACTCCTTGTATTAAACAGTATCTCATTAACGTTTCCAGTACTGGTCTGAAAATATATGACAACGGTCAGTATCTCTCAGTACTGAGTCTGATGTTTCACGTTACAACAAAAATTACTGTTTTCCAGAAAGAGTCTTTTAGCTCAAGATTCAGATGTAGTTTTCAAACACGTTTCTGCTAATGTAGTGATCTGTCAGTGATTCTTACCATTGGTATTTATTCATTTTCTAAACACAAATGTTTTTATGAAACTTTTGCAAAAAGTCTGAGGAGACATTTTTCCCACAGAAAATAGGAAGAAAGTATCAAAAAAGAAAACTATTTTCCCCTTCTTAGTGGCAAAACAAAAATAAAAGTGAGGAAAAAGGAAAAAATCAGCTATTGCTGTGGTGCAGAATTACTCAACACTTTTATTTCAAGTCTTTGTATGAAGTTGAAAACAAAAATTTTGTGATGTTTTGAAAATGCTTGTGACTCTTAAAAATCATTTTCACTTGGCCATGCATAGTTTTATGGAAGCATGCTTCAAAGATACAGACATTGAAAACGTTGTGGTAGGGCATATTTCCTACTAGAGAGACTTGGCAATCTAGGTCCCTATCCAACTTGCACAGTCAGTTTACCATATGGAAGAAGTCTGACTTCAACCAGACTGCTTATAATGGTAAACACTTCCAAGGATAAAGGCCCTGATGCAAGATTCTGCATACACCTGTGAAAGTCAGTATTTTTACCGACAGTTACCCACCAGTAGTTTTACTGCAGTGATTAGTGTTCACTTGAATAAAAATACTTGCTTAAGTTTCTGTTTATCTAAATAATGTTTGCCAATCTTCAGAAAGGAACGTGATACTGAGAAGTCCTGTTCTTTAACTTCACTGATGTTTAATATGTGCATACAGTTGTTATATATAGAATTAAAACATACTCAGCCATAAAGATGTAGTGAATGACAGCAACAGTCAAGGAAGGGGGAAATACAGAAGCTTTTGGTGTGATTCACAAAATGAAATCTGGTGCAGAGAACTGAAAGGTACACCTGGCTACATTTAAATCTAAGTGCATACAATACAAGTTTTTGTGGATAGAAGGATGCATGGAAATTTCTCGGATATATGAATGATGGGTGGCTATGTAAAATATGAAAAATAGAGACTAGAATAATTATGGGAGGGGGTTAAAAATGGATAAATGTTGGCACATTAAGAAGCAGGGAGAGAGAAAAGCTGTAAGAGAAGATCAGGAAAATGGCAGAGGAGAGCCGAAAAAAGAACTAAAATTAATAGATGAATTTAAATACAGATTGCTGATAGTAGAACTGCCTAGCAGTGATAGAATATAGCATCCAAGTGCATGGGAGTGGTGGCTTGTGTGACCTGCAAGAAGGTAGCACGTGACTCCTTGGTGACTAGCAAGCCATCTGTGCAGCAGTGATCCAGGGGAAACATTTCCTGTTATGTTCCAGTTCTGCACCAGATGGCAGTACTGCACTTGCAGGCAGCGACTGACTTTTTTTAGTTCGGCTTCACTGGGCAAAACTGTCGTTTATCAGTCTTTCAGTGGTATATCTAATGGAATGTCATTTTCCTTCAAAACAACTTAGCAGATGTATCCTCCACCACCTCCAACCTCTGCAGTCAAGTCAACTATTTTGGGCTGTCTAGATTTTTTTTCCAGCTCCTGAGCCAAAAGATATTCCAGACTGCAGTAGACTGCTGTCTTGCAAAGGTTGGTAACTGTGGAGGTGTAATATGTTTGGCCAGATGATACTGATTTCCTAGAATAAAGGATGGCGGGGCAGTTGTGGCTTAGTGGTTAGGAAATGGGACTGGTTTCTGAAGAAAGAAATAAGGATTTTTGGAGCAGCAGAGAGAGCGGAGGCTAGTATGGTGTTGTATGGCGTTAAAGAGCCACTCTGGTTTACTCCTGCGGAGGTGAGAAGAGTTGCTCTGGGGGAGACAGGTTTGAGCTACACCAGACTCCAGGCACCAGACAGCCCGTCTGTGACAGGGGCTGTAGCTCCTGCCTCTTTTTGCTGATGCTTGCTGCTCCAGGCATGGGCTGAATGGTATTATTTCACTGATACTGCCAATATTTGTGGCAACCCTTGGGGCTCATCCTATTCTAAATCCTGCGCCCGGCTGCCATGGAAAACCAGAAACACCTTGACAAGCCACAGTCAAATCTAGAGAGACTATCTGCCTTGCTCAGCTGATTGGTACTTATCCTACCCCTTCATCAGTGCCTTGCTCACACTGTTTCAAATGCATAATGAGGGAGCGAGAGCTGGGTTGAAATGGTACTGTTAAGTCTGCCTTGGTGCTGTGTTGTGTTGTTGATGTGCTTCATCAGTTGAGAATCCTTGTCCTGTGGAGTGCAGTACAGCAGCGTAAAATGTAAATTGTGAAACTGTGCTCAGGCATAGGCTCTTGTTCAAGGGTTCCAGGCTATGGCCTGGAACTACCAATCTGTTAAGTCATGATATGGGCTACACGGAATTATATTAAAATATGAAACATACAGTGTCTTTAGCATCAAATACTGCATTGTTGGGTCATCAGCAGTTTTGAAGGTAGGCAATGTTTCATTAGTCTAAAAAGCTGTAGGGATTGCTGCTCTTGCAAAATACCCACACAAAATCATAAAGATGTTTTGTAGTAATACAGAAATGGCAGTCATTTGCCAGGTAGTAATGTCTCCTTCATTCTTGTCATCTTTTTAAAAAATATTTAAATGATAATTATGTATTTTCTCCTAAAATAGTTGGTCAAAAAATTAGATGTTAGAAATACTGTATTTGGTGCTTAATTGAAAAAATTAAGTAACCTATAACAGGAACCATAGCTAATATGAAAAAGGACAGTTTGTGTACCTCTTGTATATAGAATGCTATACTCTCCTTTTCTGGGCTTTGCCTTTAGTCTTCTTTTTAAGACTCAAAATAGAGCTGAGTGTGTTATCAGGGATTTATTTCTCTTTCCTCCTGCCTGTTTTCTGGAAATTTTTTGTTGCCTGTTATGATAACCATCCATGTGACTTTGATTCCTAACCTGCCATTATAGCTACGATTGTCCTATTTTATAATCCTAATACCTGAAACTCTGCAGCAGTTAGTTCAATGACAGGTAAAACAGGAAACGAAAAGCATTCAGGTAAGCATACATGATATTTGAGCCTCAGTCAAACTTTATAGAACTCTATGTAACATGCAATTATGATTTTAAAGTTGACTTCCATATAAATAAGAAGCGATAGTAATTCATCCTTTGCATAACACCTTGCTTGGAGATGCTTGCTTTAGGGTCAGATGACTAATGTTGCTAATGCAGCACTCTCCTGAAAGCCATAACTGGGCCACATTCACACAGATTTGTCAGTGTAATTCCATTAATGTCACTGAGGCCACATCACAGATAAAATATACTCTCCTCTGATTTGTTACCTGTCCTAAATTACACATTAGGAGTAAAATATTTCTGACTAGGTGTAAATGGGAAATAACTGTAACTTGTGCCGATATGGATGCTTACTGCTAAACAAAATGAGATTTTTACAAGACAAGAAAGAGAAGGGAACGTGGTTAGAAAATCAACTGGAAGAAATGTGGGAAAGAAGGTAAGCATTCTTTCTGTTATCTTTATATGTAGTGCACATGGATGAATCAGTTTCAGTTTTACCATAATGATTTGGCTGTAAAACAATTCATTATCTGTTTCAGCTTCATACACCAAATGAAGAAGGAAGCAAATTGTGCTAGAATCTCCCCCCCCCCCGCCCCAGAGATACCCTCTCAAATTAATATTTGGAAAAGAGCTTGTATCCTAATTGATTCACACTTCAGCATACATCTAACTGGAAAGGACATTAACAAAATTAAATTCCAAAATATGTCTTAACATTTTCCAAAATGCTCAGCAAATGTACAGCAAATGCTTATTTATCCCCTTATAACTTTGAAGCTACTGAATCAAAAACAGTTAAAGAACTTTAAAGAGGAAAAAAATTAATCCTCCAAAATCATAGTATTCAGGAGACTGGTTTCCTCATTTTACCGTAGCAAATTGAGCTGAGCCTCTTCCTTACCGTAACTAGAAGCACGCTTACTGAAAATATGCATGACTGCAGGATATCTTAATCTTATGTTAATTAGTTCTTTAATCCTTTTTTGTTTTTTAATCCTAATTTTGTTCAGCAAAAAATCCAGTTTTAAATCTTTCTTATGTTAAGGCCAAAAAAATTATTAGATTACTTGAAGATTTTTTTTTAAGTTCTCTTAATATTTTACTTTTGAGAAAAGGAAGTAAATGATAGATCCAGTGAGCTTTGAAAATCCAAGCATGTACGTAGAGTGAATATAAAGCTACATAGCTTTGACCCAGCATTTTTGTTTACCATAAGGGAAGTCCCAGTGTTACCAAATCCCCTTAGTCACGTACTTATCAGTAGTGAGTTTAATAAAGCTACTCATAAACTAGCTTCCTCTTCATGCTGGGAATGTTTTCAGTCTTGTGTTGTTCTTACTGGAGTGACACTCCTCAGACCTGTGTCATTGGGCTTTAAAAATGTTTTTGTGTCTGGTTTGTAGCTTTATTTTTAATGTACAGTATCTAACTGAATAGTTAAATTTGCCCTTTACAGATGTCATATTTTTTATGAAACAATGTAGATCTTACTAAAGTACTACCTGAATTAGTCATCCTGGTTACCTTCATTCCTTGCACCAGTTGCCACCAGCAGTGTGCCACTCACCTTAACTGCATGGACGAACCTGGATGGGCAGATCAAATTCCTAACCATCAAATTCCTGATTTTTTTAATCAAAATCTTAATTTCAGTGTTAATTTTGGTGGCAGCATCTACAATTGGACAGGTGCTCCCTGGATAACACAGTACAGAGCAGATTTGTTTCTCTCTGTGACTTTAAAGTGAAATATTTCCTAAAGGAATATGCTGATGCATCATGCTTGCTTGGGGTTATGATTGCCCAGCTTGTATTTGCTGATGTAGTTTTTCTGTTTCAAAAAAGATTCTTGCATTATAAGTGCTGAAAGTGCTAATCAGGTGAGATCTACACCCATTAGATTCTCTTCTTCCTTTTTTGCTGAATTTGAAATATAATTGCTAGAAAGCATTTTTTCACTTAAGAAACAGCAGAACAGAGAAGTGTTTCACATTTCATTTTTTATTTATGCTGTTCTTCTCATGTCATCATGTTTTGTGAGTCTAACAGGGTTCTTCAGTGTATGAACATGTTTGATCCTTCAGAGGGGTTCCCTCACACTTTCCTCTCACCTCTCTTCTGGCTTGCAGGGGGAAAACAGGAATAGGGAGGTACTGAAGCAATACTGTTTTCCCTGGATTCTAAGCTGGAGATTGGATTCCCATTAGTACATTTCCTAGTTGTACTGTGAACAGACTCTCCATCTCCTTCTCTCTGCTGATATGCAATTTATTGTTGCTATACTGTGGGGGTGCCACTCCTGTTTTGCCACTGGAAGATTTTGGGGTACCTACTCTTGAAGATTTGCTGGTCTAAAGAGCTGTCAGCATGCCAACCAGTTAAGAAGCAGGTGTGATAGTAACAAATGCAGTAGGAATACCTGAACTGAATATGCAAGAAGGAAAAACAAGATGGGAATAAGGTGTCTCTAAAGGATATGGGGCATATCCCTGCATGCTTCCTGGCCATACCCACTGAAAAAGTGGTATTTTGCCTGCTTGAATTAGTTGAGTGGCCTACTCCCTACAATATTACTGATTTAGCATCTTTGCATAGCCCAAAAACCCTGCTGGTTTCCCAGTCACAGCTGAGGATATGGGTATGTTTTGAAGTTATTGTTTGTATGAGAAATGATTCTTTATTGGAATACTTTCTTGACAATCATTAACCGTGTTCCACTCTTCAAAGGCAAATCCAGTTTTCAGATGAATTAGACCAACTCTTAGTGCTATCTTACGGAAGTCAGAAAAGTTTACACAACTTTCAGGCTATTTATAATTATTTATAAATTATATAAATATATATTTATATATATATATAAATATATATATATAGATTATACTATATATAATTATTTATAATTATAATTTTCTGAAGACTGAAGTGTTCAAAGCAAGTCTTTTTGACAAATTTTAGTGCCTTATTGTGACAGAGATAGCTATTTTGGTTCTATACTGATACTTTAAAGGATAATTTATGTTCAGGGCTGACTGCAGATTTTTAAAAGATTCAGCAGTGTTTCCCATAGTTTTGCTACTCAAAGCTGAGCTGCATTTTTTTTGTTATTAATGTCTGTCTAGATCGTTACTGTGAAATTTGTAGAGGTACTTCTCCTTTCCTCTGTGGTCACAGATGCTGGTATCATGTTGGGCTCTGGTTACTCTACAGCAGTCCCTGTGCGTATTAGAAGGATTTCTTGAGAATTGGTTATGGTGTGAGGCATGGCCTAGTAGATACCAGTTGACTGCACTGTTTAGCCCTTGTGATGATGAAGACAGTTTTGTCAGGTGTTAACTTAAATCACTGATCTGTTTGAACTGTAGTCTTTAATTATGTTCCACAGAAATAATTTCACACATGTAACACTGCATATAAATACCATATATAACTAATACACTATATATGTTAGGTATATTGTAATATAATATAACATAATGTGACTAATCCCTATTCTCCCAGGGAACTATTGAAGCCCTGTAATACAGTATTGCCATTGTTAGTAACAGGCCATAATCTTTGTACTGAGTTTTCAAGGCCTCAGGACTGAGGCTTGTCAGGCTTGCTCTGTCTGAACTTTTTTTTTGATAAGCCTGTAGCTTTGTTTTACTTGGTTTAACTGTTACAGCAATTTCTCTGATTCATCAGTGTCTGTGGCTAATTTGTTTTACTTTTATTACCTTTTATGGTACTACCATGATTTTATGACTAACATGATGTAGCGTAGAGAAATAAATGTCTGCTAAATAGCAGAGGAGGCCTTGAGAAGTGGAGCCACAGGATGCAGCGTACAAGCATGAGATGGTAAGAGATGGGGCACAGGTTTGGCGTTGGAGACACACAGCTAAAAACAACTCACCAATGATCAGTTAAAGAAATGCAGAGCTGGACATAACTGGTTTTAGAGGTAACAAAGAAATAGTATCTAGCATATGTAAAAGATGCTGTATATAGTAAATTCAGATGTAATGTGGAGCTGCAAAGTTTAAAAGCAGAGCAGCAAAGTTTAAAGCATTAGAAAACATAAGAATAGTCCTGAGTAGATCAAAGGTAGGTAAGAAAAGAAGGAAGGATGAATGAGGAGGAAGAGAAAGAAACCATCAGCATAATACTCCTCCTCATGAAGTACTGCAGGTGCTGACAATTCATCATAACACCCTTCCTCGCACCAGAATGAAACCACCGATCTTAGGGCTCAGAGGAACAGGGGCAAAGGGTGAACGTAACATCAGGAAAGGGAGTAGAAACTGCAAATTGTGTGCAACAATTTTAAATGTATTATTATTGAAATTTCTGCATAGACATATTCTTTCTTTTTCTGTAATGATTAAATCTGGACTATAATGATTCTTGGATTAGACTGTTAGGATTTCAGTTATACTAACAATAAATTCTTGGCTTATATATAAGGTGCGTTTCCTCTTTGCCCATAAACAAAATTTTGCTTGTCATTAAATTTAGTCCAGTCTGTATTCTTCTTTAAACATACTGAGGCTAAATGCACCTCTGCATATAGCGCCATTAAGGTACTTGTTTGAAAACAGTGGAGAAAATGTGCAGCAAAATGGAATGTGGCTATCCAAGGCTGCCTTCCTGTGCTCCAGCACACTCAGGAAGGGTGTAATAGTCCTGTGCGTAAGCTGCTGTCATTTCTCAATATGGAAATTGTTTGCACATTCCATTTCTGTATGCAGTATGAAATAAGTTTCAGTAACTCAAGCACTATTGAAACTCAGACTTGTCTGTAATGTCAGATTGAATGGTGAAGTACAACCAGAAACTATATACCAGTAACAAAGAGGGCATTTGTTAAGGTCAGCGCAGTCATTAATCAGTGAGTCAATAGACTGAGAAGAGGGACAAAGATGGAAAATTAATTTCTGTAGACAGAATACTCACTATATAATTTTCAAATGCAAGTATAAAATTTGCAGGTGAGCACATAAATACTGTTGCCCAAAGTGTATGGCAAAAACACAGTAAAGCATTCTAGCAGCTATCACATTCCAAATCCAGCTCTGCATCCCTCTGTTTTGAAAGGGATCCAGCCCATAGAGAATGGGAATAGCAGTGGCTGGTGCTGTGGTTCTGACTGAATGGAACGGTTCTCCTCATCTTCCTTTCTAGGGCTGATGCTATAGGACTTCAGAGGATCTGGATCCAAGTCTGTGAACAAAACAAATCTTTGTCAAGCATCTTAGTCTTCGAATACTGCACATGGCACCTGCACAGCAGTGCTCTGAATTAATAGAAAACATGATGGTTTATGGGTAGGTATTTGAGTGACTTCTCAACTGTCTGCTGGTTTATGGCCCCCTACAAAATTTTAGCTGTATACTGTGAATGCCAGTACTTGGTCCTTACGGCACAGGGACCAAAGAGATTTGCATGTCCAATGTATCCTTCAGTTAACCATTTGCACCCTGTGCATGCAGCCTTGGATGAGTTTTGAATTTTCTTTGTATTATACCCTGTAAATGTACTCACTACTAAACTGTTCTTACAACAACCCAGAATACATTCTGGTGCCTCAACAGACTAATGTCCTGAGTAAATATTCTTATTTGGGGGTTGCTTTGTTTTGGGAACGTTGTGGGAGAGATGTTACTGTCAGATTGTTTTTAATTTGGAGTTTTATCCTTCAGTAGGCTCTGGAAGTGGCAGGGAATTCAGCTGTTGAAAGGAATTTGGACTGCTGCTTTGTCTATGGAAAAGCAGCAAATAGCCCCTGAACTTTATGGCCATCCTCTATGCTGCACAGACATCCAAACTTCAGTTCTGTTGGGGCTGTCGACTTTAACGTAAGTGGGCTCCATCATACAGGGTATTGTCCGTTTGGGGAATGGGGAAGGATATGATTCCACTATGAAGCAGTATCTTCCTGTTTCTTTTTTTTTTTAAAAAGTTCCTAAGTGATGTATCACACTGTTCTGTTTAGGTACCCACCGTGATTTGAAGGCAATTTGTAATCCAAAAGCAATGCAGTTTTGTCATTCTGTATATTCCTATGAAATTACATGTGTGTACAAATGAAAGTAAAAGCAGTTCTTGCTTTCAGTTTACTTTTGCATTCATGGCTTTCAAGAATAGAAAAGCATTACAGGATACTCCCCTGACTCTTTCCAGCTAATTCACGAAGAACCAGATTTCCTTTTTTTGTCTTACCGGAAGAATTAGGAAATGTAGACTTAGCTCCTTCTGTTAGAATTTCCGATGGTCTGGGAGAAATAGGGATTTCGTTATTAATGTTTCCGTACCTTAAGGGTCTCTAATTCTGTGACCAAAATGTGAAATACGATGTCATCCCTCCGATCAGTGTTGTAATTTATCTTTTCCTTTAACTTTTTAAAGGGTGTCTGGTCGCGGCGTCCCCCGTGAGGATCTCGGGCAGCGCCGGGCCCTCGCTCCCGAGGGACCCCCTGCGCCGCGGGGCCGGGCCGCCGGAGGGGGAGGCCCGGGCGCGGCTGGGAGGCCGGAGGCACCCGCCCGCCCCGCCGCCGGGGCCGCGCTGGGCCGGGCCGCGCCGGCGGAGGTGGGGCCGGGGCGGGGGCCGCCCGCTGCCTACTGCCCGCCGCGCCGCGCGGTGCAGTGCAGCCGCCGGGAGCAGCCGCCGCCGGGAGTCGCCGCCGCCGGGTACGTGGGGGGCGGCGGGCCGAGGGGCGCCCAGGGCAAGGGGCCACGGGGAGCAGCATGGCCTGCAGCCCCTTTCCCAGCCGGCCTGGGAAGGAGGCACGGCCCCGGGACCTGTGCCGGGGCTCCGCGCCGCTTATTAGCAGCGCACGGCCGAGTTCGGAGCTCTCTCCGACGGGGGAGCGCGGAGCTGAGCGCTGCCTGCGGTGGCGTCCCGCCGCGCTTTGGCGCGTCTGGCGCTCCGCTACGCCTGCTGCACCTGTGGCGAAGCTAGCTTCTGGAGACCTCCCAAATCGGGTCCCAAAAGCTGCTCGGGTGGAATTAGAAATACGGAATGACACGTGAGACTGAGAGGTTTGTCTAGAAAAACGCTGCAGGACAAAACATACTGCAGACAAAAGTATAGAATTTAGAGCCTCGTGTCTGTATCTATATGTGTGTGTACATATACCTACACATGTATATACCTATATACACACTATATGTGTATGTGTGTGTCTGTGGATATGCATGTGTGGATATATACATATAGACACATACTTATGCACACATACATATACAAATGTATGTACACAGGTATGTATTTTTTATATATACACCATAGTGTATATGCATATATATATGTGTGTATCTATATATCTGTTTATACTCACTGTAAAAGAAAAATAACTTTCAGAATCTTTTATTTGCTGTCAAGTGCTTACATGGGAAAAAATCCTGTGAGCTCAAGGGAAGTAATTAACAGGAGGAAACTAAATTCGTAATTTTGAGTGTCAAGTACATTAATGACTTCTGCAGTCTGTTGGGCATTATTTTACAATTTAGTTGTTGTTTCTTTTTGTTCTATCTTTTTCTGAGAAAGTAAAATGTCATTAAAGCTGTTTTTTAAGCACAGAAGAACCTGGTGGAAAGAAAAGTTCATTATGCCTCACCAATTACAGAAATCCACCCCCTCAGCCTCCTAAGGTAGTTTCAGGTTTCTATAACCTGAATGTTACATTCAGCTATTTCATATACCACTATCTCTATGTTCCTCCCACACTTATAGTAAGAAGGTTAATTCATACCAGCTTTGTGTATTATGTGTTTTTACTTCCATGACGGGTACGGTGAGTGGGCTGTCACGTAAAAAGAAGAAACTTTTCGTTGAAAAATCTTAAGTTGTCATTTTACAGTACTTTCTCTTTGGAGTATCCCAACCTTTAATTGAGATATTCAAAGACAGTATAAGTGGGTGCACTTACACTGAAACATATGTTTAAAGTCATATGTTGTGCTGTTGATCTGGTTATCCCACTACCATCAGCATATTCCTGTGAGTACTGCCTTTGGCTTCTAATACTTGCTTTTTCTGTATTGTTTGATCTCTAGAACCTAGAAGAAGAAAAAGACAGCGCTCTTTATTCCTCTAAGCTAATATAAAGGCTTAATAACTCTTCCTGCACTACACAGTGGCATGGCAAGAAACCTTCATTGCTCTCAGATCTTGGAGAGAAAACATAAGCTATATTCTGTAAGCTATTACCAGATAAGGGTAAATAGTGTTCTGCTCATTATTCCTACGTACAATGTTTACACACAGGAATAAGTTATGCAGAAATTTCCAGTCATTGTTAGCAGTTGCTCAGCACAGTGTGTGGTAAATACTGTGGGAACCTTGAGTTAATGTAGGTGTATCACTTCTTGTTACTGGTATTCCAAGGGCTGTTGTTCACATCTTGCTCTGATCAGATGACATGTTTCTTAAAATGCCTGTGGCATTTTATATAGTAGTTTTCCCAGCATTTCTGTCTCTGGTTACAGTGAAGCACTGTTAGCAATAGAGAATTTTCCCTAGTGGGGAATTTTCCAGTAATGGGGAAGCTTCCTAAAGAAGTAAATGAAGTTGCAGCAGCATTTAAGTTCTGTCGCGAAACAGCTTGGGTGCAACAGCTTTGTCCTCCCTCTCTTCATTTGTTTATGAGAGAAATGTTAACAGCCAGCAAGACTGAAGAGTATTTTATGCTGTGAATATCTTTTTGCTTTTATAAAACTGTGTTAGCTACAGGTGTCAGATGCAAATTGGGAGGAGGAGGGAAGGGACATTGTGGTAGGTTCTGTAAGAAAAATAATGAGAAGACAACTGCTTTGGCACCCTGAATGGCATTTAGGGTCTCAAGCAGCTTTAGTTGAGCCTCCTAGAGTATGTGCCTGCTCAGAGTGAAACAGAAGAAAGCTCTGTAGTGGTTATTGCAAAAGACTTTTTTCATGTGCATCTGGACTTAACCTAGACCTTTCTTTTTCCTCTATCTGAAAGTGAAAAATTGAGTACAGTAGCAGATATTCTCAGTCTTGAAGGATTTTGTAAGTGGTGTCATATTTCTTAGTAAGACCCTGCTTGGCAGTTGGAGAAAGCATGCAAATTAAAGTTCTTTGGTTGCAGGATACAAGAATTAGAGCCATAAAAACGCTGCCTTCCTATCATCGTTCTCTGAGGAGTCTCTCAAAAAACCCTACCCTGGAGTTAATGCCTAAATTCTGATTTCCTGCTGAAAAAGTGGGTATGGGTTGCTTGTGATAGTACAGGTGTGTACTTTTCCATGACTATAGTACACATGCTATTTGTTTCAGGCCGTCTATTAGCTCAAGTCCCTTTTTTTCAAAGTAGAATATGTTCTGGACCTGACTGTACTGCAGCCCAGGTATTTCTTCCATGGGCGGCACAGAGATGCACGCCTGTACCTGTCAGTTTCACTGGCATGCTCTTCTGCAGGCTGTATCTGGAGTGAGCTTGATCAGAGTACACTTTGAGATTGGTATTCTTCCACCTTGTTTGAGGAGCTTTATTTTGGAGCTCAGTTGGTGCTCTGAACTACTCACTTAGATGGTGGCATAATGTTGAAGGTATTCCCATGCATGCTCATCACCAGAAACTTGGGTATCTTAGCTACCTGCAGGATTAGGTAGAAGTTTGCTGGTGCTTTCAAGAACATCATTTGTGGTTAAGGAATAAATCTGGGTCTCTAGCCGTATAAGTCTGGAATATATTTATCAGTGAGATAGAGTCTGAGGATCTTATATTTATTTTCCTATCCCTGTTTAGCAGAACGTCCTTTTGTAATTGCTCATGCCTGCCTGGCTGTGTATTAAAGTGGCTTTCTTTTTCAGCTCTGTGTTGCCTTCCACAAAGTCTCTGCTGGGATTAGGCAGCAGAAGGCTGAGGAAGAAAGTAGCTTGTATCAGATTCTGTTGAGAAGAGTCTAAGTCCCTTAAGCTATCATGCTATAGAGGCACATACGTGTCTTATGACTCAGGACAGTGCTGTTACTTTGTTACCAGAGCAACAAAGATAAAACAGTTAAAAGAGTCTCAGACCAGATAGAATCTCATCAGTTAGGTCATCTGATGTTGCCTAATTTCCTATGCAAATATTGGAACTACCATTAGAAAGCAGTTTAATGCAATCTTTGCTTATTTCTGTGGCTTTTTGGGTATCCAAACCCAGAATTTTATCTAAATAAAATTCTAGATTCTTCTGTACTCACAATGGACTTGCATAAAGAGTTTGAATTTTGCTTGAAGGTAATTTGAAAAATGATTAGACAGTTTGATCCTACTACTACTATGACTCAAAATACACACTTAGGAAGTGCAGTGGGTGTGTGAAGTAAGTGTGTGGTTTGACATTGATTAATGTGTTGTAATGCTAGTGTTGTGTAGGAGTATAAAAGGCCTGTCAGCAAAAAGGGGGGAAAATTTTATTGAGGGAAAATTCAAATAATTTGTATGTTCAGATGTGAAGCAGAAAAAAAAATCAAGCAAACAGGTTTTGTTTGTAGGCTGGTAGTTTCTAGTACTGTTTTACAAATGCACTGTTGTAAAAATGTTCATTAAAAGATTAATTACAACTTGAATGTTGTTTGCAATATATATAACTTCACAAGCCCTATATTAACATTGTGAAACTAGTCGTTACAAAATTTGGTAAATTCACAGCCTGTTAAATTAGGCAAACTGGTGGAGAAGAGGTGAGTTCTGTTTCTTGCCCTGAAAGTGTATAGAAAGCTCCTCCTCTCTCTTCCTAGTGGCAGCACTCCCTGCTGCAGTTTACCTTAACAACTGGGTACTTATGAGTACTTATTTACAAACTGACAGAAAGTAATAAAGTATATATTTTGCCATAACCAATAACAAATGATCAAAGCAAATAAAACTGTATTTCCTTCCTAAACCCAAGCAAGAAACTGTCTGATTTACAGTGGTCATAGGTGCAATTTTGGCATATCTTTGGCTAGAGTGGAATTCGGTGCCTAGAGTCCAGTTCTTTGTATGGAGTGGCTGAAGTATATTCTACAGTGCAAGTTAGAAATAAGCAGATATTTATATTTGCCCATTATTTTATCATTTTAGGTTCTGTCTTCACCATGGAAAAGCCTTTGCTTTTGTATATATTTGTATTCCACTGGCATTTGCTGAATGGTAAGAAGCTAAACTGTTTGATTAGCTTTCCTATTCGTGTATAAGCATGGAAATTTTAATTCTTCAGGTAGTTTTCTGTACAGTATTAGTGTTTTGTTTTTGTTTTTCTTTGCTTAATGTTTTGAATAAAAAGGTCTTTGCGTGCCTTTAAATTAAGCTCTAGATATGTGTGCTTTAATATAGGGGCTTTGATAGGGGTCTGGATTGAAATCCTGGTCATTGTTTCAGCATGTATCCCTCTTAAGATGTGGTACCATTTTGCAATACACAGGTGGTTTCATTGGCTATGTCAAACCTGGGAATCTGTTTTGTACTCTTCAGCATTGTGTGTAAAAGTAATTGACATTTATATAAAACAGAATGTTCTTGTAAGAGGCATTAACAATTGCAGACAGTGTTCTGAAAGCAACAGCTGAGGGTGTGCACATGCATACATCTGTTTTTTTTAACAGAATCATATTGTGCATATGCACAAATCAGGGGTCTGCAGATATAAATAGCCCAGTTTGTCCTGAATTTGGCTGTGTGCCTGCAAAAAAAGTTTAACTTGTATGAACAGGACAGTATTTTTGGTCCTTCAAGGTCCTATGCGTATGATAAAATGTAACTTTGAAAATTAGGCTTATAGTTGGAAAATTAAAAATTTTCTTCTCAATTTTGTTTTTCAGCTTTATTCACTGTTGAAGCTCCACAGTCACTCTACACTGTGGAATATGGGAGCAATGTGACCATGGAATGCACGTTTCCAGTGAATGGGCAATTAAAGTTTAAAGATTTAAGTGTCAGCTGGGAAAAAAAAGATGAATTTAGGAAAGATGTTTATGTACTTCTCAAAGGGGAGGAAGATTTCAACAGTCAGCACAGTGACTTTAAGGGAAGAATAAAATTGTTGAAAGAGAAACTGAACTTTGGGCAGTCTGTCCTTCAGATCACTGACGTTAAGGTCAGTGATGCAGGGTTTTACCGCTGTCTAATTGACTACAGGGGAGCTGACTACAAGATGATCAGTTTGAAAGTTAAGGGTAAGTTCTACTGCAGGAGTTTCAGTGCTCTGTGACACTCTTGAGAGGTCCCAGAGGAGTTGCTGATTGGAAGGCATGCCCGGGTTATCATCTGAAGAAACTTCTCTAGAGACTTGTGCAGCCTCATGACCATTGCACAGCTGAATGACCTTGTGTTTCTGTCCAGATGGAATCCATTTCCGTACTTTGTTTTCCAGGCAGATGAGGAATGGTGTTGCAAAAAAACATTTGGACAGGGCAGACTGGACCAGAAAACTAATGCAATTTTCCAAACAACATCAGCATTGTAGTAAACACTATATAAATCCTGTACCCCCCTGATTACTATGAAGAGACACAACATATATCTTTTCTGTCGAGAATTCTGTTTACAAAAGCTGAGTTGATATATAGAAATCTGGCCCAGAGGCTGGGGGTGAGGAGATTGTGTCTTGCTAACATATGCTGTTCTTCTAGCTTCCTACTTGTAATTGTTTTCTTCCCTTTGCTTAGCTCCTTATAGAACCATAAACCAAGGAGTGGTGAGTACAGGAGACAAAGAATGGAAGTTAACGTGCCAGTCAGAAGGATACCCGAAAGCTGAAGTAATATGGCAAAATGGAGGATATCAGGATTTGACTGATAAAGCAAACACAAGTTACAAAACTGGAAATGATCAGCTGTATCGTGTGACAAGTACGCTTAAAATCAAAAGCAAAGCTGATGAGATTTTTCACTGTACATTCTGGAACAAAGAACTTCAAGAAAATATATCTGCTATTTTATACGTAGCAGGTAACACTTCTGAATTTCATTTATAGTACTACTTTTCATGATCATATGTTGTTTTGTATCAGATGGATCAATCATGATTTTCTTCTCTTTCCTATCTAATTTAGGAAAGGCTGAAAAGAAATACTGTGTGGTGTTAAGCGTTGCTATTAGTGCACACTTTCACAATATTAATACATTCACTATGCACGTGGGGATGGAGCTAGTTGTTCAAGGACAGCAATTTTGCACGGCCTGTAGTTAAGTGAAAACTGAGTGTGCACCTGTCATTTAAAGGAAGTTCAATTATTTGAAAAGCATAGAGCTTGTATCCTAGAAATAAAACCCTTTTTTATAAATTAAACACATTTTCCAAAAATGTTCTGTTTCAATGATAACTGTCTACGAAATTTGAACAACGTTTTTTTCTTGCCACTACAGCCATTGCTGCCAGCATATTGAATTTAACAAATTATGCACAGATTTTATTTCTCATAACAACTGGATTAACAGAAGATACATGAATGCAGGAGAGCAGTACAGTGTCCTGTGAGACATTTTAATCAGTCACTACCTCTACTGCTTTTGCCCTTGGCTGCTCTTATTATTTCTTCATTGTCCCTGTGATATGCTGGCACAAGCTTTGAACGAGACTGGTGACCTGGTCCAGCTGAAAAATAATCTCTTCGTGTTTGTCAGACTGTTACTCAGCCAGGTCATTTCACCAGTCCAATTCATAATATCGGTGCTGGCACACTTTCCAGGGCTGTCAGGAGGTGGAAGCAGGCAGAAGGTGGGAAAAGCCTGTAACAAGCTGGTCGTCCTTTCAGGAGGTTCTCACCTCCTTGGTGAGAACAAGAGTACAGTTTAGACAATGACAAGAAATACCTCTGGGATTCAAGGAGGCCACCTATCTTTTGCATTCAGAGCTCTGCCATCTCAAAGGGACTTTCTGGTCTCTTAACCATCTTGTTTCTATAATCCTGATGGAATGGAGCTAAGCGTTTTGTTCCTTGATGACCAGCAGGACTTGTGACAGGAATCGAAGGGACTGTCATGCAGAATCCTGGAAGCAAAGATAAATATGAGTATGTTTTAGCTTTACCTTTATTGAGTTAGTGAGATACGGTGAAGTGCACCATCAGCGCCTGGCCTTGGATAAAATCTAGAATGCTTCTATCATGTCTAAAATCCTGATAACAAACACAATAGAGTGAAAAAGAAAGCAAAATGGAGAAACTTGAATATAATTCTGCAGTGTCTTTCCCCTGCTTGTCTTTCTTCAAGATTCAGCTGAGGATATTCTGTGGACTAAGAACAGACGCTTTGTTGGAGCAATTCTGATTGTGACTGCTCTCTTTGGATCAGTGCTTCTATTTATGCTCTGCATAGGAAAAGGTATTCAAGTTATTTATTTTAGCATCTCTCAGCTGTTATCCATCTATTTTGTTAATTCAACTTCACAGAGATGGGATGAGAGGATAAAAGCTTGACTTAGTTCCTTCATCCTGAAACTACCGATTTTTTTACTGCATTTTTTTTTTCTTTATCTGACTTTATCACATACTAGCTATTAAGTTAGCAGAGTGGAAGAGGTCAGCCCCTCACAGGCCACTTACCCTTGCATCTCTGTTTTTGCTTTTAGGTAATACCTGTATTTGCTTATAGATAATGAAGTAGAGCAGTAGGATTGTTGGGTTTTTTTTTTCCATCTAAAGGTCAAAGCACAGCTTATGTACCTTGCGTAACTGTAAGCTTCTGATTCTGAGTCCTCCCTTGTGATTCGGTTCCTGAATACTGGGAGTAGATATGGCTTTTTTCCCCACAATCTATGAAGAATTTCACAAACTGTGAGGGTGTGTATTTTAAAAAAATGTTCTATTTGTTATGATTTCTAGATATATCTTAGTTCTGGTTAAAAAATATGATAAAATGGTACACTACATATGAAACAAGATGTCTAAGCTTTTGAATCTGAAAAACTTTTTTGTAAGAGATTCCTGTTGTGGCTTGGTACCACTGGTTTATTTCATTTCCTTCTTATGTTTTGAGCTTTTTCAGTTCACTTGACTGCCTTGAATTGGATATCTTTGGCATCACAGTATGCTGAAGAGCTAAAGTGTTGGCAGTAATTTATTTTCATTCACTAGCTGACCAAACAAAAAGCTGGGAAATAAAATATTTTAGGGTATCCTAATATGAAAATATCTTTTTGCTCCCAAATTAAAGAAAAATGTTTGAAATGTGTTCCTCAACCTGAAGTAAGTATGGTTTCGTTTTTTCTTTTTTCTTTTTTTTTTTGCCTTGATCAAAGATGGATGTTTATATTTAGAGATTTTTTTTACTTTTCATCCTAAGAGATGCAATAAAGTCAGGCAGATCTCTGAACATCTGTAGGACCCATTTTGAAAATATCGAAAGGAAAGTTTTTTACTGAACATTTTGGTGAGAACAATTCATCTGATTATAACAAATTTGTGAATGTTTTACATGATCCATGGTTACTTTTTTTTTTTTGAAGTAACCTTTTTGATTTTTTTTTTTTTTTTGTCAAGCTGTATGCAAGGAAAATGTGCAAGAGGCCTCAAAGCTCACATTCTTCTCTTAGCATTACAATATCATACTCACACTACCCTGTAAAGTATTACCAGAAATGCCCTCAAAAGCTGAACAAGATAAGGGACTAACAGCTCATCTGGAAAGTCTCAAATTTTATAGTATATATAAATGGGTAGCTGGCATGAAATTCAGCTGGAACCAAAGCAAAGGCTATGTTGTAATATCTTTTTGAGTGGTATTTCAAAAGCTTGTACACCAAAGAATTGTACTAGCTCAGGCTGTATGGCAGAACAGTTGGGTTCCCGCTCTGCCAGCTCTTTTCCTGCCTGGTGAAAATTAGAAACAGCACTATATTCTGGCTGGAAATCACGCAAAAGCACTTATCAGCAAAGTCTACACTGAAATTTCATGTTAATGAAATACAAGATAGAACTAAATGCAGATACTCAGTCTTTAGTCACAGACTATTCTCTTGCATAGGTGCTATGGAGACAGGTTCTAGGAGAAGTATTTGTAATTCTAACAGGCTAGGAGATGCTTGTAGGCTTCAGAGGGGCTGTGCCTAACCCTGCGTGTGTCTAAGTATGTATTTGTCCTAAGAATGTGATAGGAGTAGGGGCAGAACATGAAAGTGGAAGAAGGGCCAGCAGAAATCCTTGACTTCTCAGAAGATTCCCATCTGGGGATTTTAGATGAAGGTCAGAAGTTTCCTAGGTTCCTATGTTGTGTGTGTATGTGTGTGTGCGTGCGTGCGTGTATACACACACACACACACACACACACACACACACACACACACACACACACACACGTCATAACCTACAAGTTAATTCAGAAACTAAACTAAGCTAGTAGTGACATTGTATTTCTTTTAAAACCCAAGCTGTTGGTGAGCAGACAGGTGATTTTTTAAATAAAGGAAGGTTAAGAATGGAACCTTCCTGGAATACGAACTTTTTTCCCCCAGAATGCTGAGAAGATGATTCTCTTGCTCCCAGTTGTATATTCAAATTAGGGGTGAAAACATACCACTGAACAAGTACTTTTCAGTCAAACCTATTGCCTAGTGTCAGGGAGTTCTGGATTAAAGTTATTTTGGAAAGGAAACTGACAGACTGGGCGCTAAAGAATATATTTTAAAGGATTTGAAGAAATTGAGTGTTTTGAGAATGTGTGATTATACTATGTTGAGAGTGCCCTTCCCACTACTGTGCTTGAGCCCCTACTAGATCAAAAATCAGTATTTTGTTTTTTTGATTTTCTCTCTTCTCTTCTCCTCATTTTCTCCAGTTGAAATAGAGCATGTCTGGCTAAGGTGGTAATGAATGTTGCAAGTATGTACAGCATGGCATAAATCTAGATCAGCATGACTCTCATGTGATTAGTTGCTTATGGATTTATTCTGTAATTATGACAACCACAGGCAAAATTACATTCACCTCCCATTTTGCATTCTACTTTCCTTTTATGTAACAACTGTGAATTATAGTTAAAGAGTGACTTTTGGTTACTCTGTTAATTTCTTGAAAGGAAAAGATGGAGAGAAAAAAAAAAAAGCATTGGCCCTAGGAGCTGTTGCAGCCCTGATATGAACGAGAGAAGGCCAGAGGGTTTTCCTGTCTTTTGATAAGTCTGTGATAAGTCTGTGATGGGATGGGACATGCTCCCTGCAACATACACCTCATGATGGCAGCACAGCCTGGAGTGCAGACTCTGTGCTGCAGGTCGCATTGGCACTACCCTGTGTTGTCTCCAGTATTGTAATGCACGTTGGAGGCTCTGTGTCACATCGCTGAGGACACAGGGGTTGCCCAGCCCAGAGGATCATAAGGAGAAGCTGCAGCTTCCCTAATAGCTTTTGTTTCTTCCTGTTGAGATACTGGTGCTGTTTAACAAAGCTCAGTGAATAGTGGCAGTACCACCGTTAGAGTGAGAAATAGCAGAAGAGGGAGAGAGTTAAAATTTATTGAGGGAGAGAAGAAATTAGAATCCTCGCATGGTGGCTTATGGGAATTTTTTTTTAATTTGGTGTTTGGTTTTATTCAGAGACCACTTTAAACTACACTGTTCTGTCAAAAATTAGTTGTTACTGGCAGGATTTTCTTTTTTTTAAGTGTTGTTGCCCAAAACAGACAAAATTTTTGGTATTAATCCTTTCCCTTGCCTGCATTTCAGCCATACAATTCCTGGAAGGTCTGGGACAGCAGGTTTTAACAAAGATTTATCACTAGATGAAAAGTTAAAGCTATGCTGACTGTTATCCATATGTATGTGGTTTATTTAAAGAGTTGTACAAAAATGAGGATGAGCGTGATTGCAGAGGTGCATCTTTTGAAGAGGAAGAGCTGCAATGTAAGTATAAATCAAAATGGGAAAATAGTAGCAAATTTCACACGGCGCATATCATCTACAGTCTCTACATCTAACAAACCAGCGGAGCATTGATTTGTGGCTGGTTTATTCAGTCTTCTGTTTCAACAGACAGAGCCTTCAGGAGAAATATGACCTCCCATTATCTGTCTTATAAATTCACCATCACAACTGTTTGTGTGGCTGTACTGGGAGTTATATCAAAGAATTAATCTGATTTTAAAAATAGAAAGAAAATTGTGGGAAAAAAAATGATGCGGGGATATATAAAGCCAAATCAGTCTTTCATCTATCCCACACTTTTGTTACAAAAAAAGTTGTGTCAGCACAACTGACAGAGTGGTGTATGACAGTGGGGAAGGGGCTAATGAAGGAGGTCTTATAGCATCACTGCTATAAGACTCAAGCCATGAGATTCTGTCTCAGCAAAGCATGATCTCAGGAAAATAAATGACCAAATCTCTGAAATTCCTAAAACAAACTGTGGTATGGAACCAAAAAGAGAAGTAATTGAGCTTTTTCTTTCACTTTCTCTCTGACTTCCAAAGCATTTACATTACATTTCAAATCCCTCTCTGCTGCACTTTGCTGTAATAAATATAAACAGGTATGCCTGCCAGTCCCACAGAAATGTTTCCAAGACAGACAATTAGGGCTTCAGGATATACTAATAAGGAAACTGACAGACTGGGCGCTGAAGAATGGGTTGGACTTTGAAAAGAATGGGGATCCTAAGCCCCAGTAGTTCCACTGTCTGTATGTGTTAGGAGAACACTTCCCATCCTTTTGCTTGAACTACCACTTTCTTTCCTCCCATGATTACTTTCTGTTTCTGCTTTATTTCACCTTTTATTAATTTCATTTTTAGATCATTAACTTTGGCAATGAAGGAAACTTTTTGTTGGTGCCTCCAAATTCTAGGAAAAGAGTCACAAAGCCATGAAATATTCTGTTACTTTGAAATTAATCCTTTGTAATTGGATAATTTGTTCATGTACTTCTTCTTTTACAGATAAGCAAATTGAGAAGACTTAGCGTAAGCAGGGGAAGCTTTTTTTGTCGACGAATGTTTGACAGCTCCAGTGTTCTGTGTTCTGCTTACTGAAGGGGGATTTTATTTTTTTTAAATTTTGAGATTGCAGTTTTCTTCCATATCATCATAAGTCAGGAAAGATTGCAATGAAGCTAATGGAATTATTGTTGTATAAAAAGCCTATGGCTTTTTCAGGCCTCTGTATATGTCAGTAGGTATGGAGATACTTACTCAAACATCCACATTTCTGCTTTATTAAGATTATGCACTTTCAAGGACACATTTCAGTTAAAAGTATCTTTAAAGTGAAGCACTTTAGGTCTATGACCATAATGAATTTTGTAGCTAGTTCTAGAACGGTCCATCTTCTGGGCTGTTTTTCTACCTGGAGGTCTCAATTCCCTGCAGAGACTTTGCTTTCCAACTTGTAAAGTAAATGTTTAATGCTTTGATCCGCATAAAATGTTAGGGTGCAACAATACAGAATGCCATACAAATAGGACATTTTCTGTCCTTATCATAGGTTTTAAAATACTGGTTACCCACAGCTATGCCTGAAAGATTATGAAACCCCCTTGACGCCGTGGTTCGGAAATAATTAGGTAATACTGAGCTGCTTAAATGTCTTGCTCTCAAGAAGTTCTTTTGAGGATATAATTGCCTTGTGTGATATAGGTGGCACTACTTGGTTGCTGCTGTTCACTCTTCTGCTTTACCATTTGGAGACAGTGCAGCTCTTCAGACCTTCAGGAAGAACAGCTCTTGATTTGGGCTGGCTTTTTATTCAGACCCTTTTAATTCATCTTGGAAATAGAAGGGAAGCCTTCAGACTTCAAGGACATGAAATAAATGCTCATGTGATTGCTTAAGAAATGCTCGGGGAACGTGCTTCTGGATTCCAGTTATCCAGCTATTGATTTGTTACATTTGCTAGGTGCATAGCTTTGTGTGTCAAAAATACACAGATTAGAATTATTTATTACAATACTATTCACAATTATATTTTTTTAAATAAAATGTGTTTTGTTTTTTTTGTGCTTTGCTCTGCTCTCCAGTTTGTTGATGCTAGGTGTCAGGACTACTTGTGGCACTTCTGAAAACTCAGATATCTAAGATTTGGTGTAGAATAGTATCTGCCTCCATATCACCATTCTGTTTTCACTTCATGTCATCCTTCTCTTGATTCCCATGAAAAAGAGAGTGGAGATCCGGAATCTCATTGTACTCAGGTTTTATTTTCCAGTTTAAAATAGATGAGTCTGTCATGGGATCCTAAAGATACGAATGCAGGTTTCAGCTGAGGTCTTCACTGGTAGCAGTATTTGATCTAACTGATGTGAAGTTGTGTTTAATAATGTTTCAGCAAGCTGCAGTAGGCTAGAGAAATGCTTTTCAGAACCATAATTAAGTCAGTAGACTCAAATCAAGTTAAAAAGTTGCTATAAAGTGGTTTCTCTAACTCATTGCAGTGCTTGCACATTTTAATAGTTATTCTTGCTATTTGATTTCTCCTAGACACTCTGTGAGCCTGAACATCCACTTTTTCAGGCCTTGATCCTGGTGTCATTGGAGGCAATGGATAATTCTTAATTATTCCCGGAGCATAAGAATGGCCTCAAATCTTAGGACTATGTGTGGAACAAGCATTGACTCTCTTCGATGCACAAACATAGTTTCATATTACCTTGTATATAATGCATCTTCAAGACAGCCTCTTCATTTTGTACTTCCTCTTTGAGGACTGCAACAGCTATTTGCATATTAAAGTAAAAGTGAAAAGGCTATTTTTTTCTTTTAAATAATCACCCTTTGCAAGTGCTATTAGTGCTTGCTTAGTATGGAACCAAAGTCAGTCTCATTATTTCACTCCTTATAAAACTCCACAAAACAGCAGAAATTGTTTTATGTATCTTTTTCCAAAAGAGGAAAGTACTATGATGCTGCTGAATTATTCAGACTTGACTGGCCAAAGTGTGTATGTTTAAATTGTGCTATTTTCTAGAAACATACTCAACATTATGGATTTAGAAGTCATTAAAGCAGAAGCTTGCTTAGAACTTCCTTAGCCGCAGTAATAGCAATGTCTTGTTTTAATGGGAAAAATACATGTGTATTTCCTTGCTTCATTCACACAAGAATGACTGAATTTTTCTTTAATTTTACATGCCACAGCTTTGTGCTAGGAGCACACCCCTTAACAGTTCTGACTTTCAGGTGCATCCTTCAGTTTTGATCATTTTGACAGAAGTCTATTGCTTTATCTCCATGTATAATCAGCACTTGTTACATTATTGTTAACAGCACTGTACATCAGATGAGTAAAATAAGAGGTTTAAATTTTTTAAAAATTCTGTAGCTGTACTGTGCCACCCAGAATGTCAGTGCTTGAGCTTCTGAGTGGTTGATAGGAAGCTTGAAATTTTGCTGCCTCACTAGAAAGGCAAGAGCTATGGTACATAACAGATGATGTGAAAAGATCTGTCCTCTCTAAATAAACTCCACTCTGCTTTCCTTTGACATCCAAAATCAAACTTTTTAAATCTAATTTTACCCCTCTTAAAAGTTAGGCTTCTAGTATAAGCTGATTCTCTGGGCTTCCTTTTTAGCAATACAGGGAGACAGGCCCACATGCTGGTCCTCCAGTGTCTGAGTCATTTTGGCACAATTAATTTTCAGTCTTGACAAAGGGAGAATACACAACTAGCCAGTAATAAGGCACTTTTAGATCATGTGAATTAGGTGAGAGAAAATGCCTTCTGATGCTAACATAAAAACTGCAGTTAAATACCATATTTGTAATAGTTGTATTTTTCTTCAGTTAGCAATTTCTGTATGGTACTTCAGTGTTTGGCTATCTGGAAAAATAAAATCTAGTAGGAAGGTAGAGCAAATTGTGCTTCAGTAAGCTGCACTGTCCTTCTAATGGCCAAGCGCTTTCAGATGCCTCAAATTGTTCAGAAAGGCCTGGTTCATATGCATGTCCAGAACTGGTTTATTGTTATTTGAGTTCAGGGCTTGTTCATTTGCAAAATGTAATCATCGTCCAGTTTGGTGGTCTCTTACAGAATATGCCATTTCATTTTGTTGCTTGTAGAATACCAATTCTACCAGTGTAATAACAATTTCATTAAAGGATAACAAATAATAAGAAAAGTAGAATCACTGCCTTTCGACCAGCAGGGCTTTTCATGGAACAGCATGCAGGATGCGTGCCCTTTTCCCCTTCTTTTGACCAAAAAGATAACTTTAATATCTTGGACTGACATGTATGTACCAAGGGCACATCATGCAGCCTTGGGTTAACCTGAAAAATGGCAGATATTATCACTGGGACTTTACCTTTGTGGCATCATCTCCCCACTTCCCTATCTCCCACTCCGTATTTCTGTGGTCAGGTAATCAAGGTGATTGTCCCTGCCAAGTCCCTGCCAAATACTTCTGTGCTCAGGAGATGCCACAGGCAGCTCACTGGCTCAGGGCAATTGCACTAAGC
This sequence comes from Dromaius novaehollandiae, assembly GCF_036370855.1. Lineage (NCBI taxonomy): Eukaryota > Metazoa > Chordata > Aves > Casuariiformes > Dromaiidae > Dromaius > Dromaius novaehollandiae. The sequence goes on from NC_088132.1 coordinate 16,948,951, forward strand.
TTTTTGTCCCCCTGTGCCAGAGTGGGAACACATGAAGGAAACCTATTATAGCCAGAGCTGGCTCAGAACAAGTAGAAGCTGGTGGAGATTACTGTGAAATTACCTCAGGGTACCTTTCCTGTCAGGCTGGGAGAGAACAAGGAAGATTCTTCTTTTCCTTTCAGAAGAAGTCTCAGCGCCTGCAGATGAATCTAGACACAAAAGAATATGTCTGCTCTGGTTGAGAGAATAATGAGTCTGAAGTTGCAAAAACATGGAACTAGAGAATAAATTGTATTACAGTGAGGAGTCTGAACACACATTGTCATGAACTGAAAGGGGTGTTTAGTGTAGCCGTGAAGCAGAGCCAGGCAAGAGTCTTCCTTCTAGTTCTGGCAGAAGGGTGCACCAGGAGATACGATCGTTACCTGAAGACTGCTCTGCAGCTACCTTTGGCTGCCTGTCCTCTGCACAGGATACCTGCAGTCCCCCACTCTGCTTGTGCCACCCCTCCAGTCTGTGTGCCACATGCCTTCCTCAAGGGCTTGCTGCAGGCAGAGTCGCCAATAATAGGACTCTGCAAAGGCACCATGACTGGCTGGGACCATCTGCCACTATAAACCTAGCAGTGGGTTATAGCCTGCCTTTCCCACCTCACAATGCCCATGGGCCTTGCGTGACTTGCACATTGTTCATATCTTTCCTGCCCCCTTCTTTATTTTGCTATGAATAAATCCTATTAAAAAAATCTTACTTGTTCCAAACTGTGTTTGCATAAAAAGTCCTTCCTGCATAGGCTATTTTTCTTTGCCTGGAAGGCCACAAGCAAGCCAGGCCTTCAAGTGTTGGTGGCAGGTGGAGGGCAAAATGGAGGTAAGAATAATAAAAGCATCAGGCAGGAAGAAGTGTCTCAGAAAGATTCATTTCCCCCACTCCCACATACTTATAAAAAGAGCATGAATCTTATTCTGCTGCTGTCTTCTCCCGTTTGCTTTCGCTGAAAGTGTTAGGGACTTCAGGCAAACTTAATGCTGTTTATAAGTCACAAATCAAACCTAACTCTGGCCCTGATGGACTTTATCTCTTGTAGGTGGCCTACCATCCAATCCATTGATTTCTGACAGCTGCCAAAGAGGTCACTGGAGTTTTTCTGGTGAAAGGCCAGGTTACACATGGATGACTCCCTGAGCCAGGACTGCACAAGATAAACGTACTGAGGAAAAAAAAAAAAGAGGCAAAAATTAGCGTAACAGTGATGTCATTGAGATCGATTGCTCTGTATCAGGTAGTAGGAGATCTAATTTCATGTTCTGAGTCACACTGGAACTGTGGGGCAGGCAGGCATTGTATGTATTTCCAAACCAACCAGAGCTCATGGGGATAAAGCCACAGCTATCACTTGTCTTGGCCTGGAGCAGACTTTCAGGTGATGCAGAACTATCTGGAGACAAAAGAGCACGTCCCCCACATACAGCACCAACACATCTGAGAAATCCTTGGGGAAGAGACCGCTGTATCCTCCTCTGTGTCTGCCACTCATGGGCAGCATGGGCTTGCAGGGTGTGAACCTTCTCTGCCGTTCCCAGAACCTCCCATACTGTTGAGGCGGCTGATGTCTTCTCAACCTTGAAGGGAGTTACAGCACAGCCATGGGTTTCTGGGGAGGCCAGCCCCCAAATCACTGTTTCGTCATGCACAGTGGGAATCACAAGATTCTCGCCTGTCTCAACAAACAAAAGGTGCCCACGGCACAGATCTTTGTGAGCTGGCAGTCCTCACCTGTTTGCTGTGTGATCCGCTTTGTCTGTGTTCAGTTTTCTTCAGCTCAGTTGCAAGGAGGAAAGCATGGCGTATCAACGCAGGTGTAAATCAAGTCGCAGTTATGAGTAAGTTCCATCCAGCTCACAGGTCTCATCTGCATTATCTCCATCAAATGCAGCCTGGTGGTGAATTCTTTTCAATGCAAGAAGCTTACTTCACCTTCAGCAATTGTGCGCTCAACACAGAAGTTACGACAGCTCTACAGTCCTAACCAAGGGTGGATACATGCTCCTCCTACCTCTGCTCTCTAGCTAGCAAGGTAGAACAGTGCACTGCTCTTTCAGACCCAGACCCAGCAATGCCCTTCTTCAGCCCCGTTGCCTCCTGATGTGGCGAAAAATGCGGGGATGGCAAGAAACAGCTCAAAGAAGTTCACCATGCATGAGAGCTGTCATCCATCAATCCACAGAAGGTTTAGTAGGTAGGCAAAATGCAAAGCTGTTTGGGATACCAGGCAGCATGCCAAGGCTCTTTTCCCCAGCACAGTGTGAGCTCACTAGTGACTGTTTGTGATTACACATATATTGAAAAAGCAACCATATTTGTTCTGCTTGGTGAACTGACTGGGCACAGATTCTGTATAGCTTCTTGTTAAACTGTATCATCTTCTAAATTTTCCCTGTTCAGGGAATATTAATGAGTATGATAGTGAGTGTAGAATAAATAATGTTATTTTTGGAAGAGCAGTTACCTCATTTGTCTGACATAATGTTATTTATTTTCACTCTGTCTGCTTTGTCTATGAAATGCTGTGTGGAGAAGAAGGCAGAATCTGAGCATTGAAAAAAATTCAGATTTATATATGGTATTATTCTATCAAGATCAGGCTGTTTCATGGGTTTAGACAAAAGTATTTAGTCCATATAGCAGTAAGAATGTATATATTTTCAGTACTACTCACTCTCGCATTTCTGCTGGCTTTGGAAGCAATTTTCTAAAATCCTTTCCACCTGTAAAATTAAATACCTTCTCAGAATTGTCATTATGACACAGCTCTGTATTTAGGGAGCTGAAAGGTATTGATTAAACCAAGTTTCTTACTCAGTCCTGATAGCTAAATTAAAACATAGTTCTGATCCATGATAAAAACTGCCTAGTCAGAACTAAAATCCAGTTACAAAAAATATCCCAAGTTCCGTTTCCTAAAATATTGAAGCAAGGAGTGGATAATCCTTTTATGTAATTAGGTTAATGTCTTGATAATATAAAAATTAGTGCAAGAGAGCAGGGTCTGCATTTAGATATTAAATGCTAGCAGTGCCGTAGTCTGGGTGAGAGGAAGAGGAACAGAACACTCATTTGGTTTCCTCAGTTGTACAGATCACTGAAGATTAGAAAAACACATGACTGCCTGCATTAAAAAATAAGGGGAAAACAGTGATTAGAAGTCTTTTTGCAGACATGACTTGCAAATAACAGTTGGTAATAATGATGATGTGGTCATAAATGAAAAGATAAAGTGGTGTACTGCAGTATAGAAGTAAATAGTACATAGTAACAATAAAACGCACAGAGACACCCAGTGAGTTAGGTGATGTGGTTTAAAAGAATCATAGTATAAATTATGTTGGAAGGGACCTCTGGAGATCATCTAGTCTACCCCACACACACACTCAAAGCAACACCAGCTTAGATCAAATTGCTCGGGATTTGTCTTGATAAATATGCAAATTTTGAATATTTGCAAGGACGGAGATTCCACAGCCTCTCTGGGCACCAGTGTATTATTACTCTCATTGTGATTTTTTTTTTTTAATATGGATATAGATGAAAATCGATGGGAAATGTATTATGCAACTGTTAACTAATTCTTAGAAGAAGTTTTGTAAGGTTAATATGAAAAGAATAAAAAAAAAAGTAACTTCATAGTTTCGTGAATGCAGAATGGTCCTAGTAAATGCAAGATGCTCAGACTCCAAGGCTGTATACTGCCCCAGGTGGATGTAAATCCAGAAAAATTTACAGGTGTAATCAAAAGCAGAATTTGAGCATATAAACTCTGCCAGATGCTTTGAATAAACTTGTTTGGATGCATGTTCTCAGCAATACAAAGCATTGAACTCGGAGTACTTTCAGTATGAAGCATCAAAATGAAACTGGAACTGCTCATAAATTCCTAAGAAAATTGGTGGTTTCCTTTTGAAACAGTCACTTGTTTTGAAGTGACATAAAGCTTGAATAAGATCAGCCTGAGGGCTGCGTTATTGGTGCATGTTTTAAACTGATCGTGAGAGGTGGACTGTTGCTGCTGTCATGCAAATATACTAGAGCTACTTTGTCCGTAAAACCTGGGAAATCTTAGCTGTTATATTAACCAGATTCTTCCGATGGTTGCATAAAGATCTGATGTGAGTATAATGCTGCTAAATGCCAAACTATATTTACTGTATTTCTTGGCTGATGGATTACTGATTTTTTTTTTAAATATGCTTAGGAATTGTTTACATGAAGTCTGTTTTCAAATGATTTTCAGGGAGCGAACTCTGATTCTGAACAAGGGCTGGAGTAAGTCCCAGGTCCTAAAACATAGGTCCAGATAACTTCAAAGCCTGGGGAAGAAAGAATTTTATAGCTTGAACCTCTCAGTCTTCCAACTCTGTCTTTCTTCTGTCATAGGTGAAGGCAGAAAGGTGGTGCTAGGGAGCCTCTACAGCTGATGAATTGGAATATGTTGTTTGTAAATCTTTTATTTCTTAATTTCAGAAGAGCTGTAAAAAGAAAAATAATGTATATTTGTTTATTTATAGCTAAATACCTATATATCTGTGCTTATTTTCTCTTGCTTGTTATTAACCCCCTACCACTGCAGGCTTGTTTTGATTTTACAGCATTTCTGGGGAATTTCGCCTTTTGCCTTCCCAGGATGAGCACTAACTAGGAAGAAAAGAATTTTTTGTGCTTCTCTGAAAAGTTCTGCAACTTCTCTTTCAGGAGAAGTTGGAGATGTAAAAGGAGAATTGCAGCATGTCACTCAGAAGTGTTAGCCTGTGTTATTCAGTTGTGCTGCTAACAACTGAAATGTTGCATGGCAACATTTTTTTGTTTGAAGTTGTATTATTGCATTTAAGTTGCCGTATTTGAACCTGAACAAAAAGGTGACAACGAAAAGCTATAACAGATGATAGATAAACAATGCAGGGTCAGTAAAAATTAATCACAAAGGAAAACGAAGAGGGAAGTGAGAAATGGCATCTTCTCACCTGAAAGCTGAAGTACAATGAAAAGCAGATTAAAATAGTGCAAATAAGCTGTTACAGGTGATGTCAGCATCAGATGTTAAGCAATGGACCCAGCAAGGGATTGAGTACGCAGCAAGGTGGGCTGCAAGTGCTTGCATACAGGTGTAAGGAGCAGAGAAGGCAAGAGCAGGTGAGAGGATATGTGGGTGAGGTGGAAGAGAGTGAATGATGGCAGAAAGTGTGTCCACAGGATGTACTGGGACAGGCCTGTGAAACAGACTGCTGAACAAATGTTAGTTTTCGCTGTATGCATCGCTAGTTTTTTTATGAAATACCTGAGGAGGAAACAAAGTACCTTCTTTCCATTGGCAAGATATAGTACAGCTATAGTTTATATAAGGATATTAGTACTGTGTTTGTTTTTTTTGTTTTTTTGTTTTTGTTTTTTTTTTTGGCCTGGGGTTTGTACTCTTGTGTTTTTAGGCTGGATCCTTCACTAAATGTGAAATCAGCTTAGTCATTGCATGAGAAGGTTGATAAAGTTGTGAAGGTTGGAAGGAAGCTTTGGGGGCCTGTGGGTGCACCAAAGGGAAAGGAGTTTCAATAATGAACAAAGACAAAGCAGACAGTGATTTACACACCATAATCTTAGGTGGTGTAAGGCATATGCAAGTAAGCAGGTAGTCCTTTTTCCAGTGAAATGAACATACAGCTTTGTTTCTAATAGCTACCTCAAAACAAACTAGCTTTGACAAGTGAAGCAGTACATGCACATTAACCTGGTATTCCTCTGATGCTTCCTTCTTAGACAAACTGGTCCAAAGAGGAGTGCCACATTACCACAGCTTGATTACTTCTGATTTTCCAATGAGTTTGTCTTTCTTGCATATTTCTAGAGTGCATTACACTGTGCTTTGTGCAGGCATACCCTTGCAGTACAAAAATACAAAAGATGTGAGAAGGAATAGGAAAAAAGTGAGCTGAAGTGAATTCTCTAAGGTTACAGAGTATGCCAGGGGCCAAGCAAAAATACTGAACATAAGAATGAATAAATCAATAGCAAGATTGCTATTTCAAATCTAGGGCAAGGTCCATGAGATCAGGATTTCTCACCAGTCTTTCAGATTGCCTGCAACATCTTATTTGCTAAACCACACTTCACTGTGTGTATGGAGGTAGATACAGACGATCTGGCCTACCTCCTGCAACCTCCTCATGATGTTACCGTCCTCCTGCTCCCAACTGTGGCCTTGAACATCCCATCCCCTGCTTTCTTCCAGGAACTTCATAAGGCGGCCTGTGTTATACTGCATAAAACTGAGGGTTGTCACATCATCGATGCTATAAAAGTGCTAGATTGCTCTGTAGGCCAATATCTGTTTACAATATCTCCTTAACTCTAAAAGTACCAGGTATTTTTTCTTTAGTCCTTTAGCCTTCCAGACTGAAATCTGAGGAATTATTTTCAACTTGTATGTAGTTTTGACTTCTGTTTTAAACTTCATGAAGAGCTGGTGTGCCTGAAAGCTTGTTTAGTTTTTCCAACAGTTCTGATTATTCTAGTGAAAGTTATGCCCTCTATCTACAAAACTCACCTCACTGGAGCCGCAAAGCATCATTAAGTAAATGCTAAATGTGTTTTGTGCTCTTAGTCATCCATTGTCTGGAATCCAAACATTTCACCAGATCAGTGTCTTTAGGGGAGGATTATGTGTGATTTGTTAGGCTGTAAGGTCTCTGAATCAGTGGCTGTGTCTTGGATTGTATTTGTTTAGGGGATGGCATAATGAAGACTCTGTCCTGCCCTGTTCTGTTTCGTTGTGTTGGCAGCAAGCATAATAAGGCTACTAAAGGCATCCTCGTACTAAAGTGCTCCTTTTATCTAAGCAAAGTTGTTACCTTTCACATACATGGATGAAGCAAATGGAATTGAGTTCACAGTTCACATGATTCAGATGGGGTTTTCAATATCTATTACTAAAGAATTGATTACAAAATATTCCATGATTTGCTTGGGATCATTACAGTTAGGTTCTGCTTCAGGAAGCTGTTAATCATTGCTGTGACAAGGCTCACACATGGGAGTGAGGACTTGCACAGACAGGCCCTGAAATCTGAAGATGACATTACAGATCAACTATGCTATTTCTAGAATCAATCCAAAGCAAGATTTTTGACAAGAATGTTAGCTAGGAAGTCTGCTACATGTCGATAGGGAGGGCATTACAGACCAGAGGCACAATTATTCCCTCAGATGTGCATATCTCCAAGAACAGAATTTAGTGCTCTGCCTAACATCTTCTCCATCACAGTACATGAGAGAGACTTACTTTTTTTTTCTAATTCATTATGTTGGCTTACCTACCGCACTGGCTTATTATTTTTTATAAAACAGTTTTGCAGCCTGTTGCCACATTTTTGTTTTGCATCGTATTGCCTAATTCAGGATTGGATTCTGGCCAGCCAGAGGGCAATATTTCTGTGAGAGGAGCCATACAAGAATCAAACATCTTACCTACCTAGAAGATGGATGAAAATGGCCTTTCCCACTGGCTAGCTGGATTCAGGCAACATGTTTAATCCTCTGCAAAGATGATGGTGGTATTGCTCCATTTAAGAAACGTGGGAACGCCACACGGGTCAGGATTGCATCCCAACTAAATGCAACTTTAGGCATCTAAATCTGACACTACAATTCACAAAACTCCTTTGCTCAGCTGCTTTCTCAGCATGGAAACAGCTTAAGTCTGAGGAGCCTAAGCTTTTGACCTTTAAGTATCCCAGCTGTTTGCTCAATAGCTCCATGTTTTAAGTTTGTAGAGTCTGACACTCCTCCCCTTTACCACCTCTTCTGCTTCTTAAGAGCATCCTCATATATACAGCTCTATTAGGATAAGCATCTCTTTATTTCTGTCTGTAGAAAAGAGTGAATCATATATTTTATGCTGAAAATTGAATAATGTGTTGAAAACAACGTTGAGGCCTACAGCACATAACTTGTGCAGTTTGAAATGGGAATGCTGAGTCTAAAACTTCTGAGGGAACAAGAAACATCTTTCTCAGTAGTTATGAGGACAATTTTGGGCAACTACTTGATTTTCTACACGAAATGGTGCCTTCCATTGACAAAAAATTATTATTATTTTTTTTGAAGATCAGTGTTATAAACTCTGTGTGTATGTCAGCTTTGGCTGGGACTAAAGACATAGAGGCAATCAGCCCAATCGAAAGGAGAGAAACTACACACAGTGTCCTTTCAATCTAGTAGTGGAATTTTAGCAATCAATTTTGACTACCCTCTGGGTTTGACTCAGCACTCACTAAAAAAATTTATCAGACTATGTTTCTTTTGAGCCATGGAAAGTCAAGTATGGGTTTCAACTTAGTACTTTCAAAAAAGTAAAAAAGCTTTATAAAAAGGGAAGATTATTTTCCTCCTGTTTTCCATTCATGTAGTCACGCCTTTGTTTTCATTTTTCCCACTCAAATTTTTAGTCTTGGGCCTCACATCCTCATTGGAACTATTACAAGTCATAAAAAACATGATGTTTTTTGGATGGGTGGTCCTATGACTTATATCACCTTAACTCTGGGCAGCTTCATTTTCACAATTACACAGCATTGTGTGAAAACTTGCTTTTTCTTCTGGAGTAGGTCTGGGAAATTCATTTACTGACAGGTTCAGAATTGCTGTTGAAATGTCATGCTACTTCCCCATGTCCTCAGATGTGGATTCCAATCCCTAACTGAGCTGCCAGGACCAGTAGGTGCTGTTTCTATGGTGCAGAGTTTGTCATCCCCCTGTGAAGCTGTAACACACAAATGATGAATGTGCTTTAGAAATGGCTTTTTGTTTAAGGAAACATGCTGTAGCCAACTGAAAGTAAGACAGTGGTGTGCACTGACTTGTTTAGGTAGTAGGGCACAATGATCTCTGCAAGACAGGGCATGCCTATGTTCTACAAAAAGAAGGGAGCAAATGAGGCTTATTCTGGAACATAATGAATGGTTAATACTGCAAGCTCAGAAAAACACACCTTCCACGTGCTGATGCAGATCTTACAGAAATTCCCTTATGATGCCTTACATAGCTATCTTATTAAATTGCATGGGTAGATTACACTGAAGTAGAGCAATGGGTTGATGTCTTTTAGTGAGAATGAAGTAAGCTTGTAATATAGATCTTTGCTGATCCTAACAAACACCCCAGGACTCTGCTTGCAGTATCACAAGTGAGAATATATTTCCTTATTTGGGTTCTTCTAATAATTTATTGTATGTGTCATGCTCTTCTTACTAATCCATCTGGTCTGGCAAGACTTGCTCTTATTTGATATTTAATAATTATGATTGTTATGGGGCTTTAATTTTGTATTCCCTTAATTTTGTTCTATCCTTTTACTCTTTGTAATATGTATATTTAAAAAATGTCTCATCTTCTACCTTATACAAGATACATACTCAAAGTTTTCAGTGTACCCAGAAGTACAAAAAGAGGGCAGATTGACCTCAGGTATCCCACAGTGAGGCCAAGCTAAGGCTCTGAATGTTTTCATGGAATATTTTTTCCTTCTTTATTCAGTTTTTTTCCTTCTGTGTCCATCCATCTGCATGTAGTAAGGTATGTAGAGAAGTGAATAATAGAGCAGGAGATTGAGAAAGGTAAATTTCTTTCTAATATTAAATGTGAAACACTGTGGTGGCTACATAATGAAGTGAAATTTAACCCAGCTGTAAAGGCTGAACAGGGTATTTGCTTCTGCATCTGAGAAATAAAGATACTAATGCAGGATATTGTTCATTAGCTCCTTTCTCATACAGCTAAAATAGTTAGGGTTTACCACATGTTAGATAGTTTCATCTCAACCAAGCCTTCTGATAAAAGTAAGTAGTTTTCACTTGCATATAATAAACTGCTTACTGTAGGTTGCTTATCCACCTTTATGGATGAGAACAAAAAGTCAAGGTCCGAATTTCCAGGATGAGTCCACTAATTTTGGCTGCTAATTTTGACAAGGCCTTGAGCCTGACTCTGAGGTGCTGAGAGCTCAAGGGCAGAAGCAATCAGAAAAATGCAGCACCTGAGAAAATCAGAGACAGAGTGCTTCAAGCTGAGCTGCAAATGGATGAGGAAGTTAAATCTGAAACCCTCTCCAGTAAGTCTAGCTCTGGGGAAGTCTAAAATTGCTCCTTCTCCTCTTTACTTCCTTATGCTTATTTCTAGATCTCTTTAACTTTTCAAATTATGTTACTGTATGCTGATTTATTTGAAGTAATCTTTCCTTCTTATCTATCATCTCATTAGTTCTGTTATAAACTTTGTCACTTTTTTTCAGTTATGTTCATCTGTATGTGAAAGTACAAATAATAGACTGATTGTTATTGCTACAGGAAGATACTGTAAAACCAGATTTTCTCCTTCCTGATGCATTATTTAAGGGCGTTTTTTTTTACTGTCAGTAATTCAGGTACTTTGTACATGCCAGATATTGCCACGTGTACAGAGAAAGAACAGGACTCGGCACTAAAATCCAGTCCACTCTGAAGTGCACTGCTAATTTAGTTGACCCTGAGATTTCCAGTACCTTATGCTGACTTCCAGGTATCTGCTGGCCTTGAGATTAAAGAACTCAGATAGTAAGTATTTTCAGAAAGTATGCAGAACAGAGTTGAAATAAAATCAGGGTTAGTGATCTTGTAAAACAGATAAGGTGTTAGTGCAGGCAGTTTAAAAAGGTTGCTTGTACATGTTTATAAAGCTTTCCTGCATGAAAGAGGTATCAATTCTTTATATTATTCACGGGTACAGTTGAAATGAGAGGCTGTATAAACACTGTCCCGGTAAATTATTTTCTAGTATCTGGAAGCTACAGATCTTGAAAGCCTTAAGGGTAAAGTTGTAGACATGATTTTTCTCTTCTTTCAGTGCTGCAGCTCAGCACTTCATGTTTCACATGTAGGCATGGGTTGTTTTAATCAGGTTTTCCATTGTTTCTGGTATAAATATAAATGCTTCTATTTTTTGCTGATTTTTAGCTGTGACAGATTTTGAGGAGTAGCATGGCTTTTGGTGATTGTTGCAAGTTAAGTTGCAATTCTGCCTTTGTTTCAGATTCACCTGAGAAAAATGTTTGGAATTGTGACAGTCCTGTTGCTGGAAATGCAACTCTGTGAGGTTTCAGGTGAGAGGGACTGCCATTCAATCTCATCGGTAGGACCAGTATAACGATACCACGACACCCTCAGCACACGTTTACCACCTTCAGTGGTACTTACCTGAACAGCTAGTAAGGCCTGGAGCCTCTGCTCCATGATGTCTTACAGCAGGCATTTTGTATTAATTAAGCAGAGGAAAGATGTCCACCACTTTCCCAAATCTGGCTTCTTTAAAGCATAGCATATTGATAGAGGAGGTGGCCACAATTATCAGGCATAGCTGTGAAAGGCCGTATGACCAAAACGATGCAAGCCTGTTGAAAATTAGGACAACCTTGGTGCTAGATGCACTAAAGTACAGCCACATGTCCCCTCATCCATGCCTGTAGCTTGGCCAAAATTCAGGAGAGGGCCATTGGGGAACAAAATTAGGAGAGGGGTGCTGCAGGGATTACAGACTCCCAGTTTACAGCACTAGGAATGGCAAGAGGCGGGCTGCAGATTCCCAGCCCATAGCCTGCTGTCCCCGGTGAGGAGCTAGTGCCTGCTCTGTCCCCCGGGCCATCTGCAAAGGACGTCTTCAGGAAGGTCCCGTTGGATGGTTGCTCTGGCCGCTTGCTCCCCCGCCTCCCGCATGCTACCGGGACCCTGTGCTTCGCGGCGGGTGCAGGGGGGTCTGACAACGGACCTGGGAGGCGAGGAGCTGCCCCTGTTAGTCTCCTGCCGATGGAGAGCTCCGCAGTGGGAGGTGATTCAGGGTGATTATAACAGGCAAAACACATCCCGCACTAATGTTATTAGGGATAAACCTTCTCCTATATTTTTGGTAACTATCTAGCGGCAGACATAACATTCAGCAGTGTACATTCCTCATTTAACTTATTTCAAATTAGTGCAGCTTAGCTCACACTTTCTGTGTAGGTACAACATCACAAATAATAAATGTAAAAGGGAACAGCTTAGCACAGTTGCATTTTTTCCCTCTATCACTACAGTCATATTAAAGTGAAGAAACAAACACTGAATTGAAGCTTCCGCTGTTAGTATTTCACAAATACACAAAATAAAAGTGAAAGATGCATAAATGGTTGTAAGAACTTCTCTTTTGAGCGTCATCATCAATATTTGCAAGTATTTCTGAATTAAATCTATCAATATATGATACATACAATATTAAAAGTAATAACAATGTATGTTGAATTTTGTATCAAAAATAACTTTCATGTATCAAGTACATTTTAAAATGGTAAACTATCCATAACAATAAGAATTTCAGATTTGGTGAAGGAGTGAGCAGATGATTTTGACATACTTTCTCAAATAGCATGATATGCTGTTTGAGAAGATTCATGAGACTAGATGATATTCATGTGTTCCCAAACTTGTGGAAGACTCATAATTGCTACATAGCAATTCTTCCAAGTTACTGTAATCACATGTTTTCCTGTTATTCATGGTGCATTTCTACTGATTTCACAATAGTTACACTGGATTTTCATTTATTAAAGAACAATAAAGTCAGGCTTACTCTTGCCATAATTAATTGCTGCTTTTACGAGAATTGCGGGACATATAAGGAACAATCATAATTTTAGAAAAGTATCCACTGTGTAATAACTGATTCAGCCATAAGTTATTTCTAATATGCGAAAAAACTTTTTAATACTTTCTTTTGTCCTTATCTTCCAGACTCTGAAATCAATACAGAATAAAGATTATTTGCTATATAGATACTACTGACCTGGTAAAAATAGGTGAATAGAAAGAAAAAATACTTAAAACACAGTCAATCCAGTAACTATATGTCTGATTATATGACACTTTTGGGCCAAGTTGAAAGGAAAATGCAACATATTTTAGTACAACGAAAACTTATTTTCTTTCCCTGCCTCAGCTTTATTTACAGTTGAAGTTCCTCAACAGCTGTATGTCGTGGAGTATGGGAGCAATGTGACCATGGAGTGCAGATTCCCAGTGAACGGCTCATTAAACCTTGGACTCCTAAGTGTTTTCTGGGAGCAGAAAAGGCAAGGTCGGCCAAAATCAAAAGAGGTTTACACACTTCGCAATGGGAAGGCATTCCCTTCATCCCAGCATCATGATTATGTAGGAAGAGCAGCACTATTACACAATGAATTGAAACTGGGGCGAGCTATGCTTCAAATCTCCAGCGTAAAGATCACGGACGCAGGATCCTACCTCTGTCTCATTGAATACCAGGGAGCCGACTACAAGTACATTACTTTAGAAGTAAAAGGTCAGTGGCTGAGTGGAATATAAAAAGCCTCTACTAGATTCCTACAGATCTGTAGGAATTTTTAATTAATTTTTCTCTCACCAAGCCCCTGTGCTCAGCCCCGAGGTGTACCAAAGCAGCTGTCTTGGTGCGGGCTAGTCTTGAACTGAAATTCAGTGGCCAGCTGAGCTTCTCCAGGGGTTGCCTGTGGCAGAGAAGGAGAGCGGCTGCCTTCCCCCTTCATCCTTCACCCTTCTCCTGTGCCCCCTCCCCTGTTGTGCCGGCTCTGGCACAGCTTTCTCCAAGCTGCTTTAATTCACTTGTGAGACCTGTTGTAACTACCCAAGTGGCTGGGAATTCCCTGAGCAATTGCACTTCTGGGGACAAGGACATGTGATTTTCTGTGTTTGTCAAAGTCAACCAGTAATAAGTGACTATATGATTCAATATCCTGGTAGACCAATCCTTTGAAAGGCCTGTGGTGTTTCCTACTAATTGCAATACGTCACTATGATGCAAAGGAGCAGCTTTTCCCCTTCAGGAGTTTAAGAAAAGAGTTTTGTCAAAGGCAAAAATGTATACAGCCATTTTTAAGGCCAACCTTGGTTCTTCTGAACTGTCTTTACAGAAATTCTAAGGTCATTCTGTTCTAGTATGACAAAAATGTCGTGCTTGTTTATAATCTATGGTGGTGCAAACATTAGAAATACCCTTTCTCTTGAGATAACCTCAATTATTTCTATTGTACTATGGCTATTATTTTGTATATTCAAAAAGTTGAGAAGGCTTCACTAGTATCTATACTGATAAATTGCAAATTCAATGTCAAATACTGCCTTGTAAAAAGCATAGTGGAAGAAGTTCAGTGGCAGTAGGCCTGAGAAGGACTGAGATTAGAATATTGAATTGTGCTACAAACATCCTTCATCATTGCAAATGAGGAATATCTCAGATACACATACTATGACAATAAGGGGAAGGAGGGAAAGGGAAGGGGGAAAATGACTATGATTGCATAAAATAATTTAACTCAACCTGTTGTTACACAGCATCCTACAAGAGAATAAACACACGAATAATGAGAAAATCAGATGAAGATCAGTTTGTTTTTATGTGCCAGTCAGAAGGCTTTCCTCTGGCAGAAGTATTCTGGCAAAATGAGAAGAAATTTAATCTCAGTGGATCTGCAAATACCACCTATACCTTGACCGTGGACGGCCTGTACAACGTAACCAGTGTCCTGACGTTCACACCAAACATGAGTGAAATCTACAGCTGCGTGTTCTGGAATAAAGAACTGAATGAAAAAACATCAGCTCACATTTCCACTTTAGGTCCATATCTCACCTTGAACTTGTACAAGAGGGGCTTCCCAAATGCATGTATGAGAGACAGACAGTAGGAAATGATTATGTGCATTTTTACAATACATTGTGTCCGATAACCCATCACCACTATTCAGTTCTAGAAATCAGTGTAATACTGATGCTCTGAAAAAGAAACAAGTCAAGATTATTTATGCCTTCACATAGGCATAGCTTGAATCCTAACAAGCCAGCCTCTGTCATCTTTCTGTATACTTTAATTTTAGGATAGCTCCCATTATTTGGTGGCCAGTATGGTAGAGGTTTTTCAGTCTCCCCTCACCTGGACTTCTAATTCACTGTTCTTCAGATGGAACACAGGGAAATTGCAGTAATACTCACTGAAATGCCATTAAGTATTGGAGAATTGACTCATTTATTGTAAAGCTTCGTATAGTAATATCACAGGATAAAGTATCCATAAAGTGAGTGTAACACACTACCTTGATAAATTTTCAGAATCTTTTGTCCTGTCAGAGCAAGACCTTGGAGAATCAGAACTGATAACTTTATAACCCATGCCTGTTTTGAGTTTAAAATTTACTTTATTTTGTCTGCTTTTCCTGTTTTTCACAGCTTTAATGAGTACACGGTATAGCGGACAAAAATCACTGATCTTATTTATCATCCCCACATGTGTGGTGGTAGCTGTTCTTCTCTCTGCATTAATAATCTTTCAAAAGAGAAAATCCTTCAAGAACTGCAATGTCAAAAAAGGTACGTTTTAGTTCAGCTAGTAGATATTCTCTCTTGTTCCTTATTTTTCCTGTGGATGACCTTTCGGCAGTTTTAGTACTTCTAGACATGCATATTTGACTTTGGTCACGTTTGATTTCTAGAAGAACTCAGTTCTAAAATGGGATCTTGCTTCACTTGAGTTGGGCTTTATTTTCCAACCTTGTTACTTAGGTGAGATAAGTTTTATAGGAAGAAATATTTTTTTATCTGACCAGCTGCTCTTCTGTAAAAACAAAAACAGACAAGCTTTGGCTCGGGGAAGACAGGATTGTAAACACAAAGCTTGTCAGTTTTTTCCAGGTGTACCAACTGATTTAGTAGAAAGCATTACCTCTCCCTGCAAACTTTGTCTCACTGTCATTGACATGTCATCATGGCTATAAAGACAAGTGACTGCAACATGTGACACAGAACTTTTATTTATTTATTTCTTTATTCAGTAAGGCTGTCTAACTAACACTGTATGCTGTGGCATGTGCTATTCTGTATTGGACTATCATGCATCATGTTTGCTTTCTTGCTTTACTAATGAAATAGTGGAAAAGTACTCATGCGAAGAGACAATTACTGTAGTCTTTTCTTGCATATGAATAGACTCCAATAAACTCAGATGAATGTAATTATTCTCATCAACTGAGATTATGAGATAAATCTTGTTATTAAGGACTTCAGGATTTGGTTCTAAAGTTGTAAAGAAAAGAACTGGAGAGAAGTTCATTACTAACTCATACTAAATATGCAAACTTAAACATTTTAGCTTAATCTAAAAGCTTGTTGAATTACAGTATTTCTTTAAAATTTAGAACCGCTTATGTTAAATTTGTTTACATTTACTTTAACAGGTGGAAAAAGAAAACTCCACCCTAAACAGAAAGATGAGAACAGTAAGTCATAACATTTTTATGTTTATGCTCACAGCTTTTTCTTTGTTACAGGTAAAATCTGTATAAATTGATAGGCAGCAACTGTGGACAGTAATACTACATCAAAATAGACTCTAGTTTCACATTTAAATTTAAATTTTCTAAAAATATAGTATCAGTAATCTCTAAGTTCTAAAGGTGAAATTATGATTTTCTTGCAGGCTGTATTAAATTTATAAATGTTTGTCCCTTTCACTGAGATACAGGTAGCCTGCACATAAAGCTCTGTATACGCCTCTGTATCCTACACTGAAGCTGTAGTAACCTCAAAGGAGTAAGGTACAATTGAAAAGCTGGTTCTTTTGCAAGGCGTAAAGTTTTTTGTAGTAACAACCTGGCATATTTTTGGCTCATGCCAAAAGTTATAATCAGGAAATAGAGTGATACATGATTTGGATGGGGCCCTTGACCCACTGGGCCACTTCTCATCTTATATGACTTTCCTTGACATCCAAGAATTTGTATATCTCAAAGAGAAAGTCATGTCCAAAGTTCTCAGGATGCATATGACTGTCCTGTACTAGGAAACAAAAAAAAAAAAAAAAAGAAAAAAAAAAGAAAAAAAAAGAAAAGAAAAACAAAAACAAAAAAAAGAAAAAGAGAGAAAAGAGAAAGAAATGCAAACATCCTTATAACATCTACTCATATAAATGAATTTTATTGTCTATAAATAAAAGTCTGACAGATTAATGTCTTGTCAGGAGAGAGGTTGTGGTCAGTGTTAGGTGCAGCTGTAGTGGGTGCAGCTGTAGTTCTTGGTATGCAAGCAGACCTTGCCAGAGTTATTTGGGCCACTGCATCATTAGAGTAGCCCCGAGGTACGCAAGTAGCCTAGGGTGCTCCAGGAATGAACTCAAACCATTCCCCCCACCAAAATGCAAGGAGCAAAACTGTAGCAAAACTGTGATATAGCTGATGGAGTGGCCTGAAGAATCACCACATTGCAGATTCTGGACACATTGACAACCTCAAGTTTTTCCAAGGTCAGGGTTTACTTGAAAAGCTACCATAGTTTCTCACTATGAAGAAATGCATCAGAAGTCACAAGTTTAAAAAATAACTTCCATAGGAGAAATGAAAATTAGGGATTGGACAGAGGGAAGAAGAATTCTTCACTTCTCACTTCATCTCAAACGGTATTGGTTGTGTCTTACCCCAGCTGTCCAATCCACTCACATCAACAGATAGCACATTAAAAACGACACTTTCAGAAAAGCACTTTCATCTTTCAAAAACCTGTACCTACTGCAGTCAAAAGAACATTCTTATTTTCCACGTGACAGTGTGAAACTTCCCTGGAATCATGCCGTGTGCAGATGAACTAAAGCTCAAGGCAGGCGGGGAGCTGGAGGATAGCTTTGGTGCATGTCCAAACATCATTCCAGTGCACACCGTCTGAACACAGCGTGGTTTCCCACAGCTTTTTGTCTTACTGCTGTAGGATTTTTCTCCTCATAGGCCCTAGCCTCCTCTTTATACTCAGTGAAATGAAGAAATTAAAGGGGATGTAGCTGCTTTTTGTGGTTTTGTTTTACTTCTTCATTTTAATGACCGAAAATCTTTGTGCAACATGCAGTAAGTCATATGACAAACTTTTTTATATGTCTCAGCATCATATATTTTTAAGAAACACTGGAAAGAACCTTTTTTCCATGATGAGTATGTCGTTAAAGCATAAAAGCCACAGATATTTTACCAGAGAGCCTTGGAAATGACCAAAATTGACCTGGTTACAGGAACAAGGATTGTTCATCTTACCATTTTAAGTTATAGCTCAAGCTGTATCAGCATTGAAGACACTACACATTTTACCTCATTACTGAAGTCCCAGTTCTGTAAATGTTTCTACTGACACAGATTTTACTGGCAAGCATTCATGTGGATGCTATGTAACCATATTTCAGTTTTGTTATTTCATCTGTAGAGCTGATAGTCAGTGATAGCTTTGACGTAATAGAAAATTCAGGGTTTGGATCAGAGATAAGAAAGATAGATGGAGGGCAAACATGGATAATTCTTCCCTCTGAAATGATCATAACAGGATATCTCAGAAATTAGTGGCTGCTTTCAGGGGCCTTTGTACTTCAGCATGGCACAGAAAAACTTGCATATAATGAAGACAGGGCTCTCACTGCTCATCACTTGGTAGTTAAAATCAGGCTATTTATTTATTTGCTAAATTATTGTAGATTTTTTTAAATAATAGTCTTTTTTCTTTCTTTCTTTAAGGAGACAATTGTAACTCTCAAACTCAGGCTTTATGCTTGTCAACTGTACCAGGAGATGGCAGGAACATGCGTCTATGAAAACTCTTCATGTGACATGCCGTAGTTTGCACTTTTTGTCTCTATTTTTGAGGACTTCAGAGGAAAGTTGCAGCACTTTAGCTTTGGAATTTGTTCATTGGACTGAACAATGAACTCATGGGGATTTGTTGGCACTGCAGCAATGAAAAGCTGTGCCTTTTAAGATACTGTATCTAGAAGTTACAGGGAATTATGCTGTCATTAAATGTGGTTTACCATGGTAAAGGGGATATTTGAGTGCCTTTCATACACTTTACTTTTGGAGATACTGTTGCTCAAGGCATTTTTGTTCAGGAATGCCTTTATTAGCTGATCTAGTCTCAGGAATGTTGCTTGGACTCAAACATCTTGTGGGACTTTGAATAAAAGCTGTACACACTATGTTATGTTTGAACAGTCGTCTTTCATGTGGAGACATCGTTACAGGCCTGTATACCATTTCCAAATTTTCCACCCTTTAAACTGGAAATTTACACAAGTACTCACCAGCAAGACAGTTTATGGAAGATGTTTCATACCACAGAGCCAATGAGAGGTTGGAAGTTAAATCAAAGGACAGCCAAAAAAGACCCAACTCCAACAGTAAATCAACATTACATTGCAGAAGGAGAATTTTAATGCATAGGCTAGGTAAAACCCTGTATAGCTATTTCTAATTTGTGGAAAGCTGGTAATATTGAGACAGCTTTAGGGAGATAAGTGGCCAGGTAAAAAAATATCAAGTGTGTTGCTTTAGCTACATGACAAAAAAAGGTTTTGCATCTTGAGCTGATTACTCAACAGAATTTTCTTTAGGAGGAATTTGGAAGCAAAAGCGAAAGTGAAGTTCTGCCAGATTTCTATACCAGTTATGTTCAAGACGTAATTTTAACATTTTCTCGGAGCAAGAGATGAGTCTTTTCAATGCCAAGTACTGATCTGTTTTACTTCCCGTTACAGGAATGCCTAAAAATGCCTCGTTCAACTTTGAATACACTTCGTGCAGGGAGTTACTTCTGTAGTGGTAGATGTGAAAAAATAAACAACAGGAAACAACAACTTGGCACTTTAGTCATGACACAGTGAACCAAGGGCACCGGGTAGGATTTGGCATATTATTGGCCAAGGGCACTGGCTTTGGTGAGCTGTGTTTTCCCTTTAGAAAGATCTTACAGGATTGAAGAAACAAGCGTTCACATGAGAACTATTTTGGCATCATCTCTTGGAAGAGTGCTGTCTATGTCATTGTAAAAAAAATCATTACAGCAGCAATGTCAAGATTTTCTCCTTAGCACTAGGTCTGGACTGAGACAGGAGCTGATTCTCCAGCGTCTTGTGCAGCTATTTATCCTAGCACAAAGTAGACCTACAGTGCTGCTATAAGATCACAAAGATAGCATTCACATCCCCTTCTGTTTTGCCATGATAGCAGATAAAAAAAGCAGGGCTGGTGTTGATTTTACTTGCGGAAGAGAAAAATAAGCATTTCTCTATAGTCACCTCTGCTTCCATGTCTATGTATTGCACTTTTAAATATCCGGTTGTAGCCATTTGGATTCAGCTGAGATTAAGCCAAAACCAGCCAGATTCCTTGCTGGTATAGCAAATCAGATAGGATGTCAGGGAATCAGAGGCAGCTTCTTGAACTACTGCTTAGCTTCAGGTGCAATATAGAGCAGCCTGGGGACTGGTCTAACTTGCACCATCTAGCAATACTCTAAAGTCAACGTGCAGCATGTTCCAGCCTCAAGCAGTTCCTTGCCCTGCCAGATTTGCACTCAGATGGGAACTATGTGCCACACTCTTAGCCAATGTGAAAAATCTAGCTCATAGTGTCCCTGCTAGGACTTCTTTTTTGCATTTTTCTATTCTTTTCTCACCTAATTGTAAAATGGAAGTCATTCAGACTGGATTGCTCTGTTTTTGTGGAGGAACATAAATAGTATGCAGCCTCTGAAATTTGATTGTGGTGAATACCATTGTTCCTTATTGAAATGAAAGTCTGCTTGACATTATTGTACTCTGCTGAGTAACTTTTGACTTGCTGTGGGTAGGGAACAACTGGTGTGGGCAGCACTTGCTGCATGTTTTACAGGCATAACAAACGCTACCCTGGTTTCCCATGCTCTGTACACCGGATGGTTTCACCTTGTATTACTAGGCAGAGGCAGCTCAGCTTTGCACTTCAACCCTATGTCCTTCCCACTCCATTTCACATGACAAAGAGAAGCAATATTGCTATTCACTGTGATAACTATAAAAATACCTAGAAATGTATCTTCATTTGTATGCTTGTATTCTCACCAACTCTCACTGGATGCTTATGGGTGCAATAAAAAGAAAGAAACTGGGATGATTCTCAGAACTTAGTAAGTGAAAGTTAGCTTGTCAGCTGCTTGTGCAATCTATATTTGTCTGTGAATTAATGCATGAGTTATTTTTTGCTGCAAACCACTAAGCATATGATATGTGTGTGATACGATGAGTCTCTGTTCTTTCTGCTTCAGCTACTGTTTTACAAGCTGATATCTTGAAACAGCTGACATAAGAGTTTTCTAATAAAGTAGCTGCAAAATGTTTGAAGGTCTTTTTTTAAAAATAATTTTCAAATTTACAGTTAGTCAGCTGATATTAGATCAACATTAGGAAAATTCTAGTTGCTGCATAAGGATTAGTCTGTATGGATGAACTTTAAAACTTACACTCCCAAACAGGCATCTTAGTCTGGCATAGTGGATACCTTGAACAGTAAGCTTCCATTTTTTTTTGACATGTATTTCCTCTATTCACCTATGTAAATTTGTCCCACCTAGGTGAATGTCATAAGCAATAACATGTTAATGTACTGTAAAAAGGTAGGGATTCATTTAAAGTTGGTGGTATATCTGTATGAAAAGTTGTGCAAAGTATCTAGCCAATGGTTTATAGTCTTCAGAAACATGGTTCACTGAATTCTAAGGATGACCATTTTTTCACAAACAAGTCTATGAAATAAGTTTTTAATTATTATATTCTTGTTGTCCGGATAAGGAACGCTACTCTTGCAATCCTCTGGCCTGTTTCACTATCGAGTAGGTGTTTGACATGTCAGCACAGGAGTGAATGACAAATTGGGTGATTAGTCTTCCCAATTATTCCATACCTCTGCTATTTACCATAGATTTTAAGGCCTTACAATATGTTTATGTGGGCTTTTCTACCACAGCAACATTTTCAGCACCTGTGTGTTGCAGCTCACTCTCTAATTAGGAACACAGAGGAGAGTAAGAATGGCTAAGAAATATAATATTGACTCCCTGTTTTATATCACATTGATTCTCATACTGGCAAGTCTGAAAACACTCCATTAGTTGATTTCTGTGACACAGACATGGCTGAAAGCAACTGCTGACACTGAGAATGTTAATATCTTTGGAAAAAGACTGATGATAGGAGGGGGACTGCTAATGGCCACTTGAAGCACAAGTCTTAAAAGTTGCATACCAGAAAATCTACCAGCTGTTTCTGATCAAAGCTAACTGGAAGCATTTGGAAATACCTACCAGAGATTTGGTCTGCCAATGAACAAAAAACTGATTCTTAAGAAATGGTGACGTCATCTCTTTCCCTACTGAATTTCTTACTTCACCTAAAAGAAACATGCTGATTGCACCAAAACCAATAGCCTCCTACTTTACAAAGCAGCAAAGGAAAAAAGGTTTTGCAAGCCATCTCTTTACTGTAAAGAACAGCTCTAACTTGAAGTTGGCCTTTCTTTGTGTGGGTATGGGGTTGTACTAGGTGGCCTCCAGAGGTCCCTTCTAAACTCAAGTGATCTTTGATTGTAAATTTGTAGTTCAAGTTTGTTTCCCTATACTTTGTAATTAGCTGTCTCATATACCCCAGTGAAATAATGGCTTGACATAATAGCCCCATAGTAATGACTCCCATCTCGTATCCTGATCTGACATGCTGATTTGCCTAAGTATGTTGTCAAGTGTGCCCTGAAATACTGTGTAATTATAGACATCTCACTGTAATATTTCATTCCATTGCATAGCTATGTGGTAAAGAGTACCTGATAGATGTAGATGTACTGTGCAAAAACTGCTGAAAGCTGACTTAAAAAAAAGCAGTAATAGAGTTCAGATGTCTTTTGCTAGATACTACTTTGGGTTTTATGTTTACTGCCTTTCTTCTCCAGCTGAGGTTTGTTTACTCACAACCCACTTTCCTTAATGGGCTTTTCCAAGTGAGAAGTGAAATGTCTTTCATGCCAAGTCTGTGTTATAAACCACATTGTATAAGGAAATAAAGCAAACCATATATGCAACAGAAATTTAATAAGGTGAAGAGTATGTTTAAATGCATTCCTTACACACATGTATTTCTTAAGCAGAGGGGTAAGATAATTATATGAATCTCAGCTAGTGAAGACAGCTGTGCTGCTGTTGGTGATTGCATATGTGTATAAAATCAACCTTTTTCAAGTCAGATTAGGAACATACTTTCTCAGACTTAAAACAGATTAGTCAGTCTTAACAATGCTCTAGTTTGGCAATAGCTATACTAAAATGCTAAACTGAAAAAAAGCAGAAATAAGTTCCAGCTAGTCCTTATGGAGCAGTGAAATAGAACTGGGCAGAACAAAGAGGCCAGATATTGGTGAAGAACATAAAAAATTTAAAATGTCAGTAAGAAAGGAGAAGCTTTAGCGGGGAAAAGGGAAGAGGAGAAGGTCAACAGATTTTGTTTCAAGAGGGACCCAGAACTGTTGTGAGAACTACTGAAGTCAGATGAAGCATTCTGAGCTGAAAAAATTTCCTGGTTCATATGAGAAACCATGAACTGCTGAGGAATGCTCCTGTACATCCCCCAAATATTGTGACCCCAGTCCATGGAGCAGTCTCAGACTGGTGAAAAAAAATGAGGCAGGGAGACATCTGTAGATTTGTTGAGCAAAAAGATTCTATGCAAAGTCTTTGAATTTCTATAGATTTACCAAGTACATAACTCATGCCCCTAAAGAGTTATGAAGTGAAATGAGAACCACACAGCATATACCTTCATCGAGATGTTTGGGAAGATGTCAGATATATTTAGGAGACTTCAGGAAGTCGCAGCTGTTTCTTGGAAACAACTTGTTTCTTGTCTCAGAAAGCAAGTCACCGCTTTTCAAGAGAAGCGTCAGATATAGACCCTGTTTCTGGATTAGTTAGATGCTCAAGCCAGGAGCAGAACTTGATTCAACAAACTTAGAAGTGGAGAATTCCCAGCGGGGAAGCTTATTTACACTAGTGTGTAAACTGCACAAAGCTGAATGAAAATGAGTGTATGCTGCAAATGGAAACTATGTGCACCTGTTCATATGTTCTACCATTGACATAGATTTAACAGAGTTTAAGACCAGAAGGGACCACTGGATCAGTGGTTTTAACTGCACCTATGTTACCAGTTATGAAGAATTATCCAGGTTCTGTATAACAAGCTTCTAACTTCTAACTAAAAAGTTCTTCAGTTTTCCAAAACTGAGTGTGTATGACAAATAAAGCAGAGGAGACCAGGAGATCAGAGCCCCAACCCTCCTCCAGCGGGAAGAAGATGGCTGGGTCAAGTTTTCCCAGCATTTCCACAAGGCTGACTTGTACCATTGTACCTCATGCCAGAAACTGAAAAAAGCCAAAGGCTTTTTGTGAAATTGTAAACTTGATTACGGAAAATTTTTCTTCCCAGCAATCAAGACAATCTTGAACAAGACACACTCCTGAAGTCATTTCAGGGCACCAGCCAACCTTGTTCAGTTAATCCATCGCTGAGCATGCCCAGCCTCTGACAGTTAGCAGTGCCCTTATGCGAGAAGCCAAACTGTGCATTGGGATAACTTTACATTTCTGGTGCTTCCAGGTGACTGGCTAAACCCCTGGAGCTAGACTGATGGGCTCACTTTACCATGTAGAGAAGGCCAATGATTTTCTGAGGTCAAAAGTTTTCAAGCTGTCTGTATGCGAGGGGCTCATTAGTAACTCTCTGAAAGGGTACTGGGAATAAGCAAAGAACCTACAGGGAACAGGGAAAAGGAGCTAAACATCAAGAAAGTTGTCTTTAAACATGTAGCACAGAGCTACAAAGGCTAAGCTTAGTTAGACTGTGTGAAGAACATGAAGATAAATGACAAAAGGTTTTTCCACCATATAACTAGAGAAAGAGGAGAAGAGCAATGCCACGCTTCAGTGAGAAATGAAAGGTAACCTACCATTGGTCCTGCTCACCACAGCACCAGTGAATTGGGTCCATCTGACCCATACTTCGAATCCGAAGACCATGAGTCCAGCTTCTCCTTAAAACCGTTTGATATAATTCTGAGCACCATATTTGGCTGTTCCTCAGTGCATGCATCTTCTCCATTCTGCTCTTGACAGAAGTCATGGGTATCCTGTGTTGATCTGCACATTTTTGGCTTCATTCTTTAATTAATCTGCCTGAGGTTCCCTGGCAGTTACAACAGCATAATCGCACATATAATCTAGCTCCTCTTCTGGGCAACCTGTACGACTTGCTCCTAGATATGTTATTTCAAAGTAAGATCATAGCTGAGATGATTAATCCTCCTGTTTCCAAACCTGCATAGCTGCCGTTTATATCATTGCCCTTTGTAATACTTCTTGGACTTTGCCTGCCAACTTACCCCCCATCTGGACACACTGTGCACAGTTACGATTGTTTGTGCCAGGAAAGCTGAATTCAAAATAGGACAGGAGCAGACAAGGGCTACGAGGATGATATGGAAAAGAGAGAACATGCATAGAAGAAAATCAGAAGTTGTCTTGTTCAGTCTAGGAAAGTAGTGACAGAGAAAAGACATGATTGCTGTCCATTAAAATACCCCACTGAGGGTATAAAGGAGGAATAGTCCACCAGGATGGAAAGGATTTGTTTGAAAGTCAGTGGCAGAGAAACAAAGGTGGCTCTATCCTAAATGTGGTGCAGAAGTCAGGCTTCTTGTGTGTTAGAGTAGAAGCTCAAAAGCAGCTTTTCAGTGGAAGTGGTTGAGTAAAACTCAAACTTGTTTACAGCAGGAGCTCAATGCATTTATGAACGGGATTATATAACGTGGGTCTTGTGACATCAGGGTCCTGGACTTGTTAACCCAAGAAGCCTTCTCTGATTTTGCATTCACAACTTAGTGTATGCTTGATATTCCACTTTTTAAAAATCCGAAGATCACACAAACCATTTTTACTATTGTATTGCCTCAGGAGTGTATGCTGAGGTCTATGCCTTGTGAAGACACCAGCTTTCCTTGAGTTGTAACTTTCGAGACACTGTTTCCAATTCAGTGTTGCCTGCATTAATTTCTCTTCATGGCTGGCAACAGAGAACAAAAAAATACATACAGGCACCTTATAGGAAGCCCCTAAACATTTAATAAACAAAACTAACAAGCTGCAGTCATCCACTCCAGAGCTGTCTCTAAGACGCTCTGATTGCTTAGGCCTATTAAAAAAAAGACTGTTTAAACAGAAAAGTTTTGTCCTTGGTGTCTGGCCAGCCATTTGTTCAAATCTGGGGTTTCCCAGGGGAACAAGAACATGTGCACTGCTTTGATATATATTGAAACCCTAGCTGTCATAAGAAATACTTTCAATCTTGCACTGTCATAAAGTAAATGTTCTAATAAGGAGCTGCTGGTTTAGAGAAACCATAAGCCTCACAGCAGCAATGAGGAACACACAAACTGTAATTTCATAGTATGTGGCAATTGCTGTGAGCCAGTCATCTCATACGCACGTAGGTATTCAGGCTTGCTCTGTGCCAGCCTCTCCTTTCATAATTGCCTGACATTGGGAGCACTAAAGGGGAAACATTGGCAACTGTCATATCTGCTGCTCTGATTCTGCAATCTATAGGCATAATACTGTATGGCTTTTTGCAAAACTGGGCTTTGTGCCATGAAGACGTGCTTTGTGAAGAGTAGCTACAAAAGCATTTGAAACAAATCATGCTAACCAGTCTATGGCAGCAGTGTGGAGGGAACAACATATAGTGTGTGGTATGAATAGGTTTAAAGCCTCCCCCCTTGCAACTATGCACTTCCCCAAAAGTCTTGTGAATTGCTGATTAAATCCAAAAAGCCACAGGGAACTGAGAGAAACAAAACTGGAATGTATTAGGGAATCTGGCTTGTATTTGCAGTCTAATTCTTTAATTTTCTTCACTTTGGTAGATTTAAGTTCAACTTTTCTCCATATTATTGTTTTAACAGGATATAGTGTCTTTTAAAAACCACTTGTATTCATGAAAACAGACGTTCCTCCTCTGATTTTGGAAGGTTGGGGCAACAGGACAGGGCTGTGCTTGCTCCCCTCCAGAATCTGGCAGCTGGAGGTCACGGTGCTGCAAGCTGCTTTGCATAAGCATATGTGATATATGTGCAAGAGCTCACTGAAGCAGAGCAAATGGTATTACAGAAAATATACTTGAATGCAGGGCAGAACTTACCTAATTACATAAAGTAACTGCCCAAACAGTAAGCCATACATTTCTGGGTCATAGTTCCACTCTCATTTGAATGTCCAAACTTTGGGAAAGAGTTGCTGCTAAGAGTAGTAGCAAAATTATTGATTACCTTCCTGAAAAAGTAGGAGTAACAGCACTGAAGACTCAGCTGCTCTCAGAAGGATCAAGAAGGCTTGTTCTGGTCCAGTTTTCAGTCCTGGATCTGAATCAACATAAAAAGACTGAAGATAGGCTTGTTTTTTGTCACATTTTGCTATTTGTCATCTGTTCTGTTTTCTAAGAGATATAGAATTTCCTGAGAAGGCGATTTAATTAGCTGACTTCATGGCTTTCTAGGCTAGTGAAGCATCAACACAGCATCTTCTGCCTGAGAATCTCAAAGTGTTTTCCAAGTGTGTGTAAATATTGTTGCACCATGACAGGGGATGAGCTGTGTGCAGAGGGCACCCAGGGCAGTGCCCTCCCCAGTGAGGTGCAGCCCAGGGGTTGGTGATGGTTTCTCTCCACTACCCCAGACAAGTCAAGGCAACGAGTTGGGTCGAGGGTCCATCCAGGGGGACTGGTCATGAGCAGCCAGAGATTGGCCTGGAGATGGGGGTGAGCCACAACACAGGTCCAAGGTCCGTCCAGGAAAACCAGTCAGGAGGTCAGAACAGCAGGGGCAGGACTGGGCACAGACCTACCGACAACTCAGCTCATGCAAGGTTTGGGTGCCCAGGCCTGAGCTTCACTGGGGCTCCTGAGCCCACGGGCAAAGGGTGCACCAGTGAGGTCAGTGAAGAGGCTGGCCAGGGCAATGAAGGCCTCTTGTTGCTCTCAGGACCATGACAATATGGGGTCTATTGCCTTGTGAGAAAATGCCATACTTTTAATTGCTAGTTTTAACAGCAGTCTGCTTTGTACAAGAGCAGCAGATGTCTTATGACATCTATTCTTGGAGCAACCACTTCTGTAGTATCTATGCTCCTTCTGCTTTAATTATTGTATTTAACTCCCGCCCTGCATGTTGCTATTTTTAGATATGAAGGTTTTTTTACAATAGGGAAGCATAAATGCATATAGCCATTGTATTGATATTCAGATGTAAATGCCTGTTAACAAAAATTAAATGCCAATTAACTTTCAGTTGCTCTTCACTGGACAGCATCATGGTTGGTACATTAGGAAAGCAAGAACAGTTGGAGCCTTGAGTCGACATTTGTAAAACTCTGAGAGGAAAAACAGCTGTCTTGATTCCCATATCAACTCAAAAGGACTTTTTTCCCTAAACATATACAACTTCTCACGATAAAAATGTTGTCAAGAGAGTCCAGCTTCCGTGTAGTTAGGCTTTGTTGAGATGACCACAATGATACTAACAGATCTTATCCCAAGTTATGTAGATTGGTTAAATGCTTTCATAGCTTACTCACTTCTCCCATTTTTAAAGCAAACTTTGTTAAACTTCCCCAATGGGATGCCATCTCAGAGCAGCTTCTGATGGTTATGTGGCATGACTTTGCAACTTCTTGCAATGCTGCAGATGAGCAGATCAGTAGAGCTAATATGCAATAGCAGATAGCACAGACCTTCCTCGTGCTGTCTATTTTAAACAACTGTGCTTAGTTAAGGCCTTTCAACTTAAAGTAAGGGTTATACAAAATACCATGGCTAGGAGCCAAGTGATTTTCCACTGAAAAAATCATCAGCTTACATATTGCAGAAAGACCTAATAACAAACATGGTAATGCAGAAGTATAGTTAAGATCCCATCATTTACGGAAGAAAACATGGCAACACCCAAGAACAAAGCAAGTATTATTAAAAAATGCAAGACAGAGGGTAAATATGGTACTTCTTCCCCCCAAAACAGGGTGTGGACTGCTAAAAAATTTGCAGCATGCTTTAAAAAGCAGCCTTGAGGATGTAGAGGGAAATAGTTTCATAGGTAAACAAATCACGCTACTATTCATCTATTTAACTCCTCCCCATCCTTACTGTGCACATATCTCTGTAATAGTGTGTGTCTTAAGCAGTTATAGGGATTTGAGGGGGGAGGGGGGGCATTAACCAGGAGTTTGTCAGTGAATCAGTAAAAGGTGCTTCTTATCCTTGATTAGTGGTTATCAGCCCTATTGGCTGTCGGATCTTCCCCTAACCCTGCATATTTCAGGCCTAAATTTCTCTCGAGCAGAGTCTGCCAACAGGCACAGAAGAAGCAGAAATAAAATCACAAGGTATTTATTAATGCTTTTACCTACTCGGTTAACATCAGCTAGCTCTCATGACTTCTGCGTTGGTGACACCTCTAACAACCTCATTTTGCTGATAAGTCTCTGAAAACCTTATTTTACAGGTAAATAGAGATGAATATTTTATGCTATTTGACTAAGGTGCCATTTCAAGTCAAACTGCAAAAATGACCAAAGGGGTCTGATGTCTAAGTAGTGCACTCTGTTCAGAGATGTAGGGTGTTAACAAAACTAATAACTGTCAGCTGTGTGAGGGCTGTTTCTGAATGCCAGCAGAACAACAGCTCCAGCTGCTTCTTGTGGGAGTACTGAGGGAAAACCACAAAACAGCTGAGAAATCTGTTTTTCCTTCTTTTTTTAAATTTTATTTGCTGTGTGTTAGCAGCATGTATGCATTTTGTAACAGATAGACTCTGGATCCTGCTCTAATGTTCTTAAAGTTTTAATGACAGCTAGCCCGTGTAAAACATGTGAAATCTTTCCAGGTGTAACTTCCACTGCCATTGCCACTGGTGGCGCTAGTATTTTACCTGTCATTTACAAGTTGCAATACCAAAATTTGAAGTAGTTCCACCTAGTGTTTCTTTCGTAATGAAATGATAGTGCTCTGTTCTTGGTGCAAAGCCCTTTGTTTCTGGACTCCGCATATTCTTCTGTTAATTTAAGCCCAGCTTTCAGCTCCCTAATTCAGATTTTCAGATCACATCTGGAAGCTTTGTTTTCAGACACACACAGACACATTTTCAACACAGCTCAACACTCTGTGTGTGAAGGCATTTTATTTTGCTGTCTCAGTGAAAGATAAATTATTTTGAAATTCAGTTCTTTTTAGGAATCGGTCTTTCAAGGACTGTTATAAAACTTAGGGGAGAAGGATCACAAGACAGAAATCTCACAAGGTCAAGAATGTCATGTGGCACAAGAAGGCTTTTGCACAGGAAGAGGCACTTCTTTCAACTACAGCTTTTTCCAGATTTTGCTGAGCAATGACATATCTGCTTTTTCTGTGTTTCTGTGTAAACACAGAGCCAGATCCTGAGAGGCACTGAGCACTTGCAAGTACCTTTACCTTCAGTGGAAGCTGCAAAAACTGAATAGTACCCAAGCCTAGATCTATACACTTAATTTTTCCAGTGACTTCAACTATACATGTCTTGTGCATACAAGCCTTGCAAATTTGGAATCTTTTCCAGCTGAAAGAATGAAGGCCAAAAGGGCATTTTTGCCTGTGTGCCTTCCAGTAAGCTCTCAGATGTCTAGTGGAGGGTTTAAACTGAAGATAAAACTTTGCAAATCCATCTATTAAGAATTAATTTGGATTTGGTGAGTCAAAAAGGGTCTCTCTTTTCTTCCAATAGACGTTAATTAGAGTTCTAGGTACTCTTTGAACTCTTTGAACATGATTTATGGATGGAAAAGACACTGTCAAAGAACACAGAAGTGGCCTTTGAAATGTGGCATCTGAGTAAAAAGGATTAGAGTAGGATCACTGGATACCATGGAAGAAGGATTAGAGTTTGGCCTCATTTAATGCTGCAGGCTGCTCATAGACTGTGTGTTATGCATCCTAAATGGAGATGTGACAGAAGTGACAGTGATTTTGATTCCAGGTGTTATTATTTTTACACTTATGCAAAATCCTTTCTGCTCTTCAAGGAACAATGGATACTGGCTGATATATTTGATTGAAAAACATCATAAATTGGGTTCCTAGAAAAGAAGTGTCCACAACATTACAGCACCAGTCATGTATTCTGTACCTACAGAATACAGTGGATCCAGTGCAACGAGATGCTATCAACAGGGGGGGGAAAAAGATGACCACAATGGCACTAATTTCAAATGATACCAGAAAGTTCTATCTGATTTAGTGTTGATATTCTGGATTGAGTCTTGTTTAGATACAAGAAGAATTCAGCCCTCTGCCTTCTACTGTGTCAAAGGAGCAAATGGCCGAACAGGAAAAATGAGTCCCTCCCCTGAGAAGCTGTATGAAAATGTTTGTACACCTTTCCATCTAATTCTGAGATCCTGGAAATACAAGTGAAGTATCTGAGATTATTTAGATTTTGTAATTCTATTGCTTTCTGGCTTCCCCACCTAATGTCTTCTGACTTTTAAATGAGTTGGAGAAATTTCTGAGATGTTGCTTTTTGCTTCAAAAAATACCCTCGGGGTTGCCCTCAGGGCATCTTCAAGACACAGCAAGACCACCTGGACACATTTGACAGCCATGTAGAAGTGTCTGCCAGCTAGCTATGTGAGCCTCAGATTTGATGAAGGCCCACCATCATCTAGAATTTTGCAGCAAATCTTTTCTATACACTGTGATGGTAGAGTCAGCCAGTTGTGTCAGTACTCCCATTTCACAAACTAACTACTTCTGGAAAAAACAGGCCAAAACTCTTCTCCTCTGGACCACAGAACTCTGCCCCTAAACTTGTCACCCTTTCTAAATCTGGCCTAGTAAAATTATTGCCTTTCTTTACATTTTGCCTTGATTATGTCCTTAGACTGTTGTACCAATAGTCACACTTCTGCTACTGATCTGTCATGAAAGACAACTGAATCCCAAACGCAGTGGCAAATAACAATCAGAATTGCTTCTGGTCAGTGTAACTTCGTAACATTTTGATTTTGATTCACTCTTTAAAATCAGCTCCAAAGGAAGTCTAATCTGAATTAAGAACAGCCACACTCGGTCAGACTGAGAGTCTGTCCAGCCCAGTATGCTGTCTTCAATCTGCCAGACACACATCCTTTAGCAGAATTAGAGGAATAAAGCAAGCATATATGTTACTTCCTCTGCATACTCTCTTTTTCTACAGTAATTTGTGGTTCAAGGACTTCCTCAGCTAGAGGTGGGTTCCACAAATTTAGTAACTCTCGGGGTTAGTAAATCTTTTCCATGGTACCTTGCCTTGACACCATGTAAGCATTTAGCATACACAGCGATGTAAGGGAAAGCATTCAGCAATTAATTACACTTTATAAGCTGACTGCGTCCTTCTGTTTGCTCTGCACCTACCAAAGGCTGTTTTCTTTTCATACTCTCTAGGTCTTAGACTGGAAGAGACAGTGAACAAGAGATCCTTACTCACATCATCCATGACGCTCATGGCTTAATAGACTTCTATCATATTTCTCCCTCTTTTCCATGTTAAGGAATCCTAAATCCTAATCTCTAAATAGACTACGGTCTATTTAGTCACTCTGTGATGGAAGTCACTCCGTATCTGATGCTAAGGGATGTTGAGACCAGTGGGCTTCTAAGACCAAGGGGATTCCTTGCTCTCAGATCTTCTAGATGCCAGGCTCTGCCTTTCCCAGGTTCCCAATCCTGCTGATAACAAGGCTGAGCAGGTAGTCCAAAGATGCAAATGCACACACACAGACACCCACAAAATACAAACATGGCCAGCCATGCAGATCAACACAGACAAAAAACAGTGCCTTTAGTGGTTACCACATAAAAACAAACCATACTCACTCACATGAACATGAACAATGAAGATGGCCTGATCCTGTTTCTCCTCTCCAGCTGATCAGGCTTGAAGTTTGCTAGTGGAATATGTCCAAGCTGTCACTCACATAACTAACACGCACTCTCATATTTGCAGTCCATTTCATGTCATGTTCACTAATTTTCCACATCCTGTTCACATAGATTAACCTCAGGTTAGTCAGGGTCTACTCAGCAGCCTGCAGCCCTAATCATTCTTCTTGCCCTTGGTCTCCTTTTTGAGAAGAAAGAGTAAAAACAGCCAACACTGCTTAAGGGGTAAGCACACCATGAATTCATACACTGAAAAAACCCAACGTTCTCATTACTATCATTGAAGTGATATGGAGTTGCCATTTGCTAAGAAAAAATGACAATGATAAAATAAGTGTTTAAGAATTAGTATTGTAGCCTTGGTTTAGCAGTGTATTAAAAACATGCTTCGTTATTTAAATGTGAGTAAAAATCTCCATCTGTTCAGTAGAACCCACAGGAAATATTGAAATATTTAAGTATCACGGAAGCCAGTGGAGAGTTATAAAAGCACTTAAAGCACATGCTTGCTAAACCAGAGTCTTATGACTGAACGTCTTGCTGCATCTGTCCTCTATCAGGCATGTGTCTTTTTGGTCACACAGGTTATTTCAATCTGCTCAGGGCTGGCCAACAATTATGGGTGAAGTACCCAAGTAATACAGAAGAACAACTCTTAATATAGAAGTACAGTATTCTTAATAAAACCTAGTAAGCATTCTTAATAAGGCTTACTATAAATATGTTAATCACCCTATGAGACCCATGCTTCCAAGAATTGTGTAAGAACAGTTGTAACTATGTTTCATTATATGTCTCCAAAAAGATGAGTAATAGAAACAGTTCTGTTTGAGCAAGACTTAATTTGCATTAATTGTCCTTTATTTACTCTAAATACTAAGCAAGTCATAAAACAGTACGAAGCTGGAAAACTCTCAGACATCCACTGATACATAACACATTTACCATAATAAGTAGATATACATAATTTGTACTTTGTTTTGCCAACTTTCCATCCAATTTGCTTCCCACTTAATAGTCTTGTGGGTAAGGTCTGCAAAAACTGAAACGCTTCTCTCTCTTTTAATTGAAACCATGTAACAGAAAACAAACCACTCTGATTGCATTTAGAAAAATCTTTATTTAATTCTGTCAAGGAACTGCTGAAAGGTTGGCATGGTTCAGTGATTAAAAAAAAAAAGTGATTACTGGAGTGTAGCCTGAAAACAGTTCAGATAGCTCTTCCCCTTTTATTTTGCTGGTTTGACGCTATCTATTTACATTTTGTCTCCAGAAGAAACAAGCTCTGTAGCTCCACCCAGTGTTTTTTAAAGAACTTCAAATCACTAAACAGGCCACAGGAAAACTCACTAAAGATTTCTCTAGATGTGGACACATACAACTATCTCTTTGTAATTTATCTAATGCATACCCTTTAATGGGCTTATCTTTCTAATAGCTTAGTTATTATATGTAAGTTACATTTAAGAATATAACTTAAAAATAACCAAATTTTGTTGAGCATGCATATTATCAGCTATTCCTGATACTGCAACCTTTGCCATTTCAGATCTTTAGCTGAAGTTAATATGAGCTTTTGCTTGACAAACAACCTGGAATCTGTCTCATTTAGTAATTTATATCCCTAATGCTGACTTCTTAAAGACCATACAGATGCCATTGTATGGTCTGAGATCAGAAATCAGAAGTCCTGGAGTCTAATTGTGCCATCTTCTCTTAGCCTTCACATCATAAAACATGTTTTGCTTATGTGCAGGAGATAACCACAAAGAGGAATAATTTACTAATAAATGTAGTAATTAAAAGGCTTTACTCCATTGTGGTGGTATTGCATTCAGACACAGGTTAGCTTTTAATCAGTGATGGTTTTGGGTTGAGCAATCAGTTTTCATGTAACTGACCATGTGGCAATCCACTTCAGAATTTATTCCTGCAACTGCAAGATGTGTAAAGTCTGAGATAGATCATTAACAAGTACAAAGAAGCAGAGTTAGAATGTATTTTATTCTGCTTTCCGTTGTACTTGAACAGGAAACTTGACAGCTCAAAAATACGACTGCCTTCCACGACAATGACAAAGGACAATTTAAGTTTTACTTGCAGCTGTGTTGTAGGGACGTTGTGACAGCTCTCCCTCAACATCCACTTGGCTGAAGCTAACACAAGGCCCCTATAACAAAGCCACTTATTTTCCTTAGTGTAGTCACTGACCACAAAGAATTGAAAATCAAATTGCTTGTCCATTTCTTTCAGACACAGTCAGCTCAGTATAGATGAAGATGAGCCCCTAAAGGAAACTGAGGTGGGAACTAGAATTACTGTTGCCGAGGGTGCGGAAGGATTGTAAGACACAAACTGATAGGAAATCAGATTTTGTTATTTCTGTGGCTCTTGAAACAAGCCAATAATTTGTTTGCATAGTGCTTAATGGATGTTCAGTTACAACACTGTGTTTGCTTCAGGGCAGCCTCAGGAATAAAACTCCAAAGTTCAGATGATGCTGTCCTAAAAAAAAATATTTGAAAAGAACTAGCTCAGCCCAGTAATAGGTAATCGAAATACAGTGGGGTTGCTACAGCTCCCTTTGCCTACCAGATAAGAGCCTGCAGAGTGCACTGCCAATGCCACTGCCATGTTACTACTCTCCGAGTTTATGTAGTGTGCCTCTCAGTCCAGACAAGTGCCTACATTGAAGAGATATACAAGACAGTATTAAGACTAATATCCACTAGTCATGCACAAGATATTCCCTCTTTTTTTACTTGCTCCGTTCTTTCTTTTTACTTCATCCTTTTGGAGGTTTGACACTGTTATTTACAAGTAATACTTGCAAATGTGTTGTGTACCTTGACACCTGTAAATCAGTGTCCTGTTCATTGGAGACAGATGGTGTTGGAAAGACATGGTTGGAGGAAGAGGACCAGGCTGCGGGTGATGTCCAAGAGTTTACCAGATGCTTACCCAGAATGTTTTTCTTTACTTTTCATCTCCAGACTGAAAACATTTGTTTTCAAATCCAACAGCACAGTCAAAGCATTATCTGCTGCAGATAACACCAGATAGAAGTATTTCTTCAGTGAGTGATCTGGTAGTTACGATTTTAGGTTCTTTTCTGCACCTTTACTACTTTCTTCTTGGGGAGTGCAAACTGATAGCAAACTCATGGGTGGAGTCTGTGTGAGGATCAGAAAAAAAATGGAGCCAAAACTTCAAGCCCAGGGTTTTCCTCCTCTTCTCTTCCAAAGAAATTTGCGGATCTAATTTTTGGAATTATCTTCTGTCTTTGATAATTCTAAAACTAATACATTTCTAAAATCGATACAATAACCTTTGCTTTTTAGAATGCTATCTTTCTGTCTCCTACATATATATATATATATATATTTTTTTTTTTGAGAAATACATGTACTAGAAGTCTTGGAGGAGGTGTGGGCCTCCTCACTGTGTTCCAATGATAGCTAAATCTGTGGGCAAGGAAATTCTGCATATCAGAGCACCTATGAAAAGCTCAATGTGCAGTACAGCTGTCCATCCATTAGCGTTCAACAGAATTTTAAAGAAGGCTACAAACGTGACAGCTGAATAGCTTGTTGCTGTAACTGCAAGTAAAAGACATATACAGTATACAGCATATATAGGACATACAGCATACATGTAACAGACAAGTAAAACATTCATTGGAGGCAGTTGCTGTACTGCTCCAACACACACATGCAACAGGTTGCTGTCCGAACACTGATGAGACTGAACCTTTCCTTCTAACCTACCTAATACTGCTGCCACTTGCACACTTCAGTGGTTGTCTGCCACACAAGAGGAAATGCTCAGAGCAATCAGATTTTATTGATAAAGCTCTCATTTTCAAGTATGGGTCACAAAGTGCCCTGCCTTTACCAAGAGGTCTGGAAAACTTACCTTCCACAGTGTAGCCAACAATGAAAGATACACTGCAAAATTTTAACATGGAAATGCCAATATACATCTCACACTTGAGGGAAAGCAGCAGTGGGTATATCTTAACTGACCTGTTATGAATATGCAATATCTGTCAAGGATTCATTGGAACAGAAATATCCCATTGTCATTTACAGAAAACGGCTAAGATGCAAGGTCTGTATGACACAGGACCTGCAAATACGCATATATGCTATCTCTACTAATTGTCTATGAGTGTGGACAAGAAAGTGAAAGCCACCATGGCCACTGGCATGTTCAAGGACCCTCAGGCTTCTTCTCTGTTATGAAGACTCATTTCATAGTCAGTGAGACCTAGATTGGCTACATCTGAATGTCAGAATATTTGAAATGACCACATGTTCCTCTCATCCTCACCCCTGCAGTGCTTATGGCTGTTCAGAATCATGTGAATTTGTCACATAAGTGATAACGGTCTATTACTGATGTGACCAGTGCACATACACACACACATATGCAATACCATGCCTAGGAAAATGGCTTGTGAGGATTACTGTGGCACCATCACACATTTTAAAATCTGATCTGAATATCTCTGCAGTCCTCTAAAACTGAAGTAGCATTTGTCTGCAGAAGGCGATGCTCTGCTGAACACCAGCTAGAGGAAGCTAGTGAAACTGTATTGTGTGGACAAAAGACAAGCATATCTTTAATGTCCTATTTACAAGTAGATTAAGGACAGAATTTACTGCATGATGTGAAGCTCTGCATGTCGGTCTCCTCACACAGCATACAGATACCACCTTCCTAATGTAGCAGAAAGTACATCAGTACTGACTACTTGTACATAGGACTTGTTTGTGATTAAAGTTAAGCAGTGTGCTTAATTTAATTCTAAGGCAAGACAATTCAGGTATACTTTCATGAGTTTTAGATGATCTAATAAAGAAAATACTTACAAAATTTGAGAAACACCTGCTAAAGGCAGTAGTTTAAATGCATAACATACAGCCGGTCTAGGTAGTCATAGCTATCAATTTCATTTCCGTATACAAGAGCACCCACCTCTCCAACCACTTTGCCCACAATTCCAGGTCAATGTAATGTACTGTGGCTGTACTGGGTACCCAGAACTTCAGGAAGGGGGTGTTATATAGCTAAAACATGCAGCTATTATCCCCCAAAAGCTTCACTCATTTTTTTCGTTTTTGGCAGCTTGCAAGGTTCCTTAGTTTGTTACTGCCCCTAAAGTATGTCCTTCCAACACTGTTACTTTGAAATCTATGCCAGGAATCATGTTTCTGAGTCATTGAATTCCTTTTAAAACCCTTTACTGTTACTGGAAAGCCCTACATAGTTCAAATGCCTCTTCTTCATTGATTAGAGGTGATCCAATGAAATTAAGTAATTTGCAATTCACAGAGTTGGTAGTAGTATTTCGAGGCTGCATTGTGTCCCCAGAATCTAAAAGAATAAACTTATTTCCTAAGGCCAAGACTTAAAATGACCTGTGATTCTGGATGTTTCAGATCCCTTGTATCCAACATCAAACATCTTCAAGGAATGCAACTCTCTGGACATATTCAGAAACCACAGTGACTTCTGGCATAGAAACTGTGTGCACAAAGCAAATTCTTCAGTGATGGAATACTCATGAAACTAACACTGCATTCCTCAATCACTGAAACCAAAGTAATAAAGTCTGAAAGAGGATCGTATATTTCTAAGAATATTTTGACTGACCTAAAAGAGGATTAAAAAAAAAAACCTTCTGAATTTATAGCAGTTATGAAAAACAAACTGAAGGCCTCAGGGCTGTTTATGTACAGATTTTATTCCAAACGACCTGCATGATTGGCAAGTGTTGTGATAGCTAGCAATGTTGAATCAGGCCTATGTCGCATGGTTTTGGCCACACAATTGTTTACACTGACAATAATTAACCCATTAAGTGATAGAGATTGTTTTCAAAACTTTCAAATGATACAGTTTCATACCTCTTCCTTCATATTCTGTTTCAGATATCATGTATGGTTGTTAATGTATTGGTAAGAGTTCAGCTTTGATTTTCCTTTCTATTTTCTCAGAGCTGAGTAAACATAAGAAAGTATTTTCAGTCCATATTTGATTTCTAAACTAAAACCATAATTACAAGTTTCTTGCTTTTACTTTCCACAAGTATTTCAACTACAAAATTTAACTAACGAATCCACTGATTTACTTGCAAATGCTAGGCTTGGATTCAGTTCAAGAATTTTTTGGTGAAACCCATTTCTGAATGATACATATATTTGTAAAATTCAGAATAAAAATGTATCAATCGCATATCTAACCAATCCATTGGAAAAAAACCCAGAAACATTATTGCAAAACTCATGAAATTGAGTTCAAATACTAGTGATTAATACTGCTGGTTAGTTACACAAATTTTCTAGTCAGAAATTGAAGACAGTAATATGCAACATATGAAATGACATTCCACTGTAAAATGGATGGTAAGTATTTATAGTTAATTAGATATGAAATCAACAGTGAGTAATTACATACATTTCAAAATTATCAAGTGGTAAATAATGTTGTTAAATGATTTTGTGACCATTTTGAATAATTTATTAGGAAAATATTTGTTATGAAAACAGGTTGAATGCATACTATTAATTCTATTACTTGTACTTTCTTTACTCCAAACTAGCTTTTTATGCTATTTTAGTCTAGCTGGGTATAAAAAAAAAAATTATCAGAAAATGTGTTTAAATTTGAAGATGCATCAAAACTCCTTCATTGGAGTATTAAATAATGCTTGTTTTATGTGATAAAATGATGAAGTCTAGCCATGGCAAGAATACCTTCTTGGTATTCGAGGCCCTACCTTGTATATATGTACATATTGCTGACTTCGATTTTGCAACTAAGTAATAAACTGTTCTTCTTCTTTCAGACAGTTTCTTCACAGGAATACTCCTCTGCTGTGTTGTGGCTGAATTTAGAAAATCCCTGTAATAATTAGTTATTTTTCTCTGTATATTTTACTAAAAAGTGGCTTTGCAGTTCACTAGCATTAGCAATTAGTCTACTGCAAGTTTCCTTCTTTTCTTCTTAAAGTACATCAGATTTTTCTGTGATGTTGTAGTAAATAATTTCCCTTTCACTGTTTTTTTAATATCTGACCTAAGTATTTTGATATTTCTTTAGATTACCTCTTTAGGGATGATAACAACCACAATAACTTCCTCTGTGAAATCTTATCTGTGAATGGTCCATAGGAAAGAGAGCTGAACACTTGCCATACTTTATTCTGTTTATATGTATCTGTCCTTACTGAAAAAGCCCATTTTTTGTGGTTCAAAGGATGACTAGTACAGCAAGGAGTTTAAATGACCTGCAAGGTGAATGACTCATTTGTCCTAAGATCAGTTTTAAGAAGCTCAGATGACTTAATAAAGATGCCTTGCTATATGTAATAACAGAGATATGCATGCATTGTCACATGCCTTCTGCTTGTTATATGACATAATGCCTGCGTCCTTCAACAGCCTGGCAAGCTTCATGCCATGGGCTGTGACAGGGCATCATTAACACTCTTCCTGTAAGGTATTTTTGTCTTTAAGAGACTTTGTCTGTAGCAGTAATTTTTCGTTTTTTACAGCACCTATCAGAACTGACCGTCCTTAATTGTTCATGCAGATACACTGTAACACAGCTGCAGATAGGACCTCAGTTCCCACAGATCTCCATGAGCTCTCCGCTTTCCAGACAGAGCTATCTCAAGAGCGCAGTTTCCACAACAACATGCCTGTCACTATGTTGACGGTCACATGGAAGCGTGTCTTATCTTCAGCTCAGTGAACCTGATGACAGCGAGACCTCTGTGCATGAGGGACTTGCACGATTCCACCCAAGTCTGTTATCACAGCCTCACTCTTACATCGCGTAATTGTACCTCAGCAGTCACTGCCAGACCTATTGGAGACACTCTGTGAGCCTGGTTCTCTGCATGCTTGTCATTTCTACATGCCTTTTACCCCTTGGGTCAGTAGGACCTACAGTCTAGTATCATAACACTGAGAAATGTGTTGATGTTTTTGCACTTAAGCATAAACAGTCTATGATTCAAAAAAATCTACTATCTTAATAGATAATTCGTATTACCATTCAAGGCATCTAAATATGCTCCTGATTCAGCACACAAAAATGTAAGAAAGGACATAGTTCAGGTCATATCAGATCACCGATGCCAGGACTTTGATAGTTGCACTTTCAAAGGAAACATTGCATCACTTTGTAGTCAGTGAACTCCCCATCATCATTTATCATTTTTATGATGTGTCCCATGCCTCTCTGCAGGGAAAGCAATGACTGCAGCAATGTACACACTACAGAGACTTCTGTCTCTTTGCTCTCTTTGCTTGTTGCACAATGTAGAGTTATGACAAAATCCTACAGAGTAGCTGTTATTAGCAGCGGCTGCTTTCCTTCCTTAATGCATAGAGTTTGCATAATCTAATCACGCAGCAGAGGCAGCATGGGCTGGAAGCACGTTTGCCTCTCATGTATATGTATGCGCTACAATGCTGTAAATGCTATTTAAAACTAAGAAAGACATGTGGATCCCTTACTAATTTTCTCACAGATTTGGAGAAATTTCTCTGTATTTTCCTTCCATCAATTAAGATGAAAAGACAAAGTATAATGACCCCAGAAGAAAGATGATTCAAAAAGCCATACTTATGCCATGGGATATCTTTTGTGGCATTTATTTGTTAAAAAAAGGAATAGAAGGGGATTCAGTAAATGAAAGGCTGCTATACTCCTGAATATTATTGTTAGTTCCTAATCTAAAAGGCTAGCTAACAGAAAAGCAGGACAAAAAGGGACCACAGAAGAGATGAGTGTTTGTAGTAGAAGCACTGATTGGCAACTTCCTGAGGGCAAAGAATCTGATGGCAAAACATTTCCAAGTTTTGCACTTAAAAGTTTAGTGTAAAAAGTATGCTTTGCTTCTTTGCTATGAAATCTTTCAAGGTTTATTATGGCTTTGTCTAGGTTCTGACATATACATACTCATAACTCACTCCTCTTTTTGTGTCTGTGACCACACAGACACAAGATTTCATCTGGAAAATAATATTCTTACAGTAACAACAACAATTTATTACCAGGAAAGATATTAGGAAAGAATGTATCTTAGATGTGGGGACAGGCCACATTCGTTGAAGGGAACTACAGAATTTGTGTTTTGCGTGAATGGGTTTTGCGTTTTGTAGGCCAGCAGAACTCTTTTAACCATCAATGCAGGGCAGTGGTTCAGTAAGCTTTTCTGATTATTTCTACCTGTAGTTAGTTATTTCTTTCCAATATGGGTGCTGACCTTGAAATGGTGAGGAAATTTACCTCTAGTTCTCTTCCATACTCTTTTTTTTTCAGTTGCAAAAGGAGACAATCAATAGTGAAAGCCTCATTCACTACATCTAAAGCTATAGCTTAAGCGTAAGCAGTCACCACTTCTGGTCCTCCTCCTCCTCCTATGTTCCTGCTCTCTCCTTAATGTGTCAATAAAGTGTTTGAGCAATCACAGAAAAAAGATTACAGAACAGGTCTTGGCTGAAAAATAATCTAGTAAAAAATTATTTTTCAGATGAATTAGTTCCATGACCCTGCTCATCATGCAGCAGGACAAGTCTTCATGCCCATGCCCAGCAGAAGTGCCAAACTGCCGCTGCATGCCACGGCTGGAGCCATGCCCTGAGCCTGAGGTAATCCCAACCCAAAACACACAATTAATGGCGACCTCTGCGGCACTGGCAATTCCTGGATCTTCCCAAGCTTGTCCCCGTCACCTCCAACATCGCCCTGTGGAGCTCTGTGTCGCTAAAACAGTCTCTCAGGTTGGGTGCTGGGCGCAGAAGGACCCATTCTGTGTGAAGCCTCCGGCACAGTGCCTAGGCTTCCCAGCAACTGCAAATCTGAGTGTGTAGCAACACACAACTCCTTTCCTAACTGATGGTGGGATGAACCGGAGGGAAAGACCTGTCTGAAGAGTGTTTTCCTGTTTGAAGTACTCTTTTTTCCTCTGTAAACGTGTGCTTATACGGGTGCACCGGTGCCCTCCCCCGACAGCGTCCCAACATCCCCACGCGCTCCCAAACCACCCGACACCCTCCACAACGCCCCGACGGCCTCCGCAGCGCCCCGCCCCCACAGCGCCCCGACGGCCGCCGCCCCGCCCCCGGCGCGCGGGGAGCGGGGCGCCGTTGTGCGCCTGCGCGCCTCGCCCCGCCCCCCCAGCTCTTTCCCGCCCCGCCCCCAACGCCGGCGTGCGCGTTTTCCTTGACACGAAGTCCCCAAGGGGCGGGGGAGGGGAGCGAGGGGAGCGGGCGTCACTTCCGCTCGGCCGCCGGCGCCAATCGGCGGCGGCCCCCGCCACCCGCCCCGCCCCCTCGCGGGCCGCCGTCGCGCTCGGGGCTGCGGCGCTGAGACGCCGTAGCGGAGGGGGAGGAGGCGGGAGATGGCGGCGGCTGCTACGACGGCTCCAGCCACGACCGCGGCCGCAGCGAGCGCGGGAGCGCCCCGCACCCCGAGGCGGTCGGAGCCGCCGCCGCAGCCGCCGCGGGCCCGCTCGCAGCAGTGACCGGCCCCTGCCCCGCAGGCCCCGGCCCCCGCTGCTCGCCGCGCCCGGGCCTCGCCCCGCCCCGGCCTCTGTTCCCGCCCCTCGGCGGCGGCGGCGCTTCGCTCCCCCGCGCCGCGGCCGAGCGGCGGCTGGCGGCGACGGCTCGCCCTGCCCGCCGCTCCCGCTGAGGAGGCCACAGCCCCCTCACCTAGCCTGGCGCAGCGGCGGCGCCGAGCGCAGGGTCCCGCCGCTCTGCTCGTGATTATGCTCGGCCGGCTCCGGGCCAGCGGTCAGAGCCCTTCGTCCGGAGGTGCGGGAGCGGGGAAGCGGCGCCCCTGTTGCTGGTCGCCGGCCCGCTGAGTGCCCGCGCCCCGCGCAGGGGGAGAGCCGCAGCCATGTATTTCCTCAGCGGCTGGCCCAAGAGGCTCTCCTGTCCTCTGGAGGCCCTGGAGCGGCCGCTGCACATCCAGACGGATCCCCAGCGAGCTTTCTTCGCCGTGTTGTCCCCGTCTCAGCTGAGCATCTGGTACTGCAGAGTGAGTATCCTTCTGTTAGCCCTCAAACCCTCGTCTCCCAGCCGAAAAACCCTCCCGCCTGTAAAATGTTCCTTCGTGCCTCTTCCAGAAAGCATTGTGAAAGCTGGGACGAAATCTTACAAAGTCCTTCAGTATTTGTGAATCTCTGTTGTGAGACAGGCCTATTAAGCCAAAGTGTTTGCTGATAGCAACATACTCTCAAGGAAATATGTGAAAGCAACCTACTCGGAGTTAGCACCTGTTATTACTGAAAATGAGACTTCCAAGCAACCTTTTTTTTTTAGTTTGACTTTATATAGCATGCTAGGCTATTGCAAAGGGTGTTTGTAAAAACCTTTTTTTCTAAACGTACTTCATGTGTCTCATGGTCGTGTGTCTTGTGTTTTTTTGCACCCAAAATTGGGAATCTAGGAGTCTTCCCCAAACCTAACTGCTTATGTTTGCCATTACTTTCAAGATTCAGGCTTTATTCAAGAGTAATTAGATAACACAGAAGTTCATAAACTTGTCTTGTTATGACCCCCGTTTAAATGTTCTGCAGCCCTGAACATTAGAGTCAGCATGGAATAAAATTGAATTTGGCAGGGTTTTTCATGGAAGTTGCTGCTCTAGCAACATTAAGAGTATGCATATAGCATATTAAATACCTTGATTGAAATGGAAATTTAACCTGCTTCTCCCTTGGAGTTATTTTGGTAACAAAAAGTGTCATTTGTCAACTTGTTTAGGCATGGTCTTATGGAGCAGCTGTGATACTGACTTTAAATTTTGATGCCAGATCTTTTTAAGTGCTGCCTAAATTAGGCCCTAAATCTGTGTTTAAATATCTCTGTCTCCATCTAATTTCTAGAGTTTATCTCAGATTACAGGCAAAAACCAAAAACCTAATTTTAGAAAGTTGATATTCAGAGGTATCAAGTGACA
The DNA here is from genome assembly GCF_036370855.1 of Dromaius novaehollandiae. Lineage (NCBI taxonomy): Eukaryota > Metazoa > Chordata > Aves > Casuariiformes > Dromaiidae > Dromaius > Dromaius novaehollandiae. The sequence goes on from NC_088132.1 coordinate 16,993,897, forward strand.
GTCATAGCCTTAAAATCTTGTCTTAAGTTGTATTGAGATTTCATCACCTTACCTGGCTGTGTTGTGCTGCGCTCTGCATGGCTGTTCATTAGTTTCTGGGTGGGGTGCTGTTGCTGTTTTTTAACCTATACAAATATCTAATTAGGGCAGATTAGTCCAGTTGCTATGCTGTGTGAACATCATCATGTGGCCTTTGGTCTCTTAGATTCAAGATACATAGTGTAGACATACTTTTCTAGCTTTTGTCAGTTGTTAAATTACAGCTGTAGTCAGTCAACAGAGCTTAATTAAACATAAATATATAAAAGAGGGCAGGCCTATGGAATACTTCTCAAGATGTGTTGTGTTGTCTAGAATGCAGTTTCCTTTATGGTCCATCACTGAGGATCAGATACATTAACTTTCAGGTTTGGACTTGTTTTCAAATGCTATCTGTTGTATAACTGGCTAGAGGCAAAGCCTGAGCAGAATTCACTTGATGCAGAAGTCTGAGCAAACTTACAGATCATTTAAAACTTTTTTACTACATTTTAATTCCAGTATGTAGTGGGTGCTTTGGAGTAAAATGCTGACTTTGCCAGGTATGATCAGTAATTGACCTTAAACAAAAAAGTATGTTACAGTCCCTTGCCCTCTGCAGACAGTCAACCTTACCTAAACCAGGCAAGACAAAGGTTTCTGTTAATATCATCTTTTCTAAAAGAATCTTTTCTGTCATTTGTATCTATATAGCATTGTATTTTTTTTATTGAAGATGGAACTTAAAATTATGTGTTGGATTTTTCTGAAAGAAACCAAAATTTTTGAAATCTGTAATAAGCTTTCAGTTGTCAAAAGTATCTTTTTTGGAACAAGGCTAAGTGCTAGTCAGGCTTAACTAATTCAATTTCCTGAAGTAAAAAAGCCTTCAGGCTAATGTCGTTGTTAACACTTATTACTATCTGAACTATGTATGAAAAGTTCCATGTCAGAGTGAGATGAGGAGGCTGGTGAGATGGAGTTTTATATTACCTGTTTCAAGCACGGGGCATTTGAAGTATTTTCAAGCTTGCACGCTTACATTTGTTATCATGGATTTTTCGTGTGAAATGGTAGTGTCTAAAGCTCTTTCTAATCTACTGTGTGCCTAAGAACTAGTACTACGAAAATTTATCTTAGTGTGAACTGTTTTTTCAGTTTGGAAACTTAATGAAAGATTAGAGACGGGTAAATGATGTGTGTAAAAACAGCTGGAACTCAGTTGATGTTTTTGAAGCTAAAATGTGTAGACTATTTTACATGTTATTTTGTAGGGAGATATTGGATGTGTATACAAAGATTGTTAGTGATATTTATTACTGTAATGAAACAATAGTAGGTAAAATCAAGGTAGTATTTTGTATTTTGAAAATTAGGAATGTGGGACACAATACCCACTTGTACAGCCGTTGTTTAAGACCTTATGTCTTGCAGTTTTATAATTAAGTAGTTCTAATCTGTTGTAGGATCTCGATTCTTAAATGTTTCTATTGTTAGACTGAAATTTGGAAAGGGAGGGCAACTTAACAGTTGTAATCTTTGGTAACCAAAGAAGCCTTGAACTCCTACAGTTAACTTGAAAATCAGAATGTTGCTGAAAATTGGTTAAACACGCAACACATTTCCCCCGCCCCCTTAGAAGTCGCAGTTGCACAGAGATGCCATTTTATTGCATGAGATGTAGTCAGTGGTTATCTACTGTTTTAAAAATATTTTCTGTTTGTTGGCTTTCACTTTCTGAAAGAAAGCTTAACCTTATTTTCCCTCTCTATTGGTTTTAGCCTTCTTTTATGCAGCCTTCTCATTTGCCTCTATAAAGAAATTATTACAAAACCCCTGGATATAACAACGTAGACTGCTTATCTTACTGTATAAGTTGCTCTTGGGGAAAAAAAATCTGCTTTGTGGTTTTTAATGACATTGTCATGAAACTGAAGATAACTTCTTTGACAGTGTGGTGTTATTCTACAGAATCCTCCAAGTTTGATTTTGAAATTTCTTTCTGAGGCTGCAGTTCTGTTTTTGTGCATTGTCAGTGATATATCCAATTTTAGGGCTTTTTGCCTACTTACCTCCATTATGCTTTTACAGGTACTGCTCTTCGTTATGCCAGCTTGTTTTTTGCATGGCTGTGCTCTAAACTGAATTTGTAAAATTACCTATATTTTTTAAAGAGGAAAACTTTCCATTTTTTTTCCAGCTGGGTCACTTCACAGATCTGTTTCATAAAGTAACAATGTAAGCAGTTAAATTGGCATAACTTGGGTCAAAAAAAAAAAGTCTTAAAATGGATCTGCTTCTGACAGAATAATAAGGAGGAATTACAGCCTAATGGTAGGATATGATAAATGGTGGTATCTGAGGTTCTCTGATATTATAAAATAGAACTCATATATCACAGATTCAGTGGGAAAATGTTCTTTAATAGTATTTCATGAATGTGACAGGTTGAGAAGCCTGATTTATTGATGCTTGTTGCCTTGTTTCTGGTATTGGAGCTTTTGCCTGCTTTGCCTGCATTCTGTAAGTGAGGTGAATGAACTAAAATAATGCTGATGTTTTTCCTTGTCTTATTGACTAAGACATCATGCAGATTTTGCTGTATAGATAACTGTTTCATGAGAGAGACTAAGAACAGTCTACTACGACAAATTTCAGAGAGTCTTACCATCTGAAATTTTAAGTGAAGTGTCCTGGAAAGATGAACAGAATCAACAGATGTTTAAGACTGTAGGAAGTAGAAGACAGTACATACTTCCTTTGTGCAGTGTTCTCTGTTTTGTTACTTTCCCAGTCTGACAGTTGCACAAAAACAAGGGAGAAACATTTTAAAAATAGTAAGTGTTTGAGGAACCAGAAAATGTGCAGTGGTGGTTGGATTGCTAAACCCAAATGTAACTTAGCTTTGTTGAAACTCACAAGTTTACAAGTCGAGGTCATAATTTTCTTCATGTAACTCCCCATAGAGCAGTTTGAGCTGTGTAACGATTTGAAATCTGCTGATTAAGATGCCCTGTAATATCTTCTGTGTAGAAGGACCTCTGTTCCTAGTGATAGGTGAAGATGTGCCTTTGTGGACCAAGTGAACTAAGTTACTAGCTTTCTTGCAAGAAAAGTTACACTGTGTTTCAGTCTTCCTTGCTCTTTTCTGATATTTTTAAAGTGTTTCTTTTGCAGTGTTTTAGGAGAAATTTTGATTTAGATACCTTGGAAGATTCCTTGACATCAAGAGCTAATGCAGCCTGTCAGAGACAGCTTTAGAAAGCCTGTAAATATTTTTATTCTGCTTCTGTTAGGTACTTGGATGTTTGAAATGAGAAATTTCAATTCACAAGAGAAATCTTCTGAAATGTTAAAATGAGGTAATGATGCTGATTGACTAGGGAACTAAAAGTGAGGTTTCATGAGGCAGCTGTGCAATCTGAAGTGTTGTCATCTTTCTTGGGCCCAGCTGTACTTTTGTGACTCATTGTGGACTGGTGTTGACTTTTATCTCGACTCCGGTATTGTTCAGCATGCTAAACAGATAGAAAACTGTTTTGCTTTTTTCCTGCCAGGATAGGAGACTGAACTCATCAGGGGATTAGAGGAGCATTGCAGTTGGCTAACTGAAAGCAATTATTCCTTTGACAACATCAGCTGACAGCAACCACTAAGTTGGTCTGATTATCTCATGAAATATGAGCTTGAGATACTTTAGGGAGTTCTAGATAGTCACCCACAGGATTTGGTAGGCTGAGGGAAGAGGATGTAACTGAAGACGGTGGTGTGATAGATCAGTGGAGTTCCCCTGGAGATCTTGAAGACCAAAGTAGGTGGACCAAGAATAGAGTCTGATGACGCAGTTGTATATATAAATATAGTTCAGCATTTCCTTTCTTAATAGACTGTGGCAGTGACAGGAATATGTACTGTCCTTGAATATTTAATGAAAGCTCCTGGAGGTTATTGGAGTATCTGGTATGACTCTGCCAGTCAAATCCAGTTTTGTAAACTCTTGGGAGCTGAGGGTAGCTTGGCCCAACCACTTATTTTGAGGAAAGTTTCTTAATAACCTAAGAGTTTGCCAGCTTATGATTTATATCCAGCCATTGTTTTTAAACTTTCCTTTTTTTTTTTTTTGACGATCTGATATTGAATCAGACCAGACAAATGAACTTTAATTTTATGGGGAAGCATGCATGTCAGAATCCTAGACTACGGAATAATCTGTATTTATTCTGTGTGCTAAACTAGTTTGTATACAGACAAGTCTCATAACTCTTTTCATGTGCTTTCAGTGTGACAAAAGTAGCATCAATGCAAGTTACCATGTCTTGCCTCCTATCACTGTGTTTTTTCGTTACTTGTTTAACCCCTGAGATGCTAATGAGGAATTTCTTACTGATACCCAAGATGTTGATCTGAGAAGACTTTCTTTTTATATGAGCTACACAAAGACTCTGGGCCTTATGTGACCCAATGACCTACAGATAATTATAATATTAATTTCCTACTTGAGCTTTACCGTTGTCATTGCCTCTGTTGTTTGTGTTAAATCTTAATCAGTTATTAAATAGACAATACTTCAAAAAACAGTAGCAATTTTACTGTTTCTTCTATTGTAATTATATGCTTGTAGTTACATAGTTAAGGAAATAAGAGAAATACCTATTAGACTGATGGGATCATCATGTGAAATGTAAAATTGTCATGTTAATATTTGGTGGGCCTTTAAAGGTTTTTCAGTTTCTTCTGTGCTAATACCAAATAAATGACCCTTGAAAGACCTCTCAATTAATTGCATTAGGAGAAGTTGTGAATTTTAACAGTCCAATCTGTTGCACATGAAGCTATTTGCTAGTATAAGGTTTGTTTATGGTTAGATATTCTATGAATCTACTTTCTATCATGTAGAATTCTGTTTATTTCAAATTTAAGCACTTGTATCATCTCATTGCTAGTAATTCATGAGACTGACAGGCAGCAAAGCTCTGTAGTATGTTTCCTATCTTATTTGCAACATTTTTGAATAGTAGGTTAACTGAAAAATTTCAGCTGGGAGAGACTGTGATTCCCATGCACTAGATGATTCTGATACACTGAGGTTTTTTTTGAATGCTTTCACAGTAGTTTACATGAAACACGGTCTGTCCTGATTTTTTCGTGAGCTGTGTCTGTAGTGTTTGTTTGGCAGCTGCTCTGTTGATTCTAAAGTATTGGCTGCCTTTTAGACTGAATTCAAGGAATAATGTTCTTAAAATTAAACCCTAGTTTTAGGAATTTTTACCTCCATCCTATGTCTGTCTTACTGGCAAAATGGCGTTTGTCATCTGTGTTTACGTACCTTTTCTTTTTTTTCCTGGTCCTTCGTAATAAATTTTCCTCTTCCTTATGCATGTGTGCTTTTCTTACTTTCCTTCATCCAAACTTTACAGTTTATTACTGTATAAATCTATGGAGCTTCATCCTTAAAAGTTTAGCACAGGACACCTAGTGATAAATAAAGTGCAGTGTCACCAATCTTATTTGTACTGACCTTTTCGTTCCAGTTTCTCCATGCCTTGTCTTACTTAGACTGTAAGCTCATCAGTGCAGTGAGTGTTTGGTTTTATGTTGAAACTTTTGTCATTTAAAGCTGAACAGAAAGTCACTGCATTTTTTTTTTTTGAAACAAACTGCCTTCTGGTTCTGGGTGAGATTGAGTGTTGATGTCTAAAATAGTGAGTTGTTAGGGGATGAGACTATTAGGATTTTGACAGGTATCTGTGGCCCTGCAAGTTCCTGTATTGATGTTCCATTAAAAAACCCCCATGTAATACCATGTTGTCAGCTGCTAATACTGTTGTATACTCTTAGCCAATGTACTATTTTAAGAATCTTCTTCCTGGAGATAACAGCTGGGAAAAGATTGCTAGTCTTCCAGATGTTCAGTGTTTGACAGCCATAATTAAATGCAAAAAAACTCTTTGGAAAATAAATTAGTAGTAGTGAATTGGCAGCACTAAGGATGAGAATCCTTTAAGAAAGAAGAAGCCTTAAAGTTGGTGTAATTTACTTGCATTGGAAATTCAAGTTACTCTGGATTCTTATTTAAAATAAAGAGCAGGGAACAAAACATATAGCTCAGATCAGAACATGCTGTCTACATACAGCTAGGCAAAGCATTCAGACTTCTAAATGTTCTTTGGGGAAATAATTGGATTCTGTGCAACTCATTTGATATTTTAAGTATATGTATAGCTTTTTCGCAGTACATACTTAAGAATTTGAGTACGACTTGATATATCAATAACTTAACATATCCTTGCCTAAACTCTTAAGAATGTTATGGTTTTGCCATTCTTATGTAGTATAGAACTACTACTTTGTATTGTATGAAAAATGAGTACTGTTGCCTTAAAGGAACATCTAAAACCTGGAAAGAGACTGTTACTTCCTATTTTTGCTCTGTATCAATTTTCTTAACTTCAATTGTGTAGGTTATCAAGTTTAAAAAAATCAGTTTCACCAATTTCACTAGCAAGCTGAATATATGTGTGTATTTATATATATATGCATGTGCATATAAATACATGTTTTATATAAAATATGTGATGTTATATATTGTATAATATTATGCATTAATAAAATATGATGGTTATACTGAATATAATTTATACACACACATATATGTAAAAATCTCAATAGTAATTCATCTCAGTATGATCCCAAGTTTCAAATGTTTACTAGTACTGTAATTGAGTGAGTTAAGGGTAAACCTTCTGGCTTTGAAAGTCCAAGCTACAATCTGTCATGGCAGAGAATATACTTAACAGGAAAAAAAAAATTAGTTTTGACAACCATTGTCACTATCACCCAAATAACCACTCTTCTCGAGTAGCTGTCCAGGTTCATTACTCATTTTTTGGGTGGCCATAAATGTCATTGTTCCTCTCTTGCCCTTTCTCTTTCTGGATTCAGGGGAATTGAAATTTTTTTAGGGTTCATTCATTTTTACTTGCTCTCTTACTTTTAATGTCTGAAGGTGTAGATGCTCTTAGGTGTCTACTTCTCAAAATTTGTCCAGTAGTTTTCCATTTTATTTCCAGACCCATTTAACTTATTTATTAAGTCTGATATGTACACAGTTTGTCATTAACCTGTAGCAGTCAAACTATGGAATCCAGATTAAGGAAGACTCAGTTTTTCCCAATCGTATGTTCTCCCAGACAGAAACAATGACTTTACCTCTCTCTCTATACCTCGAAATTTATTAATACATCATTTTCTCTTAAGAACTTTAAACATCTCAGTTAAATCAGGCATTTACTCCTATTTGGCTACTGCTCAATCTGTAGTACTCCTGCTATTTAAAGAATGCCTGTTTAGAGCAACATTCACATCTTAGTTTAGGATTCAAGTGTCTATTCAATGTGCATCTGAATCAAGTGTGAGTAGAATGCTTGTGCTTGGAAATGTTAATATCACTTCTACTGAGGTGGTACCACTGAAATGGTGATATCACTTCTACTTTGCTGAGAGAATTAAGATGTACGGCTTGAGTATCTTGATAAATCTCTTCAGGAAAACTACTTGATATGGTTCAGTTTGTTTTGAGACTGTTCAAGTTGCTCGTGATTATCGCTTAAAGTAATTGGGGAAAATGATGTATCCCATCAGGTAGAATTAAGTTAAATAATAACAAAACTCTAGATGAGCATAACAATGCTTGTCCTAGTGTTGATGCAAAGCTGTGGCAACAGAGCTGCATCTTCAAGTATTTCTTAACTGAAAATCCAAAAGAATTCTTACTGTACAACTTTACAGCAACTAATAACAAAATGAAAATGAGTTTTAACATAGGTTGTTGAATTAGGTGTCTTTACATATGAAGCTAGCCAGCTACTGTTTTAGAAATGATGCAATTCTGTTTCAGTATTGGTCATGCAGAATAGATTTGCACTTAGGCATCTGCTGTGAATGTAGTCATAATCTGACATCGATTAAAAAAAGACATTTTTTATGCTAGAAGGGCATTGCTGAGAAGAAGCATAAAGATTTGGGAGTGAAAGCACTGTGGAAAGGGCTCTTGTGAAAAAGGAAGGCAAGGTTGAATGGTAGATAAAAAAGGGAAGGAAATCTAGTGTATTTGTGGAACCAAGAAGTTGTATCCTGTTTCTCTTTTCAATATTATTAACTATGGTGCTGGAGAACTTGTTTACTCTTTGGGGATGGCATCACTACATAGTTTGTAAGATTCTTTCCCTTTTTTCTTTCCTGCATTTTTATTTTTCTGTGAGCATCCATTCCCTCATTCTATTCGTGAGTGTCAGCTTCTGTTATGCCTGACCTTGTATGCCTTGCTCAGAGGCCATATAGTTATACCTAAATGCAAGATTTTCTCTGCAGCAGATTGTGAAATGCCAGATCTACTTTTCGTCTATTTTGGGAAGCTATTGCGAGCTTTAAGTCACAATTTGAGGGAGAGTGTTACTTATTAGTCGCACAGAAAGTCTTCAATTATTTCTTCCTTAAAAAATGGAGATGTTTAATTTTGTTCTATAAATGAATATATACATATATTTTTTACAGCTCTGGTTTTATTTGATAGATCAATTCCTGTGTTTCTGGAATCACCAGTTTCTTCAAAAGCTGTTACTCCACCATTAATCTTAACTGAAAGCTGATTTTAAGCATTGCAAAAAGGAGGGTCAATATTTTGACTGATTTGAGAGAGTATGCATGTTTCAGTTATGCCTAACTAGATTTGCTTGTGATTTTTCAATTGCTGCGTGAAGAAGTGTGAATAGGAAAAGCCATATGGAGTTCATGAAGCTGATGTGTGAAGTTTTTTTTACAGCAGAAACAAATGTAGAGATTTAAGGAAAATTCTGTGTAATAGAACATAAATACCTGCTGTTTCTCTACTGGCTAGAAAAAGGTATTGTACTAATTAGGCCATTCCTTTGCTAAAAACAGGCACTTAACAGCTTATTTCACTTGGGACAAGCAATGAAAACTCTGCCAATATATCCTCCTCTTTACAGAGGGAGTGCAGTTGTACAGTTCTTCGTACTGTTACACATCTTACATGACTCTTGATGATAAATGGGTTTAGATGTAAAATGGTGTTTTCTGTTTCTTTTGGTAGTAGCATAACAAGCTGTTCTTCTAGCTGTATTATGCTCATATGTATTATGCTTTTTATGCTGTTCACACTTCTGTGAGAAACTTGTAAAACTAGCACGTTTGTACGTCAGGATTTTTTTCTCATGTGAAATCATGCTCTTGAATTTCTTTATGTGGAAATAGATTGTATTAGTGAAATATTTATGGTTTAAACATTAGCTAGATTGGGTCCTATTGAATTAGAAATGTCTGCTTTCTAGTGAGAAAAGAGACGTCTTAAACTGCGTAAAGGAAATATGCTTATATTAATGTTAGCTCCTTTAGTCCTCAAACTTTAAGGCACAGAAGTGCCTAAGGCACAGAAGCCAATTCATAGAAGTTTTGTAGTTGCTGTGTACGCAAAACTTCCTGCCAGATTCTAAGGCGTAATAGTGCTTTTCTAATGAAGGACTAGCACAAGAACATTATAGTATGAATACAGTCATCATCTTCTATAAAAATAAGAGAATACAAAACCTGTGCTGGAGTGCATTAATGAGAGTCTAAAAAGGATTTTCTTGCCTGCTGGTGAAAAGCTTAGAGCACAGTAGAAGAGGATTGGTCTCAGAATCGTTAGTGCAGATTACCAGAACTGTACTATCACTAGATGCATGTTTTTTCTGTCTATCTAAGGCAATTAACGTGGATGTAAGCCAAGCAGTGAAATGTTGTGAATTAAAAAGATTCTGTTAAAAGTAATTATTTATTTAATATTAGATACTTGATTTAGAAATAGGTGCAAAAGCTGTTTTGAAGACACCAGCCATGAAAAAGCTGATAAAAAAGGTCTTAGCTTAAAGATTAGCTTGCTTGTTACACATTCCAGTATAAATATTTCACTGTATTTTTGATAATTCAATTTTGTGTGGCTGTAAAATTTAAGTATTAACGTACAGAATGCTGTTCACAGGATGAGAAGTTATACTATGAATTTACTAGGGCTAAGACTGCTTATGTGGTGTTAATTCAACTTCTTTGTATGTTGGGTGAAAGTACTGGATCACTTAGTTTCATACTCTCTCTTTTGAATAACTTTAACGCTGCTTTTTATTAATGGAAACGAAAATAGCTGATTCTAAATGTGATGGTGATATGCACCCACATAGTGTATGGGTAGAATTAAAAGTTTTTGATTCATTGTACCAATGTCTGCCATCTGAGCTAGTAAACAAACAAAAAATGATAGTGAGTTGTCATTGCCTGTGGCTCTAGTGATGCTTTGCCTAAAGGTCTCATGATCCTTTTCAGCAAAAGGAGTGATTGCTACTCAGTCTTTTGCTTCCAGGGACTGGAGGAATGTACGCTTTTCTGCAGAGTTGTAGCAGCAAACTCAGTACTGAAAAATTAGCACTGAAACAGGGAGAGGGTCTGTTGCAAGGATGAGGGGAAAGTTCTTTTACAAGAGGAGAAGAGCTCGACTTGTTTAATTTTGTTGAGTCCTGAGGAGATACAGTTGTCATCTAACTAATATACACATTTCTTGTGAAAGGATAGAGGGTGGCAAAGGTGGGAATACATATCTAAGCTGAAAGCTATTATAGGTCCAAGAGCAAGTGAGTACAAACTAGTCTCAAATATATTTAGGAAGGAACTTAAGAGGATGTTCCTAAGCACTGGAGCAGTGAGGAGTAGCTTTCTATTAGGATTTCTCTATTGCAGCTCTCAACTACTTTCATGAAAGGAAATAAACAACTTGGTGGTTATGATAGCAGTGTCTGGGCTTTGTGACCCAAAAGCTGTCATCCGTTCCTAGAAAGAAAGGTGCTAGTGAGGGCATCTCATAAGATCATATGCGAAGTCTTTTCATCAAACCATATATATGGCTTTGCTGAATAATTTCTGGCAACCTTCGTCTGGAGATACAAAATAGATTTCCTGATTTTTCACTTTCTGTGATGGCCCGTGTGTTTGGTAGGAGCAAACTAGATAGGATATACCAAATTCTTGCTATAGAATATTTCATCCTACTTGATTTGACAGTACTTTTATAATAAAAGTCTATTTGAGATGCTTTTCTTCATCTCAAGTATCAGTCACCCTGTCTCTAACTTGAAACTAGTTGTACACTCTGCGATGACTCCTTACTGGAAGAATGAAGTATTTTCTTTCAATGTCTTGAGTCTGAAAGATTGAGATTAGGAGTGACAGTGCCACAGGTATTCTGCATAATCTCTCTTTAAAAGCTTTGCGTGTAATGCATTGTCAAATATACACTAATAATTCGTTGAAACAGTGGTTTTTTTAATGGAAATGTGTTGTTATTGAAGAAATGCAATTACTTATAGTTGTATCACAAAATCACAAAAATCCCTTTCCTTCTAGACATAACATATAATTATTGTTGTTTTTTCTCCAGCCCAGTGTATTAATTGTAAGCTATAAGGAACATTCAAAATCAGCTTCTCAGTTTGGACCTTATAAACAAGCAGAATGGCGGCCTGACAGCACCATGATAGCTGTTTCAGTAAGTAGGATTTTCTTTATTTATATTGTGGTTAAACTATTGTAAAGAAAATTTTCTGTTACAAGTCTCCATGCAGAGACTTGCAGGCTGTATATACATTTAACTGAAACGTATCTCATGCATATATATATAATACTACCCAGTTTTTTAGGATGACTAAATGAAAATTGCTTAAGCTTTATTTTTTCCCTGAAGAATTGCAGTTCTTTGTTTTAAAACAATGTTCAGATGCACTGGCTAGAGTTGACCAAGCCATCTCATTACTTTAGTAATCTGGTCATGAAGAATAAACACAATCCTTTCTGTAGGGATTTTAAAGACAAGGCATGTGAATGAAAGAAATAGCTGAGGTGGAATTAGGTGACATAAGCATGTTTAGTCTGACAAATTGTAAGGGTTTGCAGGTCTTCCAGAAAGGTGAATCTAAAGAGGATGAAGCTATGGCTTTATTAAGTGTGGGAGTGGTATGTAATGTTGATTTAAAAAAAACCAAACAAATGAAAAAAACAATGAGGCCCTGAGAACATAGAAGCAAAGGTAGTGATCAGTGTCATAGGTGATGCATAGACTTTTACTTCTGTTAAGGGTCTGAAAGGAGTAGACGAAATCTTGTTTTACATATGGGGAAAAAAAATCTTTGGGATGATGGTCAATGGCTAGTGCTGTGCTTACAGCAGCGAGGTGAACAATTTCCACATCAGCATTTAAAAAATGAATCAGCAGAGCAAGATCCCCACAGCAAAGGTATGAGTAGTTGAGATTTTAGGAGTCAGAATGTGGAATGATGCCCTTGGTGACTGTTGGTATGTTTGAGATTAATCTTGATTTATTTAATTTAGGTATATTTCTTTTTGTAGCTTTTTAAATCAAGGCTGTTGTGTGTAAGGTTTTCTTGTGAGAAAGTGCAGAAGAGAAGAATGAAATCATTAAAATTCCTCATCAAAAGTTGGTATGTGGAATTACAAATTGAATAATAACTGCTGTATCTGTTGGTACAGTGACTTTATCTCCTAATATAAACAGTCTTTTGTACTTGAAATGATGCCTGTAGTGCCTTGTATAGTGCCCTTTAACCACACAGACATTGTTATCTTAGTGGAAAATACCTCAGATGATTTGTGAGATAGTTCCTGTCTCTACCATTGTCTTCATGACTCTATGTAAATCATCTAAACTTCCTGTGCTCCAGTTTTCTTATGTGTAATCCTGGAATAGACTTCACTGAGTGGCAGGTTTATAGTGTTCAAAATACCTAAAAGGATCTGATGAAACCACTCCTGTTAATGTCAGATTATATCTTCAGAACATAAATGCTAATACTGAACAGCAAAGGCAAAAAGAAGACTTTTGTAAGATTTATCACAAATAACTAAAGAATTCTTCTATTTTATAATGCAGCATATAATCGTATGTAAACTGTCTAAAGTAGTTCAGAAGAGATTGTTTGTTATATTGAATTAATTTGTGTAATATGTTATCTCTGTGGTGCTGGCATCTATTTGCTCAAGAGACCTTACGTTTCAGCTGAGAATCAGACTAGCTTTAGTTTCCGCTGGTTAAGTTATTTAGTGTTAGTTTACTTAGTGTTATTTAGCTTAGTGTTCTTTATGGCAGGTGATGTTGGAATCTAAATGTCCATATCTTAAAGTCTGAGTTCGTAAACTTAAGTTTCACAAACTAAAATTCAGAATGGTCAAGTGGTTGTCAAAGGACTGAATTTCATGAGGTTACTGATATCCTTCAAGTTTCTCATGCTTACATAGCATCTCCTATGTGTAATTATATATTCAAACATGTTATGTTTGCTTGAACACCACCTTTCTTTAGTTTTTTTGTTATAGAGAGAAAGGCAGCTTTGGAGGCTTAAGGAGGAAGATGGTCTTAAGTGATGCTTTTCTCCCCAAATAAAAGATGTAGTGAACTTTCTTTCCTAGAGAATAAATATTTTCTCCCTTTTTTGTGACTTGGATCTGTGAACTTGAACTAGATCGAAGTGCTTCAATGTAGAAAAGTATATAAGAGATCTGAATCCTTCCGCTGCTTCAGTCAGTCTTTTAATAGTCTACTCTTCTGCATCGATCCCCATAGCTAAATTGGAGTGTTATTAAACATCATAGCATATGAGAAACGATATAGTGAAATTGGCTCTGAGGCAATTGATGGTTACACTTCAATCTGTAAGAAGATGCCATGTTGATGACAATCTGAGATGGGAGTGATCAGGGAACAGGTGACACTGATGCTAACTTTAGTGAGTTTCCTTGTCAGGCAGACATTTCTAAAGCCATGTAGAAACCCAGCTGAATGAATATGATCAGTTTGCAGCAAGTGCATGGTAGAATACTTTTACAATTCACATGACTATTCATGGAATTTGAGGCTCTGCTTAGAAACAAACCTGTGACAATAGCAACTTCTACTTTGGATAGAGTTCAGAAAGGCCTTTGTATCTTAATATCAGTATAAAGATACTTCACAGTATTGTTTTACTTCTCCTTCCAGTATAAGATAACTTACAGGTTCAATATTTAATGATGTAATGGAAAATACCTGTAAAGGTGTTAGAAATGAGTGTATGTTTCTTTACTATGTAGTACCTGAACATTATTTTACTGCATAGGGAAAAGCTTCCACTTATTTTCAGGCTGTCTCAAGATCAACACTATTGTACCTATTTCATTCTTGCACAAGAAACATATTTGCTTTGAATGAGAATTATGTTTTCTTAAATACATTCCTGGACCTTGTTTGAAGCTGAAACACTAAATTTCTTTCATTATAAAGCAATAGGTTTGAGTAGGGGGGAAAAATGTCTCCCCACCCCCCAAACTGCTGAACTAACCTAACAAGAGTGTTTCCCTGTATTGGAAGAAAGGGAAACCAACCCTACAAAGCAACTTGAAACCATTCATTTCACTGCTGCTTGTCTTCATAGTGCTTTGAGTGCATGCCCAACACCTATTAAAATGTTTGGACAGAAACGCTATTGAACTGGATTGCATTTGCCAATTTATCTGAAGGATAAGCTCATGCTTTTAAAAACTAGTATCTCCTAATTTTGGACAACTAACCTTATTGGTCACTTGGCTGTCCTGTATTTATACAAATGCTGGGTGAGCTTCTAGTCCTGACTGGAACATCTGATAACTAAGTGATTGGTATTTGTTCTCCAGTTAGTGTTATAATTTGAAGTCACTATTCCAGAATAACAGAATATGACTTGGGCTTGAATTATGAAAATTTTTCCAGACACAGACAGGTTTTTAAAGGTGTTGTGGTACCTAATGATACTGGGTGATGTTGGGATTTTTTTAAAGCCTACTGGGGTAACTAACACTGAGAGTCAGTGCCTTGCTGCTGTGCACTCTGTGGTGTCTGTCAGTGTTTGAATTTGCTCTGAATGCCTGATATACTTTATTAGATGCCTTTTGTATTAACTCTCTCTTTTAGTGGAAATTAGGTATCTACGTTTTTGACTATCTGAGGTAGCTGTCTATTTTTATGTATTTAAATCAACGTAAATCAGAATAAAATCTCCTCTGGGCACATACATTTAACTGTTTTTCCTGTTTTCTCCCTACTGAGTAATCTGTACAGTGGATTTTAAAGAGTAGTATGGATTTTATCAACAATGAATTTCAAGGGACAGGTTTTTAATATATCTGAAACTGATATGAGTGTATGTTTGTCTGCAATGAATGAGACTCATACAGAAATCACAAGTCTGTATAAATTTTATATACCAAGATAGATTAGATATATATTTTATCAGTGTTTCTGTTTCAGACTGCAAATGGATACATCTTATTTTTTGAAATTCCATCAGCAAGAGACAAGTATCTTTATGAGCCTATGTATCCCAAGTAAGTATTTAAATTTTTCTTTGCTTCCCTACAATATAGAAAGTATGACTAGCCAAGTCTTAAGTGGATTTCATGATTAGAAAAAAACTGTTCTTTCAAAGTAGGTTTTAAGACTTGATGGATATGTGAAGTATCATTCTTCTGAGTTAAAGTCAGTTCAGAGGAGAACTTGAGTCTAATTGGTGTGCTGTGCACTGGTAAGATTCCTTAACTCCCCTTTGTCAGCAGCAAAATCTCTCAACAGCAGCGTTATAATGGCCTTATTTTGTAACTGATATAAGGCAATCTGTTTAATTCATGTATTCAGGCTTTAATAGTTGCTTTTGAGTAGCTCAGTTGAATAAACCATGTTTCTTAAGAACTGATAGGGTGAAATCCTTTTTATAGATTCCTCTCCTCACCCCAACTTTTTGGTAATTTAGAGACTTTTAAGACAAGTTGGGAAGAAATTCTAAATATTTTTGAAAGAATATGAAATATCTTCAGTAAAAAGTATAGGTATTTTAACTGTATCGTGTTATGTTGACATGATCATCTTATTTTCCTTATTGTGAACCAGAGAATACTTTTTATTTTTTTAAATGTGGCTGTACATTGAAGGTATTTCTGATTGGCTTTTAATAGAATTTGGCAAAATTATAAATTGCTTATGAGAGAAATTAAAACCTTAAGGGGTGTGTTCATGTGTGTGTGTCTATGTTTAGGCAGAATCTGTAATCATTGTTTGAATCAAATTTGTCCAGGGCAATAGTAAAACACTTATTTCTCATTGGCTAGAAACTACTTTTTTAAATATATCTGAAACTTGACATTTGAAACCATGATGTGGCTTGTTTCAGGCGAATTCTGAAAAATAAAGCATAATACCAAGAAGCCAGCAAGAATTTCACTGGGCAGTTAAGAATTCATATCCGAGCCCTTGTTTTAGGGATGCAGTTTTTCTTTTTTCAAGTGTTAGCCATTCAAAATTGTATTTGAATATTTTTTGAATTTTTTGTCTGAAATACATGAGATCTCATGTTAAGTAAATTTTTTGTCCTGTAAACCAGAAGCTAAATTATATACCTGCAATATTGTGATAATGCTAGTCAATTTAATTTTAAGTTCTTTTTAGTATTCTTAAAACAAAATAAAGTAGAGTGGATGGAGTGATGTTTCCAAGTGGACAGCTGTGAGTGTTACTGGATAACGTATGATGTCATGTAAGAGCAGAACATTCCTGTTTTAAACCGTAACTGTTAAACCATGAACACTGAAAAATTGAATGCTCATGAAGACCTGGATTTTTTTCAATCACGTAATTCTGTTACAAGTGCTTTTAAGGAAAAATGACTTGGCAGGTATTAAATGATTTCCAAATGCATTTCTGCTTTATTAAGTAGAAGATTATGTGCACATGTGCGTCATTATCATTATGCATCTTTTTGCCTCTGAAATAGCCCTCAAAGCTCTGGAATTAAGTGGAATTTAATTAATTAATTGGAAAGCATAATACAACAATACCAATGACTTGCCTCTTGTGAGACCCGAACAGCATCCTTCAAACTGACTTTTTATGTCTAACTTGCTGCCTTTAAAAAAATAAATAAATAAAAAGAGAGAGAGGGAGCAGAGAAGCATAACCTGCTAAAAACCTGTTGAAGTGAATAACAGGATAGTTTATCTTCAGCTGTACGTAATATACAAGACTAAACAGGAATTGATGGTATGTTACTCTTGTTCTGTTAGGATTGTATTTTTAATTGTTCTTTTATTTGTAAAATCTGAAAATATATGGAAATATGTATAAAATTGCAGTAAGGGTTAAAACAGGCTAACTTGTTTTCAGTTTGCATGTAGGAGGCTTTAAAAATAAACTTTCATCAAACGGTGAGTAATTGGTCCACCTTTATAGAAAATATTGATTGATTTGTGTTGTCAAGCTACAGGCTTATATTATGAAAGATGTCTTTCTGTTAGCTGGGCTTTATGTTGAAGGGTGAGGATTTAGAGATATTTATGTAGCCCAAAAGGATAATAATGCTAATTCAGTGGCTATATAAGAGAAGGTGTTTGTCCCTAGGGTGGTTATGATAGGTTGCTCACAATCTCCTAACACTAGTGCATATGCTTAAGAAGATAAATGATCTCACTGAACTTATTGGCATTGCTTGTTGGCCTATATTTAGCCCTCAAGTTTGCAAACTTGCACAAAATTACTACTATTTGGCTTGTGTTAGATCACAAGAAAGATACAAACCTAATAGGATTTGTCTGTGAATTAATTGGATTAACCTCAAATTATTCTACAAGCTATTATGATTGCATGAAGTTTTTTTTAGGCTGCAGGGCTCTGACTGCAGACAATTTCATTAATTCAGCTTTATAGTTTTTCCTTTAAGGATCAAATATTAAAACAAAACCAAATAAAAACTCCCAAATCCTAGATCTGAAACTTGAACTTTCTTCTGGGATGTGTTTATTTTCCAAAGAGGGAGTACTTGGATTTTATTTCTAGTGGACTGAACAATATTGTAGGAATTTGGTTAACTTTGAGACCACTGAAAATCAGTGAGTGGCCTCATACTTGGTTTAATATTGTGCTTGAAAGGAGTCGTATTACTGTGTTCTCCCACTGTAGCAGCATGTTCTTGGCCTCTTTCTGCATGTTGGCAATAGTGACCGTGCAGCTGTGCCTTGAGTCAAATCAGGCTGCTGATCTGATGGTGAAACTAAACAGGCTCCTTTTCCTTCTCCCTCTTTGCAAGTGTCAAATGAGCAGATTCTTAAGCTTATGAGTGATAGGGGAGGCAAGGAGAGAAAAGAAACAAGTGGCAGGACCTCCCTCTCCTTCCGTGGCATACAAAGGACAGTTCTACGTATTATGGCTGGCTAGTGTCATATTTTAAAGTGGCTTTCTGTGTTATGGAAGAAGTCTTCTAAACTCTTGCTTCTAAAGATGTGAAGCTTTTGGTATATTGCATGGTTTCAACTTCTGAGGGTTTTCTGTCCTTTTATTATCAATATGATACTGGGCAGTGTCTCACAAGCTTTTGGAGACGAGTCAGTATAAGCAATGAAATGGATGGACAACAGGTTTCAATTGTGGGTGTACGCACCTTGTGTGTCTGAGGTAGAAGAGGATTTTTGGCTACAACTCTTCTCTTTGACCACTGCAGCACACCAGAAGATTAAGAGATACTGTAGAATATCTTCACTTTTTTTTGCCTAATGGACACACTTGTGGCAGTGTTTCTAAATGTTCTGACTCTTTCTAGGTTTCAAAAATTCTGAACAGCTTCAAGTTTTGCTTAATGGTGATGCTATGTCCCTGTCTACTAATTTCTTGTAATTTTTTTTGTCTCAGAAAAACAATTAAGCTGCATGGGAGGTTGTGAGAAGTATTAGGAACGCTTTGGCTGATTATAACTATATATGCATTACAGCATGTCTGTTGGAGGTTGGAGGACTTCTCTCCCCTGCTATTGTTTGTGTAGAAACAGGTAGAATTGGAGACTAGGAAAACTGATTTCCTGTTCAAAAAATGCTCATTAGGCATGACTTCCTGCTTTTCACAACAACCTATTGTAATGATCTTTATATTCTGAAATCCATTGTTTTAATGGAAGTGCTGGGCATAAAGATTAACAAAGCTTGCTGCTGGAGCCCACAAAACCTTTTTCATTTGTTTTATCAATATCTGAGGGCATAGCTTTTATGAAACTGAGGCTGCATGAAATACTTTAAGATGACTGAATGAGAAGCTTTTTTTAAATATGTATAAGCATCTTATGTCTTTTGAGGCTTGTGATCAGTTTCAAATGTACTAAAGTAGATAGGGTGAACGTTAAGGAACTGTTCAGTATTATGCACATAAAATGTAAAGTAAGAATAATGTGGTAAAATTAATGCTTGTATCATAAGAACAGTATTCTGCCATCAACTTGGAATATGTTTCCAAAGAAGAAAGGAAGCTTTTGGGATGTCTCCTGGAGCTGCTTGATAACTTTTTTGTCAAATTGTAATATTTTAGGAAAGTTATTAATGGAGGAAATATTTTTGTCTATGTCGTAATTTAGCTAGGAATTGCTAGTCCATTCTTGGAGTTGAGTGCTCAGTGAAAAACCTAACCTATCCTGCTTAATTTGTTAGAATAAAATCAGGGAAAAAAGTAGTAATTGGCTTTCAGATTGAGCCAGAATATTCTGCATTTTTTTTCCAGCTCTTAGAAACTTTGTTCCAGTTCAGAGCAGACTTGGAACAGTTTCACTGTTGGCCACTAGCCCACATTCTGAGATACTTTTCCTTAAGTGAACATAAACAGAGAGTCCTGCTTCAGTTAATTCAGTCTGTTTTTACCACCATATTAAAAACAAAACAAAAAAAGCAAAATTAAAATATGAAGAAATATATGTATGGTGAGATAGCCCCTAACTCTACACAGTATAAAAGTGGTATATATGCATGCAAATTTGTAACTTCATAAGCTGTGGCAAGGTATGACAGTATTTTTCTGGAAATGTTCCCAAAGGAATTTGTACAGATATTCCTCTGTTTCACAGTGATGAGATCTATAGCACCCTTACAGTAGAGGCTTCTCTGTACTGTAAGCACCTATGCAAGGGCAACTGATTAGGTGTACAGTTAATTAACATATTAAAGCATTTTTGTTGGGGATTGTATTTAGACTAAACTTTAACAGTGTGTTTTTTCCAGTAAGTTGTTTTTGGCATTGGTCAGATGTATATGTAAAACGAGATTAGTTATAAAATTTTTGTTAATCATTATGGTGCTTTACTAGCCCATTATGTGGTTTCAGGATATTTAGTATTTCATCAAGAGATCTTTGAAACCGGAATATAATAGTTTGGTAAACAATTTAACTTTTAAAAATGAATAGTTGATTAGTATGCTAGCTAATTATTTCTATCCTCAAACCACATAAAGCTATTGTTATTCAGATGTATACCCTTTGTTAGGAAAAACTGTGCTAAGAATCACTTTTTAAAACTCTTACCCATTCTGGAGCTTTTATAATTGGTTCCGTAGGCTCTCTTTTAGTTAAATTTTTGATTGTCCAGCTGTTGCAATTCTGGGTTTGTAGGGATATATATATATAGAGAGAGAGAGAGAGACAGAGAGAGAGAGATACTAGATATCTATATATCTGGATTATGCATGCCACATTTCTTCTGATGGCTGGTTACAGTATCTGGTGGGAGATGCAGGTTTAGGAGACAGAAGACGCTATCTATGAAAGCACAGCTCATGGAGCAAGTTGTTCTACTTGTGTCAAAATTGTTCATAAAGTATTATTATTGAAGGATTATGCATTTAGAGATGACAATGCAGTCCATTTAAATCTGGCTTACAAAAAAGTAATAGCTGTACAGACAATACACTAACTGAAGTCTTGGCACGAACCCTTGAACAATTAATAATCATTGTCTAATTGTGTTAATACAATAATAATCAATGTTGCTCATTTTCTGCTGTTGCGACTTCAGGGGGAGCAACCCATGTGACTAATTCATGGTATAAATTCATTTGTAAATGTTGTTTGCCCTCTCTTTCTCATGTCATATGCAAAGCTCCTAATAGCACAAACATCAAGCTGCTTTTTGCCAAAAGCACTATTGAAGGAACCATTTCAGCAGCAACAATTGTGAACTTTATAGTGCCAAAGTGGTATAAAAATATTTAGTCTTGTTGATTTCACTTATTTGTTCCAAAGCTACTTCCTAAGCAACTGGTCTGGAGTGGGGTTTTTTTGTGTATTTTTCAGTAAAATGTCACCATTACTTTTCCGGCAGCTGTGATTTGACTTGTGGGAACTGATGCTATTGGCTTGGATTTTTTTATTATATCTGATATTTAGACACATTGACTTTTTTTGGAAACATAACATTTGTTGACCATGAGAGCATCTATGAACTTCTCTAAACTATTATCCAGCCATAACTGTAATCATGGTTTTAAAATTATGTAATATGCAGATATTCTAGGATTTCTTTTGGGTATGGACCCATAACTAATAATTTTATTATGTGTTGCCTTCTGCCCAGCCTTCATGATGTAAGTTTAAGTGCCTTCTTTTGTCTACTGAAACCTTTGTTTGGTATGATACACTATAATCCCACATACTTAAGGTCCTGTTTCCTCTTTTTGTAGGGAAGATCATGTTCAATTTCTCAGGTACTTTAATCTCTGAAAGTAGAAAATACTGTATTCATCACATACCTTTGTGCTGCCACGCTTTTGATAGTAATTAGGCTCTTGGCTACATCCTGATGGTAAAGCCATAAACTGATACCAGAACAATCTGGCAGTTTCAGAAACATCAAACAAAATCATTAAACAGCTTCTTGTATTACTCTGATTACTCCAGGTAGTAAAGTGGAAACTTATATCTATATTTGTTATCTCTACCTCCAAATACAGAGCCCCACCAGTAAACAGGAAAAAAAAGTGAACCTTGTTTTGAAAAACTGGAAACTTCTTTAGAACAGTCAGACTAAAAAAAGTGTTGTGTTGTTCTTGGTCACAAATTAAAGAAGTCCATAAGTACATCCTTTACTGATCAGCTTCTAAAGCAGTACTGTCTGGCTCTTCCAGTGAGAGGTTTGAACCCTATGCCTTTCCCTGGCTGTGGAGCACTGTGGGCCAGGGTGGCTTGCTAGTAACAACAGGAGTTAAATTAAATGAATTTATGTTTATAAATTAAAAAAAATCTTTTATCTTAATTTCTGCCTGTTTAGGGAAACAAACTCTTCTAGGTCGAAAAACACAAATCTGATTGGGTTTGAAGGAAATAACATATATTTCCATAGGAAGAAAAGGATAAACTCAGACATTAGAAGACTTCAGATATGTGTGATACATATTTTCCAGCCAATTTTAATAGAGAAGACATCTGTATGGTACTTTGAAGGACAATTCAGGGAACTCTATAAATGTCGTAATCATTGATGAATTGAAAGAAAGTATTGGAAGTATTCCTGTTTCTGCTGGAATTAACATTCTTTCTAAATATTTCTTGGTTGCTTCTAGCAGTGACTAGGTGTGGTGGTGATGTTTCTGAGCAAATTTTGCGGATCATACCGTATCATTTAACCACTGCTTATGCAGTGGAAGACGTAAGTGCAGCGCTGTGCTGCTGGAACACCCAGCTTGCTTGCGTACTGTGTTCTCCCTGGACCTCCCCAAACAACAAAGTCCAAAAAATGCTTCCCTATTTCTCCTTCACCCATCAGATTCAGGGGAGGCTGGCTGACTATAATTTTGCATAGTGCTTTCGCTTTTTTATAGTTAGGGTACCTAATTTTTTTTTAAATACTGTTCTCAGTTTTCTCATACTTGTGTCTTGCATCTTTGAGCTTATGTTTTTTTCTTTTAACAGAATCAAAGTCCTAGAGAGCCAGTTATTCCCCTTCTAAATAAAACAAATTATGGTTTCATGCGGGAATTTTAGAAATTCACCTTTACATGAGTTTCTCTTTCCTTTTGGGGAAATAAGTGCTAGAACTGAACAGCTGGAGAGGGGTCAATATAGGAAAAGCTTAGAAAATCAGAGTTTTGGAAAGGAAGGCATAGAATTGTATACCATTTTTCTTAAACCTTATTTAAAAGATAATTCATAAGATTCAGTTACGTAGATTTTCAGCCTTTGCAAGGCATTTTCTTAAACCATATAGGGCTCTGTTTTTTGTGAATAAGCACATCATCTATGACATGTGAAACAGAGAACAGAGAATGAACCTTGTGATTAAGAACTCCACCTAAATGGACAGTTTAAGAAAATCTGAAACTTCCCTTAAAAACTTGCATTTTACCATTAAAAATACTCTGACATACCTCTTTTTTTTTCTTGTTTGGGATGTTTTTAGATCAGACATGCAGTGGGAAGTTTTTCTGAATTCTGAGTGTTAAGAAACTTTTTTGAACTTTTAGTTACATCAGCAGATAAGGCTAATATCTTTAAAATTAATGAATAAAATACCTGAACATGGAATTTTGCTGTGTACAGGCCTTCAGTTATTCATGTAAATTAACGCCGGAACTCCGAAAACAAAAGACCAGACAATAGACCTTTGAATCTTTGACTTATAATTTTATCTCCATTCTTTAAACCAGAAACTCATTCACTTCATGAAGGTGTTTTTACATGTGTATTGAAATGCAGGTAGAATTGAAATAGTACTGCTTGTTTCACACATTAAGTTTAGTCTTTGCAGTGTGCTCATTCCTTTCAATTCTTGTGCAAAGCTGAGTTACTTAAAATTTGGATCCAAGTGTAGCAGATGCTGATGTGGCAACACAGACCAAACATCCTTTCCTGTTTCTATCAACAGTACACGTTCTTGGTTGAAAGGTCAAAGTAACTTGTAGCTGACTAATGAAAATGTGGACCATTTGTGAACATGGTGTAGTTTTGATTGCCTCTGCCAATAGTAAGTTTCTTTTGATAAGGAGACTTTATCATCATCATAGCGAATGTATTGAAATACTGACAATCTGAATTTTTATTGTGAAAATAATGCCTCCAAGGAAAAAATATACCCTGCAACTGGTAATAAATTAGCTGAAATTAGCAAGTACAGTTGAAAATACTCTTGCATACTTTTTTAAAAAAACACCTTTGATTTTAAAATCAAACAAACAAACCCCTGCCCACATGGAGACTGTAGTTTCTCTTCCAGCAAAAGATGTCTTTTGAACTGTATGTTCCTATTCTGGCTTTATACTTTGTACTCTTTAGAAATGCTGTATTTTTACTTGGTTGTATACCTCAGTCAGTTATAAGAACCATATTGTATGTTGTGTTATGTACACATAACAGTAACATTTATACTAACATAACTAATATTTATTCAACCATTTTCCTTCAATTTTAGTTGCTATAGTTGATTCAGTTATACCACTGCTTCTAGCCTTGATAACCTGTAGACATTTTGTCTTGCTTGGGAGTATATTATTATCTACAGCTTCCATTTTATTTCACCTCCTTTACCCTTTAAGCTCATCCCATGCTACTGGACCAAAGAAGCATCTATGCATCCATAGCCTGAAAGCTGTGTCTCCAAACACCTTTTGAGGGGCAGAAGGAGCGGCAGTAGTATTTTTCTGCCCCCTTCTCCTTCCCCTAGGGTGATGGATTGCAGATAATGACATGGAAATCTGAAGGAATTAATCCTGTGTAGTATAGCTTTTTGTTCAGTATGAAATCCTTGACTCTAAAAGGTGCCAGGCCAAATCAGGTGGATTTGTCCTCATGGACGTCAAGAAATGCAGTTTCATTTACAATTTAAGAAAAAACAATGTTATTCTTAACTAGTCAGCTTTTCTTATTATATCTCAGTCCTCCTGTCACTCCCTGATAGCTAGTCTCCATAAAAGCCTGTCTTTTGCCAAGCTGGCTGCATTTTGTAATTAATTCGCTTTTGAAATGCAAAACAAGCATTTAATAATTTTATGTTTATATGAATGTAATATTTATGGGCCGTAGATTAACTAACCTTACATTAATTGTTCTCATTTTAACTAAAATCCTCATGGTCACCATGGTTTTGTTCTGGAAAGACGTTCTAGCTCCTTCTGCTAACTCTAGCGTATCAAATGGGTCACTGTGGTCTTGTCTTAGCTAGCAAATATCTTTATCTTTGCTGTGTAAAAGGTGTGGTTTCCATCAGGGAACAATTGATATGAATTATGTCTTGCTATAAAATAATAATGGAGTTAAAGTACTGTCCTATAAACAGATCAGTCAAGGCAGGAAGGAGATTGAGGTATCCTTGTGATGTCAAACTTACCTAAAACTGTAGCTGCCCTAGTCTCTGCTCTATCTTAAGCAATTGCTTTGGCTGTTGTGCTGTAAAATAAAGTTTTGTCAGTTGGAATCCAGGTAATGATGACATGAATTTGTGTACATATCTATTGTTACTGATGAAGCTAGACCAGATTTAACTCTAATTTGTCTACAATGCCTTTTTCATGCAAATCTAGCTTTGCTGATTGGTGTAGTGCTGTGTTCTGCACTGGATGACATGATATTTCAGTACTTATGATTGTAAGTCACTTTTCTAAAAATATTATTGTTAAACAAGCCTCTGATAACCTAGACATTTATGGAATTATTTGGTGATGCTGTACTGAGGTTTAAATAATTGTATTTTATGAGAGAATGGCATGTGAAATTTAAAATGAGGGAAATATAAATTGGAAGCTTTCTGCATCTCAAAGTTGATGTGGTTGATGATGTGTTTAGAGGAAGAAGATCCATGGCTGGCCATGTCTTTTCTTTTCATAGGTCTTAAGTTTATTGTTAATGAGGAAATATTCACTTGGATTACTGTAATAAGTGTCTACCTGTTGGGATATGTGTGCAGATTTAATAGTATAAACAATCTTGCAAAAGGAACTGAAGGCACATAAATAGTCTAAAATATCTGTAGTGCGTTTTGGCAGACTGTGAATTGGAGATGTTCTCTGTTTATCTTCATGAGAAGTGGAATCACTACATTTCTAAAATTGATTAAATGTGTGGAGAATTGAGAATTTGTGGTATACATTTCCTATTGTTTTCTTTCCTGTGTGAGTCAATAGCTGTTACTTCTTTTGAGACACATCTTGTTTCAGTTTTAATACTTCCCTTTTCTTTTAGAGGAAGCCCACATGTGAAGGGGACCCCACATTATAAGGAAGAACAATGTGCTCCTTCATTAAATCTAGAAATGAAGAAAGTGCTGGACTTGCAAGCATCTATCACAAGGTGTGCTCACTAATCATATGCTAAGACTTTTTCTGCTTATAGCACACGCTTATTAAAAAGGTAAACAGAAAGCCAAAGGAAAAAACCTTCTAGTAACTCTAAGAAGGTAAAAATGTAAATTGCTGTTGGGGAAGTAGTATATAGAAAGTAGGCATTATTTTTTTTCTTGACTTGTCTATACTGATATTTTTGGCTTTAGAGGTGTATATTGCACTTACTTTCAGTAATGTGTGTGTGGCTTCTGACTCAATATGTGAATTAAGGATTTTGTGAACACATGTACATTAGAGCAAAACTATGGACAGAATTCCAGCACCTCACCTGCCATCTGCTTAGGTTTACCAGTTTGTTTTAGGGTAATGTTCTGTTCAAATTTTTTGTGGTGAATGCCTTCCCTGTAAATAAACGTTTAATGTGCTGAATGAGCATGAACGAAAAGTTGATGAACCTGTATAGGATTGGGAGGTTGTGGGGTGGGGGAAAGAGAACAAACTGCAGTTTGGGAACAGGCCCCATAGAGAAAAGGGGTGTTGGAAGAAATGCAGTAAATAATGAGAAGATGCTGGTTGTTATTTGCATGCAAATAGATCAGCAGTGTTTTGAATTTTTGAGATCTTTTGGGAAGGACTACAGGAGAAACCCCTTAATAAGCTTAGACTGTAGGTTAGAAAGTGTTTTGAAATTCTTTATAGCAAGGCAATATTGTTAATCTTCTAGGATGGGTGAATAATTGATTGTTAGTAGCAATGTATTATGTTTAGTAAAAATAAATAAATAAATAAAATGACCTTTAGCAGTTCATATACCGGTTAATTACTGTAACAATACAGACCTATTCACAAACTCTGATTCTCGAGGGAGAAGAAGCGTACCCACCCACACCCGTATTTTATGAGCTTGGTACCTTTACTGTCTAGAGGGCTTCTGCACTTAGTTCATAACTTATTTCATGTAATTTGCTGATATAGCTGCTTAAACAAAGTGCAGCAATGTAGTGGTTGTTTACATTAGTTGATATTTCTGTGATATTGATTTAAGCTGCAAATTTTTAGAGAATGACAAATGCATTTGTTAGTTTGCAGTCTATGTTAGAGGATCTACTTGTTGCTACTGCTGATGGATTTCTCCATCTTATTCACTGGGATGGCATGACCAATGGAAGGAAGGCCATCAACCTATGTACAGTCCCATTTTCTGTGGACCTGCAGTCTTCTAGAGGTAGGGGTTTTTTATTTGTTTGTTTTAACTTACGATGATTGAAATTGGAGAAATACCCTCTAATTTAAACATGATGTTGTCTTTTCTCAAGCAGAGAAGAGAATAATGTCTCTTTTATAAATGTGGATAAATTGCCTGTTGAAATTAATTATTGCTCTGAAGTAATAAGTAAAGAACTGAAATCTCTGTTGGCTTGTGGTGTCACTGTGTTGATATATCTTAAAATTATTAATGTTTTCTCAGCAGGTTCATTTTTAGGCTTTGAAGATGTCCACATCAGGGATATGGAGTACTGTGCCACACTTGATGGGTTTGCTGTTGTTTTTAATGATGGAAGAGTTGGTTTCATTACACCAATGTCAAGTAGATTCACTGCGGAGGTATAATTCCTTTAATGTTTTTGGTGCACGTTCTGCAATTAAGGGTTTTTTTTACCTGCTCTCTATATCTCAGTTGGCTTACCACTTTAATTGAGCTGATCTAAAAATAAATGTAAAAAGTACCAACTGCTTAAGAGGTAACATGAGAGCAATACTGGATTTTGTACCATAATTTGAACTAGATTGTTTCATGGCTAGTAGTTGGCTCCATGGGAGAGCATGGTTGGAAGTAGATTTGACCTTTAATTTTATATCACCTCAGAACCTCATTACAGTTCTGAAGTTGTGTTCCTGTCACTGCAACTGACTTCCCATTGCTAGTTACAAGAGGAGGTAATAAGAGGTAGATTCTCCAGGTACAGAGTATCATATGTACTATTTCTAGCTTTCAGCTGTAACTAGGTCCACCTCTTCTCATAGTGACATATCTCAGAATTTGTTTTAAAGGAATCTTTTCCAAGCCATATGTTCTGTTTCCTAAAACTAAGCTTCCAACTGTACTAAATTTTATCATTAGAGTTCTTTGTTTTAATTACAGAAAAGGTAGAAGGATTTTTGTAGTCATACCTAAACTCCTGATTTGCTTTGGCTATTTAGAGCTCTGATAATCAAAATCCAGGTTGTGTAAATTGTTCCA
The DNA here is from genome assembly GCF_036370855.1 of Dromaius novaehollandiae. Lineage (NCBI taxonomy): Eukaryota > Metazoa > Chordata > Aves > Casuariiformes > Dromaiidae > Dromaius > Dromaius novaehollandiae. The sequence continues at coordinate 17,022,353 of NC_088132.1, forward strand.
TTGTTCCCAACAAAAACTAGGGAAAGATGTCCGTCTGTAGGGAGACTACTTATCTGAGCCATGTCAGTTAATACTGAAATTTGCAATAGAAATAGAATTTCAGATGGAAGTGCAATCTACCTTAATATTGAAACAAAAGATAGTATAAAAATTTTGATTCGATATTGCTACATTAATATGCCGTGCGGTTTAAATATTGCCTTGATTTTTGGTCTTTAAAATACAACTATGCTTCTTGCTGTAGATGCACATACTGTAAGGAAAAATGCTTAGGTGATGAAGGTCGTCTGGCAGATCCAGATTATGGTATCTATACCATCTATACCTCTGCCTCTGTAAATGTGACTGGAAACCTGTAGCGGATGGACAAACTTGTCCAATAAACTGCTGTCACACTCATGGAGGAGAAGGGTTGTTGTCATGATTTTGTGGAATTTTTGATTGTTATCCCCCAAATAGGCAGCTGGATTGCAATGTAGAAAGGTTGGATCACTGTGCAAACACTTTTGTGTGTGTGTGTGTGTGTGTGTGTGTATATATGTATACTATATATATAGGTCATTTGTTTTTGACCGTGTCTATCAGATTGGTCTAACTGGGAGCATCTTGGTCTTGGTACTGTAAAGCTCCATTTCTTAGACAGCTTTGAGCTTTGGTTGAGTGATTGCTGAATTTTGTTAAAAGTACATGGATAGAAGCTGACTATCATGATTAAAAGTACTGTTTAACTTAAAAATTGTGCCACTTTTTTCTTTGCAGCAGCTCCATGGTGTATGGGCACAAGATGTGACTGATGGAACTTGTGTGGCAGTAAATAACAAATACAGACTAATGGCATTTGGATGTGCCAAGTAAGTTTTGTAAGGCAAATTGAATGGGGGAGTTCGTTGTGTTTTTGTTTTTTTATATAAAGCATAAGTACTAGTTTCTGCTTACAAAGTTGTGTTGCAGACAATTTTAAAGATAAAAATTATCAGTCTTGCTGGAGGTGTTATAATCAACCTTGTCACAAAGGTTGGAGGAGGGAAGAGAAGAAATGACTGCCTCGTTGTGATAAAGCTGGAATTGATGCTTGTTTTTTCAGCTGTGGAAAATAAAAGTAGCTGGGTTGGGAATGTGCTGCTGTCCCAGTTAATCTCAACGCAAGACTGTAAAAATCAATTTTAAGCAGTTGATTATGCTCATATTGAACAAGAAATAGCAACACTTTGCACCCAACTGTGAAGTGTTGATTTGGTTGAGAAGAATGTTGCCTATTTGAATAACTGGAAATATCTATAAATTAAAAAGTTAGGAAAGTGCTTTAATTCTGGTGTTTGCTTTATTGTTCTTTAAAGACAGTTCCTCCTATATAATACTGTTTTAGAAGGGCTAGAGTGTACCTTTTTTAGAGCATTTTGTAAGAACTTAGTCTCCTGGGTGGTTTAGTCTTCAACTATTTTCCTAGGTATTCCAGGTTGTAGTAATAACACTGTATTTTAATGTTTGCCTTTGAAACAAAAAATGGTTACTATAATTCATTGATCTTAGTATGCACTAGTGCACTTTAGATAAAACTTCAGCACATACAATCCATGTAATGGACACAGTATTTAGTCATGGAGTTGGAAGCCATATAGATACTTGGGGGTGTGTGTGTGTGTGTGTTTTCAGCAAAGGAAATACTCTCAGTGCTTTGGTTACTTTGTAACCAATGTAAGGTGGTTTTGAGTTCCCAGAGGCATTCTGGAAAACCATTTTTTAAATGCTTTCTGAAGTGCTTTAAAGTTACTTGCCACAGTGCCTCTGTTCAAGATAAATTTAGTATTATACAGTAGCAGACACATGTATAAATGTTACAGTGTGGGGTTGTTTTCTCCCCATTTTTAGAAGGGAAAGTTAGTAGTTATAAAAGTACTTGGCCTTGACCAGAAGTTACTCTTGCCAGAAAACTGTTATGGACAGATTCTCTTTTTAAATTATTTTTATTAAATTGTGTATATGAATGGAGCATTTCTGAGAATGGGAAAGCCACTTTTAAACAATAAATAACAGCTGCTTTTAAAAAAAACTATTGATATCAGTTAGAAATCCAAATACTCTTGTAGCTTAAAGCATGTGTAATCTCTTCCAGCGGCTCTGTACAAGTTTATACAATAGATGTCACCACTGGAGCCATGCAGTTTTCTCATAAATTGGAGCTGACACCAAAACAATATCCTGGTGAGCTAATTCTGTTGCTAGAATTTTTCCAGCTGTTTTTCAGGTGTTAAAGAATATTTCTATTCCTTGATGGTTAAGAATTAGTTGTTGCTTGAATTACCATTGATGGTGTTAGTGTTTTTCCTCCTCCTCTTTCTTCCTTGGTTATTAATAGAAAACGAGATGATTTTTCCATTACTTACCTGAGAAAATGAGAGATTATTGTCAAAACTGGAAATGGGTGTATGGATGTGGGAATTAACTTAAAACAGTTTTCACGCAGTTGTCATGCTTTCTGTAATTCTGTAGAAAATCATGTAGGGTCCAAAACTGCAGAAAAAAGTCGAAGAAGCCACCAGTGTTCTGGCTGAATTGAAACTCAGTAGAATTTTTCATGTAGTAGTGATAAGTACTGTGGGCTTGAGAGTGGAAACATATGACTGGATAAATCATGTCCTCAATTGAACGCTTGTACCTGTTATAAATGGGATATTTTGCAGTTTTGCTAAGTGCCAAAGGAAGAGAATCCCCCCCCCACCCCCGTAGGGATCATCTTACCAGACTAGTAGTTACATGGTTGTGCCATAGGACAGTGTATTTCTGGCCTGTTTTTATAAATTTTTAGCTTCCCATGAAGCTGACCATATCTTTTAAAAAAAAAAAATGTGAATTCTTTATTTTCTGCTTACTCATTTTTAGATGGTTAGATGCAGCAAAGTAGTAAACTGGAAAATAATTTTTATGCTATTTTTTTTAATATGACAAAAGTAATAGAGGTAGTTTAGACGTCTTTCATATGGTAATTTATCGTCTGCTTTTAAACAGATATTTGGAATAAAACAGGACCTGTTAAACTTATCAGATGGTCACCTGATAGCTGTGTTGTTATGGTGACCTGGGAATGTGGAGGTTTATCCTTATGGAGTGTTTTTGGTGCTCAACTTATCTGTACTTTAGGAGGTGATTTTGCGTGAGTATCTTTCACTAAAAATTATAAAATGTTTTATTAGAACATTCTATTTTTCTAATAAAAGCATTTAATTAGAAGATAATTAGCTGAGTTAGAGGGTTTCTTCTCATTGCGTTATCACTTCTTAGATATCAGAGTCATTCAATGATAATTAGGAGAGGATCATTTGAATATAAGTGGTATATTATCTTTTTGTAGTGGTCTTTTTGGACAGCAAAGTAAATGACCTAAAGGCGGGCTTTTCCAGGAAAATAGTATTAAAATTCCTCTAAATATAATATACTTGCTGAAAATGTACTAGCATTCAGAAATCACAAATCAGAAATGTTATGCTAGACAACTGGCAATTGCTTTGCCTTTAGACAGTGACACGGATCAAACAGGCTTTACAGCTGAAGGTGAGGATAGCAATAGAACCCTATGGTAATACGACAATAGGAGGATACTTTATTTTGATGCAGTTGCTCCAAACTCAAACTTGTTCTGTTTTTAAGGTATCGGTCTGATGGAACCAAAAAAGACCCTCTAAAGATCAGTTCTATGGTAAATATGAATGTAAAAATACTGTAACAGGATGGCTGTTAATTTTTTTGTATTATTTTTAATAGAGCAGATTTTCAAAAAAGCAGGCTTTCTTCAGCTGTACTTACATTTAATAAGCAAGATGCCTTAACTATACTTCCTAACACAAGTATTGTATTGAGGAAAGAGGGAGTATGGGATAGCTGCCTGATCATGAAGTATGCATGCTAAGCCTTTTCTTGACTTTGTTTTAATATTAGAGTGAACATTTTTTATCTTCCTTGATCTCAATTTCAGAGTACCATGGGACACAAAACTACACTGATTGTAAATTTACTCATTTTCCTAAAATTACTAGCCTGCCCTTGCCTGTTAAACTAATTTAAATCACAGTATGGACTCATGAGAAACTTAACTGCTATTGTTTTAATACAAACAAATTAAGAAATCTTGCTGATCTATCAAATCAGTAGATGTTGTTAAGTGTAATGTTTAATGATCTTCAAGGTCTCTCTCACAAACCATGGTGCCTTTTGAATAATTCTTCCAAAAACAAACAAAAAGCCCCTTGATTTTGTTTCATATAGCCTTGCTGCTATCAAGATTCATAACTTTGAACATGCACACAATTGGAAAAATACATTTGCAAGAAAAAAAACTTAATTGAAATTTTGATACCATTGAAGTTAATGAACCACAACCATTGTCATTATTGGGATCAGGATTTTATACCTGATCTGTGTGTGTGTGTTTTGGCTTTTTTGTTAGTTGTTTAAGCCAGCAAACTAAACAGTCTTCATAACTTAAGTGGACTTCTTACAGAATTACTTTTCATTTAACAAACCTTTTATATATATATATAAATAAGTTAGACTCTTACCATTCTTAGTGGATTTTATTGCTTAGAGGCACTTAATGATGCGTATGATGATATATTTCAGAGCAGCAAATGTGTCATTTTCTCCCAGTCCTGTACCTATCGTAAGATCAATTGCAGTAAGTTTCTGTAGCTCTTATTTTCTGAGAAGCTGTAGTAACTTTTTTTTGACATTCAGAGCTGGGGTTCAGAAGGGTACCACCTGTGGGTGATTGATGGAAATTGTTCTCAAAACACAAAGCCTGAAAGAGATGTGAAGCATGACGGTCACCAATTTGGTATTCTGCAGTTTCAGTTCATCAAGAGTGCCCTGACTGTTAATCCTTGTATGGTAAGTTTTTATTGATAAATATCTTTATTTTAGAGTATTTCTAGTTTGCAGGTGACTTCTGAGTTATTCTCTTATCACTTTTTAAGTCTATTTTTGAATCATGAAATTGGTTTTAAAAAAGCAAGGCCAATCTATTATGAAGCCTTTAAAATGCTACTTTGAAAATACTGCTGTGTAATACTTTAACATAAAACGTATAATTTAATACATCAGTGCCTAGTGATACAAAGATTGAAAACTGCCTTGATTCCTGTTTTTCAAGTCATTTAAGTTGAACTTGTTAATGCAATGATCTTGTGGCTTACTTCTTGTTTTCTGCACTTTTTGTTGTTTTGTTTTTTAATGTAGAGTAACCAGGAGCAAGTCCTCCTTCAAGGAGAAGATCGCTTGTACTTGAACTGTGGAGATGCAACACAGGCCCAGAGTCCCAGAAATACTTCAGTGCACTCTGAACACAAGCTTACCAGGGAAAGAGGCCCATTTTCAGATGGCAGTTTAGATTCTCAGGGTTTAAGCACTTTATTAGGACACAGGCATTGGCATGTTGTACAGGTAATTCTCACTGGTTGCCCTCATGTGTTCTGCACATGCTAGAGCTTAGGGGGCTGGAGTTTGCACCTGTTATTATCAGTCTTTAACATACCCTTTTTGTTTCGTATGAGATCTTTGGTGTTCCTTATTTCCTCTTGGTTTTCCCCAGCTTTTTCTTACTGCCTAAGGATAAAGGAATGTTGGCCGTCTCAGCCTTCTGACTGTGAATTTGCATCCTAGCCAATAAAAAGAATCAAAAAGTCTTTTGACACTTTGTAGAGTGGTTAAATTCCCTTCCTGTGTTTTGAAATGCAGCATAGGTACAACATGCAGGAAGTCATAAAGGGATTTGTTCTGTTTATGCAGATTGCTTTAAGCATATTCAACTGCTGGATACAGCCTTAGGACTTTCATTGTATCTTCAAGCACTCTGAGATGGCGTCTATTTAAGTAAATAATTAAAACTTCGCAGTATCAAGCCTGGGAAAAAGAAGCTGTTTCTAGGAGTATTAATGACCAAGATCCTATTTTCTCTGTAATATAGAGGACAAATTAAATAACTTTTAATCTGTAATTCTAGTTTGTCTTCTTCCACACTTGAATTAAGGATCTTCTAAAAACCTAGGTTCAGAAAAATTATACTAGGATTTTGTTTTTCACATAGTGCATAGGTCAGTGTTATTAAACCACATTTCACACTAGGCTGGAAAGTTGGAATTGTTGGAAACTGTTGAATTTCTACTCAGCTGTCCAGATAGTTGTCCTGTCTTCTGAAAATAAGATAGGAGAAGAAAGTCCTCATCCTGTGTAGGAAGAAAACAAACACAGCTGAAGTATTTGTGAGGAGTGATATACCTGTGAGAACAGCTTAATGGTTTGGTAATGAGGGCACTTGCCTGCCTTTTATCAGACTGAGGGCTGAAGCTTGGTCCTGGATTTGTATTATCCTAGGTGACATGAAAAATCCAGGATCAAGGTTTAGTTTGACACATCCCAGGCAATGCCCTCATCACAAGGCTCATGGCCATGCTGGTGTGTGTTTCTGCCTGGATTAGAAATTTCACCCTAACACTGAAAAGTCCTTCCTGCCTACTGGGTTTATGAAAACTGGTACATTCCTGTGAAAAGTTCTCATGGAGCAGAAGTTTCTAGTGGGGGGCAAGAAGGTGTGCTAATCTGACTATTAATCCATAGTGCAGCATTAGCCATCTTGTATTCTTAATGCTTTTCTGTGTTTCTTGTATTAAAAACAGCCTAACACTTGCTGTTCTGTAATGTTATGGGGGGAGGGGAGAGAAAGTACTTGTATTTAAAGAAGAAACCACAATACAAAAAACTTGTAAGTCGGTGATTTGCAAAACGGTGGATATTGTACAAATGCTGTTAAAACATTCTGACTAATCACAACTCTAATGGATTTTGATATAGTTATTTGTTTGTTTTTGGTTTTTTAGATTCACAGTACATATCTAGAGAGCAACTGGCCTATAAGGGTGAGTTATTTTAAGAATATGTTGTTGCTTCATTACAAGTATTAGGTGCTTAGGGTTCTGTTCTTTAGAATCTGTTTTTTAGGGCTGCATCTCTAGCAGATGAGATCACTCTATTAAATTACAGAAAGAAAAATGTATATTGGGCAGGATAGTAGGAAACATGAAGATACTTCACAGATTTTTAACTCTAATATTATATCGCTTGTACTGACGTGCTTGCATAGGATATACAGTTCAAATTTCTGTACTGAGGTTCTGTTTTTTTATTTGAATAGTTTTCAGCCATTGACAAGCTGGGGCAGAATGTAGCTGTTGTTGGCAAGTGTGGTTTTGCACATTATTCTTTACTCACCAAAAAATGGAAGCTGTTTGGAAACGTTACCCAGGTAAGGGGTTATTGAACTTTGTCTAGGTATGCTGGAGCGATTCTACTTGTTGAAATTAAATTTTTAAGAAAATGAAAATATCTTTTTCAAATAAACAACTTGAAGACAGACTTGGGATTAGGGACGCTGGTTTTCCATGTCTTTTCCATAGAATGGATGGAGCACGTCTCCTGGCTTTGACATAATAATATGTATCCGATTACCAGCAGTTTCCAAACCTAGTGTCTAAGGTCAGATTCCTACTCCGATATGTCTTATTTAAGACCTGTGAGAGGCCTAGCTTTGGATGCCAAGCTTGTAAACTTCATGAGTAGCAAAAAATTAATTTGAGACTGTCCAGGTCAGGGATGGCAGTAGATTGATGAACTGTAGAGCTGTGTTTTGTAGGATGGAGCTTATTCTTCACATACTGTTCATCAGCTGTTGGTTATTTTTAAACAAGAACAATTTCATATACCTTGATTAGATTGTCTTGCCACTATCAGTAAAGCTTATGGAGATCACGTCTGGCTTTCAGAAATTGCCCACAGAATGCGTGTGTGTGTGTGTGTGTGTGTGTGTGCGCGCGTGTGCTTGTGTGTGTGTATATATATTTATATATACAGATAGTCTGTCATTTGTTTGCCCTGTTTTTTTTCCTTTATTTTAAGGAGCAAAATATGATGGTAACAGGTGGCTTAGCGTGGTGGAATGATTTCATTGTTCTTGCATGTTATAATTTAAATGATCATCAGGAAGAGGTGAGTTATTTTTTTTCTTCTGAATAAATAAATCATAATGTTTTGTATCAGATATATTCTAAACTAATGTTATAAACATGAAAAACATGATAAGGTGGCTTTGGTCACATTCAAAAATTCTTGTTTAATGTGTAACTAATTCCTTGCAGAAAAGTTTATTATTCTTAGTAAAAGTAATTTTCTGCTGACTACCATGAATCTGCTCATTGTTCTGAAAGCTCTGACATTTTTGAATGCTAGCACAAAGGCTATTTTAAGGTTTCCAGTTATGGTATTTTGGGAGAATTTTGTAAGATTTCCAAATAAGGAAGGCATAAGAACTTGGATTAATTTTTGTTTTTTTTAAAACTAGGGAATGAAACTTCTTCCATTCTTACACACTTCAGAACAGGCAATACTGTTCTTTAACCACTTTTGATGCATTTGTGTAATATTATGCATAAAGCATTTGTTAAAATAAACACAGCAATGTTTCTTGCTAGGAATCGTTGACAGCCATTCCATAGAAATGTGAATAATTGAATATTGAAGTACTGTACTTAGTGAATGGAATCTGTACTCAAATTACTAATTTTCCTTTTAGCTGAGAATTTACCTGCGAACGTCTAATCTTGACAATGCATTTGCACACATCACCAAAGTGCAAGCAGACACGTTACTACTCAGTGTCTTCCGGGACATTGTAATATTGTTCAGAGCGGATTGTTCAATTTGCCTTTATAGTATTGAGAGAAGGCCTGAAGGGTGAGTATCAATGAACTGGTTTTAATACAATTGTTTTAATGCTTTTGCTGTAATGTACTTCTAAATGTGTCCTCAGAGTCAGTAAATTCTCTTGATAATGTAAAATCCTGTGATAACTTGTTGAATCAGATTTTTAAAATATGGTATAAGAATGGCAAGTGTCGTCTGTATGTATAAGCACTAGTTCATGAATGCTGTCACTTGCATGCGTGCAAATACCCAGATTAGGTGTAGAGGTAATGACTGAGATGAGCACGTTACAAGCTGTGTCTGTACAAGTGCTGCATTGGGGTGCTTTGGAAAACTTAGCTTGTTCTAGCTGTGGGAACTTGGACAGTTATTGTAAACATAAGAAGAAAAAGACATTGAAAGACACCCATATGTTTGAATATTTTTAAAATGAAAAATGTTGCAAACGTGAAAAATAGGAATTGTTGGGGAATTGTGGAGAATATAAAGATAGAAAAAAGTTTGGCCTGCAATGTGTTTGTGGGGAACTATTTTGGGGCAAAAGAAATAGCAGCACAAGATCCGGATGCTTACAGATGGCTAAGACTGATGAATGGAGGGAGGAGATAAAGACTCAGACAGTTTTTGAAGGGCCCAGTTAGATAATGATCTTCAGTATTGTAGCTTGGTTTTAGCAAGAAGGGACATGTTTTAGCAGAAAGCAAGCTGTTGACTAACTTTAAAGGAAAATATTTTCAATGCCTTTTCAAAAAAAACCCCCAAAAAAACAAAAACAGAAAACCCAAACCCTAAAATTGAAGGATGACTTGTTATGAAGTATCTAGTGTTTCCTTCTGTGTACTTATAACTTGATTCCCCTAAATTATCAAGATATAGTAACTCAGCTTAGTTAGATTTGTCTGGTAAATTTATGTAGTGTTGATGTGTAAGCCTGCAGGATTCCTGCTTAAAAGGAAAATCATTTTCATCTGTGGAGTAAATTATTTGCTAAGGCTAACTTGGTTATTTTCAATGTTTGCTGTGAGATACTAATTTTACTATTTAAAACTCGCTAAACAAAGTTATCTTTTCTTTCAGTCTTAACCCTACTGCCAGTATCCAGATTCTCCAAGAAGTATCCATGTCTCGATATATTCCTCATCCTTTTCTTGTAGTGTCTGTTACATTGACATCAGTGAGGACAGAGACTGGCATCAGCTTGAAGATGCCTCAGCAGGTACAAGTACTGCAGTGCTCAAAATTTAAAAGAATTGGTGTCAGCCCTGGATTTGGTTAGCTCTTAAAGGTTATCTGATATTTCATAACGTAGTGGTTCTTCTGTGTGGTAACAAGCAGAACGTGCTTTTTCTAGTACTTATTACATACGCTTTTTCTATGTAAACTAAAGAAAAAAATCCAGACTGTTATTTCTATTTCATATGCTCTCCTGTCATTTTGTAAAACTTGTAAAACCAAATCTCAAAGGACAAATTAAACTTCACTATGCCAAAGGGTACGTTTCTCTATTGCATATTAAATGCTGAACCTAAGAGCTATGCATGGCACCAGGAGGCATCTTTGCAGCAATAGGCCAACCAAAGAATAAACAACAAAAAGTTTGGGGAGGGAAGGGGAAGAAGCACATGACCCTGTAAGTACCTTCTACTCCATTTTCTGGTACACCAAAGTAAAATAAACTGAGATAAAATGGCCAGTCTCACTAGTTCTGTCAGGAGACAGGCCAAGCAATGACCGAAGCCTGCAAATAAAGCCCTGTGAACTCTGGGAAATGATTCAGGCTTCTGAAAAGCACAGTGCAAAAACCTTATTTTTTGTAGTCTGTTGTGTAAATTAATTAGGGCAGGCTTAACTATTTGAGTAGCTGCCCTATGAAACATATTTTCTCCTCTGTTTCTGAGTGATTCATGGCACAGAGAGCGGATACCTTAGGATAGTTCTGAAATTGTGGTATCTGTGAGGTAGGTCCATAGACATGCCAGAGAGAGTACTTTCCTTTATATACTGAAGCCACTGCACTCCAGTGGCACAAATGTAAAGTCTGAAGGTTTGCAGTTGCTTCCTTTAGTTTGTTCCAGTTTAGTGTCCCGTAGTGCTGAACACGTCCTGAGGCTTCTGTGTGATCTTAGATAAGGGCATAAAAGGGAGCATGCAGGCAGACCAGAGTCTGTTTTGCTGTCAGACAGCATCCTTATGTCTGAACTACCTGACCTGTGGCATTTCCTGATTTTTGAGGAAAAAGCTACTGAACTTCTAAACTTTTACACTACTGAACTTTAAACTTTTAAAATTACTATTAATATTTAAGTTTAACTTCAGATTGAACAAATGCTATCCCTTTTCTTTCCAACTAGGAGCCCATAATTTTCAAACTTTGTCTATCCTGCAACTGATTGCTTTTGTAGTGAAAAGATTTAAGATATGTGTTCAGTCTATGCCAAACTAGTGTTTGATTTTTATCTTTTACCTCTTGCTTGGTAAGTCCTGGTAAAGACAGAGGTTTTCAGAGGATGGTTAAGTAGTATCAGACTTAAGAGCCAGGCTCCCAAAAAGAAATGCTGGTCAAGCCACTATTTACATAGTACATTTATGCAAATGATGCCTGAGATTGGCACTAAAAGTTCCCACCAGTCAGAAGACAAGCATTAATATCAGGGTTGACTATAAGATTGCACTGGAACCACTGAATGCATCAAGACTTCAGACAGTTAAAGCAGTGTGCCCAACTTAGGGGAATGTGACAGCCTTTTTGGTGGTGTTACCCATTAGTGACCTCAATCCCTGATGTTACAAACCCACACACACGATCCTTATACACCCATATATCTAGATACACACCTACTATCCTTACATATTAAAACTGAACTTCATGCACAGCATAGTATTAACTCAAATAAATTGACTTTAAAATTGACATGAAACAGTTCTGAAATATGTCCTTAAAAACAATACTTTGCTTCCTTGATATACCCAAGTAAAAATATTTTTCTCTAGCTGCAGCTTCTAAAAGTTCGAGATACTGTGCAAGTGCATAGCTAAATTCTTTCTGGCTCTTGTGTTAGTGTCTGCAGTCTGATGCTGGCAGTTATAGCCTTACTGGTATCACATTATATAAAGCTTTATTTTTCTGGAAATGCTGGTGGCTTGTCCGTGCCAATAGGGATAGTTGGGAAAAGCTCCTCTTAAGTTGTGAGCAAGATTAAGTGAACATGTGGAATGAGTCTGGTCAACAAAAAAACCTACAATACTTACCATTTTGCTCAAGAACTACGTAAATGACTCTATCTGAGTTCTTTTGAGTACTTCTGCACAGAATTGGGTTTTGAGAGTCTTCTCTTATTTGGACGGGGAAGTTGCAGAATCCACGTTGGCAGAAAGGCTACTCAAAGTTTAAAAAAACACAGACAAAACCTTCTTTTAAGGGATGTGGGCCGAGACATGCTTGGAAAGACAAGAGTAAAACTTAAAAGTTTTGGGAGTTCACACATGATTCCTTCTCTCCAAAACTGTGATAATTTCTCTGCTGTTACTCCAATTGAAATAATAGCGTTGTTAGCATAATGGCATTATTTCATTTCCATTTCTGGAACTTACTAAGTCACTATTAATGATTATTATTATTATAATATTATAATTATAACCTTTATAAATTCAGTTTTGCAGCTTAGATTGTGTGAGCCTGCATCTATATATATATATGTATATGTATATAACCAGCTATTTCAGGTTTTATATAAAACATTTTCTAAACTAGGGCATTATGCAATTCAGATTTAGAACTGTCTGGGAAAGGGTTTCCATATACATAATGAAACATCTGTTATGCTTAACGGTCAGCAGGTATGAACAGAGCTCTGAGCTACATCGTGTTTATGAAGGGGTAGTTGTTGACTTTAAGGTGGTGGCTGCTAAGAAGCTGTGGTGTTGCAAGTTAATGCAGCAGCTTATTTTGCTGTAACTTGTCAGCTCCTAGTGCAAAGCAGCCAAGGAAGACAATGCCTGGAGTTCTCAGACATGCCCTGTTTACATATGCTACTTCTAGCAAGTAAAACTGTTAAGGAACGCATTGGGTAGCGTCTTGCCTGAGAAGCAGAAGCTGAGGGCTCTGAGCTGGTCACCTTTCTAAACAGAATCTGCCTTGGAAGGTAACTAAGCGTGCAGTAGCTTGTAAATCCTGGACACCAATTATGAGCTGCCTTTGCAGGGGCAGCACAGTTAATTTGCTCTTTTGTATTCTGAGTTTGCATTTGTAGCTATGGGTAAAACAATGCTTTCAGAGAGATTAAATAAATAATTTACGTAACATTTCACGCTCTCTCTCTCTCGCTCTTTTTTTTTTTTTTTTTTTTTTTTTTTTTTTTTTTATTAATTCTTAGGCCTGTGAGGCTGAAAGCATTATGCTAAACTTAGCTGGACAGCTCATCATGTTGCAAAGGGATCGATCTGGCCCCCAGATACGAGAGAAGGATAATAATCCTAACCAAAGGAAGCATGTAAGTATATGCATGTGGGACGTTGTATACAGTTTCAGAGATGTCAGCGACTTGTCAAGTTGTGGAAGGCAGTAGTCTAAGCACAAAGAGAAGACATATATAATGCTATGTGGTGTCTACACTTAAAGGTTTAATTGACAGCTGGAAATAAAGCACTACCTCTGAATCCTCTAAGAATCTCTCAGAAGTAATTCCTTAATTGTGTGAAAGTCCAACTAAAGAAGTACCTACTACTTGTATTTACTAATAGTATTTACTACTTGTAGTGAAAGAGGAGTCTTAAGCATCAAGGTCTGGTACAAAAGATATGCTGTATTGGTAGGAAATATTTAGTCTATTGCAAAAACTGTTCTATATGTTTATGGAATGTTGTCATTTTCAGAGAATACATCTATAAATTTTCTAAAAATAATAGAAATCAGTGACGGAACTTGTCTTAATTTTTTATGCTGATGAACAGCACTTCTGTTATATCGAACAAATGCTTTGGGAAAGTGAATACTGAAAAGTTTAGATGAAGAGCTGTTTACAATTCAATCAAATATTTGTAAATTTTGTCTTTGTAGTAATTTTATCAATTCTAGGTTGAACTCTTGGGCTAAGTGAAGAAGCAGAGAGTAAACTTTTTTGTTTTTCTCCCTTATCCTCATCCCTCTGGCTTCCTCATACCAGGTGGTAAAAAATGAAATAACTTTTTTAAGTCAATGTAAGTGATCAGCGTTGTTTTCCCAGGTGCTAGGGTGCAGTTAAACTTAAGAGAGAAACAGCTTTGTTTCTTCTTTTAGAATATAGTGTGTTCTGCAGAGAGAGGAACTCTCAGCTGAAGGAGGAGTTCTTGTGAGCAGAAAAATAAAAGGAATAATGAGTTTTGATAAATGTTCTTTTTCTTTCTGTTTTGTAGCTGCCTTTCTGTGCTCCAGTTGTTCTCGCCCAGTCTGTTGAAAATGTCTGGACTACTTGCAGGGTCAACAAGCAGAAACGCCACTTACTGGAGGCTCTCTGGCTCAGCTGTGGTGGGGCAGGCATGAAAGTTTGGCTTCCCCTGTTTCCTAGAGATCATCGAAAACCACATTCCTTTCTGTCAAGACGGATCATGCTGCCTTTCCACATCAACATATACCCACTGGCTGTTTTGTTTGAAGATGCCTTGGTTCTTGGTGCTGTTAATGACACTGTGCTCTATGACTGTTTATACACTCAAACCAGTGCTAGAGAACACTTAGAGGTCCTCTTTCCTTTCTCCATTGTTGAGAGAACCTCTCAGATCTACCTCCATCACATTTTACGCCAGCTTTTGGTTAGGAACCTCGGTGAGCAAGCCTTGCTTTTGGCCCACTCCTGTGCCACGTTACCATACTTTCCTCACGTACTAGAACTGATGCTTCATGAAGTGCTGGAAGAAGAAGCTACCTCGCGGGAACCCATTCCCGACCCTCTGCTTCCCACTGTGGCGAAGTTCATTACAGAGTTCCCCCTCTTCCTGCAGACTGTTGTTCATTGTGCTAGGAAGACAGAATATGCCCTGTGGAATTACCTTTTCGCTGCTGTTGGAAACCCGAAGGACTTATTTGAGGAGTGTTTAATGGCCCAGGACTTAGACACAGCTGCCTCTTACCTTATTATCCTTCAGGTAATGCTACTGTATGTATTGCAAAAGGGAGGTGATATTTAGCAATGCTGTGTTATTTAAAAATGATTGTCGTATGAAACATATGCATGTTTTCTGCTGAGATTATGCTCAGTTGTGGAGAGGGGAATATGAAGAAATTTTAATAGTTAATTTAGTGTCATAAAAATGAAAGCATCAAATCTGCCTCTAGCATCTGGTGATATTATGTAACGTGAAGTGGCTTGGCTTCTTAAAAATATTTTTTGTTGCTGGATGGAGAAAGCAAATGTCTTAAGAATTATATTTTGTTACTTGCAGAATATGGAAGTTCCAGCAGTTAGTAGACAGCATGCTACTCTCCTGTTTAACACTGCTTTAGAGCAGGGAAAGTGGGATCTTTGTCGTCATATGATCAGATTTCTTAAAGCCATTGGGTCTGGAGAAACAGAGACACCCCCAGCTACACCAACAACTCAGGTTTGTGATGACAGTAGTAAATACTGTGCATCAAACCATGTCTGACTGTTCTTCCCCCTACCGTTACGGAGCGTGCTTACTCAGCTGACTGCACATTTGGGTTTTCTTGGTTTTAGGAACCTAGTTCAAGTAGTGGCTTTGAGTTCTTCAGACATCGCAGCATTAGTTTATCCCAATCAGCAGAGAATCTCCATAACAAATTCAACCTGACAAAAACGCTGAGCATGCCCTCTGGCCCATCTGGGAAAAGGTAACTGGTAGTGTCTGTCCTCTTCTTCCCCACTTCGTTAGGTACTGTACTAGCTCTCACCAGTTTCTGTTATAGAAAAATATTGTATGATAGATTTGTCCTCCACATTGTTTTGCATTAGTCTTTTTCAATCTCTTTTAATGCCCATGCCTCTCCTATATTCTTGACAGAATATGTTCCCACACATGTAAATATGTATGTGTACATACACATGCATACGTGTATATTTTTGTGTGTGTCTATACATATACATGGATTGCTGACCAAAAGCTTCTGAAGCCACTGGATGCATGTGTAGTAATTTAAATATCTAGTGAGACCATATGCCTCATATTTGAAGATTCTGTTTTGCTGAAAAATGTCTGTCTTGCAGGGTTTATAATACTGCAACACCATAACGTGCATTGCACAATGGTACCCTGCATGTCTTGATCCAGCAATGTGCTGCCAAGTCATAAGGGAGATGAGGGAAATCCATACCTGTGGGTATGGATTATGTAGGTATACTGCTATATACTGAATTCATACTGAGTAGTATGAATTTCTACTTTACATCAAGCACTGAGGTAGAAATTTATTACTGTCTTAGTTTTTTTCTCATACAAGACTTCCAAAACAGTCTTTAGTACAAATTGTGGAAAATTGCTAAATAAAAACACTCCAGAGTGTGATATATTAGGGTTTTGAAAGAAAGTGTCTCAGACTAATGCTTGCCTTGTTCTTTAAACCTGGTTTCTAAGAAATTACTTTGCAATGGAACCTCTTTTTTTCTTTTTCTGCCTTTCTGTCCTTTTTTCTTGTGGGTAATGTTTTAATACTCTATGGATACTGCTGCCATTGTAGCTCCTTTCCCTTGTTTCACTTGCCCATTGTCACATGGGATCTTTTAGAGAAAGTAAGCACCAAGAGATGGTGGAAACTGCTTTTGCTGGTATAGAGAAAGCTTTCACTGTTACACTGTTCACTTTCTGTCATGTCCTTGTGGCCAACAGTCCTTTTGATTCAGTTTTGTCAGTCTTAATGTTACTGTTCGGTGGTTTGTCCATAGGTGGAGTAAAGACAGTGACTGTGCTGAGAACATGTACATTGATATGATGCTCTGGCGACATGCTCGGCGTCTGCTAGAAGAAATCAAGTTGAAAGACCTTGGCTGCTTTGCTGTGCAGTTAGGTTTTGAGCTGATCGGCTGGCTGTGTAAGGAGCGAGCCAGAGCTGCCCGCGTGGAGGATTTTGTGATTGCTTTGAAGAAGCTACACAAGGACTTCCTCTGGCCTTTTCCCATCATACCGGCTTCCTCTGTTAATTCACCCTTCAAGAATGGAAAGTACAAGACAGGTGCTGTAACATCTGAGTTGATTTGAACTAGATTTCTCTTCTGCAATCTTGTACCCATCAGTCTGAATCTCTCCTTCCTCAGTTCAACCAAGCAAAGAACAGGCTGAGGCTTAGCACCTGCACAGCCTTCTTGCACTGGGTGTGTTTTATGAAGGAGTTCTGTTCAGCACAGAGCTCATCTCTTCTATAGTCCTGTTATGCTATTGTTTCTGTTAAGGTTTCATGCTTTCTCAGGTGCAGATACTTGGTTGATCTTGGATATTGGTCCTTGTTGTAAATTCTGCTACAAAAAATTACTCATAACAGTGTTCTTATATAGTATCCTCATCTTTAGATGAGGATTTGATTAACTCTTTAAAAGTTCAGTGGTTTTAATCTTTGAAATTTGCTAACTGTCTGGTAAAAGGTTAGAATTTTCAGAACTTGATGTAAACTGCATTGTATCTCTTAATATAGTAGTTTACCTTCCTAGAGCAAAGTTGATGCTAGCTGCCAAGTCTTCCTTCTGGTAGTTGTAATAGCTTATTAGCTGATGTTTCTTTTATGCCAGTACCTACATAAAAAAGCTGATCAGAGTTCTTGAAATAGCTAAACTTGCTTTTGGTCATTTCTCAACAAACTAATTGAATGTTAAATACAACTTTTAGCTTCCAGAAATGCCTTTCCTTTTTGGTGGTTACATGACTTGGCCTTCAGTGGGGTTTTGGTTGTTTTTTGTTTTTAGCTATGGGGGAACAGCTGTTAAAATCTCAGTCTGCAGACACCTTTTTAAACATGGAAATGGAAACAGGGGTTTCAAACACACCTCGGAGTCGCAGCTGGCTTGGCGCTATCAACTCCTCTCAGAGGGAGATTGACACAGTTTCATCCCATGGACCCCACATGCAAGATGCGTTCCTTTCCCCTTTGCTGAGTAAAGGTAAGTCACTCTACTTTCTCTATGGCTATTGGAAAAATGCTCCTGGAAGTAAACATTTGTATTCTGATATTTGCATGTCTCTGCTGTGTTAGTGCTTCTCAGCCATGGATACCATAATGCCAAGGGCCAGAAAGACATTAGGCAAGTGTGCTGAAACTTCCACAACAGAAACATATGCCCATGCCATGTATCTATGAGTCCTTTAAGTAAAAGATGAAGTTTATATTTGCTGAAGTTCCTCTCTGTGGAGTTAACTTGAAATTTAATACATTTACAGGCAGGCTTGGGAGAGTTCTACATTTTTTATCTTTGTTCTTGCAAGATGCAGTGTATCTCATTTCTGTTCTATAATCTGCCATTGCAAACAGCATGATGGACATCTCTTTAGCCTTTGCTAGTTTCCATGTGTATTTTCTCCAGGCTGCATGGGTACTTTTTTCCTCTAGTTAGCAGTAAACTTTGTGGAAAACTTTATTATCATTCAGTAATAGGGAAAGAAACAGTTATTAGGTTAATATTTTTTTAGACTTGTGAATGGACTGTTTATAAGCGTGTCAGAACTAGACACAAAGTATATAGGCGATTAGATAAAAACCTGTAACTAAAACTTCTCTCTAACAGGAAGTGTTTTGATGCATGAATTTTGTGCTCTTGGATTTCTTTAGAAAGGAACATTACCTACATTTTTGAATACTTTGAGGAAGTTGAGGAAATTATAGACTTACAGATTTTTTTTTCTCCCATGGATTTGTTTAATCAGTCTTGTGAAAAAACAAATATATCATCAACTCACAGAAAACAGGAAAATCATATTTGCTGTGCATCTTTCCTGACCATAGTCATAGACAAGATGTTTTAGTCTGACCATTCATGTTTTTGGAAGTGTTGTTCTAGCCTTCAGGACAAGATGCAGTAAAAAAACAAACCAACCATCCAAAAAAACCCCAATGTGATCTACATCAA
Organism: Dromaius novaehollandiae; assembly: GCF_036370855.1. Taxonomy (NCBI): domain Eukaryota; kingdom Metazoa; phylum Chordata; class Aves; order Casuariiformes; family Dromaiidae; genus Dromaius; species Dromaius novaehollandiae. The sequence continues at coordinate 17,041,141 of NC_088132.1, forward strand.
GTGATTTCTGTTTTAGTAGGGGAAAGACGTAAGTGCCTTCTGTGGGAAGTACGATCTCCCCAGGGTAGTAGGGCCTTCTCAGAATCACAGCACTTGGAGGTGGAACTCGCCAGGTTAAAAGGTTTTAAAAATTGAAGGAAGAGTCAGGTTCTGCCTCTCTGCATGGGGAGTGCCTCACTGTATTTTCACTCCTGTTTCTTGTGTTTATTATCTCTGGAGACAGAGTTAGGTTTCAATATCCTTGTTATTTAATCTTCACAAAAACAGTATAGATGGGATTTCTCTTTTCATTGCAGTGTCCTGTACTACAGTCTGCCACTTAGTGCTGTTTCTACAAACAGATAACAGATTTTTTTCTATGCTGAATTAAGACCGTTGAGTTCAAAGGACTTTATGCATTTTGAAGTAGTTTACATAAAAAATTAAATAAATTCATAAAAATTAAAACATTGCCAACTGAATTCATGATAATTTCAGAAACAAATCCTGCAGTGATATTTATGGGCAAGAAGTTAATAAAATAACTTGCTAACTTCCTAAGCATTTTCCACAGAAAAGATGCATCTATTTTAACATGGAAACTATTCTGGAGGGTAGGTGCCTTCATGACGTATCACCATAATGGTTGTAGCTTTGCTCTTACTGTTCATGAGAAAATTCTGCAGCTGTATCTACTCTTCATGTTTTTCCTAGAAACACTCTTGTCTACTCCTTTATTAATTAGCATAGGTAAATGTTTTCATTACTGATCATTCAGAATCTTCAAGGTTTTGTATGAAGAAGAAAATTTACCATTGTATCCGAATTTTTAACAAAGTGGTTTAAGACTAAGCAATATCTTTAAATAGACTGCAACCCTTTCTACAGACCTAGTTTTAGGATTATAGTACATAAAAGGCTCTCACTATGATCTCTTAAAATGATTACTAGCATAGCTTTAGGACCTCTTACCCATTTTATTCTTCAGAATTGTTTTTATTTTGATACAAAAAGTACAGTACTCCTGGAAATGACTCAGCATTAAAGATATCAGTATACTGTGTCAATAGGAATGGTTAACTGGAATGGACAGTATGCCTCAAGTAACTTTGTAGGAATTACTGTGATATACAGCAAAAAACATTACTGGGTAATTTGTTAATTTCTATAGGAAGTAGTTCAAGAATAGCCTTATTAAACTAAGTAGTTTCCTTTTCCCTTATTCTTCTGAGTGTTTTTGATAGGTGATGAATGCAGCATCGGTTCAGCAACAGACCTGACTGAAACAAGTTCTATGGTGGATGGTGACTGGACCATGGTGGATGAAAACTTCTCCGGTATAAGTTTAACTCAGTCAGAGCTTGAACATATCTCTCTCGAACTGGCTAGTAAAGGGCCACACAAGTCACAGGTCCAACTCCGGTAAGTTATGTAATCTTTGCATTTGAAACTTAAAATGACATATCTGTTCTTGGAATCCAGCATTAGGAAGAAGCAGCACTGTCTACAGAATCACACACTGTGCTTTTATCTTTGGAGTGAAAAAAAATGAAATAAGTAGACTTTTTTCTTTTAGGTACTTGCTGCATATCTTCACGGAAGCAGGATGTCTGGACTGGTGTATTATCATAGGCCTTATCCTCAGAGAATCTTCAGTAATCAATCAGGTTTTCAGTATAATGCAGTCCTCCGATATTGATGGAGAAATCTGTCGTAATATAAAGACTGGCCTACATGCTGTTGACAAATGGGCTTCCACAGATTGGTAAGTTATTTTCCACTTTCATTTCTGTTCCAGTTGTAGCTACTTAGTTACTTCGAAATAAATTCTGAGTTCTCTCAGCCCTAGTTCAAACAACTTAAGCATTTTTGCAAGAAATTTCATGATGGTCTAATGAGAAAAGAATATATATTGTATTTTTTCCATATTTAAAAATAAAGACCCAGTTTCTGTACAGGAGGATGATAGAAACTGTTCCTTTGTTAGACATTTCCCAGGAAATATTGCATGTCAGGCATTTGACAGAAGTACTATTTTTAATTCACTAAGTGTTCTATATCCCTTACTTCCTAGCCCTGGGTACAAGCCATTTCTAAATATCATCAAACCACAGATCCAGAAACTAAGTGAAATAACAGAAGAGCAAGTGCAGCCTGAAGCTTTCCAGCCAGTGAATCCTTCTAAGGTTATAGAACAAGCAAATCCCAGAGCTGAGGAAAGCAGGACTTCATCTAGCCATTGCACTAATCCTCAGAGTGATGCTGGGAACAGCAGTGTAAGCAGGCATGAGGAGGACAAGTCTAGGACAGAGGATGAGGATTCATTCCAAGAAGGCAGTTATGACTGCACTGTGTCTTAAATGGAAGATGATGACTTCTCAAACATCAGGTGTGGAAGGAAGCAAACCAGCTTTTAGACATGCTTCCATGAACTTTGGAACTTTTTTAAATATATATTTCAATCTTTGAAATCTGCTGTGGGGATAATACAACTAAGAAGCAGTTTCATTTAATAGTTTCAAAAGAAGGCAAGATTTCTTTTTGCAAGCTTCAGACTCCGGCTTTCAATTGTTAAGTGTTGAGAGACGGTGAATGCATATGTAGACAGCTTCAGCAAATATTCATCAGCTCCTCTGCATCAAAAACATATGTTCTGGAGAACCTTCTTCCTTAGTACCTCCTGCTCGAGTATAAAAGGGAAAAGAGGAGGTTAAATTTAATGTTGTTATCCTTCCCAGCTTGCCCATTTTCCTTATAAATTGCAAATACATAGAAACTAGACAGAAAGCTGCTTGACTGCCTAAAAGAAAAATAAGTCTGATCAATGCAGTTCAGATTGTGGTTTGATATCAGTAAGGTTTCATATTAAAAGAGTGTAAAATATATTGTATGTTTTTGTGAATACTCATATAAATATTCATGGTTGTACCATATTTGAAGGTACCTATATGTATTGTGCATGTTTCTGGATTACTAGTAAAGTCAGAGCAAAGTTGCACTTCCTTCTGGATGAGGCATACTTTCCTGACCTAGCAGTGACATAAGGTGGCTCATCTTTCTCTACTGCCACTTACAGGTCCTATAGTTGGTCTTAGGGGATTGCTAAAAAGTTATTTATTTCATTTGTAAATTCTTTTCTGAAAAATGGACTTTTTTAGTGTAAATACTCATTTATCATGTACTCTTGCTACTAAAGTTCAGTTAAACAGCTCATACTTAAACATTTTTCAAACATTTTATAATCTGTATTCTTGCAACTAAGACTTTATTTTAACTTTCAAACAATGTTAAGGAAAGCTGGCTGCAAAACTCTTGCTTTGAGGTACTTATTTTTTCTAGCTACTGTCTCTATGTAATAACTACCTGTAACAGTATTAATTTGGGTATTAGCTTGTTTGTACTGTGCAATCTGAACAAAAATGCAACATTGCTCATTTTATACAAAATAATAAACTAGTTTATTTTTATAACATCACTTGATTACTGACATGGACCAAACTAGTCATCAGAAGGTAGTTCCAGCATCTGTCACTTTTCTAGTGTATTGCTAAATACAAATCCATTTAAATTCTGAAAATTAAGAGCTTTCATAATTAAGTTGAAATAAATGATGGTTTTGTTTACTTGTCTATTTCCTTTGCAGACAGGATTAAGTGCTTTAAAATGTACAAATATGAAAGTATTGCTTTAGAATGGCTTTACTAAGCCAATAAAACCAGTACAAGTGCAATAATGGTGTTACCTGGCAAGCTGGAGATTAGTGGATGCAACTTGAATTTCCACTTGAAGAGCTGAAACTCTTAGACATAAGTTATAGCAAAGAAATCCAGTTCAAGTCCCAGCATTGTTTAGTCTGCATTGTAGCTACTGGTTACAGATGTCTATCATACTGGTAAAAGAAACTTTCTTCCAAATTAAGATTTACAAGCCTCTTGTGAACTAACTTTAAAATCTATTGTTTTTGGGGATATTTAGAAAGCTATTTTTAAAGAAAAACCTGCATAATCTATAAGTTTTCATGTTAAATCAAATAAAAACTGTGCTTCAAGTTAGTATTCTTCTGTGATTCTGTGGTAATGTGGTATACTAATAAGCAAAGCCCTTTTTTATGCTTTCAATTTTTGGATATGTACAAGTGAATGCATACATTAGCTCATATACTAACATTATCTTGCTATGTGCTACTGTTGTTTGACAGAGTTCTTTTAAATCTTTAGTTGTGAAGTTTTAGAAGCTTGTATTTCTATCGTAGTAGTTATTTCTATGCAAAACTTATGTGCTAATTTTGTATTTCAGTTCCACTGCTGTTACATGTGTAATTAAAAAAAAATGAATTTATTCAACTTTACTCAAAGTTACTCCTGTGGAAAATAACTATTTCTGACCTCAACTCATTAATAGGAAGTTACCAGAATTTAAGCAGGTGTCCCAGGGAAACTAAACTTCTACAATAAATACCAGATAAAAGTTGTTTTAGGGTGCAGCATCATAGCCATAAAGCCTAATTGTTGTATGGAATCAAGACATCAAGCTTTTAAGTAAAGGGGGAAAAAAAAACCCCACACAACCCTATTACCCTGTAGTGCATCTTTGAAGTTAAGTTCATCTACTGTTTTGAAGAGAGGCCTGAGCACCTGCAAATATGAGCTCTTACCTCAATGTAAATAGAGAAGAAACTGCCTATTTAGAAGAAACATCTTGAAGGTTAACATTCACTGTTTCTCTCTTCACAATGGACTAGCTGCCCTAGTTCTTGCCAGTTTGGCCTACTAATGGTGTGTAAAGATGACTGTGGTTTCAACCTAATTCTTTACTAACATATCACACTAAGAAGTTTCCTTGATCTTGTTCTCGTCTTATACCAATTTAACTGCCTCTAAAAGCAAAACAACAGTGCTGGGTTGCTTGCTCCTTACCTAAAAATCATTTTGCACAAAGTGTACTTGCAGAGCTCATTGAATCAAATCATGTTTCTGAAGAAATGTCTGATCATCATCAGTCAAAGTAAGTTTTTTCTTATTAATGTGTTTTAGACAGTCACAAAACAAATTTAAACAGTTGTTTTTAGAACTTAAGTGGCTACAAGTTGAGATCTACTGTGAAAGTACTTAAATGGACATTGTGGAAAAGATCTGCTTTATTATAAAGCAAGGGGGGAAAGTAGTCTGTCTACAGATAAAATGAAATAATAAAGAAAGACAAATCACTGGGTGAGGGAGGTAAGCTGGCTACAGTCAAACAAAAGGAGAACACCAAAAAAAGACCACTGACTACTTAATGCATTGAAGCAGCTTCCTCTGTCTTGAAGCTGAAGGATAGTGAAGGATTTGAGTGAGTAAGCAGATGAATATCAGCTTACAGTGAAGGCCAAGAGTAATAGCAAAGCTTAAACATAGAAAAGGGAGGAAATGACCATGTATTTACCTTCTGTTTTTTTGTGGCTATACTTCTATTATCTACTTTCAGAAATGAGGTTGAAAACTGCAGAAACCTTGTGATGGGTGATTCAAAAAGAGCACACCAACTCCTCTGCCCCATTCCTACATGGCAGGACTTGATCCTCAAAAAAAGAAGGTTGTGCTGGCAACTTGAACGTAATGCAAGTATGCAAGTATCTATATGGAAACCAATCTGAGCAGAGAGAGGAACAGCAAAGAAGAATCATTATATATGACCACACCAAACGTATGGGGGTGAGGAGAGAGGAAGCCAGTTCAGGCCCAGTCCTGTGGTTGCAAGTGATCTGTTTGCTCAGAAAACAGCAGGGGCAAACTGGAAACAAAAAAAAACCCTACCCAACCCTCCAGGTATTTAATTCACCTGTCCAGCCTACAACTAGGAGATGAAGAAAAAAAGTGCCAGGTCAAAGCTCTGCAGTACATGTAATTTTCTTTTTTCCAAGCAGCTTTCTCATACTTCTGTGTAGACAAAATGAGTTGCAGACCTCTGAAAGAAAGGTAAGATTCAGTCAGAGTCCCTCTGAGTCCTGCTCCTCTGCCTGTCACATGCTCCTTGAAGTCAGTACACTCAAGGAGTTCCCTACCCAAAAAAAAAAGTAAAAAAACCAACCCACCCACAACCAAGGATTTTATTAACACTCAGATCTGTAAACACAGTTTCTTTGAAATTCAGCAGTGGCTGCTAATGCTTGGTGCCCTGCTTGAACTTCATAGCTACTACCGAGTAGTTTTTCCCTCAGAGTTAGCCTATACTTCCTCCTCAGGCTTCAGCTTTTTCCTTGGCCTGTTCTCAAGGTGCTAAGCATTCTGGTTTTTGGGTTGATAGGGTGTCCCTCATGACACTAGTTTCATGATCTGGTGCAGATGCTGCACCCTGATACTATCAAGAAGGCATAAAGCAGCACTACCCTGTGCTGCATTTCAGTCTGACAGAATTCTAAAGCACTGTTGCGTAACAGAACCTCTTCTACAGTGACTCTGGAACGCCTGGCCCTAGAGGGCTAATTTGTCCTGAGATGGGAGCAAGTTTTCACGAAGACGGAGAAGCAACATCCTCCCTTTGACATACAAGTTACACTGAAGCAACGTTATTGTCGCTATTCACACACACTTGTCGTAGAACTTAATACCTTTTTAACCAACCCTCACTAGTAGTGCCTATCAGCTTCCAAGATGAGTCATCCAGATAGTGGTAGGCTCCTTCTAGATGATTATCAAGCATCTGATTAGATTCAGCCTTCAAGGAAAAAAAAAAAAAGATACTGAACAGCATTACCACAGGGAAACCCTTCCTCAGCTCATATGCTCATACACCATATGGTACAATAAAAGCACTGCTTGTTCTATCTTGTCCATTTCATTAGTGTTTTTTCCAGTAAGTTTCTAACCAACTTAGATTCAGTGCAGACGCTAAAAATGGGCCTTGCTAACACAGAACAGCACCACTTAGCACCAGTCATTTTGTGTATGATAGGTGCAACAAACAGGAGGAAGTTTTAGCTATATCTGTCTCACCCCTTTCTTTCTTCAAATGCATACTACTCCTTGATGGGCAACCTGAAAGTACAGTACATAATTAGAACATGCTTCCTTTGCAACCACATGCTTAAGTTGATACAATGCTTATTGCTGAAGCTTCCCCCCCCCCCCCTTTTTGCAAAAGAGTTGTATAGATTCTCCAAGTTAACATATAGGGAAGTACTCTGTCTTTAGGCTAGAGTAAAGGGATTAAACTGTATGTATGTAAGTTGTTTCAGATGAATATAGGAGATTCCAACTAGCTAGCTGCTTGCTGCCCCATTAAGAATAAAAACAGCTTCTACTGCCATGCCCTTTTATCCTTAGAATTACTGGCTGCCTTCTTTGTATATATTTCATGGAATAAGATAATACATTTACTAGAAATAAGAAAACCACAGTAGCAGAAGACTAATCTGCTTTTATTGAGCAGGGAAAGAGACAATGAAACAGTCTGCAGAATTTTCAGTCCTGTTTTCCCAGCTATGGTCAGCAACAATTAATTTGCAAGCCACTATCTGATTTGAAAAATGCACTTAAGTCTGCTGCTGTAATACCATTAACACCTGTTACTACTCCCTCCCCATCTTGCTTCAATTGGAAACTTCTGTCCAGGCAAACAGCTAGGACCCTCATTTTATTAATAAGTGTCAGTTCAGATAATTTTTGCATTCTTTGGCCATGCTTACCTTACAACTAGCTCTAACCATAGTTGGTTCCAGCATCACTTAGCAGTATTTCCACACAGAGCTTAAATAAAACATTTTTGCAATAAATAAAAACTCAAATATGCCTTGAACAATCACAATGAACACTAATCAAATTTCACTTTTATTTACAAAGGCAGAAATATACAAAAAAAACTAGACATCCCTCAGTTTAATTACTTAATAAAGGATAAATCCTGAGTTAGCAAGAGTTATTGCTTTGCTGAAGTTCCAGAAATTTCTAACAGGCATGTTTAATTTTTTTGGCTCTCAGTACATATTCTTCATGCAACACCTTAAAGCTTCAAATTAGAAGAAAAAAATCCAAATGAAATCAAAACTGAGGAAGACAGTGAATAAATCAGTGCAACTTTAGCTGAGTAGCTGTGCATCAGCTAGGCAACAGTGCAATACAAAAAATATATTTGTTAAGATTCAAACATCTAAGTTATGAACTCTTCTTTTAAAGGACTTTAAAAATGACTTATTTAAAAAAAATAATGAATGCATAATATATTGTACTTTAAAATCAGATACAACCAAATGACAATTAACACACATTAGTGTAATCCATTAGTTTTATTTAAGGAGACTGATGTCCAGTTCAGTATAATTACAGTAATTAAACCTCTTACCCTGGTCCATGACTCAGTCACACAATCTTTGCAAGTGTATCTTGCAACAAATAAGACTGTTTCATGCTGTTTACATACCCAACTGCAGAAAAATTTGAAGGATTTAAATGCCAAGGCAAAATATTGATCATGCAACTGCTGTCAGGGATTACAGCACATTAAGAAGTGTCAAAAAATTTCTTCCACATGCCCTGCAGACTTCCCAGTACTAATGCTTTTTATCTGATATGACGAGGCATGCACAAAACGCTGCTTTGCATGTTACTTGGCAATGCTCCTGAGATGAACAAAACATGAAGTCTGTGTTACAGTGTGGTGTTGATGTCACTGAATATTTTATAGTTAGCATGGAAAAAACAATAAAGTTTCTTCAGATACAGAGATTTCTTTGAATTTCAGACATTAATATGTTAGCTAATACATTGTGCTGGGGGGGAGGGGGCAAAACACACACACACCCCTTGGGGATAAAAAAACAGGTAAGTGGCTTCAAACCTCAAGGCTTGTCAATTAAAATTAGAAGCTATTCCAACTCTCTTAACATCATTTGTAAGCCCCATCCTGTGGAAATAAGATAATCCACAGGTATTAGATACTCTTTTTAAGAACACTTCTTGATACTTTTCCTTATGGAAAGCAAACTTCAGTGTAAAAAAAAAAAAAAAAAAAAAAAAGAAGAAGAAGAAGAAAAAAAGAAAGCTAAATGTGAAAGTGTTAAAAGTGCAATACTGTCATACCACCAAAAGTCTCTCCAAAGGAGATACCAAAAATACGCTTATTTATTAGAATTAGCTGTATAACCAGAAATTTAGAATTAATTATAAGATATCTACACAAAGGAGTGGTGACTCAGAACTCTCATATGAAAGAGATCAAGTCACATGCTAATATGCTGATACCCAAAGATCCCAACAGGGACAAGTGCAAGATGATAGTTTGGTCAAACTTACCTAGTCAAGTTGCAACACTAAAGACACAGGCAAAAGGGCAGGCAGTAAATTTTTAACAGAAAGAAAATTTGAAAAAGATAATCTAGAAGAATTACCATATTACATGATATCTAGTTTTCTGCACTGTGCATTTGCCAGTGACTGGAAATGCAACCACATGTGTATGAGGTACTGTTATATTCAGCGTAACAAAGTTATTTCTTCATTAGGCCCTTCTCATTACAACTGCTATTGTATTATGCTAGTATTACCTCCTCAAATGCAGTCTTCATGTTAAGAACCACGCTAGTCAAACTGCCACTTCAGTGGAAGAACCAGCTGAACTGTACTGGTATCAACACAGAGCATTGCATTTTCCCCAGAAACCCAGAGAGCAGTAGCCCCATTTAGCCTTTAAATAGTCAAACTGCCAGAGAAACACCATTTGTATTTAAGTTTTCATGAAAGTCTCTGGCATCTTGTCAAAATTTCAAAGTTTATTACAGCAGCATCCTATGACAGAGAGATTAGCCTATTATCTTCGCAGTATTGCCACATTAAAAGACAAAAAGGTCATAAGTAGAGGACCAACCAGAAGAAAATACCCAGTCTGGAAGTCTCTCCAGTAAGGCATAGAGTTGAGGTGACTTTTGATCCTTCCCAAAGAAATAATGTGCTGCTATGGCAAGGGAGACTATTCCATCAGTGTGCTCTTCTGAAGCCTGAAAGAAGGAACACTGCATTTACGATTTGTTTATGGCTTCCAAATATAACGTTAATCCAGATGTACCATTCCACTGACTTTATATGCAACAAACTTGACCCTACAAGTCATTATTCTATATATTAGAACATTCCTAGTATCCTCGAATGTATCACTAAATATATAACGCAAGTTCAATTCAAACTGAACTCAACTAAGTATTTAGATCATAGTGCTTCTGACATGTGTATGTGGCTTGCACGTGCTCAAAATATTTACTCAAAACTCAACATTTGTATCTTTTAGGAACCCAGCATGACAAATCAAGATATGGAGCCCAACCTAGCATTTATACTGATCCTCCTATTGTGAATCTTTAGCCTGAAAAGCCTTTTCTGCCTAGCTTTGCCATAACAGTTTTGCAAAGCTAGCTGTACTGCAGATTCCCATCCATCTTTACCAAATGATCCTCTGAGGGTACTTGCTAAGTGTTTAGGCTGACTGATCCAAGAAGGGACTTCCTGAACTTTCATAGGTTCTTGTAATACCTCTCAAAGAATAAGACACTGTTAAACCTGATATTAAAAACAAAAAAAACACCCAAAAACTTACAGGCTTGCAAGAAGTTCTTCACTGGCAATTTGGCAGTTGGAAGTAAAACCCTTAATCCTACTGAAGCAGAAATGCTGAAAGCTTTGCTTTCAGCTGTATTAAGAGAAAAAATCCAAAAGGAAATTGAGAAAACAAAGCCTTTATAGTTCTCTTCAGCTTCAGGACAGACCAGTTTCCCACTAAAGACTCTAATTTCAAAAAAACCAAAAAAACCCACAAACAGCCAACAACAAAAAAAGAAAAACCAAATCAAACTAAAAAGAATACCATGCACACAAAGGGTATGGAAAAGAAGGTCACTTGCAACAGGAAAATGCATTATGAAATAACAAGGACAAAAACAAAACTTCATGGAATATGAGGTTAAGATCAGAGAAATTCTAATTTCAGATCCAAGACAGCAGAAGTAAGTTACTGAAGGAAGTACGGAAAAGTCTTCTCCCTTTAGCTATTTGAAAAGTGAGTGGACAAAGCATCAAGACATATGTGAATTGATATACAGTAGAGGGACAAATTAAGAGAGAGAAGCTATAAGAGACAGAGAAGCTATAATTAGGAACTCTGAAATAAAGCAAGGTTTAAGAAAGTTGTTATAACATTTTTCACTCATAGGAATGCAGAAGTGGTGACACTGCAACAGAACAAGTGTTTCCAACAGTGGTATACTCACTGTCAATTCTATCCAGAAGTGCCATGCTGTAGCCTGCAGCCCATGGGAGTAAAACACAAAGTAATCTCCTCCTATGCTAGCAACTGGCCTTCCGTCTCCAAGAGACCAGGTGGAGAGAGTTGACCCTTCATGTGGTCGAATATACAGCGACATGTGACTGGGACCTACAGACAGGCAAATGTATCTATATGCATGAACAAATGAAGGTGGAAAAGCCATCTACCCTGCTTCCTTTCATTGCAACCACCTATATTCCTAAATGGTAACATGTGGTCTCTATATTACTACATCTTCTAAAACAAGATACAGCTAAACAACTGTGTTCTCCACAGAAGAGGCTTCAATTATTTCTGTGCAGTGAGATAAGTGTGTTAGCCATAAGAGAGAGGGATAGACCTAAAGAATGGACTTCAAAAGGTACTAGCTAAAAAAAATCAATGCTTACTCAAGACAGACAAGATACCAGTCTTCCAACTCCAATAAGACACCCACAGCTTCTACTGTGTTATGAGACTGAATTAATTTGTGCCAATCACACAAAACCAATCAAGCTCACTACCTTTGGAATGGCACAATAACCCTCAGTATTTGAATCACAACCTGATTTTGTAATGGGGGGGGAGGGGGTGGAAGGGGTGGAAGGGCAAGGCAGGAATCAAACCAGAAGCTTCAGTCACTCACCAGATACTTCAAAATTTAACCTCACGGAATTCCAAGGCATTAGCTCTTTGGCCAGAACTTTAAAGAGAACAGGGCTTGTTGGCAAAATTTCTGGAACAGGAAGATACCAGTTTTTCCTATAATGAAATGGTTAGTTTTTAATCTCAATGCAACAGTTGGGTGTACTAAATATTAGAAGCCAAGAATAAGTTTCTGTATAGCTGACTGTGCTATTACTAAACAAAATATTCAAAAGCTGTTTATTTTAGCAGAAGAAAGTTTAAAAATTAACAGCTTGTGGCCAGAAAAATATTTGAAGGGAATAAGAAGAGAACAGTTGTTACCAGTGTTTTCATTCATTACTTTAATCTCTTAACTGAATTTACACAGCAGCTTGAGAAACATTACAATAAACAGGGATATTTGAATCTTCAAAATGCTGTAACAAATTCTGGGGTGATGAGGAAGGCAGTCACAGCAGCAGATTTTCTTCTGGGCAGACTAACTACTCTAGGTTCTCTCTACTATCAGCAGGATGGGTGGGAAAGAGGGAGAGCAAGACAGACATGCATACTTGTACTCTGAACTGCCCTTTACAAGACCTCCCTTTACTCTTCTGTCCATTGACTATAGAAAAAGCTGAGGTTTGCTGCTGCCAACATGAGTTTTCACACAACTCCTAAAATTTCTGCAGCAGAACCAGCAGTCTGTTGCAGAGATTCTTGCAAAAGACACTATACCTAAAGAGAAGTGGAAGTGTCTTCCAAAGCAGAAGACTTCTTTACTTTTAACATAGATTAGCCTTACTTTTTCTTCTTTCTTAAGCAAAATTGCATAAATATCCAATTTGCTTTGGCCAGTAATTTCTCAAGTTAAGCAGCATTCACACCAACCGGAACATAAAATGCACTGGCAGAATCCAAGGAAGGCCACAAAAAGGAGCCCGCTCCTCACACTGAGTCCTAATGGTGTCATTGATTTCAGGTACATGGGGAGTTATGTGAGATATGCCATTATAATCAAATCCATTAATCCATATACCAGAGTCACTTTTAACCAAGTTTCCATCTAGATCATGAAATCTTCTGCTTGTATGCTAGAATAAAAAGGAAAAAAGAAAAGAAAGGACATTGGAGTCTGTAAAATCTGCAGTCAGATTTTGAGTCAGAAGTGGTTCTATCTTCCATGTCAATCCTGAAGGTCTTCTGCATGGTCAGTATGCATTGAACACTGTATGCAGTAAGTATTTATGAACATAACAGAGAATTACCTAGTTAGAAGTATACTATAAAAACATCTAAATTCAGAAGACCACTGTCCACATAAATATTTACACATCTCCCATCACATCCACTTTTTAAGTGATCGTTGCTAACTAAACCCTCCTGCTAAGGCTTAACCCTACATACCCTCCCACACCAAGTTTTTCTGGCATAAGTGAACTGAACACGGAAATTGAGCATGGGAAATATTAGTAATTCTTTCAAATTCAGAAATAATCTTATACTTTTTAAACCAAGCTAATATTTTCTCCCTCTCAGAGCAAGGGAAAGGTTGCTGCTTAACAGTTTCTTTCTTAAGCTTTATAAAAGTGATAGCCGTTGCAAGCAACACAGAGGCAATATGATATGCAGGACTTTTCTTACCTGGAGAAAGACTCGCTTAGGCTTTGGATTAATGGAATCAGAACTGTAAGGAAAGAAGATTCCACTACAAACCAGCAGCAGAGTGACGACAAACACAGTAGTTAAAGTTACTAGTGTCATTTTTGTGCTTTTGACAAGGTAAACAAAGTTAATCTAGAGGGAGGGGGAAAAAAAAGTCAGTTACAGAACTTCATGACTCAGAACTGAGACACTATTTGTGTCTCTTCTAAAATCTAATTATGGAATTAAAAGTATATTAAAAAAAGATGTCATCACAAATACCACCTGAGACAAGACCTTCTTTGTAAATCTCAATACCTAGAACCAAAGGAAGAGAGTAATTCCCAGAGCTTTCAAAAATGTTCCCCCTTTTAAAAACATCTACCAACCAAAACAGCAATTTGTAGCAAACACAGCCCAAAAAGAGTATAAAATTTTTTTGAAGTGTAATACAAGCATTGTTCAGCCACATGCTATGCTTCTAAAATGAATGCCTGTTTAAACTCCAGCATCAAAGTGTATATTTTACACCAGTCTTTGCTTCATTCATTATACAGCAGATTTATTTTTCTGACCACTGCTTCAATGAATTTTTGAACTAACATAATACACAGAATCCTGCAAGATTTGTCATGCTTCCTAGAAGTTCCCTATGGTAACATTTTTGTCAAAATATCCTTAATTTCTAATATTTAGGAAAACATTAATTTTAAACTCTAAAAGAAAGTTTAAGGTTTTAAGCAATGTTTAAAAATTCTCCTTACGAAATAGGATGACAGAATCACAGTGATGGCCACAATTAATCCTGCCAATACTACATCTGGTGGAATTTCTGAACCACTTCGTCCCATGATAGGGGTAAACATTTCAAATACAGTCCAACTGAGGTACATCAAATATAGATACGGAACAAACATTCCCAGCATGTACATCATAACAAACCTCATCGTGGCACCTGTATGGGACAGAAAATCCCAAAAAGACAAAAATATGTAAGAGCTAATAGGACAAAAATGATACAGCTTTACTATCTATGTATGTAGCACCTCAAGGCCCAAAACACAACACTGGTCCACACACCCAACACTGGTCAGAAAGCAGTTCTCATTTCACATAGCAAGTGCCAGTATGACATTTTCAAAAATATCATGAAACTATTCCAGTAATATTAAAAAAAAATCTAAGAGGTCTTCCACCCCAACCACTGTTTAACTGTAACAATATTTATAACAAGCTTTACTGTCTATCTTCCTAGTACACGATCAGTTATAATCCCAAATAGCGTCGTCATTCTTAGCCTGAGAATCAAGAAGTGTTTCAGACTTTCTAAATAGCTTCTCCATAGTCATAATCTATGGAGAAGTTCTCTAATTTTAGTTCAAGAACAATTTTACTTGTGACAAAAATACTACCTGCATACTTTGACTACTCAAAACTCAAAAGTTCAAGATTTCTTTTTTGCTTGTTTAAACAGCAGCTGTGGGCAGAAAACACCCCAATACACAGTAATAAAGGTTCTGAAATACTTAAAAAGCAAAAAACCAGATTCTTACCTTTTTGTCTGAATTCGTTATGGATCATCAGCTTCGTGATTAAAGGAAACACTACCCATAATGTACAAACGAATGCTGAACAAAGGCCTATCTGAGTAAGTATAGCCAATGCTATAGACCAGACCATCAATGAGGCATCAAAAAACACATCTCCCAGGTACTGCTCATTCATATTCTGTAACAAAAAAAAGAAAATAGAAAAGAAAAAAGAAAAAAGAAATTGTCATTGACCAGAAATATACTGAGTATCACATCTCATAAGAACATACAAAGGGAAAGAGTTTAACCATCAAAAGTGTTTTTAAGTTACACAGGCAGTGTCAGATGGTTTGCAGGGCAAGACTCTTAATTGCGAATTCTACTAGTACATCTAGCCAAGAGGGACTGCTGCCATGAACAATGGCTATCAGAAAGCATCATGTTTGATTACAGGCAGCAGGAGGAGGGGAAGAAAAGGGAAGTTGCCAAACCTACTTCAAAACAAAAAGCTAATTAATTCACAAGTTGCTGAGCCATTAACTTCATATACACTATTTCATCAACACCTAGGCAGTACTTATGACAGCCAGATAAGAGATCAGCTTCCAAAGTTCTTATGCTACTCAAATACAGCGAAAGTTGCAGAAGGCAGCATAAACCACACATTACACTGCAAGCTATAATATGCAAAGAAAATGGTAAGAGAATGTGATACCTTGTTGGCTGATCTGTTGATCAGACAAGCAATAGATAAGAAGAAGATCCAAAAATTGAAATAGCTGGACAGTCAGCCAAAGTATGCTCTCTTGTTAGTAACAGCCACTATTCCAGAAGACTGGAAAATGGCAGTGGAACATCGACACTGAAAATTACTTCAATGTGATCTCCATAAGGGGGCAACTATTTTATATATACATGTGCCAAATCATTAAAAAACCCCAAAACAAAAAACAAAAACACTTCCAGATGAGGATATGATGGATCTGCCCATAAGTTTCCACAATAAGATCTCAGTAAGTTCTTAAACTTCAAGCATTTGGATGAAGTTGGACGTGGTTGATACCCAAATTGGTATCCCAAATGGGTGGTGGTTTCCCAAATTCCCCTGTCCAAAGCTTGCACAAATGGCTAAGAAGAACAGTAATTAAGAGATGAACGATACTGACATGCCTAAAACCTGGAAACCTGAAGCAGGATCAAATAACAATTTTATAGGGCAGAAACTGACTTATCTGTTGGACAGCTCAAGATTTCACAGTAATACAAAACTACGTAACTGACTTACCATCTAGACATTTTGGATTATTAACTATACTTATGAATTATGACAGTACTATGCAAGTAAAAAATTGATTCTGTTAGCCCATACAAAAGAATTCTAAACAAAGGCAGCAGTATCATGATACAAAATGACAGCAATACAAAGGTAATGCACGCCAAACTTCTGTCTAAACCCTGCAGGTGTCTCATGACCTTTGTCTATTGCAGAAAAGGATACTGCAAAGAGCCCTGTTCCACGTCCAGTTATGGTGAAAACAACTAATAAGTACCAGAATATTTACAGAAAGCAGGACATATCCTCCTGTGAGTATGTTTGCTTCTGAATTTCTTCTCTTCATAAAGCAGATGGATCAGTGCCACCCTGCCTTGACAGAAAACAGTGGAGAAGCAGGCTACATACTGTGCAATGTGGGTGCTATGGCTGGAATAGTGAATGGCTGGAATAACTGGCCTTTCAAACTCTTTATCAAATGTATTAACAGCTCACATATGCCCTGTTGCAGCCTCCAGTTACAAGTGACTTTGAAACTCTTTGAAACCTCTGTTTCAGTTCATTCATAGATGTCTGATGGCAGGAAGGGTAGGGAAATACTACCCTATACTATCTTCCACAAAGCTGCTGGCTTTTCTTCAGCAACCTGTAGCACCTGCTACAGGTCATCAGCAGAGAGAAAGCTGTAAAATCAGGGGTGTTAATTCCAATTCTGTAGAGGAACACATTTGCTTAAATGAAACAATTTTGTCAGAAACATTTTAAATACCTCTGGCCAATACACAAAACTTAATGCCTCTTCTGAACCAACTCAAAAATCAGTCTTCCTCAGATTCCCCAATGCGCTCCCCTTCAACATCAGCAACAATGTCAGGCTTACCTTGTAGAAGAACTTCTTGGCTAGTGTATGCACAAAAATGAGCTTAGCTGTAGCTGCAGTGCCATACAGAGAGACAGAGACGTAGAAATGGGTATACCAAGAAAGAGACCGTCCAATGAGAGAGATGAACACTGCCACAATAAAGACGGTTACCAGTGCAGAGATCCAGCTTAGCAATGTTAGGCCAAACGCAGTAGAGAATTTCTTCAGGTTATTCAGAGCTATGAAGGGAAAAAAAAAGTGTTATTCAATAGCCCCATATTCTACAGCAGACTATCAAGATTAAAATTCTCTGGAGTATACTTAAAGACCAAAATAAGACTGTATTAAAAGTCTACTTTGAAGACTTCTGAACAGCAAGGTCTAAATCATGCAGTCTGTCCCCTTGCAAGTCTTCCACACTGCAAGATGAATCCCCAGAGTACTAGCACATATTCTTGGTTACCATGTGCCCAACTGATAAAAATTTCTCGAGGGAACTGGTGAAACCATCCTGCGGCTTAGAAAGTCTTCAAAAAATTTCAGAGTTGCTTTTCTTGCAACTTTTTCTTACTTCAGAAATGTTTTCTGAATTTAGGGTTTTTTTGTTTTTTGTTTTTTAAGGTATGCTCATATGCCTCTAATGAAAAGGTCTAACTGGAGGATTTTAACTGTTATAGGCTCTTTAGTAAGTTCTATTATTTTATTTCCCCATTTATTATTGTGTTATTTGTTCCTGTCTATAGATAGATCGTAGAGAAACAGATGTTTCTAAAGCCCCATTTGTATGATTAGAGAAATGAGTTAAACCAGATGCTAAGCAAATTTAAAGTTTCTTCCATTTTCAGATCTTTAAAAGACTCAATTTAAACCTTCATGAAAGCATAACGGACAATCATATAATTCACAAAATCTAAGCATTTAGGCTTGTTTAAGTCTTCCTTCATCATAACTTTTCATAGCTGAGAGATTTCATCTTAAATGAAAAGCAATTCCTATGGCATATGACATACCCAAAATTCTTTTCTGGAGTTTAGATAATGTTGTAACTATTTCTAATAATTGACAGAATGAGAAATAGCTTAAAAGCAATTTTTTTTTTAACTAGACTTACCTCTGGTTTTAGGCTGTAATACTTTTTTGCTTAAATAAAGAGCAGCAATTGCTGCTATTATATAGTTCATGATGGTGCCAACACGAGCAGGATAAGCCAGGACAAGCAGACCAAGTATATCAAAGAAGACAACATTTCCATGTCGATACTCAAAAGATTTAGCCAACCTATCTGATGTTGCTAGGTATTTTAGGACAGCTAAAATGTTATCACCTATTCAAGAAAAGGAGACAGACAGCATAACTATATCAGGGTTGAAGAATCAGCACACAGCACTCTTACGCACATAAAAACAAAACTATTGAAATATCCTTCTCCATGAAGCAAGAAGTGAATATACAACTGATCATCCTGAATGCCTATTTGATGCTATACACTGCACAGTATTTTCATAAAGTAATCTATGCAGTCCATAAAGTAAGTATACTTGGAAAGCTTCATGTACTGAAAAGGTATTGTGGAAGTAACAAAAAAAGGAGTATGCAAGCTTTCAGCCCACAAGCCCTCCTTCAGGTCTGATATTAAAGAAGCAAACTTAAAGGCCAAACAACAGAAGAATAATTTTCTGCTAACCCTCCTCTTCTCCTTCCTGTCCCTACTAACCTCACCATGTATCACTGACTATGAATTACCTATGTTTCTTTAGAAGACTAAGGTAGGAGCTAAGGAAGCTATTCTCCTTTGTAATCTATGGGTACCAATCACCTTTTCTGTCACACAATACAGCTGAAACATATGTAATCAAGTAAGAACAGTTGTTCTCAACTTCTATTTTGCTTCTATTTGAACTG
Source organism: Dromaius novaehollandiae (assembly GCF_036370855.1). Classification (NCBI taxonomy): domain Eukaryota; kingdom Metazoa; phylum Chordata; class Aves; order Casuariiformes; family Dromaiidae; genus Dromaius; species Dromaius novaehollandiae. Next base: position 17,060,228 of record NC_088132.1, read on the forward strand.
TAGATGTTCCTACTGGCAAAGCAAGGGTTTTTTTTTTTCCTTCTTCTTTCCAGAAATACATTCAGCAGAAAAATGTTTTATCTCACCACAATGACCAGTTTAAAAAAAAAAAAGTTTCCAGTAGGAATTTATGGAAAACACATTACCTTCTCTCATAATTGCATTTCTGCAAAATGTCTTTAAATGTCTTTAAAACTCTTATTTGTAGTAGTATTAGATTTTCATTCCCAGAATTTCAAAGCTAGAGCCATAAGGTGAATATGGATAACCCATGCAACCCCTGCATGTTTAGAGAGGGCAGCAGTCAAAATCCTGGAGGCACCTGGAGGCACCTAGATTTATTTTAGATTCCTCTAGGAAACTAAAGATCTCACTATAATTTCCTCTTTCTGTAACCCATGAAATAGCCTGTTATGAGCAAAACTTGTTAGAAGAGGTTGAATCCTATTTATCCACAGTATACAGACAGTATAAGCTTACTGTAACACTATATAATTTTGACCAAGACCCATTCTCAAAGAAAAACCTCTGTTGGTCAGTCTCAATGCCATCTACTTAACTGTAAGCTTCTCACAAAGAAGATTAATCAGTGAGGGTATACATACCAAGAGGAGAAACGAACACAGAACTCCGAACAACAGTCAGGTGTTGATGAATGTAATTACTCAAGATTGCTAGATTACAGTCTTAAATACATTCCATAGTTAAATACAATCCATAGTCCCACAACCTACTTATAGGTTAATATTTTCCTGGAGTCAACCAAACATTATTCCCTATGTATTTCAGAAGCACACATATAGCTCTTTCTTTAGAACATGCCCAGACATTTTTTAAGTTACGGACTTCTTGAGATATTGGTGTTACAGCAAAACAAAGTAACAGCTCTGTAGTCTCTCTCGTCAGCAAATTTTGAATTGAATTCTTGAAATACCAACCAGCTCTCTGAATGGAATCTGTTAAAATTCTGTCTGATGTGTCATATTCTGTATGATAAATGTAACCATTTTCAATAAAAGCCAAGTCTATTCCTACAGAAAGAAAAAAAGAGAACTGTGTAAATCTGAGAGCTCAAAAGAAACATGTGAAAGTTATATTAGATATATTTCATTCAAAATGTAATTGCTCCGCTTTGTAAATCACCCACTTTCCTCAGATGAACAAAAATAGCCTGGGCTGTAGAATGAAGACTAATTAGGATTCCCCATTTGTTTAGAAGAAGGAATACTCAACCATTTGTGCCTCCTCCATTGATTTGCACATAATCCATTGATCTGCACAACATCTGTACAGAAACTGACACGTACTGGCAAAATGCATAAAAAAAAAATCTTACAATCATCTCAGCTTCAAGAAAGATAAGATGGTCCACCTTCATATGTACTGGCAGAGCAGTCTAAGTTAAATGTTCAGTATCACACTTGGTGCTTTCCAAACATTTACTGTTAAAATATCAATAGAAATCTACTCTGAAAAGTAATCAAAAGCAATACTGTAGAGTTCTAAAAACACTCAAAATGCCAGGTGTTTTCTTTTTACTCCTGAAATGTAAAAGGTTTTTCTAATGCTTAGTCTGAGAACTCTTTACAAGTCCAAATAATTTATAAAAACAACAAAAAATTACCAACTGAGGTTCTACAACCCGAACTATACATTCAATATATCCCAAACACCACACATCCTCAGCTGCATATGCAATAAAGCTCCTATCTGCACTTTAAACTGTCACAGATTCAGTGTAGTAGCAGACCTCGATTCTATCAGTGCGCAAAGAGGAACAAACTAGTTTCTAAATTCAATCATTTTATTTCTGTTAGTTTGAAAAAACGAATGTCAGTGAGAATTCATTTATGAACCAGGTATGATTCCGACTGTACAAAGAACAAATTGTACAAGATCAGCTGCTCAATCTTCAGGCTGGAAACGTATTTTGGAACAGTTTAGAATGTGCTAACACGTTTTGTCCTATGAATCACTTCAGATAGATCACTTTTCTTGAAACTGACTCCTGTAACAACCCATGTCAGATAGCAAGGATTTTACAGCCGTTTACAGTCCTCCGAACTGTGCTTGTTCAGATGCCATTTTGTGTTCCACATTTTTCCAGTGTTCATTTTTTCCTTTTATTCATTACATAGTTATTTACTTTTCATTCCCCCAAGCAAGTTATTTATTAGCATCACTACCAGAATGTTTAAAAATAGGATATTTAACAGCGTACTGTAATTTCTAGAAGTGCTTTCCTGATTTTTAGGAAGCTTGTTTTCTACTACATAGTTTCTGTCTGGAATACTCCAGTCTCCAAATACATGCTTACAACCTACATGGCACACTGAAGTTGAAGGCTCGTGCCTTAGAAAAGATGGGAAAATTTGCTCCTGAACTGAAAGACAAACCAAATTTGAGGGAGTGCTCACAGTGACCAGCTCACAATCTCCTTGCTGTAAACTTAGATAAATGGTTACATAACACCCATTGATATGTCTTCCAACAACATACCTGGAACGTTGCCAAAGTCCCTGTAGATACGGAAGTCTGTATCTGCTGGGATAATACCGCTTTGAAATACTTCCTGTGCCACCACAGAGGCAAAGGGATGTTCAGCTGCAAATACATATGCTTGTACCAACCAAGGATTTTCAGGTCCTAACAAAAAGGGAAAAAAGCTCACAAAGATATTTTGAACTTCAGTTAAGATACATACCTCTAGTGAGTTTTTCTAGAATAATTTTTTTTAAACCATAGACTTTCAACACTGTTGCTCCAGAAAGTACACTGAGTTCATTTGTGTTGGCTAAAGGACTCAGACTTGAGAGAAAGGATTAGCTATGCTGCAAAAGGCTGACCCTTTGAGTGTTCAGTGACAAGATAGGTAAGCATCTTGCAAAGAAGATCCAGTATTAACGAAGCCTTTAGTACAGTTTTCACTTTCACTCACGTATCACACATCAAAATTGTCACTTAGAGAAAAGTCTCTCCAGTGAGGCATTCAACACAAGGAACCAACTGAGCAGTTGCAACAGTAGAAGTAAGTCTACAGTCCAGCCAAGACAGTGTAGAAGTTTAACAAGTGCCTATTTGAGGAGTTTTGCTGCTTTCTGGGCAGCAGATGGAATTCTACTGCCAATATCTCTGCAGGTATTTTGAAAGAATCGCTGCCAAAATAAAATAAAGCATGCCCTATGAAAGTATGGCTATGAAAAGATATGAAAAACATCCAAATTTGTTTTTTCCCCTTACCACCTTGAGGTGAAAGAGAAATAAAACTTCTGTAATTCTGTTCTCTGCAGGTTTTCCCTCCCATGAGGGGAAATTCTGTGGCAGTGCTTTAGCCTTCATGTAATTAAAGATACAGAGCAACTTACTGGCTGCAGAGGGTTGAGAAAAAGGCATAGAAATTCTCTTGCCTTTTGTTTATGAGCCACTTCCAATACTCCTTCAAATCTACATTGTTTATTATCAAATTACCCTAGTGCAGAAATGGGACACAATGCATGCTCATACCTGTTTGAAAAACAAGTTCTTTCCCTCCTACACCTGCTGCCTCCAGGTTAATAAAAGCTCTAATTGACTTGGCCCACTCATGTTGTGTAATGAAGCCGTGACTAGCCTTGATGGGAAACAAAGAAGATATAGGTCAAATATCTTCCAGACCAGCCTAAGTGTTCTTTTCCATCATGGATGATCACACCTCAAGGTCTGACAAGGCAGCAAGATCATACTTAATGACAGATGGAGGCAGAAGATCAAAGTCTTCTAATTAAATTCATATGGACAATACTCTTAATCTATTTTTTCCTTTGACAACATTTTCAAGTGTACATTTTCCTCAAGATTTTAAGACTAGCATTTAACTAATATTTCAACAGCTAGAATACAAGTCATATCTGCAGTTGCTTTTTCCTTTGTCAGAATCTTGATTCACTGCTTTGATATACATTTTATAATTCTAGCACATTCTTACCTGCAAAATATTTTCTTCTGCACCATTAAATAAGAATATGACAGCATGCTGCAGGGACTCTGATGATTTTGAGAGAGTGTTAAGTATTTCAAGCATCACTGAGCAGCTGACAGCATCATCACTGGCACCTTAAAATAATCAGCAGAACAGCATGGCTTACAACAAACACAGAACTGCAAAGACCAAAGAAGAAAAAGGAGTTTGTTGTTCCTCTCAATCATTTAATCTAACTGTATATAAGATGCAAATATGCCAAGCTTCAAAGTATTTTCTGCTACAGTTTGTATCCTGTGTCTATACTAACAAGCAGCAACAGAAGAAAAACAATGTTTAGGAGCTCAAAACAGGTGAAGCACAAGATACCTGATCCAACACTACTCTCAAAAAGCAGACTGACTATGTTGCTCAAGTTGAGTGTTCCTTTAATATTCACAGTCTGACATTTTTATAATTAATCCTCCTAAATGTACCTCCCCTTCAACAGTGTTAGATAAATGATATTTTAAGATCATCTGAATGATAATTCTGTCAAAACCCATTCCCCTGCTGGTGACAGTTTGCTTTTGGTACAACACCTAGCTTAACAAGCAAAGTGATCATTACACTTTTATTTTTCTAACAATATGAACAAATGAGGACATAGCTTTCACTTACAACATAATCTAATTTAAAAAATCCACACATTCCCACATATCACCCTGAAACATTCTACACACTGCTACAATGCAGTTAAACAAATGGACACAACCACAAAGTAATTAAATGCCAAGATTGCAAAGTAAAGCATTCAGAAACAAGCAAACACCAGAATTCAGACCTTTATGATATTCTTTAAATGAAAGTATTTATGATGTGGTATTTTCATGATCAAATGCTTTCTACTATCTGTTACCCTCAGCTTCCTTTGCTCAGGACCACTTTTGCTTTGACCATGGCTTTCTGTTCTCTTTTAGTTCCTCATCCAACACTTCATTCTTGACTTACCACCAATTATTCCTCCCTCCTCCCCCTGCCAAATTTTCATCTTAATATCCATCTTTTAGCCAAGGCCTTGCAATGTCCCAATTCCGTCACGTATGTGCAAGTCCTAGCCTCGTCCTACCCCACTCTCATCAACAACGCTTGAGAGCAACGGCAGAAGTTCACTTCACCACTGTAGCCTAGGTTGTACATACCATACTCACCTACACTGAGAGGATGACAGTGTGGTCAGTGTTGCTTGCCACAGTGTGGTTCAGCACACTACTGGAAGAGACTCACTGGCTGCTAAGTTTGTCTTATATATGAAAAGAAATGTAGCTTTTCCAAGACTTGTAACTTGGCAAAATTCAGATGCATCTGCCCTTCTGTGAAAAGGGCACATTCCTGGCATGAACACCAACCTCAAACAACTTTTCAGCCCTAGTTCATTGTACAGAAGTACTTTAGAATTAAAAAATAAATAAAAAAACCCAGAGACTAAGAAAATCTTTTCCACCCATGTTTCTCTATCCAGTTTAAAGCCCTGATTATATTACTATCTGAATTTATCAGTAGCTTATCCTTTGCCACACACAGTTCTTTTATGTAACTAACGCTGTGCTGAAAAAATAACTCAGCAAAAGTGTTATGAGGTTGCAGCAAGATGAATCCCTTAGGTGTCTCGCTATGAGGCTAAAAGAGGATTATTTCTTTCGGACATGCATATTTACGTCTAATTAAAGTGCCCATGCAGTCGTAAACTAGTACACAAGCTCAGAGAAAAAGTCAGCCCCAAATATTTAATATACAGCAAAATTCTAAGTAGTTTTAAACAGATCTTATGGCAAACATTAGCAACCTAAAAAAACCATCACACCCATCCACAGTGAAAACTTCAAGGATATTTCTACCCTCAAACTTATACAGCCTATTTCATTCCTCTTTCTAATAAACTGAAAACTAATATTATTAGAACAAGAGAAATGTATTAGGAGTTCATAGTTTACATTCTTCCTTCACAAATTTTATTTTCACCTGGATCTTTAGCTAAAAGGATTCCAAGGTTTTCTAATAGTGAATGTCTAATGCTGTACTGACTTTTGCTCTACTCCTTTTCCTTGCTGCCTCCCCAATATCGTACCAAGCTACACCATTAGCAAAAGTGACAATTTTGCTTCTTTTGCTTTCCAAGAAAGATGTACACAAGAACATCAGTGGCACCTTAAAGATAACTTTAAACATCCAAACAGCAGAACATTTTGCAATGCTTAAAAACAATTAAGGTATGAGTAATACTAAGCCCCAAAGGAAACCAAACAAATTTTATCAATTTTATACAGATTCGATTATCTATTTCATCAGCATACAAACAGACTATTTGACCATTAATCATAACAGGAAAACACATGACTATGCAAGTCAACAGCAGATTATCTTTTATTATCTGATTTTCAAATGTGTTAGTCTGATATTGAAATATCAGAGACTTGGTGATTCTGACTCTGTAATATATTTTCTGTAATTAAAACAAAGCTGTGAGTGAAGAACTTAAAGAAATACCAGGGAACAGAAAACAAAAGATTCTTGCCTAAGCTATGTACACTGTGTACAACTTTCACAATAAGAAAATGAAAGATTTTCTCACTCTTTACCACAACCCACTGCTATGGTAAAGTGCTGCTTTGTGATTAAGCATAGCTTGATTTTTAGCTCCTCTGCAGATTTCTCTGTAATCTTATACAAATCACTAATACTTCTTGGGCACTTACCTGCAAGATGGGCAAAATACTTCACTGTATGAATAACTGCATACCTAATCCAGTGTTACAGACCACAGCCCCTGACTTGCAACTTATATAAGGCAATTTAAAAACTGGTTTTAATAAACACTGTATTATACTTCCAAAGTATTCTCCTTAAGTCTGGACAGCTGTATCTGGATTATAAAAATGGTAATTAGTGTCCTTTCAGTTCCTAAATTGCAAAGCATGTACAATAACAACACAGTTACTAAACTTAACTGGATAGCCACCTTGTCTAAATATGGTTGGAAGAGAAGAAAGTGTTCTGCATGCTGTTTGTTGACAGAAAGAGGGCAAGGAGTACAGCAGGCGTTCTGCTTGTCTATGTAGTAGTACTCAACTGTTCTTGGGATGAAGTTACTTGTGTGTGTTTTAAACAAACAAAAAAACAAACCCACCAAGAACACAACTGAAATCTTACTCTTGTCCTGAAAATTAGGAAGTTTAACCAAGAAATAAAGCATCTTGCAGGCTGTAAGCAAAAGCACTTAAGTTAAAAAGAAAAAAAGCTTTGCTGATAATGAAAAAGTCTTTGGTTCTTGAAAAACACCTTTAGATTTCAAATTACTGACCATATTGGAGGAGCTCCAGTAGCTGCACTTTCATCTCCAGAATTTTTGCTATCTAAAGAACACAGCAGTAAGAACACCAGCAATCGATACTCATACAAATAGTAAACTCTTCATGGGACCTAAACTAGCAGTTGCAATAATGTGCTTACACTTGCGGCATAAGCGTTATAACAAATGTTTGTGTAACATTTCCCACTCTATACATGGTTTTCACAGTGTCAAGATGGTATTTACAAAGAAATTCACACCCACACAGCAGTAGTTATTCGATATGATTAGATTTATAGAAATGCAGAGGCAAAGGAATCAGAAAGAGTACAGCAGTGAAAGTAGTAGTGCAGGAGATGTACATACTACTGAGGCAACAGCACCTTAATCTTTAATCGCTATAGGCTTTTGAGACAGAGGCTTTGAGTGCAGAAATAAAAATTGGCATAGCATAAGGATATAATAGTAGAAATTTGAGGTGAAGTATGATACCAGCACTGGGAGAGGAAAAATACACTGTGGTTAGTGAATTAAGAAGAAAAAGATAGGAAATCTCCAGCACAAAGCAGCCTGTGAAATGACTGTCAGGTTTAAATCAGTACAGAAATACAGAAAGAGCAGAACTACAGGTAAAAGCACATGAACTATATGTATAAGCAGAGAATTACAGGAAAGGTGGATATAAAAAAAGAACTTTCTAGAAGTACAAATAGAGACTTTAATTAACTGCCTACTAGAAAATGATAAATCCTGAAATACACTGCCTGCAATAGGACCAATCTGTGGCTTTAAATACTGAATTTCACCAAAATGAAGCACAGACTAGTTGACACAGTTTGCTAGCATGTGGCTATAAACATCCCTGCTATGGAAAGAACAAACCACATCTGAAAAGGAAAAAGTTCTGCAGCTCATATGATGCATAGAAACGCAGAATAAATATATGGACCTACCTGGAGTATTCGGCACAGAATCAAAGTGGCAATTGGATAATACTGCATGTTCAGCTCCATTTCGGGGTTCCAGTTTCACTACAATATTGGTTATGTTTGCATAATAACTGGTAAAGCCTCCTAAAAAGTCAATGCTGAAGGAGCCTGTGGGCCTCTGTATGTCTACAAAAATCCTGTGAGCATCTGTGCTTTCAACTTCAATTGCCTTAATTTGTTCTATGAGGTAGTTAACTGTATGAATTTCGTTTTCTGGACTTCCAACTGTTCTGGGTCCAATTGCGGTTATGTCATCAAGATACCGCCTGCAAGAGATAAATTACACGTTACGGGCAGTTGCCGCCACCCGCCCCGCGGCCTCCGGCGGGAGGGAAGGCCTCGCCGGGGGGCGGGGGGTGTCCCAGCCCCGTACCTGGCGCGGAGGGCGCTGAAGTCGCGGGCCCCGCCGCGGCCCGGCCGGCTCAGCAGCTGCCGCTGCGAGACTTGCACCAGCGCCCGCAGCCCCAGCAGGTACAGCAGCACCAGCGGCACCCCCCGCGCCTCGGCCAGCGCCCGCCGCCGCGGCCCGCCCCGCTTCTTCCCGCCCGCGGCACAAGCGCCGTCCTCGTCGTCGCCGCCCCGCGCCGGCGGCCGTTGCGGGTCCCGCAGCTCGCCACCGCCACCGCCACCGGGCGCGCGGAGCCGCCGCACCGCCGCCGCGCTCCGCTCCATGGGCCACGCGCTGCCGCCGGCTGACGCGCGGTACGGAAGCGGCCGAGGGTCAAACGGCGTGGCCGGCCGCGGCTGGCGACAGCCGTTGGGGCGGGGCGGGGCGGGGTTGCGCTGGTGACGGCCGTTGGGGCGGGGCGATGCTGGTAATGGCCGTTAGAGCGGGGCGCCGTTGCGTTGGTAACGGCCGTCACGGCGGAGGGCGGGCTCGGTGGCCTTCGGCTGCTGCGGCCCGCGCCGAGGCGGGGGGTCCCCGAGCGGTGGGGCGGGCGGGATGCGGCAAGTCGCGTAGTGCCCGTGACGCTAGCGGTGGTCGCCTCAGGCGTTTCAGGCCTGAAGAGCGAGGCCGGTCGCCCGGCCCCCTGGCTGGTGGTGCAGGGAGGTATCGCGCCGGTAACAGCCCAGTCTGCCGTGCTACTCAGCTGGGAGAGTTAGAGTTCAGAGCTCAACCTGATAACTTCAGCTGCACTGAGATAATTTTCTGGTGTGCTATTTATTAACAGCTTTCACCGAAGTAAGGCCAGTGAAAAGCATCTGTGAAAGTCAGAACTTCTGGAGCTGTGACTGTATCTGAAACTCGTTCTGCACTACGTGTGCTTCTCTCCTGGGAGCACTCCTCTGGCTTCTCAGCAACTACTGTGGCACATTTCAGTGATGAAATTGAACTTTATGATGGTCATTTTCCCTGTCTTTATTACAGCACTTCACAATTTATTTGGCTACTTCTGAGAACAAATATTTGTTTCTTTGATTTTATTTTACTATGTGAAGTCATCTGGAAACAAAATATACAATGATGCAATCCAGAAAAGTGAAAGTTGCAATATATAAAGTGTTTGAGACAAACTGTGAGCACTGGTGTTTTCAACCGTGTCTCTGTGTTGCTTCTTGGAGGCTTTCTAACACCGATTGTGGTATGCTTCAGGACAAAAGAAAGTCTGAAGGAGTGGTGCACTGAAATGTGCTGACTGTGCTCTTTGCAAACTTCAGGTGCTTTTGTAAATTTCCATATTCTGGTTTGGTGAGTTGTCTCATTTGCTTCACTCCAAACTCATTAAAGACATGATTATTGCTTGCAACTGCAGATCATGTTACTCCACTTTTCCTGTCCTCTCATCCTCCTCCTAACTGTTCTCTGGCCATTTCCAGTTTATTACTTTCCTACACTGCTGAATCAAAAGTAGAAGTGGTACTGACCCCTGCAGCAGGGTCAAATACAATGGTAAAATAATCACTGCCATGCAGGAGGGCAGAAGTGCTTGTCTGCTTTAACATAAGCATGCTGCCATGGTTTGGAAATCTCAGTTCTGTCCAAATGGCTGGGGAAACTGTTTCTGTCACTACAGCATATACTAGTCAGCTGCTCGGTGTTACCTAGCTTCTTTGACAGCAGGGTCTCCCAAATTGCAGCTTTTGCTGAAATTGGAGTTCAGTGGGAAACGGAAAACTCTGTGGGAAGAGAAACCAGATCTTGCGCCTTGAACCTACAGTTGATCTTGTGTCTCAGCCTTCCCCGATGAGACCTGTGGGTTTGGAAAGCTGAATCTTGCTTCCCAGAGTTGCAGTGAGTGTTGGGTCACTGCTGATCTCACATGGCTTCTGAGCCTTCCTGCTGCAGTGGAGCTGTGTCTTCACTCATCCCCCACGCTTCAGGCATCAGATACACCCCCCCTTCAATCATGTATCCATCAGTCATGTCCCTCCTGCAGCCACAGCATTGGAACTGGAAGCCCATATGCAACCAGTTTTCCACCATGTCTTCAAGTCTTTTTCAGTCATTGCTTCCCACAGTGGAATCCCCCATCCCTTAACTGTGGCCTGCCTCTGATTCTGTGCATTTCAAAATGCAAGTCTCATTCAATGTCATTCTGAATCAACAGGTGGTCTTCATTATCTGTAACTTTCCTAGTCTTGAAAACAAAATGAATGTTTCAAGAACTCAGTGCAAGAATCCACCCTCGTAAAAATACAGCGTAGTGTTGCACAGGCTATATTCAGTTCAACGTAGCGTAAGCAGCTGTTCACTTTGAGAACGCCTGCACAGGGACACTTTACGTTGTGAAGGAAGTCTGCATTTCATCTTGCTCTTTATTGTTTCACTTCATCACATAACTCCACAATACAGATTCTGTCCCATGGATGGCAATGTTTTTGGTAATCTGGTTTATGAAAATGACATTGGGTATCTAGTGAGCTTGCACCTCCTGATGTCCCTGCTCTTACCTGAAATTTTGTAAAAATCTTTCTCACATATTAACTAAAAACAGGACATTTAAAGTCCATTTAGTCAAATGCTTCCATCTCTCTTCCAAGACACAAGGATGAGGAAGACCTCATCAGCAGTCCAGTCATCCCCAAGAATGGGGCATTTACACCATCATCCTATAGTTAGGGCAGAATGGTTACATTCTGGCCACTCATTTCAGCAACTGGAAGTGGAAGAAGCATCCGCAGATACTAGATTGATGGGGTGCAGATAGATTGTTGTTGGCATCAGCACTGTATTTAACCATTTCATTTTGATAGGCTTAAGCAGTACTTCTCCCTCTTCCCTGTTTAATGATACTTATTTTCTGTGCTACCTCTTTTCCTTACACTGTTATTTTGTAATGGGAATTGTAATCACAACCAATAATTACATAGACAGAGGGAACTGTTTATTGCTTGTCAAATCCCCAAACAACCAACCCTGCTGCAGGTAGATGTATCCTCTCTTCACAGCTAATTCAGACTCTATACTACCCACCTCCCTCTCGGTATTATCCCCTCTTTCGTTCAGCGGGGTAGTCCCTTCCTTATTAAGCGGATGCCAGGACTTGACAGTACCCTGGAGAAATGGGGGGGGGGGGGGGGGGAAGAAACACAGGAAAACATATAGGAGGAACAGCAGCATCCCCTGCTGCAGTCCTTTTTCTCCACCTGGTGAGTGATTTCAGGACAGAAGGGCTTTCTTTGCTCCCAGCCTACAAAGGATTTGTTATCTGGTTCGGTCAAACATTAACTGACAGTCATTTATTAAACTGATAATAGGATTACCTGGGCCCAGTGCAAATATAGCCAGTTTTTCTTCTATTATCAATTAAGTATCTGACCTTCCTCTACAGTCTGACAGCTTCAACATTCAGCCAAGCCTTGATCACCCAATAGCTTGACTTGCCTCTTTCTGCTCTTTAGCCCTTTAATACTCTATCGCTACCTATCTTATCTATACAAAACACAAGCACAGAAATTACCTCCCTCATCTAGCTGTTATTAACAGCATTATGCAACTGAATCACTTCACTGGTTCCCTTTCCTCCATCACATCAAGAATAATCTCTTTTCTTTCGAGACTTCAAGTCACTCCACACTCACTGCATGTCTTATCCAGTATGTTTTTGCATCCCTTGTCAACTGTTCTTGGCGGTAATGTCAACTTTAGTGCCTGTTTATTTCTTCCGTAGTACTTTCCTAAACTTTTCCCATGCTAACACATCTCCTACACACAGTCCTCAGACAATTCATTTGATACCCATATTACGTCAATAATCATTTAAGAGCACACACCAAGACCAAAATGGTTTTGATTCAGTCATTTTGATAAACATTCCCTTCAGTTGAAAAATGATGTGACCTTGCAATATTTTATCTTGGCTTCCTGTATGTTTATAGAAAGCTTTTTGTTAGTAAAAAAGACAGCATGTGTGGTGAGAGCCAGTAGTTCCAGCTGGAGGGATGAGTGTGGTCACCATCAGGAAATGCAGAAACCAGGAGGTATGTTACCATGAGTTATCCTTCCTTTCACCTTAGCACAGCTGGCTACTAGGAGACTTTGCAGACCATGTGTGTATTTACAGCAGGCCAGCCTTTTATTGTTGTGCAGCTTATTTAAATAAGACCTAGACTTTAAAGACTTGTTTGCCACATCTCATAAATACTCCAGTAATAATAAACAGCTGGCAGAAATATGTATCTTCTATGAAAACAGCCCTGGTCCAATAGAGAAATCACTGAAGAAATTCTCTGCTGGTGAAAGGGGACAAAATATTTTTGCAATTAGTAGAGCTTTACAGCAGCAGAGAACACAGGCACTAATTTTTTTTCCAGACTATTAAGAGCTAGACATTTCCAAAAGCTGATATGGCCAGCCTGTGTTTGAGCCATGGCCAATTTTGTTCTAAAAGCCAAAACAACAGCTAACTCCTGAATGGTTAAATAATTCTTCCTGACCTTGTTGAGCAAAACTTACACATAATCTCTTCATAACTATGAATCACCATTATTCTCTGAATCGCAGATGTTCCAGGCAGATTCTCATTTCATTTTTCACTTCACAGCAAATATTTTATGTAGCGCTGTACCTATAAACTCATTTTGTGCTTGCTCAAGCACTTAAAGTGGAAGCTAGCCCTCGGACTTAGTGAAAGCTGAGCTGTCAGGCTAGATCTGAACAGATGTGACTCTTCTTGCTGCCTGGAATAAAATGTTTCCTGCAATGTACAAATGGAAACTTTAAAACCCTCCCAGAGTGTTATAAAACTTTTAAATTCTCAGCAGGAAAAATAAAAGTAGTATTTATAACAGTGCAGTTTACAAGTTTTTCTTACTTTCTTGAGGAGAAATGAGAGAGACTCAGATTTAATTTTGAAACATAAAATGTGATGAACAGTAGCTGGTTATGGAGAAGTAATGCACAAAGCTGCAGGCATAGCCTAAAGATTCCATATATTGACAGAAAGTTGCAAAAACAACTTTTTAGCCTGATCAGCTGAACAAAGGCTGCTATGATAGTAATACCTGGGAGTAGTTCTGGATAACCCAAACCACATGATGATGATAAAGATGAAAAAATCCATGTATGTAGGAAAACTCAATTCGAGCCATTCAAAAATCCTTTCATCTGGAATAATGTTTGTTTGACCTCTGCATTGTTGGTTTCATCATTTCTGCCTTCAGTTCATATAAGAACGAAAAAGAATGAACATAGGCCTTGCCCCCCCGCCCCCCGAGAAAAGCAGCTCCCATTCTGCAGTTCCTCGGTGTAAATGTCTTTACTGTGGAAATGCAGCCACTGCTTACATGAGCTGCACTACTATTACTAGCAATACTACTCAACAGCTGAGGTAATTCTTAATAAAATCAGAGAATTAATTCCAGGATCCTCTATAGCAAAGCCAGTCAAGAACTTAATTTCTAGTCTGATTATATTTTCCTCCTTGTAGAAAAAGACATTCAGCATACTATCAGTAACAGCATTCTGTTTTTAAGCCGCAGTCATGATAGGCCATGACAACATTCTCTTGCACATAACTGATCTCCAATAATTTTGGTGAATGTAATATAAAAAATAACCTGATGGACTGACTGAGGAACCATGCTGAGATCAGTATGTTATCTACAGAGTTGAACTTGCATAATTAAAAAATGAAACAATACTGGAATCTGGAACAGTTCTTCATGAATAACAATATCAAGGGAATAGCAAGGAAGTCTTTGCAAGACACTTCACTACGAAGAATCCTGCTCGTCCAGTGTATTTCACCAGATGCAAAAAACCCTTTGAGCAGGTTATTCTTTAAAGGCTTCTAACCATCCTACTGCTGACTTAACATCTGATTTCTAAGTACTAACAATGCTCATTTGTTTAAAATGGATATGAACCACTAATGGAAGTCTTCTCATTTTGATTACATGACATGTCCTTATTTACTGGTTCCAAAGTGGGGCAGTTTCAAGCACCTGTTCCTCCTCATTTACTAGGCTATCCATTACACTTAAATTTTCTGCTGTCATTTTTAAAAGACTGATAAAAAGCTCAATGAAATTGGCAACCCCCCAAAACCTTAGCAGGCCTCCAGTAGGCATACCAAGAATTGGCTTTTGCTTCTCATTTAATGGTACAGCAAAAAGGACAAAAGGCAAATATCGCAAGTTGCAGCAAGGGAAATTCCAATTAGACATTAGGAAGAAAAAAAATCACAAAGAGAGAGGTAAAGCACTGCTTCAGATTGTTCAGAGAAGCTACAGATTCTTTATCTTTGGAGAGACTTGAAACTTCACAAGTCCTGAAGCAGTCTGATCTGACTTCAAAGTTGGCCTTGCTTTGAGCAGATACTTGGAATAAGTGACTTTCAGAAATCCCTTCCAGTTTAAATTATCCAATAATTTTAGATAGTCTAAATCAAGGACCTGGTGATGACCTCATTGCTGATAAGAGTCTCCATATTTGTCTAGGAGGTGGGTGTGAGTGAAATGTGTATTATGACATGGCAGAAGATCTTGATATAAGATCTTTTGAACCCATCAATGCCAATCATAAACCAAAGCTTTTCCATATGACGGTGAAGGCCTATGTAAGAAGAGAGAAGTTACCACGTCACCCATCCAATTAAAAAAAAAGGTTCTGCGAAGCTTCTAGGAAAGGTGTCTTATTCTGTGGCAAATCAGCTGAAATACAGCCTTTTCCCTACATGTTAAGAAATTCCAAGTGTGCTGTTAGACAGCAGCATTTCTAAGTTGTTGCTGAACTTTAGAGAAAGAAAACAGACTTTCCTGGCACTACCCAGTTGAACACATCACTACTCTATGAATCCTATTGCCTTGCTCTTCAAATCTCTGAAGACTACAACAGGTGCTGTGAGAAGCAGCAGGATGGCTGCATTCTGCAGTGATAAGCAAACCCCATTTGAATTGCTCTTTGTTTCCATCTGGATCACAGCTCTGTGTGAGAAACAGTCTTGTGTATAAAGTCCCTGTCATATGCATGGCTGACAGGATGGTGTAGCATAGCTTCATCCACCTGGGCACATGCTACAATTACTAGACAGTTTATCTTTTCACAGTGAGGCTCCACAAAGTAATGCAGGCCTACCTAGGAAGTAAACTAAGCCCTGTCAAGAACTAGATCTACCAACCCAGTTTATATATATCAGGCTAAAGAAAATCTGGTGTAAAAACAACTTTCTAGCAAGGTCTCACAAGTTTCTCAGACACAAGCTGTTCAGCATCAGAATACACAACTCCCATTAACATGGGCAGGAAGGAGGGAGAAGGGGAGACGTGAGCAGTGTCACTGCTGCAGAGTTACTCTGAAACTTTGTCTTAAAGTAAGCCCCTATTTCAGTTAGCATTCTGCATTAGCACCTCTGGAGTCATCTGCTTTTCTCTGTCTGTAATGTAGAGTTGCTAGGCTCACGGCTTAGGTCATGTGAATATACGAATTGTGCTATGATTCCCATGTGAATTTCTCCTTTGGGTTAAGTGGCCCTGACCTACCAGTGTTTGTTCCTGTCCGCTTTTTCCTGCCCTCTGCTTTGTGAAAGTGCACAGTTCCTTGAAACTGAGGAACTACCCCAATGGTGTGTTTTTCCCAGCTGAATCAGCTCTCCAGTCTGGTTCACTGCATAAAAGCCCACACGGCAGCAGGAAGGGGAAGAAGGGACAGCAGCAACTTTCCTGGCATGGTACACATTTACACAAACATCAGAAAATACCCTATAATTTTGCTCTGCCGTTCCCTTAACTCCTCCAGTCCTACCAAACTGCCCTGGAGAATCATTCCTAAGAAAGAAAATTAAAATGTGTTAACACTATCTATACAGACTTGCTGACTTACCATTTCAAAAGTCTGACAAAACCAAAAAAGCATCCCAAGGAACGGTCAGCAGCTGCCTAGACCCCAAAATATTTCTCACACAATGGACTGATGCTGATTTTAATTCTCAGGAATTTACTGCACCGAAAGCTAGTTATCGTCATGCTCTTGAATGGCACAAGGTACACCAACATATTTAATACCTAACACTGCTTTAAGAATCTGCATTGTATGTTTTTAATCCAATTTGCAGTGCAACTAGCAGGAAGTAAAGAAATCAGATGGCATGCTGTTAAGTTTTTCTTAGACACCCCAGGCTCTATTCCTCCTCCTGGATTGAAGAGAGTGTGAAGTGATAGTGCTATAAGAAGAGCTTTCTATTCTATTTCTATTTCTATTTCTATTTCTATTTCTATTTCTATTTTTGAAATACCTGTTTAACTGTATACCACCTTACATGCCATATACCAAATTTTGGGTAATATCATTCTTTTCTAAAGTATATGTAATCTCTTAGGGCTAAAAGCATAGTATAGTGCATACTGATGTTCCTGCATAGACAGTAACATAGTATCTGAAGATACTTTGCATGAGATCTTGTGTTACAGAATGAGCCTCTTGTTGAGGCATACACATTTTTCACCGAAAAGCTAAACATAACTTCAGCAGAACAACTACTGATATGATTTGTATTGGGTGAATGGCTACAGCGGCCCCTTCTTTCCCCCTTTCTCCTACTGAATGCTTAAGAGCACATCATATCTCATTTCGTGAGAAATGAGCAATCCTGTACTTTTCATTCTGTCCACAGACAGTCCCTAAGTTGTATCAATCCTCAGAGAAAAGCTACATCTGTTTCTTTTTTCCTATTCAGCATCCCAAAAGATAGTCCTAAAGCTGTGGTGCCACCCTTTCCCATACATCAGAGGATGAAAACAAAACAAAACAAAAATCTTCATCCATTTCTCAGTTATGTGAATCAGTAGACCTACCAGTGCAGTCATGCTCCCCATTAGCGCACACAAACCGTGCAGATTACTGAGCAGTTCATAAGATGAGCACACCAGCATGTGAAAAAAAAAAAAGTACAAATAACAACAAGCTACTGCAACAAAACCCCACACAAAACTATCACAATAACAGTCTATAGCCACCACATGGTTAGTGCAAGACAAATTCTTAGGAAACACAGATTCAGTTACCATAAGCTGGCAGTGAAGGCATGGCAAGATCCAGCAGAGCATATAAGCACATAAAGAATTGGAGGCCCTGAAAAAAATAAAACACACAACCAAGGGACTGCTGTAATACAGTGAAAGGTTGTAGCCATAAGTGCTGCAGGCTTAGGATCTAGAGAGCATAGACAAGCTTTCTGTCATTTCTGTAGCTGCTGAGGGCTCCTCTGTAGTCAACATCAGGCCAGCAGAAAGAAGCCACAGATAAATTCCATATGTGCAAAAACATCGGCAGCAACTGCCCAAAAATACCAGGGAGGTTCAGATCTGCTGACACATCTGGACTTTCCAGTTGGCCCAACAGCTGTACTGAATAAAAACCACGGTTAGCAGTCCAAGTCTAGTACCAGTCAACACATATATATTAGTAAATCTGCCTTCTTCCTCTCCTTCCCTCCACCCACCCTTGATTTTGTTTTCTCCAGTTTCTAGTCAGTATAGAACTTAGTTTTTCTGAGTGTGGGTGGAGCCAAATGACTTTTGGGGAGGGGGAGGGAGGAATTTTCTTTCTTATAAAATCCAGCAGCTTACATACCCTGAATGAGACATTGATTTCCTCAGCTATGCCTACAATGAGTAAGACGACCTGGTGGTCTGCAGCACAACTCAAGAACTTATGTACAACGGGGAGGTAAAGGAAGAGCTTCATACCCCATGCAAACCTGGGTTATCTGACTAAGGTAATTTCTTTATGCTATACTTCATTTCTGTTATTTCAAACAGACTGCTCAGAGCATTCAGCCACCATCTTCCATCCTGATATCTCAGTAAGTTGTTTTATAGACCCTGGTCATTTAGGCTGTCTCTTACTGAAATTATGTTAATGAATTAGAAAGGAAAATTTTGTTAAGAGGTTTTGAATTTGTGCCTGAAGAGCAAAAAACTAGCCTGGCTATGTTGTATTTGAAGCTGGGGAGGCATGTGAGCCTCAGCAGTATCGGTTATTATATGAAGACCAGAAAGCATCAGAATCTGACAAACACAGTAAGTACCTGATTCCTGGCTGTGTACAAAGCCACATGTATGAAGGAAGTTTTACATACATTACCATTTATTTCCTTGTTTCTTTCCCTATTTCTTGTAATCTAACAACTAAAAAATATTTTAGTCAATCTGTTGTCATCTTATTAAAGACCTACTTTGTATTTAGTTTTAAGTAGTCCATTTTCCTGAATAGTTTCTACTTGAAGGTAGTTTTGGTGGTAGTTGTGTCCCAGTATCAGCTATTTTTCCCAGCAAGCAGTTGTTTTTCTTTTTCTTTCAAATTCAAGTTGCAAAATCGTACTTTACTGGGAAACAAAACCAAAAACCCACTAGCAAGTCATGGTTCTTCATGTGAACCTTTTCTCTTCTTTGGAACCTGCTTCTGCAAAGTGCTGAGTATCCCTGGCTCCTACAGAATCCATCCAGGCCCTAAGTGATAGTAAATATAGTTATTCAGGGGCCTTTATTTATTAGTTGCATGAGAACAGGAAGATTATGGTACATGGCAACTGGAATCTTTTCTTGATTGCACTACCAAGTTTTTCTGCAACCTGCAGCAAACATTTTACAATCATGCATAAATGTGCCTTTGTAAAAAGCAGATTAGACAATTAGCACAGATAACTAAATAATGCAAGTCTCAGTCTTTGCAAGTTTGTATGGCACCCTAAAATGAAAGCAGCCAAACGAGATTCATGTAATTCATTATTGTTGCCTGATAAACCTTCTGAATCACTGACATGAATAAAAGCACAACTATCATAATGGCTGTGTTAGGCTTCAGAGAACTTACGGAGCATGAGTAGAGGAACACCTACAGTGCCAGAGAAAGTGCCTTTGTAGCTACTCAGCTGCAAAGATAGAGGTTGCACTTTTACCTGCACATCCTTGCTGTCACCAGCTGGTACAGACAGTGCAAGAATCTGAGGCACACTCATTTCCTCCATCAGGGTAATGGCCCTACTGGCAAAGCTGCCTGGTCTTGCTGCTGCACACACCACAAGCACAGATCACAGCATTATGGCTTTCTTGGCTGAAGCTCCTGCCTCACAGGCACCTGCTCCAGCAGCCATGGGAAAGCTCAGAGCTAAGAAGGAGTGGGGTACTAGAGATGACGCTCGTGCTTCCAAGCACAGCTTTGCATCCTCTTTGAGAGATCTAGTGTGCAGGCAAGTGCAAGGGAAAGGGCAGTTTCCCTACAGCTTTTTTCTCCTTTCTTTTAATAGGTCAGTTTTAAAAGCAAGAGGAGAAACTAGAGACTTTTAAAAACTTACTGCTTATGACTGCTCAATAGTTGAGAGCAAAAAGAGATTTGGGGTGATTTTCTCAACTGAGTTGTTCTCACATGCCTGTAGTCAGCTTTCGCCTGCAAGTAAAGGAGCGTACTGTCAGAGCATGCTGTCAGAGACAACACATCCACCCATTGCAACATCTCAGCTTTTCTCTGCTCAGTTCAGGCATTTCAGCAATTCTCTGCAGTATGTAGCTGCACTGCTTTCAAATCTATAGGACTCCTGAGAAAAATAATAATTTTATTAACTAATCAAGTAACTGATACAGTCTCTTCATTTTGGAATTGCACCTATAACTGTGATCATTAAAACAGGTTAGAAAGTGAATTCAGAGCTGTGACACAGAAGATACACTTGTAGGAAAAAGTTCATGAAAGTCTTGTGAGTAGTAGTGCCTGATTTATACTCCTTTTAGGGCAGTGTTTGCCTAATGAAGGTGAAGAGTCCTGGGTGTTGTCAGGAAGGAGTTGATTTTATCATGGTTGTTTTAGTCTGGGTGCAGCTTGTAAGTAGCAGCAGTTCTTCATCTGTCCTGCGGCACAAATCCTAATCTCTTGCCTAGACATGCCCATGCAGAGTGCAGTAATGTCAGTATCACTCTGCCCTTGCAGGCTGATTTAGATGGTGCGTTGCAGCCTTCTTTATGTTTGCTAATGCTTAAAGCCAAATTACAACCATGCTGCTTGATTCCAGTAATATGAGCACTAGTACATGTATTAATGTTTTCATCCTCACAAAGTTCATACCTGAGGATTCCTTCAACCCTTGCCTTTCTCAGCTGTGCACAAGAAAGATAAATGTAAGTGTAGCAAGATCATTTTTAGGTCACATTCTCCCTCCTAAATCAAAACAGCTTTCTGTGCCATATCTCTTTTACTCTGTTGTTTATAGTGCAACCTGCCTGCTCTAAATTTTTTTTAGTGTCTATGAAAAAAAACAAGAGTAGGAATGTTTCCCTCTCAGCTAGATTGTACATCTTCCATGCACTGCATGATTTTTCCAAGCTAGTCACAAAACTTCTAAGGAGAAATATGCTTTTTCAGCTACAGATTTGGTAAGATGTGCCTGTCTACTGAGACAGTTTCACAAAGAAGCACATGCCACATTTGGACAAAAATGCTTTGCAGCACTGGAACCATCAGTGTTTGTAAATGCTCAGATATTACAAGAGGGCTCTCAAGGCCTTTCCCACTGCTCCTTGCAAATTACTCATAATGTAAAGATGGTTATCTTGCTTCAGGCCAGAAGGGGATGCCTCAGGTTTGACCACAGGTTAAGTATAAACCGATAGTTCCCAGGTTCTGACTATTTGCCAGAGACCATTTTTGAGTATTTAGTGATCCTCAACAGTTTTCTACAGCCCAAATGTATCTAGTATTTCCATGTAAAGTTTTAGTATCCATAGCACTTTGTGACAAGGAGCTCCACAGTTTCACCATGTGCAGTAGTGTCCGGACTTCTACTACCATACCTAACAGTGTCTCCTTAATATACTCCTTGGAGATCAGAATAATACCTAGTTTTATGCTGAATACTATTTTCAGTACTGCATCCAAGCTGTTCAGGGAGACGACCTGGAATTACTAAGAAATTATTGTCTTGATTCTGAATATTTCTCATAAATTTTCATATTACTCTTAGTGTTTCAGAATAATCTACATGAGTTAGTATTAAGTTTATGCATTCCCACTCTTCTCTTTAGTGAAAGTTACCAGTTCACCTGGGATATGAAAGACAAAACACAGAAATAAAGGGTTTGGCTGCAATATTCCTAGAACTTATGCAATGATTAAAAAGACAGTATCAAGGTCTAGACAATCCCATGTTCAACCCCTTCAACTTTAATTTTTCTCCTTTTAAATGTCATTTAGACCACAACGTAATACATTTGCCAAATAGAAGGTTCAGTCTCCCAGGGAGAGATTCAAGTCAGCAATGGAAAGTCCACTGGGTTCAGATTTCCAGATAAGTGAAGTAGCCTTCCTTAATTTTCACTTTTGTGGTTGCCTAGAAGGCTGAAACTGACAAGTTTCCTGCCTTTTGAAGGTCAGGGAGGGATCTTTTCTTTTTCTACCTCCTGTTCAGTCACAATAAAGATATCACTCACAGGAGCACATAGCAAATATAATTATGCTTTATCTTTATGCACAGTTGTGACTGGAGTTACTTAGCTGATGCCTAGAAACAGCAGCTGCTATGACCTCACTTCGTAAACTTTATTTCATTGCCCAGAGAACACTGGAAAACATGGTATCATGTCTGACATTAAATTTTCTTCTTGTTTATTGTAACATGTTGTTTTGAAAAACAGATGGGATAGGGTTCTTAAAGTTTACTAGAATGGGTAGGATCCTGGGCCTGTCTTTCAGAATCTTACTGCCTACTTCATCTCTCCTCTCAGTCTCACCATATTCTCTCCCATTTGCACTTGTGCATTCTTCTTCTTTTTGTCCTCCTTACCTGAACATTTTTCCTTTCTTCATTTTTATAATCTTTCTTCTCTTCCTCCTGTCTCCTGGCACACCTATTTCCTGGTTAATATTTTAAATCAAACCACTGAAATGCATGTTTTATTTTCCCTTGGTAATTACTTTTGTAAGTCATTCCTAGAGTGTTTTAATTCATTTCTTTAACACTAGGCTTTCTCCTGATTTGCAGATTTGTTAAAAATCCTCATCACCATCACACCCCAACAACAACAACAAAAAACAACTGAGAGAAGATTTGATAAGTAGAAAAGATGCAGGGCAAAGAGAGCAATCCACCAGATGGTGGCTATGGATGGGTTGTGGTAGTGTCAGCCTTCATGGTGATGGGCCTGACTGCTGCTGTCCTCAAGACTTTTGGTCTGTTCTTTGTTGAGATCCAGCAGCACTTTGATGAACTTGCAAGCATCACTTCCTGGATCACGTCAATAACAATTGCCATTTTTCATTTAGGAGGTAGGTAAAAGTGTTCCTCTAGCACTTATTTAAAATCTTAACAACTCAAGACATTTCAAAGAGCTTCTATAAAAAAATCCCACAAAACTAGAAAATGCAAGAGCAATATTTCCTCCTTCTCTTCGTAATTCAATTGGTATTTGCGTCTTCTCATAAAGATGTATCTATGCCTCAGACGTGGAATGGATTAGTGATAACTTTTTGTGTATACGTAGAAATCTGGCTATCTTAAAGAACTTTATATACCTAGGCTCATGATTCAATTTTCCTGCAGGCCCTGAATCAAACTCAGTGGGAGTAATCCTAAGAACTTCAGAGCTTGTTAGATCAAGCTCATAAACCAGTTTGTGCAGGCTTACTGATTTCACAATGACTATTACTTTTTCCCATAAAATATAAGAGGTGTGACCCTGCCTGTCAGATAACTATATACTACCAAAATGGTGGCTCTCAGTCCTGCTTTCCTCCCACTTCTCATTTTTGCCCTCACCAAGATCCCTCTCCTCCTGTCCATAGCCAGTTTTGGCACACTCTAGGAAGCATTTCAAGTCATTAATCTAACAGAAAACTAAGTTAAAAAAAAATTTCTGTTCACCCAGAGCTAGTTTAAAGAAGGCAAGATTTTACAAGCAGAGAGTAAGGGAAGAAGGAGTGAACTATCCCAGTCAAAGGCAATGAGCTATTGGATCAGCAAAACTATCTTATCTCACCAAACTAAGGAGGGAAAACTATCAAAGGTACAATATGCATTCTATGACTCTTCACCGAGTTGTCCTTTTCAGAGTCTTTTGTACCCTTGTAAATTAGGTCATCCTTCACCATTACGGTGAAGAGTCCAAACATGTGCAGACAGGAACTGTACAGAATTTGTGACGTCCTCTCCACATATTCTTACATAGATACATGATTGTAATAGATAAGTATACTCACGTAATAAATGCTATTGTAATTCCAGCTGTGAAGACACTTCATTGCAAAGATACTGCATAATTACAGGCATCCTACTCAGTTCACACCTATCAGGATTACTGTTTGTAATCACAGTACTTCCAAAGATCATGAACAACTGATCTTCCTTTGAAAAACATTCAGAAGAACAAAATAATAATTCAAAATAAAAATGCAAAAGATAAAACAAATTATAGTTTCACATAATTTTATCAGTTCCATAAGCTGCTGTTTTCATTGCTCAAATTGCAGTATTAGAGCTTGTTTCATTCTGACAGAAAGAATTAATTGAAAAATCAGTAAAAAACCTGTTTTTCCACCTCCTTCATGGATTACAAAAATGGGAATCTATCAATTTGGTTCACAAATCAGGCTTATCACTGACCTGTTGTGGTGCTAGTTTTGTCATTCAGACTTATAAACTTGATTTAAAAAAAAAAGCCAAAATAGGAGGACCAAAGAACTCAAAACCCTGATTTTTCTGTTTTAAATTAACATTTTCATTATATAGGAATGCATCAATGATAAAGCAGAAAGAGTGCAATTACCAGTGTATAAGCCAACAAAAACTATATTTGCCTAACCAGGGTCTGAGGTTGTCCTACTTCAAAGAAAGCAGCTATAAATTTCAGCAGAGAGGCAGTGATCTTTCCATCCTTCAAAACCTTTTGAAAATAATCCTATTTCTATGAGTGCAGCTGGATGCCCAAATACTCTAAAACACTTTCTTGTAGCAGCTCATGGTTCTCAGGTCACTAGGTAATTTTCATTATCTTCTCCTGCCTTTGCTTTATTTATAGGGACCAGAAGACTTTCTGCTGAAGATCATCTGAGCCTCCAGTTCATTGAGCATCTTTCCTGGCCTGGCTTAGTCATTCTTAGTGTGTTCCTGTGGGAAACCTTCAGTGTCATTTGTCTCAGTATGAAGTATGATCAGTGAATTATTCCTTTTTCCCATTTGGATCATTTCAACAGTAGCTCCAATCTCCTGTGTGGAAGAACAGCGCGTGCTTCTGTATTTTGGGTTTGCATCTACAGCAGGCAGTTCAGTTATCATAGCAAGGATTCCCCCATCACATACATCTGCCTCCTCTTAGTACTAATGTGCATCTCCCACCAACTTTCAGTTTTGCACAGTGATTGTTTTCGCATTCCATTTTTTGTAAATTTTTTGTATATTGTCCTTTATTCTTTCAGACTCTGACCCTTACCAGTCTTCACCACTTCCTGTTCTGGGGCTAGCTTCTTTCTTCTTTTCCCTGCTACCCCATGTTTAATTTCTACCTATTTCTGTTCCTCATTCTCTAATACAAAAACTGTCTCTGTAGCAGTATTTCTACTTCAACTTCAGGTCTTTCTCCTATAATTAAGCACTTCCATGGGTCTTCTTTGTTATCCCAGAGTCTACTTATCTCTTCTTTTATTCATCACATATGTATGACTCTCCACCTGTGTAGCCTATCCCATCCCCTCCACTACATCTTCCAGACCATGACTGAATTCCAGTATCATTTTTACATGCTTATCAAAACATGGTATTTTTCCTGTAAATGCTGATGGGACATTTGGGGTTTATACAGCTTCTTTGAGGTATCTACTGTCAGATAATACACATTCTGCAGTTTATGCACCAATTAATGTCTGTCTGCTAGGTTTATTTGATTTGTCTTAGCTATCAAATTCTGTTCTTTCTTTTCTTAACACAGGCAAATATACAACAACCTGCCCCTACAAACTAGTATAAAACCTCCTTTAATGACTGCCTTTGTTCATTGTTTCTCCACTTATTTCAGTTTATAGCAATGGTTCTTATGAATTCTTATGAATTTCCATGTATCCCTGAACTCCAGTTTCTAGATTCTCAATCATTTGTATGAAGCTGACTACCTATCCTCACCAATAAACCCCACCCCAGAATTGATGGTATGGTGTGTTACTTGGAATCCCTCTAGTAGCTATGGTTATTTCACAAAAATGTATACTTAGTTTGAAATTGTCTCTGCAGAACATGCCTTTTGATGATAGGTTTAGTCTTGACCTTGACTCTTTGATGCAGATAGAAGAATAGTTAGGGAGTATAACTGATCCTTCATTAAGCAAAAATATTGTTAATCATTTCTGGTGCTTCCAAACAATGACTAGAGACTGGGTCTTTGTTTTTTTGGAACTTCTGCACCAAATTATGAGCATGACTGAGGGAAAAAAAAAACCCTCAGATCTGTAGCTTGTACAACTTTTCTCTCTTGTGTGTTGAAAAGTTCCTGCAATCTGCTGAGAGAAACAGTACCACTGAAAACTAAATTTAAAAAATGAACTGTAGAATTCCTGGAAAAAATACTGCTGCAAATTAACCCTGGATTTTTTGTTCTTTATAAAACACTTGCAATTCCATGAACCAGGTGATTTTGAAAAGCTCTAGAAGTTAAGAAGAGGATTAGTTTTATCCAGATAATTTTCATGCTGGCCATATCAGTGATATATTGACAATAACAGAAGTTTTACAGATTAACCTAGATAGTCTATGGCTGAGGCTTCACTTTCTGCTAAAGGGCTACATGCATTTCTGCCATGTTGTTAGGTGTACACTTATATGAAATTCAGTAGAACTGTTCCAAAAAGAAGGCACTGACATGCTCTTCTCTATAAAAATGTCCACTTCACACATTCAGAATATATTTTGGAAGGGTTTTTCTTCTCTCTGCTCTCAGGACAATTACTTCCCTATCAGCAAACATCCAATTTTAGAATCACAGTTTCCCCTTTTACAGCAGAATACAGCAGAATTGTGACATTCTCTCTCTCTCTCTCTCTCACACACACACAGAGGCTACCACTCCTCTACAGAGGAAAACACTGTATTTGAGACAGACATTATACAGCTAATTCTTCAAATGCTTTATTTGGTTGTACAATCATGTTAATCAGCTGCATGTTCCTAATGTAATTATCTTACTCTTATTTTGCTGTTGATCTAGCCCCTGTAGCCAGCTCACTATGTGTAAAATACACTCATCGGACAGTTGTGATCACTGGAGGACTCCTTGCTTTTTCAGGAATGGCATTGGGATTTCTTGGACTCAACATGATTTGGATGTATGCAACAACTGGCTTCCTACAGGGTATGGTTTTATGGCTTTAGAGATTTTTTTCACTGATAAATCAGAGCCCTTATTTTACGGTGCTAATGGTAGGAGTTTTAAAATCTGTTTCCTATTGTGATTTTATAAATAAGTAGGACCTGTAACAATCTTTAGAGGTTGTTTCCCTCATGTCCTGCTCTGAAAGTAAGAACTTGTCTTAGAAAGCTGCAATCACAAAGTATGGTAATAATTAGATGCCAATAGTTTTCACCTGCAAATTATTTGCAACTGGAAAATTAAAAGTATTTTATCTTTTAATCACAGCTGAAAGCTCTGTGAAGGTGTAAAGAACCTAAAGGCTGCTAAAGTGCAAGAACATAGAGCTCCCAAATTTTGTATTTTGCATCGAACAGTCCTACATTTTTGATCACAGGCCCAAGCCTTGTTTCCAATCCTTTGCTTTATAAACTCCAGGTTAAAATAGGCCAGAAAGCTGTCTTTAACAACTAGCAGATTTTCCTGGAACAGGAAGTAAAGCTGGCAGGAAATAAAATAAATCATTCCCAGATCCATGCTGGATGCATGAGAAAATGTCTGGAATCAGAGCCTTTTGGCAGTCTTGGGCCTGCCAAATAGTTTCTTGGAAGCCATTAAAATTAGTGTAAGATAGAGCAGATTTGAAGCCAAGCAGGTTCATCCAGAAAATGAAGAGCATATAGATGCAATATGCCAGCATTCTTCATATCCTCCCCAATTTTCTAACCCGGAGCACAGCTCAGCTTAATCCAGAGATCTGACCCAGGACCGTCTCGTCCTTAATTAGGACAGCATTAGCACTCTGAGGTCTATGTTGTTTTAACCACATGGACATCTGTTTTCCACCTAGTGGCAGATTTTCAAACTAACTTTTTTCTTCCAGAGTCAGAATATAATAGAGTAAACTTCATACTCCTGTTTTGCTACTTAAACATACAACTTATTCTTGCAGAACATGTGCCACAAATAAACTCTAACAACTAGTATAGCTGAGCTGATGCTTCTGCTAGAACAAAAATACTTTTCCCAATTTTTAACTTTGCAAATATAGGGACATTTACTGTTTTAATTGTCACCTTCATACAATACCCCAGTGGTGTCTAATTGGTGCTATTTGTACTGGTGTTTTTCAGGACTTGGGATTTCCTTTTCATGGATACCAGCCATTAGCATTGTTAGCCATTACTTCTCCAAGAAAAGAGCTTTGGCCAATGCTATTGCCAGTGCTGGAGAATGTGCCTTTGCCTTCACCTTCGGGCCATTTTTCCAGTGGTTGATTGGTCAATATGGATGGAAAGGTGCCCTCTTGATCATAGGCGGCATCCAACTCAACATTTGTGTCTGTGGAGCACTGATGAGACCACTGAAAAGCAGCTGCCTCCCTGAGACTAGCTGTCCTGAAGCTGAGACACCATCTGGCAACAGGGCATCCAGGAGAGACAAAGATAAGTCTCCTGTCACACACAAAACCTTCAACTGGATGCTTCTGAGGAGACTGGAGTTTGTGCTTTATGCCATTTTTGGCATTTTAGCTGCTATGAGTTTTTTTGTTCCTCCATTATTTTTAGTTCCGCTTAGCTACAGCCTCGGAATAGATGAATCTTGGACTGCATCTCTCCTCTCCATTCTGGCAATGGTGGATTTTGCAGGCAGGCTGTTATGTGGCTGGTATGCCAACCTCCATGTTACCAAAACTATTCATTTGCTGGCAATGACAATTGCACTGATCAGCACTTCCCTGATGCTGTTGCCACTGGCTAACAATTACCTGTCCTTGGCAATATTCACTGGCTTCTACGGATTCTTCTTCGGCACAACGGTCGCCATTCACATTACAGTGCTAGCAGATGTTGTAGGCATGTCAGATTTTGACAGTGCTCTGGGGCTTTTCATGCTCATTCGAAGTACTGGGGGCTTTGTGGGGCCTCCTCTTGCCGGTAAGTTAAGATACTCTCTTTAATATAGTTTACAAGTAGAAAGTAAACCCATACTGAAAAATCTGGACCTGAGCCCAAATTTGCCCACCTTTTAGCTCAGAGGCAGCTGGGCCAAGAAGTATATTAAAACAAAGAGTCAGTTTAACTCATCTCAAAAATATCTTGCTCCCTCTCTTCTCTGTGACTTTAGAGATATCTTTCCAACATAAAAGCAGAGAGGAAGGGCAGGGCCATGTGATGTTATTCCTGTTTCCTGAATCCCACAGGATCTCTCCTGGTGAATCCCCACTGTCTTGCTATGAAAGTGTATCTCTGGGACGAGCAGCAGGTCCGTACTTACAGAGTGGAGACTGTTGGGTTACTGGGAATTTGAGAGGAGTGATGGCTGCATCAGTGTTGAAATTGCTGGGAAGGTTTGTACAGAGGGTCACAGATAACAGCTTATGCGAACCTGAAGGAAATATTCAGAGAGGTGCCTGCTGTCTTCAGATAGCATTTGAGCTAATCAAAATAAAGGGGGGGGAGCAGCATAAAAATCAGTAGGAAGAGAGAGCAGACAATGAGATAGCACGTAAGATTGTGGGTTGGCAGTGATAAAAAGTTTATCTTGGAAATATGCAAGAAAACCAAACTACAAGCTGGAGGGACTTTACAATGTGACAACAGCAGAGAGAATACCAATGTGACTTGTACAAAGTGGATCTGAGTCCTCATCCAAAGGCCACTGTATATAATAAGGGATGGCTCACAGATTACAGTGACTTCCTGGCAGTGGTGCCACATACTAGGTTACAAATAGGTCAGACTGAATGCTGAAGTATTTTCATTCACTTTTGAATAGATGAACTAGAAATATTTTTAGAGAATTTGAGAGAGAACAGCGTCAAAAACA
Organism: Dromaius novaehollandiae; assembly: GCF_036370855.1. Taxonomy (NCBI): domain Eukaryota; kingdom Metazoa; phylum Chordata; class Aves; order Casuariiformes; family Dromaiidae; genus Dromaius; species Dromaius novaehollandiae. The sequence continues at coordinate 17,090,091 of NC_088132.1, forward strand.
CAATGGGAAGATCTGAATAAAATACAAAGATAATAAGATTTATATGTATAGTGCCTGGTCACTAGTACTGGTTACTTGGGGATCAGTATGACCCCTTTGTGTATATATAGTAAGCTAAAAAGAATTATCTAGGAGAATAAAAAGGAGTTACGCAAGGTGGGGAAAGGGGGCACAATATTAAACAGTGAGGGTATGGAAGAGAAGGAAATCCTAAGTACCTTTCCTACTCTTCAGCCTTACTTTAAAAGCAGAATCTAAAAGATTTGGTTTCAGTTTCTTTGCCTAACAGGTTTGATGTTAGATTGGAATGAGGGCTAGAGAATAGACCAAATCTGGACCAAATTTGCAATGGCAGGAAACCAATCAAGCAGCCTTCATCAGCCTACAAACGAATCTGCAGTTGTACCCACAGAGCAGCCCATACTACTACATATACTACTATGGTACTACTACAGTATTATTATTTTCTTCTATATGATACATGATGGCATGATGTATTGTGGTTGGATTAAAGCTACCTAAATATCAGGGTCTTTTCTCTCATTAACTTCTATGATCCTTTGGAAAATGATTAACAGGAAAGCCAGTAACACAGCAGGCGAGCGTTCAATCTCTGTCTCTCCAGCAGAGGCCTCTCCTTTCCTTCTGTAAACTCTCATGCTCTATAATTACGGTCCATATTACGGCAGCTGAGGATAGCTACACTACAGAATGCAGGACTGTTAAAATACAGAGTTGTAGGATTCGTTTTTTCTGCTGTTATCTTTATTATCTGCTGTATTTTGAGTTGTAAAATGCTTCAAACGAAAGACCATTTTGTTTTACTAACAATTCGCACTATGCAAAATAAACGAGAAGTGAATTTTGTTTCAAATTTAGAAATGCTATAATGGAGTGATGATGATCTATGCACTCTTAATGTAAGGAACTGCAAGATGTAGCATGTATACTGTCTTTACGAGAGGATACATTCATGTTCATAAGCTAATTCACACTCTCTTTTCTATCAGTTGACATTACTGTCATTTGTTTCTCTCCAGGTCTGATTGTGGACATGGCTGGAGATTACAGAGCAGGCTTCTACATGGCAGGAGCCACTCTTATCCTATCTGGTGTATTTTTAGTTATTTTAGATCAATTTCAACAGAGAAAAGAAGAAGAAAGTCGTACTAACAGTAAACCAGAAAAATCAACGTTGCCCTACCCTTCGCTCCATTTCCTGAAACTTCAAAACAGAAGATATCAAGAGCATGATGTAGTGATGTGACTACATTGCACATCTTACAGCATTTCAGGACTTACTGAAGTGTTTTCTTTTCTCCAAATTCAGTATCAGTAGGATCTATAAACTGATGGATGTTTTGGGTAGTAATGTATGAAACTCAGGAAAAAAGTCGTTAGTTTACAAGTAAGCAACACCAATAATCATCGTCTTATTATTTTGAAGCTGAAGTTGCATTTTGACTATGCTAGTCTTCAACACAGTCCCACAAGGCTGTGATAAGCAAACTAGGGAAAATATGGTCCCAATGAAATTACCATGAGGTGTGTACCCAGCAGACTGAAACCCTCCCCTCAAATACAGACCCCAGCTATCACAGTCAAGTAGGAAAAGGCAACAGCTGGAATGTCACAGATGTTTAACTTGGGGCAAATACTGCTCAGTATTTTCATTTAACAAATTGTTTATGAAAGTGAGAGTACATGAATACAGTTTTCAGTTAAAAGGTTTGCAAATACTCAACAGAGCAAGAATTAGAATCCAAATGAACCTGATAAACTGAAAAAATACATGAATAATTAAATTCAATAAAGAGAAGTGCAGCTCTAAATATCAGAAGGAGTAAGCAAAATACACACGTGAAACAGGGAATGATTGATGAATAAGGAGAACTAGAGGAACTAAGTCAACAAAGTAACTTAGTAAACTAAGGTTACAGTTGACTTCAAACTGAGCAAGAACTCTAAATACAACACTACATTAAAAAAGGCCAATGTCTTTCTGTGCCATAGTAAGATAGAAGCAATAATGATGCTTGCAAGGCTTTAACCAGAAAAGGAACATAAATTGCAGAGAATTAAGGGGAACAATAATGACGTTTAAAAAACATGGCATAAAGAAAAAGGTCAAGAAATTAGGTCTATCTAAATTCAGAAAACAGAAGGTTGTGAAGGGCATGAGAACAGCCTTCAAATCTATAAAAGGCTGAGCTAAAGAAGACAGGATCAGTTCCTTTCCTTGTTAAGGCAATTAGTATTTGATGGAGTTTGTGGCAAGACAGAGTTATATAATTGGAAAAAGCTTCCTCACTAATAAAGACAGTGAAACAAAGGCACAGAAACAGGTTAGTTAGGAAGAATATGAAATCATAGAGATATTCATAAGAGAGAATCTAAATACACTCAATTCTGCCTCAGAATAGGGGTTTCATGAGACCCTTTTTAGCCCTGCATTTCAATTATCTTAAGGCTGATGTTTGCAAATATTTGTAATTTTGAGCAAATATTTGATTTATGAGATTATAAATATGTCTCTATTTATCCAAATCATATGTTTTCTGTAATTGTAATTTATCTGGGGTGCAGAGATGGTAAAAGAAGGGTGGAAGGATTGGATCATATTTAAACACACACAAAAAAATCTAGCATTTAAAAGCTTTAAACCTATTGCAAATATTACAGCTGCCCTAGTTCTCAACTTTAAGAAAATTCTGTCATTGAAACACTTTATCTGTGAAGCCAGGTTGAACATGAATCACTTATATAAAATAATTATTTCCTGTCTTTTAGGAATAATAATGGTTTCAAAATTTTAATTCAACTCACCATCAGCCAATCACTAATAAACCAAGTATCTATGGGGGCTTGATTACAGAATACACATTGGAAGGGTCACACTGAATGGTGAAGGCTCATAACAGGGCCCAGAAATTTGTGACAAAACATCTTTCAATCATTTCAATTTAAAAATTTACATTTTTTTCTAGAAAGTGTTACTCTTCAGTCACTGCTGTGTTCCAGTACTTAAAACAACCTTTCAAATTGAAAGGAAAGGAAATCATTGCATGGGGGAAGATGGAGAGGCATTCAACCTACACAATTCCCACCTCTGAGTTTCTATTAAAATTTTGTATTATTTTATTTACAGCCCCTGTCACTGATTTATGTTTTGATGCTTCCGCACATCTGACTTTGGCAGCAAAGAAGGTTAACAGCACCCTGGGCTGCATGCGCAGCGATGTGGCCAGTAGATGAAGGGACTCAGCTCTCAGTGCGTCCCGTTTGGGGCCCAGCAGTACAGAAAAGATAACTGATGGACAGGAGCGAGCTCAGTAGAGGGGGACCAAGGGGGTCGAGGCAGGAGCCTGGTGCGGCAAGGAGAGGCTGCAGGGCCGGGGTGGCTCGCCGGGAGCAGGGGCGGACGTGGGGCACCCGCAGGTAGGGGCAGGGAGACGCCATGGGGGGATGAGGAGAAACATTTCCAGCATGGAGCCGGGCCAGAGAGGTGGTGCCAGCTCCGTCCTCAGAGGGTGTCCAGCCCTCGATGGGGAAAAGCCCTGAGCGACCTGGTCTGCCCCCACCACTGAGCCTGCTGTGGGCTGGGGTTGGACTAAGGACCTCCCGAGGTGCCCGCCAGCCTGCGGAGGATCCTGTAATCCCATGAAGGGAGAAAAGGTAAGCCATTGCTCCATTTTTCTGCTAAGCGCACTTCACGGTAGTGATCTTCTGGACACTGTGACAGTCAATGGCCAGCTGACGATCTGTTCCAAAGCACAGAGCAAATACTAAGTGAACATTTGGTTCCTTTCTGAGACTGCTTTTACTTCTATTACAGCAGGAATAGTGTTCAAGCTGCCACTGCTTTGGCGAAATTAAGTGGAGGGACTAGCATAGTCCAAGTTAAGTTTCTCTGGACCGTTATTGCAGGGAACACTTGCATGAGGTGTAATCACAAGTAACATAAAATTCTTGTAAGGTGAAGATGAAGCAGATTTTATTCTCATAGGGCATTCCAAACCCCATGTTTTTTAGGACCCTGCAATTCTTCTGTGAGGGTCAAAATACAATTTGAATGCGATTACCTTAGCTTGCTCTTCCTTGTGTGTGAAAACTACCTTGTGTCTTGCCCTCTACTGTCAGAGGGACTGAAGGATAAATGATACAAAGTAGGAAGAGAAAAACAGAGGTCTTTCTCCACAAGAAGCATGAAAATGTTATTCTATTGCTTTACCATTTTTGCATATAAACTATTCCTCTAAAATGCAACACAGGCCCTAGAATCTATCTTCCTTCTCAAGAACCACTGCAGAATTTAGCTGCTACAACCAGACATCATAGTACTCACCCACACAAGATTTTAAATGAAGTTGCTGAGAGTTTTCTGACTGACCCTCATTTGAGAAAACCAACAGCAGTCCAGGTTTTGCCCAGTCCCTAGTATCAGCTCAAGCCCACAGAGCTTGGACCCTAGGCAATGCACCACTTTTACTGTACTTGTATCTCACCATGAAGGACTGTGAGTTAGAACCACTGATATCAAGGCGCTGTGGGACAAATGCCTCACACTGTTTCTGAAGCATATGCCACATCATGTGCTAAGACTGAGGTCACATCACATATGCTTCAACCCATGAAGCTAAACACAAGAGCATGAGATATCCCTAAGATCATCTGATCTGAGATCATACAAAAAGTTGGCCAGTGGATCCTATTCATTAGGAAGGCAGGTGACCCATCTACTTGGAGTTTATTTCTCAATCCTAGAATTCTGCAGGAACATAAAATGCACTCTGCTACTGAGAAACAAGAAGCCAGTTTATTTCTTCAACAGATCATCTCAGAAGAATGTCAGAATTGCCCACACGTGCTATGCTGTTCTCCTGCCATTAGATATTTGAGTGCTAAGTGGCCTTTACTGTGTGGTCCCTTAAGGCATGCCGAGTACCTGGAAAGGGAAATATTCACAAATGTCATCAAAGAAACGTAAGTTCTCCATTGCTTCGTCCACTTGTTTTCATTAACCACTTGGCATTATGTCTGTTTTACTGCTTTAAGGCATTAAACTTCCTCCATGCACTACTGTCTACTAGACTTGGCACACAGAATTAATTTGCATGACAGAAGTCAACAGAAATATGAACTTTGATTCAGAAATAGGAACTTTGATTGTCATTAATACTGGCTGAAACACAAGAAACTCTCTCTACACATAGGAAAACACTTCCTTACTGTGAGGATGGTTGAACACTGGAACGGGTTGCCCAGAGAGGCTGTGGAGGCTGAGAGGCTCATTACTCTGCAGGACCTTGAGTACCAGCCCATGGAATAGATGGCCACAGGCAACAGATTTGCACAGCACAGCCTCAGAGACATGCATGGACTGAGAGGCTTGCTCCACAGAGTCCTCTGAACAACGGGGCTGCAGCAGTAGTCCTCCTTCCGTCCCTTGCCTTGCTCCTGCACTGCTGCTGCCAAGACCCTAGTAGGCCATCCCATAAAAGATGCCACAGGCTACAGAGATGCTATTAAGGGATCACACTGGAGGCCTGGTAGGCTCCAGCTGGCTCCGCTATGATGTTCAGCGAGTCTGCTGGCAGTTCTTGGCCCACACAAATTTCAGAGGCTTGGGAACAAGACACTGCAGTGAGGCTGTGGGAGAAGCAGCTCTTAAGGGAAGTCTTCAGTCTCCCTCCAGATCTGCCAAATCATGTACCTAGCCAGCGGTTGGTGGGCCAGCCACAGGAAAAGCAGAGGATGGAGGAAACTCAGCTCAGTGCTGAGACAGAACAAAAATTGATATGTGGATTCAGTCTGCAGAGCTCCTATCCAAGCACCCAAGACAGAGTGGTAGGATAAGGCCCATGTGGACCCATCTGAGGCAGGAAGGGTGTGATCACTCTTGCAGGGTTTCAAGGAAGAAGTCTAGATACAGGACAGAAAGGTGATTTCTCCTGAGAGCCACAAAGTGGGAGGGAGATGTGACAGGTGCATGTCTTACTAAGAGGAGTAAAATGTTTCCTTGCAGGGAGGGTGAGATGGAGGAGCTTTCCCTCTTTCAGGGAGGAGCAAGCTTCCTCTTCCTGATCAGGTGTCCTGTAGCAAACATGCACAACAGTGTCACCCATGTTAGTCCGCCCCTTAATCCTTGCCCATAAGCTCTCAGCCAGCACATCGCTCACCCCCAGGCAGAGCTCCATACATTTCCGCTGCTCTCTCTCATAAATGCAACTCTTGCTCCTTGCCTTCAGAGAAGTATCTGAGCAAGCCAATTTCCCAGAAGGGGTGCAAGAGGTTTCCCCAAAGTCTTGTCTTGTAGGTACTTCCTTGCCTGCCTGCAAATACTTGAGGTGACCCCACCAAAGCCCTGTTTTGTTGACTGTGTGGTCCCTGTAACTCTCCTGTCTCCTAGTTTACAGCTCTCCCTGGCAGGCTGGTCAGCCTGCTGACAAAGACACGTGTGCTCCATTTAGTGAGGTGGATCCCATCTCTCCCAATCAGTTGTTGTTCTTCAAACAGGATCCCATGGTCATCAAAACCAAAAATGAGTCAGCCACTGGCTTGTGGAGACAGGACTGTGAGGCTTCAGAAACCAGCACCACTCTCTTTAAGTCAGGTATGGTTTCCTCAATGTACATGAACAGAAAGTGAGGTCAAAATCCCAGCTCACCTTGAGGGTGGCCCTCTGCATCCCAAACATTTGCACCTAGGGTTGCTCATCCCACAACTCAAGAACAATGTAGTCCTATAAATATCCTGGGCTCAGAACCACCAGGCAACCACAGACAAAATAGATGCAAAGCAAACACTCCTGGAAAGTAATCCAGTCTTTTTTCTTAGGAAAAAAGAGGTGCAGGAACACAGGCACCAAGACATTCAGGGCATGCCCATGGCATAGCTGCTATAGGATTAAGACTACTGCTTCTTCTGTACTGGCACTGTTCAGAGATGGAGTTGGGGGAGATGGGCCTGGCACTGGGGACCACAGCTACATTTGGAAATTGCAAGGGAAAAAGAGGCTTTCATGAACCAGGCCTTCTGTGTGTGAAAAGGTACTAATGCTGTCTCTGCGAGACAGTGTCCTGGACAACATGGTGCTTCCTAAAGGGGACTGCAGTTGAGGTGGCAAGAAACTGCAGGATAACTTCCTTTCAAAAAGCTCCAAGCACACATATAGTGGACTTGTTCAGCCCAGGAGGCCATGTAATATGTAATTCAAAGTAAATCCACAAACCATTTATAATGGAGAGTTGAGTATTCTCAGCACCAACTGGTATAATCCTCTTATCCACTCTTACAGTACTGTGTTACTTGTTAACGTAGATGTAGCACTGAAATGCTCAAGTTTCCACTGAAATTCCTGTCAAATACACACTAAAACCTTTACTAAATCAGGCATCAAGCTACTTATGTTTCTTTGCTCTGTCTGCCCTGGTGAACCACAAATGCCAGAGGAAAATAAAGATCATCAATCAAGGCACATAAACAAATGAATAAAAATCCTAGAATCTCATACTAGAAAGGTAAAATCATGCAATTAACAGAATAGAAACAACTGCCATTCTGTTTAAAAGGTGAAATAAAAATATGCATTTCATAGCTACTGTTATGACTCATCAGACTGTCATACTGGTTTGCCAGAGGCTGTTGGCTACTGAAAGACGTCTTGATTGCTTTGGGGTTTCTCCTCTTTTCCCATCCTCTTCTCTTGAAATGTTATCCATTTGACATAGAGCTAAATTGTTAACAAGTGCAATGTCTTTAAAAACATAACACCTGTCGAATCTGCACTTAAATTCCAGTGACTTTACACTGATGGAGTTAGCAGCACTGAAACAGGTTTTGTAAAAGATAACAGATCAGAACCATGACAAGATGTTTCACGTTATCATCTACCCAATTCCTCAATAGAAGCCTTATGTATTTCTATACCACAGATCTATGACAAAGGTCTTCTCTTTTTTCCTCCTTGTTATACTATGAACAAGAGATTCCTTCAGAAGATAAACTACTTGGTCAGTTGACATTTTTCCCCCCAATGCCTGAGGCGAAGAAGGGACAGAGACATACTGATCTTGATATCACATGGATTTTCTCTGTGTCTCAGCTTTGACTATGACAAGAACAAACAGTACTCTTCAGTTAGCATCCTCTCCCAGAAATCAAGCTTTTCCTCAAGAAAACACATAATTTTATAAGGAATTATATGACATTTTCAAAGCACTACACAAGGGCTGGCATATTTCTATGGGAATTTAATAGACAGCAATAGCACATACTTACTGTTTTACACACATGGGTATCTACAGAAACTTTCCCTGCATCTCTTTCACATTTTAACCTCCCATTAAATTCATCTGGGATAGTACAAAAGAAACACTGAACCATTTGGCCAACTGAGCAAACTTATGCTCCTTACTAATGTGCATTCTTCTTCCTCACTTTACTTCCCTTTCTGCCAAAAAAACCCATTGCTTTGAACATTGATGGTTCTGGCAAAAACAATTAGATCCTACTGGTGTTAATGCCGTGCAAGGCTCACATTTTTACCATCATTAAGCAAAATCAGGGGAATGTGCAGAACTGAAGAATGGTCTGGCTTTTCCCAGCACTGCACTTGCTCTGGATAGTGGAGTTACAACTTCCCTGCTGATTTCTAAGGAATTAAGCCTCCCATGATCTCTCATGCTCTCTCTTCTTTCCTGTTCACTTTTGAATCTATCTAGTTTCTACAAAATTTAGAGTCAAGTTCACAGCCTCAAAGATAATTAAACTCCTTCAAGCTTAAAAAAAAGAGTCTGTGATGGGGTAGAGAGAAAGGTCCATGTTAATGTCCTCACTGGAAGAAATGGCAAGCAGAACATGATCTCTGTACGGTTTTTTTTTTTTGGGTAGTAACTATCACTGCTGGCCAATCACAGTTCCCACAACTCTGGATTAATCACAGACTGCTGTTTCTTGCCAGGTGCTGTAAATGGGATTACTGCAAAATGTGTGCACACATGAGCAAACACAATGACTCCTCACACATCCGTAGGAAACCAGGCTTCGCTGGTTCGGCTGCCCATGGGAAAGGGTTTCTCTTTCTGCAGCAGCATTTGCTTACCCATGCAGAGCAAACTGTTTGTTTGTCAGATTGTACTGAGTATCCCGTCTAAGACACTTCTATCACGGTGTAACAGCATCCACCTTAGAGTTTTGCTCCAGCCATACTGGTTTCTACACACTGTTACAATAGTATAAGATGTGTGGGTAAACAAAACTTGAGTTAAACCCATACAAAAATGCTGCTTAGGCCAGATCTCAGTTACAAAATAATCAGTCCTAAATCAAAACAACTTTTAATTTAGTACTAGTCTGCCCACTCTAGCAGCTCATATTGATTAGGTAGGTAAACTGGTGCTGGTCATCTCTGATGTAATAACATGTATATGTAATAACACAGAGAAATAGCAGATTTTTGAGCTGCTTATTAAGAAGGAAGGATGTGGACTCTAAGGAGAAAGTAAAAAGTTGTCTTCTTGCCTCTTTCATGCCAATGAATGCAGTCAGAAGCTGCACTGAAAGGAATTTAAACTCGTGATAGTCATAAGAGAACAGATTAAAGAGGGGAAAAAAAAACCAAATCAAGTCAAGGGGAAGAAAGCGGTATATGCCTTTAGCTATCAGACAGAGTACAGGTCTGAAGGAGGTAAGCCTTGTATTTTTTTATTCTACCCAAACTTTTCTGTGTTGCTTCAGAATTATACTTCAGAAGAGGCTTGACTGGCTCCTTGTGAATTCTGAAAATGGTTTGTTTCCTTGACCTGAATTCTCTTGAGTGGGGTCATTGTTTTTTTAACAGTATAAGGTAGGTAGGTAGATTAGTTGGGTACTATCAAACAGGATCTGTTGGTATGCTATTTAAATGAGAGAAAGATTGTTACTTCTGTATTTTTCCTTCACTATATCAGATCAATTCGATTTTTAACTATTCAGACTGATTTTAGTCCCCAAAGACTGGAAACTCAGATTACAGTATAAATTCCCTATATGTATTGGTAGACCATCCAAATATAGATTGTCAACAAATATAAATTGGTATAATCATCTGAAAGTCATTGGATCCCTGACAGTTTATGCTGACTGAGAATCTGGCCCTTGAGTGCTTACAAGGAATAGAAACAATGACTTGTAAGGACAATATTTTTTTCTTTTGAGTATTTTTTCCTGTCCAGGTAAATTGCCTCATTTCTGTATTCCTAAGAGATTTAGTTCAGAAGTCTGCCAGCATCTAGTACCTAAAGAGAACATGCCAAGTCATTCTCAGTTACACTCAGGTGCAAATATCTTGATGTCATTGGAACTATTCAAACAGAAACTTTAGTTATGGTTTTGAGTTCTGCCTTAAATTGGGATAGTTGCATACATATATATATATATATATGATTCTAAAGATATCAGATTGCCCCAGCTCCTCAAAGTGTGCCTGTCAAAACCAAAAAGTTGATAACATATTATGCCTTAGAGATAACAAATTATTTCCTTCATTGAGAGGCTATATTTCTATTTTGTAGGTTTGAACAGGACCAAGAGCACAAAATGCCCAGAAGAGATCACCAGCCAGATGGCAACTCTTTCAGAGGGAAAGGACACAGCTATTTTGCAGCAGAAGAGTAAGTATAAAGCAAAACCTAAGTTAGCATGTAATCTGGTGAAAAAAATTCTACACTGAAAAGAAATTTACCAAATAGGATTAATTACTGAAAAAAAAATTGTAACTATGGAAGGCAGGGGAGTACTGTTTCGCCGTTTTGTAGTTGTCTGTGATATCTGTCATTGCAGTATCTTAAAGAGCATTCAATGGTTAAAAAAAAACTGGAATGGCAGGAACTCCAGAATCTACAGTTTGATCATATGATCACAATTCATTAACCTTTATAATAAAATTACTAGGCTTACTGAGCCTTATTTCAAATTATTCTTTTGAGGGTGTTGTAAGATGATCTTTACAACAGGTTTTATCTCCAGATCCACGTACATGTCTTCAGAACCTCAAAGGGACATCATCTCACCCCAAGGAATAATAAAAGTGAAAACCCCAGGGAAATAGTAAAATACCATCAAAAAGCTGATGGAGACGTCAATGCCTTACAAAAGTGACTCTCAATAAATTGTTCCTGGGAGGGACTCCTTTTTAGCGGAACTAACTCAAGCTAACACTTTGCTAGCTGACAATGAAGAATGTTGGGTCTCGGATTACTACAGAAGACACTACCCTGCTGGTGATGTGTTACTACTTTAGACATGTTTTGCCAATGTGCTTGGGGTATCTGTATGTGGAATGTGCTTCTGGCACTGGTTCACTAGGCCCCAAACTTGGTGACTTGTACCACACGCATACTGCAAAACATTTGTTCTTTCATGCTCATCCGTGGGCATAGAGGAAAAACGAAGGGAAAGCCTCTCTAACGGTATTTCCAAAAAAGTTCAGTTCTCCAAGCCAGAACGGTGGCTAGCCACGTCTCAGCACTCTGAACTAAGCTGCTGTAACTTCCAATGCTCAGATCAAAGTGCTTATGCAGTTTTCCCAGAGGCGGTAGGGGAAAGTTACTGTCTCATTCCAGGACTGCAAGAAGCATTCAAGATAAAACTAAACAAAAGTTTCCAGTATCACAGCTGCAGCTTTAACTGAAATTGCAAGGAATTGCAATTGCACTTTCTTACCCATCTAGCCTCTAGACAGGTAGGTAAAGGGTTAGACAGCAAATACACAGTAAAATTACCAACTTCAGAAATGACAAATTCTGTACTTCCAGGGGAATATAGGCTAATTGATTGCCAAAACATTAGAACTGTAGAGAGAATAAGACTGAAAAGGAGAAAACAGTCTCAAACAGCAGATATGGAAGCAGCTGCTTGGAGAAGGAAGTAGTCTTTCCAAGTTTAGCTTCCTGGAGACAGTAACAAAACTAGTGTAGTCATCTCTTAACTTCAAAGATCATCGGTTGTAACACTGCTGCACCAGGCAGCCAGCGAGCTGTGTTCTTGGACAGGTTACCAGATCTCCATCGAACACAAGTACACTTTTGCAAGGGGCAGAAGTAACTGGCAGAATTCAGGTATGTGTGATAAAAAAAAAATCCCTTTGGCTCCAAGGGGCTTCCTGCTTTAAGCTGCACCTGGGCAGTTCAGATGCAGAGAAAACCTGCTCTGCCACACCAAACTCTTTGCACTCCAGCTTCATCTCACACTTCTTAGGTCATGGGTACACAAGAAGGAGTCCCCAGGAAATCTGAATCAGCAAAAATGATAACAAATAGATATGAAAGGTCTCTCAAAAGTCACATAGTCGATTTCTCAATCTCAATGGAAAAGCCACGGTAAGAGATATAAACCAGTGTTAGAATGGGTTTATCCCAACTCATGTCATCACTTTTTTCTGCCCTCCTTTCCCTTGAAGCAATTTCCAGACTCTTCTGTTCATGCAGCCATGGTTTTGGTTTTCTCTTTTCTGATGGTTACTTACCATCCTTAAAAAAAGCGGTGGGGGCAGGGAATAGAACAGGCAAAAAACAGAAAAATGGGGAGCTGTTTCTATATCTCTTAACACAGAGAACATTAGAATGGGAAGAAGAGTTTTTTATGAGTAGGAACTTGCAATTACTTTGTCACCTTGCTTTCTGATAAATAGTGCAACAGTGCTACTTCTCCTGACTTCCTGGTAAAGCAGTGGGAGAGTTGTCTTCCAACATATTTTGCTAAGCCTGTGTTTCCTGAAGTGACCCAGTGACACCAGTATTGTGCCTAGTATGTCACAGAACAAGAATCAGAGTATTACAGAGCTGCTTATGAATAATTTTTAATGATTGCTTACTTTCATTCTTCTTGCTACTGGAAGAATACATCTAGTTCTGTTGTTAATTATTTTGTTTTGCTTTCTCAACAGAGCTCTGGGTATTGGAATTTTCATTTTGGTGCTGGCAATTTTACTTATCTTTGGCTGCTGGTACTACAAAAGACGCAGTGGCTACAAAAGTCTACAGGTAAGCATGGCAGCTCACTTTCTATCATATTATTTTGCCAACATATTATCATTATCTGCATTACACTAATGCACAGAACATCCAGTCCATAATGGGACACTATTTTCTCACGCAATGCATACACTGACACATACACAGGTATGAAAACACACAATTTGAAACATGCCTCGCCCTGAAAAATTTGCAAGCTAGGCAAAAGGGTAAGAAGCACATGGAGGTGAAGTTACTTGCTCAACTTTACAAAACACATCAGTGAAAAAAAATGGTAGCCAGGAACACTAAATTTTGTATTTACATAATACCCGAAGTGTTCTGTGTATTTTTGATCAAATAAAAATAGCATATTTGCTATTCATAAGATTCACCTGTACATAAGGACAGATATGAAGAAAATGGATCTAGGAAGCTGAGAATAAAAGTAACTGCTATAAGCAACTAAGTAAATATTATGTTCGTATGTGGGTGCTGCATAATCTATTTGTGTAAAAGCTGACTTGCAGTTCTTTTGCAGTTTTACGATTTACGAAGAAGCAGGACAGTTTTGAATTTTCTTTCTAAAAAATATTTCTAAAAATTGTATTTTCTGTCCTCTTCAAAAATATTAAAAATCTGAAATTTGTTCTGTCCCACTCTAAAATTTGTTGTTAAAGTCTCAAAGCTTTATGTTCAGAGTTCTGCGCTCTCTCCTCTGAAAGGGAGGCAGTTTTGAATCCTTTACAATGAGAGATTTAGGATAAAAATCTTTTAGTTAATTGAATTGTGCTAGAAAGATGTGATCATTTTGAATTTAAAAAATATCTCCTATCTTAGCTGAGAAGGTGTTTGTTCTTGCAGCAATCTTGGACCTAGAAAAGCGTGATCCTCATTTTTGCTGGCAATATAACTGGATTTTGTTAGAGAAAGAAATACAGGACAGAGGGTATGCTTTAGCAGAGACAGCAAAAGTGATACGCAGACAACCTCTCTTACTTGCTAGCATTGTGTCTGGCCCTAATACCACTTTTCTAATAAATACTGTAAATTTGCTGTCAAATGTCAAATGTTAAATGATCATTTAAGCTCCAACATCAAGTTCTCTTTTCCTTTCACCTTCCCCATATTTCTTTATGATCTATCACAGAGCAGAAGCTCTAGCATGGGCAAAGTCCGAACTGTGGTAGGTGAGGGAACAATACTGGACTGCAAAATGGCTCTGCGGGAGTACAGAAACTTTAATTCTGTGGTAAGTCACAACTCAAGGTTTCATTTACTTACAACATGGCAAGACATAGTGAGACAGCTTTGGTACACAATCATTCATTGATGTTTTCTTTCTTGGACTGTGCTCTCTAGATTGGGTCTTCACTGTCCCAACGTTAACTGTTAAAAAGTAGAATTTGGCACAAATTTTACAGTGAAAAGGGTTTTTTAAATCTACCATTCAGAATCTTTCTTTTAAAAAATTCTCCTCTTTCACCTACTCTTAAGCTATGTGATCATTATGCAACTACTAGCTGAGATGTAACATAATACCCACATGCTAAAATATATTGAATAAATATATATCTTTCTGCTAGATGCTATACCATTATGACAAACAACAAATGGGTTGCGTCTGGCAGGCTATAGCCTGTCAAAAATTGTCAGGGAATATCACAAAGCAAGAACCAAAATGCCCACATGCTCATAGCTTCTCTAATCACTATGGAAAGATGAACATTAAAACCTATAACTTAAAGAAGTTAACATAAAATAATTGATAAATATACATGTCAAGGTATGGTTGTGTTTAAATAGTCTGAGAACAGGGAATAGGGTAATTATGTGACAATTTATAACCAATTTTAAGCAGGCTGCCAAAATTGTTAACATTAGTAATAATACAACATACAGGCATCAAGAATCTTAATGAAATGTTTTAATATTAATCTGAAATCTCAATATATAATGAATAATATTTTCCTTTAAGAATTCGTGTCCTTATAATACTGAAAATTGTCTCTTTGGATGGTTATAAACAAAATAAATTTAATCTGATGCAAAACCAGAAACATGTACTAAACTTCAAAATAATAAAGACATAACAAATCAATTATTTTAAGCTATAACTGTACATCTCATATGAGGATGAATAGATAGTTGCATCTTTAATGTCATTTTCTTGTACTTCAACTGTTTTTTCACACCTTCACCTTGATTTTCCTTACAATAGGTACCCGATGCTCCACCAGCTTATGACAAAATTGAAGCAGAACAATCGCCACCACCTTATTCACCTTGATAATAAGAAATCTTAAACTCTGTGCCTGCAAATTATTTTCTTCATGCTTCCTCTTTACTTCTTGTACATGCTAAACTTTCTTCACAGCTAAAACTGTAACAAAAATCACAGGCTTTCATTAGCAGTTGCTAAAACTGTAATAAAAACCACAGGCTTTCATTAGCAGTTGCTGAAAATTATTCCTGCTTAGTTTGCAGAAATAGCTCTTGAAACATTTTAATAAAGCTGAATGTGCTTTTGTTTTAAATTTTTCATTTCCTGTGGTCACATTAAAACAGCATGTCTGGTACCTTGTGTCTTTTGTCATCTACTAAGAGCAAGTACATTCCACCTAGTATCAACAAAAGTATCAACAACAGTATCAACAATAGTAGGAAGTGTTGGAACCTTCATTTGTTTTCCACCTTCCCCACTTATTTTCCCTTTCTTTAAAAAAGAAATAAGTAAACTATTCCCTAAAATATACCGTACAAAAATCCATCACAAAATAGACAAAAACATATGTCCTGTCAAAAAAAACCTAACTATCTTCCTGCCACAGTTCTACAAACTAACCTGCACTATGAGGCTATGTTTTATGACAGATTTTTACTTCACATCATTTGCTTGTGTATCTGTAATGAAACAATTCCTCATGAAACATAAAACATGATGCAGGCAACTTAGGAATTTCTGCTTAAAATCTGTATTATTTCATACCTCTCAGTGGGTATTATCACTGTCATCTTTAATTTCGTCCTGGCACTTTTATGAGAAAGGAAAAGGACTCACTATATACCAAGCTGTAAGTGTCATTTCTTTATGAACAATATGAGAAAATATGTAAAGCCTATGTTTCTTCAAGAATACAGAAGACAGCAAACTCCCAACATTTTCAGTTCTCCAGCTTGCCAGAATACTAGCAGTAATAGAAAATAAAGAATTGTAATACATATAAATTAAGCTACATATATATCGCAGTTATTGTCTACATAGCCTTTAATTAATTAATTTCCAGATTATTACCTAATATCACATACAGATCAACAAATTTATACACAAGATATGATATTTCACAGCAGGAGGCAACTAAAACTATATGTTAGTTGAAAAAGAAACCAAAAGTAGTGACACACAGAAACTGGTTTACTAAGTTACTAAATACTGTTAGTAAAGAATTCGGTTCTTGCTTATTAAATATACAAATGCAAACACCTTAAAATTTTTTTTTTAATAAAAGGTAAATTTACTTCCCTCGCATAAACTCCATATATGGGGATATCTTGTAAAACACAGGTAAGACATATTTCTTTTACAATAAAATGTTTACATAGACTAGTAAAACTAGATACCTGTTGGGAAATAATAAATACATGTAGTTCCTGCCAAAGGACATATAATCTCTATGTCTGCTTTTATAATTCAGTTGATTTTCTATTTAGAAATTTAGAGAGGTACCCTATTAATCTCTAACCTAAAAAGGTGCCTTACATTTGTCATTTTTGTTTGAAGATACTCCCTAAGGAAAACATTTTGTGGACTTGTTTAGTAACAGTAAGAAAAACACACAGGAAAATATACAAAATGCCAGCTTGTAACTATAAAGTGACACAAATGTGGAACATAACAGGCTGACTAAATTCGTTCCAAAACTAGTAAACTAAAGATCCAGGCTGAAATCAATACTGTTAATCAACCAGCAGCATCTGAGGCAAGATCCTTTCAGAGGAGTATGTCCTACTACAGTTGAACAAAACTAACAAACACATTCATGACTCAGAAAAAATATTTTAATTTCTATGAAGATCAATTATTATAAAGAAGTTAAGTGCTTAGAACTAAAAAAGTTTACTTGATGCCACCCATTTTTTCAGCAGTATCAACATTAAATGTTTCTAGCCATTTTAAAAACTCATGAGTAACTTCTTAACATTGACTAAATAGAAGTATTATTTCTATAATATGTAAATATTAACCAAAGTAGAGTTTCTACGCTACTATTCAACTACATAACGCCAAATTGTTGGAACTGCTCATGCCAAACAAGAGCAGCCAGAGCTTAAACTATTGAACTTTGACACTAAGTTACAGATATTCAAGTGATAGCTAAACTCTATTAAAGGACTACTCTTAGTTTTCAGAAAGTCATAATATTTTTCCTTCCTATGAAAGCACCTTTCTCTCAGTATAGACACACCATTAAACAGTGGTCTCAGATTCTAATTCGTACATGGAAACAAGACCAAGTAACAGAAGTCAATGGAGTACTATATTATAAGGATGGAAGCTATTTACCAATCATATTAAACACCCTTACAGGTCCCCTTCTGCACATCTGGTTCTATATCCAATGAAGGGACACTGTAGAGGTTGGATATTGATCCATCAAAAACCAGCAATACAGAATAACTCTGAACTTAGCAAAAGACATGTAATTGCTGAAGTTGCATGCTGCAAGAACCAGCTATGTTACGTACCTTCTGTTTTACACTCAACCTCATGGTACTTGACCAAAGGCAAGCCAAAACTTTTGAGGAAGTACATCTGCCCCCTTAGAAAGAACGAGAGAAATGAACAGAAACTTCTCAACTGGCAGACATGAAGAGTGGGGTGTAGAGTTTTCAGATTTCCAGAAAGGACTTTCAGTTTAGACACACAGTTGTATGACATTACATTAATAAATGGCCACAAAAATTTAGATTTAGAATTTCTCTTGTACAGTCACTTACAGAACTATTAAAACTTATCTGTACAAGAGGATGCTAGCTGTGTCTGTAAAGCTACGCATGCAACCCTTCTGCAGATATAGTGAACAACATTAAAACAAGGCCTTTATTTAATATTGCACACTTTATTCAGGCTGGTAAGTTATAATGGCAAAAGAGCAGCAGCAGTAGCAGCCGCATTGTCACTGTTGGGAATTCCTGACATGACTCTATTGGATTATCTGCTTTTAAAAGAAGGCACAGACCTTCACGTAGCTGTAAAGGATTGAATAATATTGTTCAGCCATAGCAGCCATTGTACAAAGCTAAAAAGTACAGCTCCTGAGGGATGCAGTCTTCCTGAAACACTGAACCACACACCAAAATGTGCACAGGGCCAAGAGCCACAAGGTAGGCACCACATACCCCAGGGAGCTCAAGGAAGGAAGTCCCAGGCGCTGTTCTCAGGAAATGCTCAGCTTTTCAGAGCTCACCATTGCAATGTTACAGGACTGGCATATGCAGCTGGCCATCACGGTAACCCAGTGACATTTACTTCAGCCATCTCTGTTGGCTTAACTCCTGCAGCACCTGGGTATAGAGACTCTCCTGGCCTGAAGAAGTGTATCAGTATTAATTGACCATTCAAGAGAAATATTTTCAGCTAAATAGAACATTGTCAACACATTCTGATTCATGTGTATGTCTAATGGTAGTTGCATTGCACTGCTGGTATTTTTCCATGCATTCATCTGCTGTAAGTTTTCCATTAAGCAATGAACATTTTCTTGTCTTTAAAAGCAAACTTATCTTCACTTCTTATATAAAGGGAAAAGTTAACTCGTTCTTTTGTGCTTTGGAGAAATAACATTTGTTCATTTGTTTGATAGTATTTTTATTTTGACTGCATATTAAATTGTGCAAAAATAAAAATGAAAGAATGATTTTTTCACACCATCTCATCAAACATATTTTGTTGCCCATTAGATATGAAAGGTGCTCAAAAGCTTCCAGTGTCTTTTTTTGGCCACACATCTGCACTCAACTTTACATACAGTAATAAAGGTAAACTAGTAGCAGTATGAAGCTGAAAAAGCTACCTACAGTTAAACATATGCCCTACATACTGATAGCTAATCGTGCACTTTTTGGAACCGATCCTCCGTAGTCTGTATCCTTACGCAATGCTCTAAATTTCACTTTACTTCCTTTTCCCAGAAAATCCTCAAAGAAGCACTGGCTTCTAGGAAAGAAAAAAAAACAATTACAACCTTACAGTAAAATCTTAGCTCTTCAAGATGTATTGTCCACACAGAATCACAGAATCACAGAATGGCTGAGGTCGGAAGGGAGATCACCCAGTCCTCTGCTCTGGCAGGGTCACCTAGAGCATGTTACCCAGGACCTTATCGAGGTGGCTTTTGAATATCTCCAAGGATGGAGACTCCACAACCTATCTTGGTTATTGGGGTTATTCCGCTCCAGGTCCAGGACTCTGCACTTCCTTTTATTGAACTTCATGAGGTTCCTCTCCGTCCCTCTCTCCAGCCTGCTGAGGTCCCTCTGAATGGCAGCACAGCCCTCTGGTGTATCAGCCCCTCCTCCCCGTTTTGTATTATCAGCAAATTTGCTGGGGGTGCACTCTGTCCCTTCAGCCAGGTCATTGATGAATAAGTTGAACGAGACTGGACCCTGGGGTACATCGCTAGCTACAGGCCTCCAGCTAGACTTTGCCCCATTGATCACAACCCTCTGAGCTCTGCTGTTCAGCTGGTTCTCAATCCACCCCACTGTCTGCTCATCTAGCCTGCATTTTCTGACCTTGTCTATGAGGATGTTATGGGAGACAGTGTCAAAAGCCTTCCTGAAGTCAAAGTAGACAACATCCACTGCTTTCTTCTCATCTACCCACCCAGTCATCCCATCGTAGAAGGCACACAGACTCTACTTTTGGACCTTTGCAAAAGACCACGTTCTTCTGGGCAGCAGTGTCCCTAGATAGCCTTGGGCTCATGAATACATGAAGGACGGATGTAGCTGAACCATTGTTTGTAACCCTTCAATGAAAGATTACTGGACTTTGACTTACTGTGGAAAAGGGCAGGATGCAGAATCCACCGTGATAACACATTTTTAAATGTTGACATCTGAGCTACATGCTATAGTTACTGCAACCTTTAGCTCTTCTAAAAAAACACTTGCCAGGTGATAGTGATATACTGCACTTCATTCCTGCTGGGCTCACATGGCCCAAATACTGAGACAGCGCTCGTGCAGATGTGCCTTCACCTTTCCAAACCATTTTAGTGGTATAGCCCCAGTTATATGCTTGGCTACGTGCTTTATTCACTCCTTTCCTCAGACGTACACTACACCAGTAAAGTACAAATCAGATTAAGGCCAAGAGTGATGGCCTAGTATACATGTTAGTCTTTCAATACCAATCTTTGTAGGGTCTTTTCAGCTTAGCTAGCTCCCATTTCTGGACTAGAGAAACAGACTGCTCTGCTGAATGTTTTATTCACTGTCTCTATTTTCTCTGGCTACACAGAGAAACAACCTTCCTCCTTCCTAGTTATCTTATTTGAACTTCTTAGCAGCTGCATCCTTGTAGCTATTAAAGAAAACAACCATCTAATTTTTGTTGGAGAATTTTTTATAAGAAAAAGGTCTAATCTTTCAACTTCTATAGCATGCACTTTCCCATTTACCCTGGTAATGGAAAAGGTAATTAATTTCCATTTCTCCATACCATCACTTATCCTCCAAAATAGCCCTTACTGAGACCCAGGCAACTCCAAGTGTCCCTTTTAGGTTCCTCTCAGTGTCAGATTCGTTGTCTGCAGTTGCTTACAGTAGGAACTTTAGGCTTGTCATCTGGTAGCCACATTTACAAACATCTCAGAAATGCTTCAGAATTTGTTGTAAAAACAAAATCACATGGCATGCGTGAATATTGCCTGAATATTAACCTCACATGCAGAGGTGTCCTTGCCATTATTAGATGGATAACTGGTAATAAATTACTCTGTAACTCCAGAAATCTTTTTCCTGAATATTTCTAGTGTCAACACAGATTTAAGATTGGTAGTCCTCAGGATACGCAGACTGTCTGCTTTGTATCTTCTCTTTTTTGGCCTCACCATCAGGAAAGAGAAGAAAGGCATTTCACAGTCAATTCCTCGTTCAAAACTCCTGTCGTTTAACACGTAGACACCTTTCCCCACCTCCCCCCTGCCCCTTAACTACAGAACAAATTTTATCTTTTAAAGTCCACTGCTGAGTTGGTATTCTTTGTTCTCTCCCCATCTAACAATTTCCTGAGGCTTCTTTATTTTCAGCTTCTGAATATCCAAATCATTATTCTTAAATTATTTTTTTCTGCTGTGTTTTCTTCCATTTAGTAGTCCTCTTTTTCCAGCACCTGATTCTCTGGTGGCAAAATCTGTTCTTTCATCTCACAAACAAGTCTAGACTGAGTTCACATACTTCTCCCAGAATTACTGCTGGAGGCTGTGTGCATATATACTCTGGAAAATTAACTCACATTCGATCCATTTATTCTTTTCACTAAGCATCTCCTACTGGCCATTACAGCGATAGGATCCTGAGCTAAACACACAGTCCAAGAGAGCAGCGCTAACAGGGAGCGGACTGCCTGGCTGACTGTGTCACTCACATACCACGGCCCAAAGTGTCCGAGAGACTCACTTTCAACTACGGACTGCCTTTGGAACAAAAGATCATGATTTTTGCACCAATTACTAGGCTGTGGAGGAGGAAAAAGGTTTCCAGTGAGATTCCCACTGCATTCACCATGGACGGGAACAATATTCCTGCCTATTCTATGCTCTTGACTGGTGGAAGAGGCAGTAACGTCCCTTGCCAGATTTGGACACTGAAGATCTCTCTCTGATGAAAGTATGGCCTTGGACTCAAACTGAAGTTCAAAGGAAAATCAGCTGAAAAGGATTTTGGGGACTGAAATATCATCTTAATTTCAGGTCCAATAAAGCTGTCAGACATCTTAGGAAAAAACTTTAAGACAGGCCTTCTCCATTTTTGTCTCTGTGTCAAAGATTCTTCCAAGATCAGTTTGCAGAATGGCACTCTTTTCAGGCAACAATGATGTTTTGAAGACATAACATGTAGTGGAACAGTAGAATTACTGATCAGACAAGCTTTGAACTATTTTAATTTTAGTATTCACATGTTGCTAATGTATATTGACAAGTTTGTTTTATGAAATAGATGTACAGCAATTCTCCCTCTGCTCCAGGAATTAATGTTAAAGCTAGGAAGCACTGCTTATTATACTGAGTAAATTGATTCTATCATAAATCCACTCTTTTCTTACTGTCACCCATGACGCGCTGTGACTCTATACTAATACCCAATCACAAATCCCTCTCTGATTTATATATATTTTATGACTGCAAGTGTTAAAAAAGAGAATAGGGAATGACTGTATCAACTCCATCACATATGCAGACAGAATCCCTATGCATATGCTGGCGCTAGGTGCCCATGAGCTACAGACAGCCAAAATAATCTCATCTTATACTTGTGGATGTACACAGAATGAATCAACATGAACAACTAATTAGAGAAGGATATTTTCTTTTGTGAAATCAATATTGACAAGCAAAACTCCAAAGCCTGAACAAAATGACAAAAATCACAGTCACAGTGGATTCTTCTCCATCTTGCTTTTCTTTACTCTTTAATTTTTATAAGTGCTACTTATCAATGCCACTTACAATCTTGAAAACTATTTCATTTTCTAATCCATTTTTTTTTCTTTGGTAAAAATCTGGAAAAATAAAGCAATGATCTAATTATCTATACCTTTACTTATGAATAGGATGGGATGTCAGGGGATACAGGGTATTGTTCCCAGTTCTTCCATTTTGCTGCAATAATTCTGTACTTCATTCTCTCCATCTGTAAAAGGTGAAAAATTGTATTTATACGCATTTCAACATACCACGTAATAAATTTCATTGTAATAAATATTATTACAGACTCAAGCAATTCATTACATTTCTGTTCCACTTTCATTTTACCTACCATTTCCATTTAATGTGCGTAGTTCAACTGCTTATAGTATTGTAAAGGCAGAATCCCTAGAAGAAAATGGCAGCATAAGCACATGGCTAAATAAACATCAAAACACTTAATTTAAACAGTGATACAAAACACATGCCATTTTCTATCCTCAGCCAAGCAAAATTATTGTACAGAACATGTGTTTTCAGTTAAAAATTAAAGATACCAACCAAAATGTCGAAAGTTACTAATAAAACCAAAGTTTGTACACAATAGCTGAACTGGTCATTCTGTCTGAATGCAATGCATTTTACAACCTCTGAAAAGGTCAAAATATTTTCTTTAAAGATTGAAATACATAGTTTTTTATATATATATATCTATAAATAGATATGAAAAAGCAGATCCTTCTGCTTTTTCATTGCCTCTATGAATGTAACCTACTTTTTTACAGTTCTTTTTGTGCTACAGGTACATATTTGGTACAAAGAAGAAAAGATATATAGCAAATTGTCAATAGCCATTCATTTTCAGTTGAAAGAAAGTCTAAGACTAATATTTACATTATCAGAGAACGGTGATGACAAGAGGAATTGTATTCATGCAAAAAGACTAAAATTTGTCTTTACAAAATAACAAATCACTCAAGTCCATTACATAGTGATCTCAAGCCATTATCCAATAGAATATGACATCCGAAGTTGTGTCCAAAAGAGAATAAAAGTCCATGAAAATTACAATCAAACTGAAACACATGACTTCAAATATGCATGTGGCAAATTTATGCCTGTCAAATCATAACATATTACCATACTGATTCAGAAAATTTCTACAAATCATTCATAATTTAATTAACTTGACTTTTTAGTTCCTCAGTAGGCTTTTCTGACTTTGTTCTTTATTAGAATGAACTATATAGAGCATAAATCTTCCTCTTGCATCAGCAGATAGAAAAATGTCATGCAAAATTTCTTTCTCCATCTGAGCAGCCTGGAGTAGCAGAATCTACTTTTAAGCTTTCCAGACAAGGTAGGTATTTACTCTACTATAACACTGAAAGGGAAAAATCCATATCCTCCGAGAAAAAGCCAAGAAAGTCAATCTCAAGGTTCCACCAGTGAAATGGGAATAAAATGTGATTTTCTTGCAGGCATATAAGGTTTTAGAGAACCTAAAGTGTCTGTGAAGAAACTGCCACTTTAAATCTTCCTTTGTCTGTTCAGATAAGAAGTCACTTGTAGCCTGTAGCATTTAAGTGCAGAATGGAGACAGATTCAAAGAGTCTTAATATTGTAAACACCAGAATACAGACCTCATTTACTACTGGATATCTCCAAAATCAGTTACATCAAGCCTGTAACGAAATGTAGGTAAAGCATACCAGGTAGTTGTTTTCTAAAATAAAAGCTCTTTCATCCAAAAAGTGACAACTTTCATTTTTCTCAGCCTTAAACTAAGAGGGAGATTACTGATCCACAAAGGGGTAACTCCCTAATTCAATTTTTTGCTTAGTTAGTGAAAAAATCTATGAAAGGTAACAAGCCCTCTCTCTCCCCACCCCACCCCCAACTCTGGTTAACTAGTTACCACGTTATTTCTCAGAAAGATATGCAGGGAAGGTGACAGAGCAGGAGGAAGCCATTGCTTTATTCCTCAATGCAAGATGTAAACCAAACTGTGTGTAGAGAATGAGGAGGGGAAGGAGAAAACTTCAGAGGATGAGGAGCAAAAGTTTAAGTCTCACCTCAATGAAAATGAAGCTCAGATTTCTGCTAAAGACAGATATCTAAGCTTTTTAATCCCTTTGAATCCACAACTATTAGAAAGGTAAATAACATTGATAAGTGTTTCTGAAATGTTCCTTTAGAGTTCCTAAAAAATTACAAAGATGTTCAGCCTCAGATTGGATCTTCCATGCAACTGACTACGACATCAGATATTAAAACAACATTTCTAAAATTATCATCTTCAAAAATATAAGAGCTACTAGAAAGACACCTGTGCTTTGAATGCTAAGGGTCCTGTGAAAATCTCAAAGATACCAGAAGACTTCTCCATTTCAGAAAGTACTGCATCAGGCACCTGTGAAGTCAGACGATCTGCAGAAAATGACCCAAGGATTTTAGCACATCAAAAGCTGAACCTATATCAACACACAATTGCATACACTGAAAAAAAAAGGGGGCTGGGAGGTTTTGTGTACGATATGAGGCCTCTTTCAGTACTGTATGGTGTTTTAGCACGATCCTTCCATTAAGATTTGGACCAATGGGAAGACTATGCCCAAAATATATCTAGAAAACAAGACTGTTGAAAAAAAATGGTATGTTCTGACTCAACAGAAGACTGAAGAGATAGCTGGCTACAGTCTCCAAATATGTATAAATGCATGTAAGGCAGCAGAAAAATAGTATAATGAACTGTTCATCAGATCTATGAGGTATATAACAAAACATGATTGTCCTGAACAGCAACCAATGTGATTTAGGTTGGTGACTGGGAAACCATTCTTAGCCTTAGCCTGTCATTAGAGATTTTAGGCAAGTTAAGCAAACACCTATTAGGAATGGATGAGATATGGGTCATCCTACCCTGTATCAGAAGGATCAAAAAGATCTATTAAATCCTGTGAAATGTAAACTACACAGAACAGCAGAAGAAGTTAAATAATTTCATTTCATAAAATTCCACAAACTGGAATGCATCTGCATTAAACAGAAAGATGTGTGTGTGTGTGCATGTATTCTGCTGAGGTGCAACAGATCTACACATTTTTTAACTATTGCCAACACAAAGCAGTACAGCAACTTGATTTATTATATGCAGATTTTTCTGCATTGTTGCTAAACAGTACACTGGTCCAGAGTTACTAAAATACTTAAAAAACTATACATTATGTAAACAAAACATAAATAAGACAGCATAGTTCTTTGTACATATAGTTTAGTACAGATTGTTAGGAATTCATGAATATGTACAATTTTATAGCATAAACTGCATTTTTACAATGCATAAATATTTTTTACAGAAACAAATCAAACAAAAATAAGATCTGACAAATGAAAAGGAGACACATACTGTCATAAACGCACTGCCAAACTGTCCATATTGTAAGATGGAACATGTGCAAAAGCTAGATTTCTCTGAACTAACAATGTTTATGAACTTATTGGTCATCTCTGACCATTTTATCAAACAACCCTCTGAAAGCATACCTCTGACTTAAACTGAATATATTGTTCCTCCCCACAAGTAAACAAAAAAGAACTATAACTTTAAGAAGTAATATTAAGTAAATCAACCATTTCAAACAATGTAAGAAATGATTTAACAGTTACAACAACAACTTCTTAAGTCAAAAGAATGCCCCAAAATTTCAAAGTGGCTCATTTGCTCTAAATTGAGGATGCAGCTTTGTCAGGTTTATCAAGGCAAGATGACTGAAGATTTGGGAAGACAGTGGTGGGATCTCTGCTTGTGGACACTACAACAGGAGGCAGTGATGAAGAGAGGGAAGAAACTTTTGATGCTGGAGTATTTATAGCATTTAAAATGGCTCCCTCTGGACTGACCAATAGTTTTTTTATAGATGTGTCTAAGTGAAACACTGAAGTGTTACTTGGTAACTGAGAGTTCCCAGTCTGAATGGCAGAAACCACAGAAGATGTAGCTAAAACATTAGCAGGAGATTTTATCACTGAGGACGAAGACACTGTTGTTGTAGATGGTGGAGTAGATGAGCTAGCTGGAGTATTCAGTATCTGGGGTGTTGCATGTACAATTGGTAAAGCATCTGCAGACCCAAAGGAGTTCACAATTTTTGTAGAGCTTTTCAAAGGATGTTTTGATGTTTGCCAACTTGATGAATTACTTGGAGCTAGGGTGATCTTTGAGGGTACTGGATTAACAACTGGGGTACCTTGAGCCTCTTGACCATGGTTAATAGTTAAAGGAGAAATCGGTTTTGTATTACAAGAGAGGACAAGAACATGGCTGCCAGCTCCAAGGCCTTGTGGTGGAACAACAAAACAAGTACCATTAATCATTATCTGTGTTCCAGGTGCCAAAGGCACACAGGTGTTAATCACTATTTTCTGTTGAATACAAGGTTCATTCAGCTGACCTCCTGCCTTGCTTGTTACAGTTGGTGAAGCTGTAGACATCTGAATGTTAGAAGCACAAGTGTGAGCATGAGTTTGTTTCACTATATTGAGAGGCATCTGCTGGCATTGTAGAGAAGAAAAATTGGGAAAACTAATGACTTTGCCTGCATTTGGTGATGCAGGGGGTAAGACAGTTTGAGGTTTTTGAATATTTGCATTACTTAGCACAGCAGCTGAAATTCCTGATGATTGAAACTGAAGTAGTGTGGATGGAGGAGGTATTGGAGAAGGAGCTGAAACTGCTGCCAACTGAGGAACTGTAGGTAACACTTTAGGGGGGGTGACTACAGATCCAGGCAAGCTAATGACTGGAAACTGCAAAGCAGATGGTAAATTTTGAGGAGATACTGTTGGTTGTGTAGTTGAAATTAGCACAGATGAAGCAAGATGACCAGCCTTCACAGTGGATAAACCCATAGTATTTCCAGTATTTGATGTACATGGTCGATTACCCAGAGTTGGCCTTATTTTTGAGGTATCACTTCCACCAACCAAAACAGCAGGCCATGTCCCAGAAGAAGTCCCACTTGGTGTTACTGAAACAGATTCTACACATGCATTTGCTGTTGTCACTGTAAAAGCAGCTGCAGCTTTTGTTGCAATGCATACAGATTCATTAACAGATATGACACTTTGATTCACAAAACTTGAACACACAGGAACCAAACTACCACTACTTGACAAAGACAAAGCTATGCCCTTTTTATCTTCTCCCTTAGAAATGGCAGACTGCAATATATTAATTGGTGGAACTTGTTGTGCACTGCCTTTAGTATTTACAATAGTCTGACCTATATTTAGTCCAATTTTCACATCTTTAACTTGAGCAACAGTAGGTGATGAATTTATTCTTATTGGTGCACCTACTGTAGATGGGATCAGAACCAATTGTGTTTGCTCTGTGGCACTAACAAAGGTTTTGCTTAGGGAAGAAGGAAGGCTATGTTTCAACGACTCTGCAACTAGATTAGTGTTTGATGGGCCATTGGCAATTTGAGTGTTAATGAAAACTAATTTCTGAGCACTAACACCAGTGGATGCTGGAGAAGGTATAATATTGACTCCTGACACCCCGCAAGGGGGCAAAATAGGTGGATTTGTGACTAACATAAGTTTTTGGATGGGATTACCACTGATTACATCTCCATTTGCTGCTGAATTCAACTCGGATTGTATAACAAGCTGGTTTTTAGTTTTACTATCACCTTGTTGCTGCACTACAGAATCTGGACTAATGACAGTGTTGTTCTGTCCAATGCTAATTATATTAACAGGACTGCTTGGAGCTGTTGACAAAGTGCTAGCTGATGAAGCGGACAACAAAGGAGGAGGGGACACGTGGCAGTTTTTCTCTATTACTTGACCCAAAGTGGCCCCAGAAGTAGGCTGCTCTAATGTGAATTTGAGATTTTTCTCCATTGTCTGGTTTAAATCAGCAGGGAAAGCTGGAATGCTGATGGCTGAAGCTGTTGAGGAGGCAAATCCAGAAACAGAGGCTTGTCCAAAATGTGGGAGACCAGATGCAGCTGTTGCTACAGATGGAAGAGTAGAGGATGATAATGTGGATTTTGGCACCAAAAATGCCTGAAGCTGAGGTGTGTAAGTGAAAACTGAATTAGGAGACAAGCTATTAGGTGAAAACTGCTCCGTGTTTGTCTGCACTTTAACAATTCCTGTGTTACCACCTCGCGTTGTGACTAGAATAGACTGAGATTCTCTTATACAAACGGTTTTCAGTTCTTGCCTAGTTTCAAGGGAGTCACTTGCCTGCTGTGATGTGAGACTATGAAAGGCAGAAGCAGTGTTCGTAGATCCACTTAACGTTGTTGATGATATCGAAGACTGACTAGCTGTGGAAATAGTATGGGAACTCAAAGATATAGGGAATGTGGCAGTTGAAACTGTACTCTTGTTTTTGTCAGTTTCAGTTTGGCTCACTGTAATTGTTGACGGTAATAAATTACTTGCTGAAGTTACAGAGGGCAATGGTTGTGTTCTGTTCATAGGATCAGTCACTTGTGACAAGTGCGTAATACTCTTGTTAAAAATTGCACTAGGTGGCTGAGTGGTAGGATTTGTGGGTGCTGTTACCAGGACAGGCGTTAAAGAAACACTGACGTTTGATGCTTGCAGGAAACTTGTACAATGCAGCTCAGGAGACTTTTGTTGCAGTGACTGAATGTCTTTGGATACAGTTTTTCCATCTTTCTGCTGAATGAGAAAATTCTTAGGTAAAATAAGAACTTGTTGCATTATTTTTTCTCCAGTTCTAGGGTCAATCACAGGTTGCATCTGAATTTTCACAGAGCTGTTGTGAAGGTCTATTGGTACACAATGGCCATTTGGCATTTTGTATACCATTTGTAAAGGATTCTTTGAACTAGTCTGGCAGGGCAATGCTGGTTTTATTGATGATGATTCCAAAGGTGATATAACTGGCTTTTCAGAAGTAGAAATATTAATGCCTGGGGGGGGTGACAGTTGATTTGTTAAGGTCACTTTGTTCCCAATATTCTTGGCAAGCAAGGCCTGGATGGGTTTGGTCCCTTTCACAATGTTTGATATTGATGATGCAGGATCTGCCAGGGGAAATGATTCTGGAGGTGATGCTTCAAACTGTTTTGGCTCAGTCAAAGAACTGTCTGTCTTTATGTTACTTTCCGAACTGTGGATCACAGCCTCACTAGTGCTCAGCTTAGCTTTTTTCCTTGGTGAAAGCTCATTAGTGCTTTGATCTAGACAACTGTTTTGCTTGGACTGTCGTTTAACAGACTTAGGCAGTGTCTTCTGTATTTCTTTAGCAGTTGAGTCTTTTTTCAGAAGTCTGCTTTTTCCTGCAGGTAAATTCATCTCTAATAGTTTCATTTCTTCTGCAAGTATATTAAAACAGAAATTGTGTTTTAGAAGTTTGCAACTGATACATCTATATGACAGTGTTACAGCATTTAGCGAAAGCTGAAATGCTAGTTTGTAAGCATTTGTCATGACAACTATAAAGATCAGTCTCTAAGGTGATGACAGTGTTAATCACCTCTACTATCTCTTCCTATTATTTTTTTGAAACAACACAAACCACTGCAATTTAATGTAAATTCTGAGCAGGCCTACTATATTATCACAGAAATAGTCAACTACAAAAATGGCAAAAGCTTACTTTACACATACCAGAATTCCCATCTCGGTCATGTCTGCCACCTTCTAGCCTATAGTTGCCAGTAGTGCATCACAAAATCTACTCCAATATTGTCACACTATTAGTTAAGGTAAAAACTAGGACACAGGCTTATGTGGAAAAATCAGCAGGCTCTTGGATCGAGTTCAGGCTATCAAATTCCCATAAACACTTACTATTGTCTGGGTGATCTTTTGCAGGAATTTCCACATGTTCTGCAGACTCTGAACATTTACTGGTTACTACTGCGAAAGAATCTTTGCCAGAGTCAACTTCACTTTCGTCATTACTCCACAACTCTCTGGTGAATTTATCCAGCTCTGGGTGTCTTTTAAAGTCATCATAGTCCTTCTTCAATCGAGATCTTGAAAATAATACAGCCAATTTTAATGAAGAACACCACTCAGTTTTTCATGCTTTTGCTTGTACTTGCTGCCACTTTAAAAAAGCTGGCATACAACTGCCCTTCAAAACATTCAGGATAGCTCTGCAAGTCTCTGAAACCCAGAAAACATAAAGTGACAGTAACATCCCTTCCCTTACCAAAATCAGATCCTATACACTGAAGTCCTCCAACAATAAGCAACAAGACTGAGTCAAATCTGACCATCACTTTTTTCCTGCCTCCATTTTCTGCTTCTACCTGCATCTTTCATTGTGACAGATATACCTATATGGATACAAGTATTAATTGCAACAAGTCTACTTTTCCTCTGAAGACAGCTCTGACTAAAGAAAGAAGCAGACCTTTCTTTCTGGAATGTGTCATGTCATTGGACCAGATACTGGACCACAATGTACCTTTCTCCTGCAAGACAACTTTCTAATTTCAAGGCCGTTAGAACAGGTGCCACTGACATTTTCATAGGCTCATACTGTTAAGAATGTACGTAAGAGAGATATACATAGCTGCTTAACTTCATTTAAACACTTGTCAGAAAGAGCATCAACAATAACAGCATCCTTATCTTGATACTCCTGGTCTGCTACTTACTTCCAATTGTCCCTCTTCTACATCTTTGTTTAGAAAAGCTCTAGGGATATTTTAGCATATAAACACAGTGAACTGCAGGGTTCAGCCAGCAGTGACCAAACACAACATCCAGGGGGATTAATTATCAGAAGAATGAATAGATGCAAGTAATTAGAGCCTTGTCTAGCACAGACTCTAGTCCCTAGTCTAGATCTAAACTCCACCCCTTATGACAGTAAAAATAAGGTCTTCAACTTACCCGTGCTTATGGGTTAAAGTAACAGTTCTTTGTGTCACAGTTTAGTGAAAGTTATCTGCTTCCTATGGGACAGGGAGCAGGGAGCTGAGTGGGATAACACTGCCTGCAGGGCAGGTGCCTCACCAGCCAAGAACCCATCTCGCAGTACCAGAGCAAAGCCAGCAGGACTGGGGGTAGTAGCCAGGTCCAACCAAGGGTCCAGATCATTAGGCAAGCTTGTGGTGATGAGACAGGTCCATAGTCAAGCCAGGAAGTCAATCCACAAGTCAGGACCAGGCCCAATGAAGGTAACCAGGGTCAAACCCAGCCCAGGGATGGCTGGGCGACAGGTTGAACATCAGGCTGGGAAGTCAGCCTGCAGGTCAGGATGTGGATAAGGCCTGGTGACAGTAATTGGGGTCAGACACAGCCCTGAAGTGAATGGACAGGTCCATCATGATGGGGCCAGGCCGAGGCTAAGGCTGAGTGGTCAGCTGCAGATCAGGGTTGGCAGGGCCCATGGCTGGGCAGAGACAAGGCGGGAGTGGTGCATGGACTAATGGCTCTGAGCTGATCTGAAATGGGGAGCTGGGCCTGGGCAGGGTGGTGGAAGGCCCAGCGAGGCGGGCAGGGCCATTTATTGCACGCAGGGCCTTTACATATTGGTCTCTTACTGAATTGGATTATGGAGAGAAAACAAGCTTGAAGATCGTGTGAAGATGTACCCTGGATGATACTTTAACTCTGTTGTTGAGATTTTGAACTTTAAGCTCAGGTATACAAGAACTGTAGAGGGATACTAAGCAAGCACTATTGCACTAGAGCTTCTGGATGGGAATTTCCTTTCTTCTTTTGAGGAATTTGTGCTCAGGGTCAATTAACAGGTCTGATCAAGAAGCAACTGTTACTTTCAAACCTTGCTGCTATGCAAATACCATTCAGTGCTATGCTCCTTCACAATTCTGAAAGGGCTAAAGGACCACTCAGAAGTAATACTTGTCCTCACTAGGTTTAATCCTGTCACTGCTATACTCATGTTTCTCTGACATACCTCATCCCAGACACATACAAATTTATACAGCTATAAAGACACAAAACAACATTTTAATTAGTGACCAATTTAGCTGGTTTTAGACAGTACCTAGCACAGCAAATCTGATTTAAAATGTCAAAAAAAGCCCTGGTGTAGCTTTCTAGATAGATTTTCAGATTTTCTCAATCAAACAGCAATATAAACCCTAGACAGACTGTGAGGTAACTATAAGCATGCTTAAGGATTCTAAAGCACGTTAGGGAAAAAACCTCTCGAGGTTAAACCCAACTTTAGAGAGTCACTAAGTTTGCAACATCAAATAACTCTTCAAACTAAAGCACTGCCAATACCTTATTCCAGCTCTCACAGTATCTTCATTTGGCTCATTTTAGAAGTCAACTAAGACTGATTAGCTTTTTAAAGTGTAGTAAGTTTTGTAATTTTTTTCTGTTTCCTATTTCATGAACTATTGTTAAGAAAAGCAGCTAATTACCTGTTTCTTTGAAATGCTTTCAATAACTTTGGTTCCCATGGTAACAGCTCATTAAGCAGTCGTATCAATGTACCATGCAATTCTTTTACTGCTTGCTTCCGATGATACCATCTTCCCTGCAAACATAAATATAATTTATTTATCACTGCATTACACCTGATTCCTGTTACACCGTACTAGTCCTACAGCGATCTTGATGCATTTTAATACAGCATAGAAAAATAATTACTAGACACATATTATGTTTCATAATTTTGTCTACCCTTAACCTTGTAAGGCAAACTAATACTTCTATAGTTTTTATACTACAAAGAGAATGTTCTATCTAAAAAAACCATATTAAAAAGATATACACTTGCTATAGACTGCTAAAACTCAAAACCGAAGTAGAATTATTTGAACACATGATGTGTTTAAAATTATTTACAAGAGTACCTAACATACATAGTAGTCCTTTCAGGTCAAAGCAACCAGCTGCATATGCAAACTTTTAATAGTTAATACTAAAATTTCTGCACAAAAATCTTACAATCATTTCACTTAATATAACATAAATTGTATCACCATTTACAAAAATAAAAATTATTTACTATAATTTTCAGTGAGAAAAACCCCACAATTTTTGGGCTACATTTTTGTTTGTATTCTATCCAAAGTTCTACATAAAAGCTTTTTTTTTTTTTATTTTTTTAATACAGGAAATTTCTGTAAATTGATCATTTATGAAGTAACAGGCTATGCAGCAGGAACAGTTTGCTAATGTAAAAACTTTAAGATTTTAAATCAATCATATAATTAAAAATGATTTTCTTTTCCAAACTAAAATATGTAATCTCAAGATCTCCCACAAAGAATTCATGTTTTGCAAAGTCTAGAAAGGCTGGCTGAGGATAAAAGACGTTGGGAAAAAAACAGAGTGTATCTACACAGCACAGTTTTCTTTGTTATTCACTTAAACAGGCAACATGCAATATCGAAAAACCATGATGGAACAGTGCTGTGAAACACATCTCTTAACACTCTTAGACACATATGCCTTAGAAGTATTTGTTCCAAAAACTTTATTCTCAAGTTACTTTCATAAAGGACAGAACAATCCATGTGTATGAGTAGCTACAAAAAGGGATGAAGGGCTTTTGCCACTCTACTACCTTAGTGTATTTTCCTTATGATTTTGCCTCCTCTCTCACAGGAGATGCTAAGACACTATGTCTCTACAGCAGAAAAAGAGGGAAGACTAAGGAACTTGCTTATATTTGATACACATCTTTAGCTTTGAGTATAGCTCATCTCCTTAACAGCTAGCTGTATTCCAACACACAACAAAAAAATTTAGCGCAGGAGAAGCTGGATCAAGCTAGACAAAGCAGCCTTTCAGCACTCTGCAATAATGATCCTTCTCTGGATAGCGGAGTAATTCCTTTCTGCTCATTCCAGCAGATCTTTCCACTGTACAGCAATATCAGCTAGGCTGAATGCTTGCTTGAAGACCAGACACATTTTTTATTTTTATGACTTGTCAGTTACACGTTACACAATATGTAATTAATGGCTACTCCTTTATTCTTTAATTAAAAGTACAAAAACAAAGCTTTCAAATAGGAAACTATGCCATATTACCATACAATGGTTAATATGGAGGTCACAGACTGGTCAGGAAATTGTGTTCTAAACTTCCTCTGTTTGTGGCCATTCATATTGCACATGTAATGTACTGCAGCAAAAAGGTGCTGTTGAGCACAGAGAACAGCCATGTGTATATCGTAGCCTAACAAGGCATTTGATATCACCTTTTAATGATAGTAGTAAACAGAAATGCAAATGTGCAAAAAAAAAAAAAAAAAAAAAAAACAAAAAACACACACTGAACTGCACCAATTTATTTTTCTCTTGAAGTATATATAACCTTTTTCAGAGTTTTAGAAAAATGAATTTATATAATGTATAGTATTAGCGGAATGTATCAAAATAAAAATCAAAATGGCAAAAAACTAATGTCATTACTGTAAGGACACAGAAATGCTGTATATATATTGAATTTAGGAAAGAATGGGATGTGTGAAAAAAAGAATAAAAAAATATACAGAAAGTGAATAGAGAGTAAAAGAACAGTGAAAAAGTGAATTTGAGAGACTCATTAACCTCTAAATAAGGCTGAGATCTTGGTTTAGGTAGAAAAAAACCAGTATTTATGACACAGACAAATATGAGCTGAATCACTGAGTAAACTTCGAAGTAATAACGGTATCATGCATTGAACAGCCAGACACAGGCAGAAGGCTTAGTCAAGAACAGACTTCAAGACTTTATTGTATTCATTATCACTTCAAGAAAAAACAAAATGATTACAGGTCACTTTTCTCCTCCCTTAAAAAACCCAAAGCCAAAACCCCACAGAATTCTAGAGACAGTTTTTAAAGGAAATTAATGTCCTTCAGCTATAATCTCTGGAAAATTCAGATGTTTGCTTCCCAATCACTTGCATGCAATTATGACAACAACATAATAATAATGAATTTGAAAATGAATTTCCTGTATCTAAACTATTCCTTTTTCTTATCAGGGCTTAGTAGCTGGCAACACAAATTTACACCATGCGAAGAATTTCCCTTACTCAGAAACAGTCAAGGCACAGAGCAAACATGGGCCAAAAATGTTGGGAAAAAAAATCTTTATCTTTTTAATGACTGTGGTTCAGTCGGTTTTCTGTGCAAACATAAGACTTCTGTAAAGCCCAGATATTACACAAAAATCTGCTATTTACCTTAAATAGTTAAATAGTAAGAGAAATAAAAAAATATGTATAACTTTGAGACATCACTACAAATCTAGCATTACCTTACGCAACTTCATTCTTTAATATAGTCTTGTACTCTTCTGGGGAAAAAAGCAGATCAACTATTGATAAGCCTATGATTTAACTCTACTTCAGCACTGCATAGTGGCTGATTAACATCTATAGAACATAAACTTCCCTTCACAAATGACTGGGTTCCAAACTCTTCTCTGTAACATCAGATGGTATCACACAAAAAAGCAGCCACAAATTGAAGCTCAAGAGGTTCAGGTTGGGTATTAGGAAACACATTTTCACTAGAAAGCTACAACATTAGAACAGGTCGCCCAAAGAAGCTGTGGCATCTCCATTCTTCCCAGTTTTCAAGACTCAGCTAGTTAGGCCACAGATGACCTGATGGAGCACTGGCAACAGTCCTGCTTCAAATGTCCCTTCCAACCAACAGTTGTAGGATTCCATGCCTTAAAGCTGAAAAGATAAAATCTCTGAACATGACCTGACATGGCATGGGATTTACAAATAAATGGAATACAACATGTAAGGGCACAGAAGGTGTTGATCACAGCAGAAGAGTCATAACCCTTCTACTCAAAGTAATCAAAACACAGCTGTCCAGGAAACTCCACAAGGAGTGGTTTGGAGGAACACCTGGGTTAGTACAAAAGGAATAGCTATTACAGCTCCATACTTCATCAGTAAGAAGGATGCAGAGAGGGGGACTGGATGTACTGACTTCTAGTTCTGTTGAATCCAGTAGGGTTTTATTAGTAGACATAAAATAAAATTATGCAACTACATCAAACCAAGATAGCGCGTCAGAGGTAAAAAAAACACCCTTTCCATGTGACTGGATGAAAAGTTCAACACTTGCTCTTAAAAGAAGTGTAAATAAACTGCTGCCTTTATATTTATTTGAGCTAATTCCAAGTCTGATAACATTTTAGAGCCTGCATTCTTAACTGCTAATTATTTTAACTGTGAATTAAACAGAAATAACCAGTACCTAACATGGCTGTGTGCAGAATTACATTCTTACATGGCCTGTAATGCACAATTCCAGTTCCACTGCTTTTATACTTGGATCTGACTTGTAGTTACCATCTTGCTTCAGGTAGTGACAAGCAAAACATTATTTTCTTCTGGAAATACAACATATGCTATTGACAACAAAACAAAGGCCTAGATACAGAACAAGTACAAAATGTGGCTTACAGTTATGATGGTAAATTACAAATAAATTAAAAAAAATGCAAATACATTTTAGAAATGTGCTGGATGTTTCCATAAAACTGAAGAGACATTCAACACATTCTGAACTGAAAACTTACCTTTTAAAAAAAGGTTTCTGACATCCAGAGCAGCCAGGGAATGCTGACTCCACTCTCCGAGATGCCCCAGCATACATTATTCTGGCATACTCATCATGGAACCCCAAAGCAGACTGGAGCCAGGATATGGATATATGGGGTAAGGACCAAACTTGATAGGGGAGTTTTTGTTTTGTTTTGTATTTAAATAAACACACACACACACAACCACAATATTATGCAGTTTTATAAGATTTTCTGTAATCTTTACTTTATATCCTAAGGACATAAAATAAAGAAAATTAGAAATCTTATAAAACCATGCAATATTGTTCAAAAAGGGTGGTGGTGGAGGGAGAAAACTTACCTTACCCTTAATAGGCCTGCTCCATTCTGCAGCGGGGTTCTGTGGTATGTGTGACATCACCAGTCTAGCGCTTTCTAGTGATGTCACACGGAGAGGGAGCTGGTGATCTGCAGCTGCTTTGGACATCAGATACCTAAAGAAAAGAGACCGATAACTTTTCAATTCAGATATGGATTGCAATTGAGTGTCTCTCTGAACCAATTAACAGGCCAAATATTAAAATTTCAGACACTTACTTCAAAGGCAGCTTTGACTGAATAAGAATGCATGATCAGATTATGTAAGTGTATTGTATGACCACATATATGATTCGAAGTGTTTTCATTTTGATAAAGCTTAGTCTGAAGTTAGCTTTTATAGTAAAAATTGCAAGTCAATGATTTGTATCTTACTGTCAGCAACATCATTTTGAATATTACAAGTGATCTATCAATAGCTAAACTCTGATATTATTTGAGGACTGGGACAAAATTTAGTCAAGAGGAATGATTTGCAGTAAATTCTAAAACAAATTCACTCATGACCTCTCTTCATCAACTATATCCTTCAGAATTTACCTGTAGCTAATGAAAATACTGGTAAATCATCTTATTTCAGCCCCCAAACTTCTGTTCTTTGAAAACCTCCAACTTGCACTTCATGACATACAGAGATCTGATCAAACCAAGCTATATCCAGAAATGGTACTCCAGACTCTCTTATTGCAAAAAAATGAAGTAAAATAAAAGCAATAAATTTCTTGCTACTAAGAGCATCTATCTCATGATTTAGCTTATTACTACAAAATGACTCTTCAGACAGACATTTAGCCACATGTGCTCATTTTCTTTAGGCAAGATTATTGCATAATCGTCATTGCATTGATTAATTTCCCACATTTATTTAAAAGTTATAAAACATAAACATGGGAGAACATTTATCATCAGTTTGACCTCACTACCTTTTCTAAACTAACACAGAACAGTGAAATTATCCAGCACTGAACTGTCACATTTTACTCACCATTAGAGGAACTTTAAGTTACTAAATTACTTATACTACTATAATCCATGAAGAAAAATTGGCTGTATGGATTATGTTAAATTGTTCACAAACAGCTTGTTTTTCTTTTAAACTAATAAGGACCTCATTTAAGTCCCTTCCATACAGCTGAATTTTTCTTCGTCTTAACCCTGGATATACAACCATTTTTCTATTCTTCCTCTGAATATCTTAAAATTAGATGTTTCATTGTAACTGTGTGCTGTCTTGTCTGATTTTTCATAATAATATATAAATTGGCCAGAATCACTGTGAAATGTTCTGAATACACAGCACTATCTATATGATGAAAGTATTACAGATTAAAGGAATGAATACATATTCATGCCTTTGATGCAGAACCTGCACTTTCCCATTTGTAACTGTAAAATGTTAGAAGACAGGAGTGGCTGAAGGGACGCCACTTAACAAACATTTATTGCAGGGCTGGACTAAATATAAGGAAAGGCATAAAAGATAATGCAAAGTTTAGAGAAAAAAATTTTTTCACAAAAAAGGTAGAGCTAAATCTATGGAGTAAAAGAGGAACTAGAGGAGCTACAAAGAACTGAAGACTAGGACAAAAATATATAAACATAGTGAGAGCAACAGAAGATAGAAATAACAGAAAAACAAATCATTGTGGAGAAGATTTCAAATTTTGAAGCCTAAAGTTGATTTTATTCATTCTTACTAAACACTTAATTAACTGGTTGAATTTCCAGAAGCTCCTCATGCTTAAACCTTCCTCAGAATTACAGGAAAGTAGCAGTTACAGACTACGCAGTACTTATGGATGTAAATGTGAACTTATAAGCTTTATTTCAGACTCCAAATTCAACATTTTGGGGTCATATCAACATTTTTAAAAGGTGAGGTAAAGCAAAGGGAAACCAGAAAAAAAGCAGTAACAGACTACATGCAAGTGGCTACAGTACAAAACAAGTGTCAGGACAAAGAATGGAACAAGAGCATGCTAGATGCATTACCGAACATGAGGCACAATGACATACACCCTATACTATAAATGCAAACTAGTATTATAGTTCTACGACTACAAACAGGTCTACTAAAATCCTGTCATTCTAATATAGATTTAAGTCAAGGATAATTTACTATATCTCCAGTTTAAACCAAAAGCAAGCCTAGATTTCTTAGACTGTAATACAATTTGTTGGCATGTAGGTACAGTAACATAGATGCAAAGAAATATGACAGACAACTCTTTGCATCCAAAAGTCTCAAGCATGAAATATATTTCACTAGTGAAGGAGGAGAGGGGTGGGGAAAGAGAAGTAGTCAACCTTGTGCTAAAATGCAAAGATTTAACCCTCTAAAACTTAAGCTTCCACAGGTCCCAAGTGAGAAGACTCAGTAAGTTTTTCTGTGTTATTAGTTGTAAAGCTGGTGTCTGATTCACAGAAATAGTAATAGTCCTTATCTGTTTTTGAAGGTTGCATGAACTTCTGCTGTGCATTCCTGGGAAGTCCCTGTACAGCCTTGCTCAAACATTGCTCCACTATGAAATAATTTCCCATTTCTTTGCCATATGCAGAGGAAGTGTTTTAGAAACCTATGTTTAGTAAATGAGCAATTTTGCATTGTTTTTTGCCATATGTTAATATTTCATTTTTTAAAGTAACATGCAGCCAATCAATAAAAAAAGAAAACAGTCCGTTCTCTTAATTTGGACACCTCCATTTCCTATGAACAAGCTTAACAAAAGCCTGTTTGGAATATCCGCCCGCGCCCCCCCCCCCCCCCCAAAAAAAAGGGAAAAAAAAAAAAAAAGGCATAGAGAAAACTTTATTTTATTCCATCCTGGTCCAATGTATTCCTTCGGGCAGCCTGAATTCCTACAAACAAATTAGTCTGCAGTCCTAAATATTTCTGACCTCAGCCTATTGGTTTTTAATTCTGAATTTCTGCTGTGCATTCCCAAATATAGATCTCTGCATTTGACATGGGCTTAGGGTTGCAGAAACCCTTAGTTTGCCTTCAGTCCTCCTGAGATCCACCTCCTTACAGATAAATCTACCCATAAACAAAAATATTCACCTGGCTTGTGACGTACAAACCTTCAAGAACAATGTCAAAAAACAGGAAAACCCAAAACCTCTAAAAAGGAGTTTCTTTTCTTTTCTTTTTTTTTTTTTTTTTAACTACTAAGCCAAGAATACTAGAGCGTTACAGATTTCTGCAAAACAATAAAATCTTCAATATATTCCTTCCAAAACCTAGTTAGTTGTGAACTTGGTTGGTGTCCTTTGACTAGGCAAACCCCCATCCTCTCCCCTTTGTTTCACCTTTCTCTGCCTGTAGGGAGAGTCTGGTTTCCTACTTAAAATAATGTCCTTTATCCATTTTAATTTCATCTGCTTAACTTGGGGAAGCTGAGGCTCCAGCCTTCCTTCTCCCTCCCCACACATCTATGCACTTACCAATCAGACTTGCAGGGAATGACTCAAATCCAATGGTGCTATTAAAATAAAGTCTTGTATTTCAGTAAACAAGGAATCTTTCAATATTTATAGTCTCTCCAAGACAATTAATATTCTAATATGATCGAGATGGTGTCCAGAATTAGCCACCCTTGTCACAATCCAGTTGACTTTACAATAAGCATGCTCACTACAAAGTCAGCTTAAAAAGTGACATCTGTAAAAAAAAACCTAGAGCTCACTATTCGACACAAATATCTGCAATCCTGTCATAGTTTCCCACTACACAGCAAGGAGAGATCAAAGAAAAATAGAAATACTGCTGTGATATGGAACAGTTATGGAACAAATCATCTGCTCTGACTTGCTACAGTGCCTTCCTGTGGCAGGGCAGGAGGAAGAAAATGTTAGGCTAACACAGGGCAATTCACATTACCTTTAAATACATAAGATTTTCTTCACAGCAAAATAAAAATGCAGAGGGCTTCAACCTTCAGCCTACACTGCCAATTTTAAGGCAATCTCCCAGGGGTGGCCTGCTATAACTCCCTAAGACAGACAGCCATCATTGCACTCCACGTTGTCCAACACAGCAGCATTACAGAACAGGTTACTAGCCATCAAATCTAAGCTGCTATTCTGACAGCATCGAGCACTCCATAACAAGCCAGTGCAAGAGGTGCACTACAGAGCCAAATACATCTACATTCCTGTGACAAACAAGACTACTTAACAGAAGCAGAGAAAAAATGGTCTGCTATTTGAGTCCTGTAAGTCTTTTGGCTCTCCTCTATACTGTGTTTCATTTGACTTTGAGGTAAGCTTTAAGGTAAGATGAGTGCAATCTGAGACATTCTCTTTGAGACATG
Organism: Dromaius novaehollandiae; assembly: GCF_036370855.1. Lineage (NCBI taxonomy): Eukaryota > Metazoa > Chordata > Aves > Casuariiformes > Dromaiidae > Dromaius > Dromaius novaehollandiae. Next base: position 17,131,979 of record NC_088132.1, read on the forward strand.
CAGAATGAGGATTAAAAAAATGGCTATACAGCATTGTTCTGTATACTTTCCTGTAGAGGCAGATTAAAATAAAGACTAAGATCTTCACTAGTCATAACAAGCCCTTTACAACCTCAATAATGCACATAATTTCAGAAAGAAGAGTGGCAGATTCTTTGCCCTTTTTCCGTTACTTTTGAAAAGGAACTGAACCTTCCCAAAACGCTCCTCCAGAAGACTTCTCCTGAGCTACAGTTTGCTACGATCCCTTTGTCTCCCTTTCTGTAGCTCCTGGCAGAAAATGCATAGTGCAAGAAGAGGAAATTTTGAGGCTACCCTCGGCTTTCAAGTCGTCCCTGCCAGTGGTTACTGACAGCTAACATACGTCAGAGCTGCTCACAATTTATTTTTTTATTTTTTTAAAACCTGGGCTAGGACAGAGAACCAGGAGGCTACAATTTCTAGCTTCTCCTCTAGCTTGAGCACCTTCCTTAGGACAGAGAAGCTACCCTCCAACCTTTTACTAGACAGTACACAGAGCTCAGACTTCCTCAGTCTGACTCCAGTCTCTCGAGTTCCCTTTCTGCATCTCTAGCTTTCTGACCTCTACTCATCCACAAAATAAAAAAATACATCTGACTAACTGATTTTCTCCCTCTTGAAATGAAGTAGGTGGTTAGGAGAGGAACAGCTTAGCAGAAGCAGCAAGAGATGGAAAATTTCTTTCTAGGCTCAGATTGTAGTTCGATACACAATTTCAACTGCCACAAAACAGCACTTTTCCTGACAAAAGGAGTCGTATTTTCTTCTGCCCCTAGATGTTCCCTCCTGCCCTTACAACGACCCTCAAACTGCAGCAGCACAAGTACAAGTTATTTGTGCCACTGCATGATAAACTGCACTAGGAAACTGATCTGGGTTAAAACTACCTCAGCAGTCTGTGTGTGTGTGTGTGGGGGGGGGGGGGGGGTTAGGTTTATCCCAGACCACCTTCCTCATTCAGTTCACCAAGCCGTTAAACAAAAAAATTTGGTATCCTCTCTCATGGGGTTGCACAGAAAATGCAACAAGCTTCCAGGAACAGAGAATGGCAACTATTTTTTGGCAGCAGCTTTGGCCTATGTCAGGTGAAAGCACATGTGAAATTGTGGCCTCACATCAGAACTGTGGCCAGGATTCAAAAGGGAAGCAGTCTGGAAAGAGCTAATACGAAGACTGATTTGAACTTTAGATTAAAATTAAAGGACTGAAGTCAAATTACATGTTCTTCTCTAAATGGTTATTTTCAATGGCACGAAGGCAAATCTCATTATTTTTACAACGAACTCACCCATAATCAAGTGAATGTGTGAAATTTTTTGGGATGAATATTATTCATACTTAATTCAAAAGGCATTACAGTTATACAAAAGAACATGGGATCAAATTGTTTTATTCAGCCAGACAGTGAAAATCCCTTCTAATAAGTTTATTACATCATTGTCATAGGAGGAATTGGTAGTAATGCCTACATTTAAAACTATCCAAGGCCTTCCCTGTGCTAATTTGCTTGCAACTTGCCAAACAAAGCTAATTTAGGGTAAAAATCTCTCATGCAATTTCTTGGCTCAAGCTGATATTCTGAAAAGTGTCAGCTAGAACCAGTGCAACTGTGAACAAAAAATGCTATCAGAAAAAAATAAGTTTACTCATGTTAAAGTCATCTTACAGCTTTTATTACAGCCTCTAGCACTTCCAGGCTCTGCAGAAGTTCTTTTTATGTGCTCTAGAAAGTCTTAACTGTCATTTGTTTCTCAAGAAGCCAAACAAAAAGGCTGCATTTTGAAGTCTTAACATAAATGAAACAAGCTGTAGTTCTAATACACATTAGTATTTAAAGCAAGTTGTAAAGCTTGTCTTGAGGGTGTATCTCAGCAGTGTACTAAAAACTACTAAAACTGGAACCAGCAAGAGTTAATCATGAAGGGGAGACACTCCTTTGGCTTCTCCTGGGTCACTATTACTAACAAAACCAAGAGCGATTCCATGACGTAGTTAAGAAGAATACCACCACCTTTAGGTCAAAACAAGAGAGAAGGTCACAAACAGCCTAAAAATAAACATGAATTATCATATAAAAATGAACTTCCACACTAGGTCAGACTTCCATGGTGGAATTAAAACAGAACCTAATAAACTAGGTACTTCAGAGAAACCTGAGGAAAAACAAAAAACAACCCTGTCCTGGATGCTTCTGGAATTGCCACTGTCATTTCTGTTACAGTTTATATGATGAAGAATGAAAATCTGCATCTCCTAGTTTTAAAATTATCTAACATAATCACACACGATGCTACCAGCATCAAAAGACAACTCTAATGATCTGCCTTGCAAAGGCAAACCTCATTTTATCCAATCAAGTCTGTTGACTATTTATCTAGTTTAACATCTTTTTGTTCTTACTTTAAAGGGAGTATGCAGTTTGCCTTCATGACAATATTTTTTAATCAATACTTCACTTTGTTTCCTTACATTCACTTGTAAAGCAGTTAATCCTAATCTTTCTTCTTTATATAACACTTCCATAACATAAACGTTTAGAGACCAAAAATCATGACCTGATATATTTATATGAGCACATAGAATGGCTGTCCTTACCTCATTCAGACAACTTCTGAATGTTGAATGAGTTGCATCTCAACTCCTCTGCACTTAAGCTTTTTTTTTTTTTTTAAGACAGTATGGTTAGAACTAAACATAGTATTCCTGATGAAGTCATGCAACTTATTTATATAATGGCATTATCAGATTTCAGTCCAAAGAGCAATTATGACATATTTAGCATTTGTCTACCCTTGAAGAAGTCTTTTTGGTATGGTTTTACTTGCATGAAAAGTCTCATCTATACTAATATTATTGATATGCTGATATATATGCTTTTTTTTTTCCTATTTTTTCCTCTATAGCCTTTCTAATAACCTCTTTACAAACTTGTCATAAAACCAGCCTGCACTTTAGCAGCTGGAAAATAATTTCAAGTGAGGTCCCTTTTTATTACTTTGGATATTGTAACAAGTTTTAGGCTAAGCGTTTGCATTGAAATTGATCTTTCAGAGTCCTAATTTATATTTCCTTTCATCTACCAAATATTTCTCTCTCATTAAAAAACCCAAAAGTTTCTGCAGGAGACAAAAGTCACAGGAACTACCAGTCTGATTTCTAAAGTATGGAAAAATGGACATTTTAAACTACTGTCTGTAGAAATGCCACAGAAGTGCTAATCAAAGGTTTGATAAACAAGACTGGTATGAACAAGACGCAATATAAGAAAGAGTTGGCTGCAGATGGCCATTTAAGTGAGTACTACTTTGTGTGTATTTAAAATCGGCTACCTCCTCGATGAGAATGACTCCCTCCTACAAAACCAAAATGCACTGGATCCTCTTGTCCAATGGCTATTCTTTCGGGCCCTTCAGCTGCAGTATCATAGATGGGTTATATTAGGTAAAATTTGTATCTAAATCTTGGATCTAGCACCAGATAGCATGCTTTCCTGCAAGCAATTCTAGTTACTTGCAAAGAAAAAGGAGTTAGGAATCATAACAAACAAAAGAATCTGCTCATAAGGAGGTCTAATCAGCACTGCATGCACAGATATGAGAACTCTGTCCCATAATTGCTTGTTGGATCAAAGGTTGTCCTCAAGGAAGAATGCTCACATGAGTAATAGAAATGCACTAACCCTTACACAGTATTATCACTACCCACGATTTACTTTGGCAGTGAAAAGTTAATACAGAGTTATTGATTTTACTTATAACAGTATTGTGAACTGAGCAGTACATACAAAAAAGTATAAAGATAAATAGTCTTCAGTTATCAACCTTGCAAGGCTTCATACAATTACTGAAAAAGCACAAACCTTCAGGCCTAAAGAGGCCTCAGCAAACAACTGGGATAGTTTTATATCCATATAAGAGAAAGTTTTAAATTGTCACATACCGATTTCTTTTTAATGTCTTCCAGATCTTTGAGTTCATTCTCAATCTTTGTGATTAAATCCCTGAGTTCATCAAGATTAGTGCAAATAAGCTAAAAAACAAATGAACAAAAATGTTTGGTAATATGTTACTTGGAAAACATACAATAAGGTTAAATAAAATCTAGAGATAACTGCTATTACTTAATGACAACATTTGACTTTTATTTTCTTAGATAAAGTTTTATGTAAACACAAATATATCCAAGACATTCTGAAAGGAAATCTAATAAGAAAATACTTCACTCTTCAGATATAACACATCTGCCCATCAGCTTCCATTTCAAAATGTAAGCATTTCCTTAAAATTACAGTAAACACCACAAACTGTCAAATTTCTCTAATGTGTAGCAACGACTTTGAACAAGTATGAGTACCAAACAATTCCACAGTGAATCAACACATGGTAGCTTTGTGCTACACTGTGTCTATAACAATCACAATTGCTAAAACTTCTATCTCAATTAAGTTTCACATGATTACACTTACTATCCCAGAAATATAACCTAATAAATCCAGCCATTTTTATAAAATAATATGGTTTTAATAGAAGTACTGTATTTAGTGCATTGCAACTTCCTCCTGTTCATGTCTTTAGAAAAGAACTTTTTACATATTTCCATTGAGAATGGAAGTTATCTTCTTGAACAAATTTGTCAACAAATAAAAGTAATCTGTAAGTTTTGGTTTACTGCAATATAGGGCAACTGAAGACTTCTTAAACCAGAAATTATTAAACTATCAGCTTTCATTCAGGTTGTTGTACATTAAGGCTTGCTTCTTTCTGAATATCCTTAAATGGAAAGATGCTTTTATTACTACTGAAAACAACATTGAAATCACTTTAGAAAAATCAAATACAAATAAAATAAAACCAAAAATGCTACTGTAAATTTTGTTAAATCCGTAATTCATAACAACATATTTTTACTTCAATTGCATATTAAGTTTTACATCTGAAAAAAAAAAAAATAAAAAGAAAGAACAGATCAAGCATATTGTTTCATTATTAAAATACGAAACAGACACCATTAGCAAAATGCATGTATTTCAGAAACCTGTAATGCATAAATGCAATTATTATTTTTCATAACACTTGTGTATGTTTGACAGGATTGGGAAAGTGCAACAACACACAGTAAATGTTTACGCTGATCAAGTTTACAGCATTTACACTTATCAAGTTTAAAATAGAGAATGAACAAGGAAATTACCACTGTCTTGCTGTAGAAAATATGTGTAAAATCAACTGGCAAAAGGTTTCTCTCTTGACCCAGAAAACAGCATTACTATGTGTAACTCTTAGGTTCAATACTAGACCTCTGCCCTGTACATATTCCAAATATGTAAATGTAAACTGGAAGTCACATAATGGCTTTTCTCCTCCCATCTGGTCTGAAATCAGTGATAATGTATTATTACACAGAAATGCAAAGTTTGTCAGATCAAGCTCTTGGCAAAAGCCAAGAACGGCCCAGATTAAGTTTTCCCCTCTACAACTGCCATTCATCCTGTTGGCTACGTACCTGATGATTCAGTTTTTAATTGTATCACTGCTTTTTATTTTCTTCTGGAGGACCTGCTTAATTCAGTGCACCATGGATCAAAGGTAAAGCAGAATTATGATGCTAAGAAGGATACTGCCCATAAAACTCTGCTACAAGTGCTGCAGAGCTAGAAGTGGATGAACTAAGTAAGGCAACAGATTGCAAGGAGGATCATCTCAGTATTATGTTAGCTGAATGCTGTCCTTGAAATACCAACTCTACTACAGAGCTCCTACATGACGTCAGACAATTTATGCAGCCAAACTTTTCACAGGTCCCAGTCCTGTTTCATTTTAAGAATGGTCACTTGAGACATGAGGATCTGATCTGCAAAATTGTTTACTGTGTACCAATCTAAACTACTGCACCGGAAAACAATGACAATATAAAAAGCTAAGATGTCTTGGGGCTGGGGGGCAAAGGAGGGTAATCAAACCTCCAAGTCCCAACTTGGCATGAAAACAGGTGGATATTTGAGCCTAAAACCTGTGTGTTAATTCCTCACTGGTAAAACAAGGAAAACAGCAGCTCAGCTAAGAACAATAGTTGTCAAAACAAATTTAGTATATGAAACACATATTGTACTGACAGCAACTATAAAAGGGTCCAAGAAAGAAAATCTGTATTTCTTCATTCACATTAGGACTTGAGATGAGGTATCAAAGATGCACACTGATTGGGAAGAAGTTATCTCTGAAACCCCTCTCATTTTCCAAACATTTCTCATATTATTTATAGAAAAAACCCAAGAATTTTAAGGAATGGATGAAAAGCATAGTTATTTAAAAGTGTATTGTATTTCATATGTAAAAGAGGAGTGAACAAACACAAGGGTAAGTAATTTAGGATTTCCCAAATTTTAGAATCTTGACCTCAAAATTTTAACATTTTCATAGCCAGGATTTTAGGCATAACTAAGACCTAAAAAGATCAAAGAAGTTACTATCAATTTTTAAATCACTTTGAATGAAGAAAAAAACAATGGCTGAAAGAGGCTGTTATTTTCTCACTTTGACAGGCTTAACTTATGACTTCTTTTAATTTTCAGTATATGGCGAAAGAATAAGTAATCCCTTTATTATTTTAGGCAGAGAATTCAGAGACAATTTTTCTTCCCCCTTTCATTAAGTCTACTGACTTACAGTCAGCAACCACAGTAAAAGGAGATTAATTTTCTTCAGATCAATTTGATATGGAGTCTAGCAGCTATTTCTCATAATGGGACTCCAGTGTATGTTGCATACTGTTCTTTGCTCATGGTTGTTAACTGGCTGAACTTGGCTATTCAGGTTTCTGCAAACAATGCTGTCTAGACTGGTTTATAAGTTTTACCAGTTAAGTTAACATGAATGCAAAAAGGAAGATAACATCAATTTAATCATTCTGTTAGTCTGATAGCTCACTGCAGTTTCACATACTGCTCTTGAAGAAGATGCCTTCTAATTAACTATCATGAGAAAAAGAATATGAAAAAGAAAAATGTAGTTTCTGTTCTCTAGAACACTGTGCAGTTGCTTAAAGTTCCAGGGTGTGAGTATTTCTGTTAAAGTCTATTCATGTATATGATAACTTCAGCACAGGTATTTTCAAATCAGGGTCAGAACTTACTACATATGAGCTAAATTTTCATAAACACTAAGCACTTTTTTTTTTCCCCCCAACAGAAAACAACAGAAGCTGCAGGTATTCAGTTTTCCAGTAAATTTGAAAATTCAGTGCTCAGCTTCTCCCATTAAGATGCAGTCTCAGATCTCAGTGACCTCTGAAATATCCTAATGATAACTAAAACCTTCAGGAGGAAAGACAGGAATAAGATAACTTCCGAGATTTTCGCATGTTCCATTCCAACTTGGGACTCTCCAGTGATGTCTGAGAATTTACAAATTGACTCTTCACGACTACGAAAGAATGTAATTCTATGGATCTATTCATAAATGCACACCTAACATACACTCCTCCTGATCACTGATGCTCCCTCCTTGGTCACCTTTAACCAGTCAGAACTTCAGAAAAACTCTTTTTAGCAATTTTTAGTAACTTTTACACAATTCAGGTGAGTTATGTGCCTAAATTAGGTTATTTATGGAATGAGTGTAAATGGTTTTTATTTCCATTTTTATTTCCTATGAACCTGCTTTATTTATTGCTGTTGTCTCCAATTGGAAAATAACCAGATATCTCCCTTTTGATATTTGTATTTATTATAGACCAGAGATGATAAAAAAATGAAATTCTGCTGTGACACAGTTAGATAAAAAAGCCAAAGATTTACCCCATTTCCTTAAAATATGTATATTCTTTCTATACTTACTGTACATGCAGGTATATACAGCTGCATGTACATATTATGTGCAGTTAAAAGAGGAAATATTTAGAAGGCTCTTATTACCAGACATGAATATACTTTATTACCTAAAATAAACTGTCTGTATAGCAGTATAATTACTGTAATTTCTTTAAGATACTAGTAAGCAACAGGAATTGTAAACTTGGGACTCAATTTCTTAATAAATAAACAAAACAGCTAATTTGCAAAATCATGATCTGTGAACCTATCAAGTTGCTTCTTAATCATCTACATTTTCAAAATATTAAAATCATGATGTGTTTTTATTCTATAAAGACAACTAAATTTGCATCCTCAACCTTTTTTTTTAAGACAGCATTGAGCTAAGATATTCATAAAGATTTTAAATCACATACAAGTAAAGAGTGATGTTCACTGATTTGTGTTTATTGTTTTGCTCCTTACATTCAAACTATGATAGAAGAAAAATCTTTCATATGTTTCCTCAAACAGATCTTTACAAATGGCACTCTAAACTTTAGCATTAATTAGTACACTCATCTCCTGAATTGTCTGTTAATAATCGATTTTAATGCAGAATTAGGGTCACTACAGATATTAAAAGAGGTATTAATACTAATTTGCTCAGCTTTAAAATTTGATTTTGTTTGTTAGGTAAACTATATGTAAGTATAGGATCTATTCTTACGAAATCATGTGCATTATGGCTTTTACAATGTGAGGATTTTTTACATCAATCATACTGATCCTGCCTATCCTCTTGAAATTTATGGTTAAAAAGCACCCTAATAAGACTGAACTGCTGGTACTGACAGATCTTAGCTTCACCTAAAACAGATCTGAAGCTCAGGTCTGATTAAAAAAGCCTTTGTCACATTTTAATTAACATTATACATAGGCTAGATATGTAAATGTGCAGTTTACACAGGTTAGCTAAAAAGTGAGGCTAAGTTTTCGATAATTTTTTAGACAGAATATTCAGCAGTTTAATAATGTAAAGTAGGATTTATAACTATTAACTGTGAACATCCATGCAATGCAGGTAATGCCCTTAGAAAAATGCAAATTTTTAAACACTTCCACTACTTCCTGAAGTTGCCAAGAAGCAATTCTAGCACCTACCATAAGGATACAGACAAATGTCAATGTGTATTTAAACTGCATCTAACCAGTTTTATCACCAAGAATTCTACTAGCTCCACCTGAAACACTACATCATCATAGAAGAAACAGATTCAGTGTGAGCGTTTTGCAGAATAGTCATAATTTAATGAGGGTCTACTGCTCAGAACAGCAGCTTGCTTTCTCAAAATAAGTTTTAAATAATCTTGTAATCAAACGAGAACTTCAATCCAAGTAAGCATACACACATAAATTATGAGTTACAACTGAATTACTACAATACTTCTGTTATAGTATCATAAAAAAGAGGTGATTTTGATAACCACTCTCTTATCTGGTCTAAAGGTCATGTGCAGATAAGGGGTGAAAGTTACAAACAAGATGAGCACATGAGTTTAGGGTTTTTTTGTTTTTTTTTTTTTTTTTTTTTTCCAAGTCCTTCAGTAAATCAAGCTAGATATTCTCAGTTCAAGGATCATAACATCACACCTCATGCAAAACCCAAGTAATTTTATTCAGGAAAGCATGTATTTGGCACTATCTACCCTATAAAACAGAAGAACTACTATTAGGTTTCCAAGTTTTGTGCTTTATCAAAGTCATTTGTACTCTTAAATAATACTGGAAAGTGCTATGTAAACTGCACATAGTAAAAATGCTGTAACACGCTCTACCAAGAAAAGGTGAAATGCAAATTGAAGAATACTATAAGATTAAACTTTTTGATCTGCTGTAACTGGAAAAAGGCAATTCACCTTCAATTATGATTTCCAAGGTCTCTGCCAAACACTGAAGGAGTTTAAAGACATTCAGATTTCAATTACTTAAAACAGAAATGAAAAAAATCATTTACCTGAAATTCTGGTACGGTAGACTTTGTGACAGCCTTCTTCTTTGTGATTGCTTTTTGAGATATCGATTTTTTTCCTTTTAAGATTAAAAGAAAAAAGCTTCATAATGTTGTTTATTGCACTTCATTAATAAAACCAAATTACATACAGCCTTGAAAGTTAAATTATAACTAACGGATGGCTGATGGCAAGTCACGTAAACATGATGAATCAGAACTAGACTCAGCAAAAGTAAACATTAAACTACAAGTATATGTGCATGGTAGATTTAAAAAAAAAAAAAAAAGCCATTGTAATAACCACAACATACCACCTAAAAATTAAGACACTGCTTCAAGAAATTTATAAAGTAGAGAAGAAATGTTCACACCACTGTTTCAGAAGGAGCAAAATCCAGAACTTAGTCCATAAACTTAAGAAATATAGTATCTTACCTGCAAGATTTGTTCTCTGACAGTTCTGCAAGTTGTCCGCACACTAGGGCCTGAGACCTCTGTATGCTACAGTAAAACATACCCTCAAAGCAGAAGCTATTTCTAGAAATCCCCAAAGGGATACACTGAAGTTACCAGTGAAACCAGATTACCACTTCATTTATTCTGGCTGTTGCAGAACCTAACATTTGAGAAGAAAGCAAACACCTTCCCGTAATGCCCTTTCCACCCAATTTTCTTCATATCTAAAGATACACATCAATCATTAACTAAAACAGGAAAAAAAAAAATCAAAATTCTATTTTCAGTTTATTACACTGTGAGGTTTCCTGAACATCTTACCTGAATCTGAAAATATCCACTTAAGAGATAGGGCCCTTGGCTAGATGGACTGCTACTATTAATGTAGATCTGAAACTCCACATACTGAACACATAACAAAATTTAAAGGAGTCCCAAACTACAAAAAAAATCCCAAAACAAACAGAAAACCCTTCCAGATAACAATTCTTGTAAAAGACTTTCAAAAAGGACAAGAATTATATAGGCACCAAAGCTATGCTGAAACTAATTAGTTAGTAAGTGAAAGCAGCATAAAAGAATGTAGCATGTTATTTATCGGAAATTTTTCAAAGTACTCTCCTCAATCTATATGTAAATTCTGAACATGTAAGAGACCTAAAACAATCTGAACATTTCTTTCTAGAATAGGGTTTTTCTTGTGTACATTTCAGAAAGATAATCCAGCCTTATATGAAGAAAAGTATCCCATTTAACTGAGATAACATTTTCATCCAGTAATTTCCTGCTTATGCACAATAATTCACAGAAGTCTATTTGAATGGATGTTCAATATTCAATAACGATACCTCAGGTAGTAAATAACCTAGTTAAAAGCTCCAAACACTGTTAAAATACATACACACAAATACACTATAATCAGGTAAAATTAAATTTGAAAGATAAACTATCAAGAGCATAGGAACACTGCTGTATTTTTCAAGTCCTTTTCCTCACAAAGGAGAGGTTTACAACAGGACTGATAGCACATGTAACAGACATTACTGTAACTACTTTGCATTTTATAAGTCCTTGGGTCATACTCTTTCCTTTCTTTACATAAAAAGGATATGCTAGAGATGTTTTCATGCTACAGAACAAGTGATAAAAATGTAGAAGCATGCATATTAAATCAGTGACCAAAACACTTTGACAACATGTAAAAAAAAAATTGAAATTGTTCCATAACATCAACATTTCTACTATGTATCTCATGGATCCAGTGGGATTGAAAACTTATTTGCTAATATTGAGAACAGTGCTATCCATTAAATGGACTTTCGTGGACACAAGGCAACCTGCTTATAAGAGATAGTAAAAAGATTTAGAACAAGTCCATAATTGTGTAGTATTAAAACCATTGTAAAAGTATGGGAATGGAAACAAATAGTGACAATCCTTAAAGCTTGTCACCAGTTACCTTTATTTTACTCCTGGCAAGGAAAGTGAGCACTGATTCTAACCAGAGTCAATCGAACAGACATCCTTGTAAGCAACGCACTCAGAGAACGGCATCCCGGTCCATGGAAGGACGCAGCAACATTTTCAGCCGCTCTGTCCTGCTGGAGAATCACAGCAGCTACAGATGATGTGCCATAGTGGCTCATTCTGTCCAGGGCCAGATGACCCCTCTTGGCTTTTTCTGACACAGAACTGACCTATAATGTTAAAAGGACACAGGCGAAGAGAAACCTCATCGTTTTTACAACAAGGGTTTACTGCAGATCCGGCCACCACTCTGTGTGGTGGCTGCACATATATGTGGGGGTCAGCACATATCTGATATCACCTCTCTTGACAAACTGACTCAAAAACAAGTTTGCTCATATGGTGGTTTCTTGTTTTAACACGGTAAAAGAACTTTATTGGATAAGGATATAAACTGTTAAAAAAAACAGTTGGATTGCTAAACCATCTAGCTTTATCTGAGAAAGATTTGAATACAATTAAAAGGAAAACAATTTTTACCATATCAGATGCGGTGTAATGCAATATACTTTGAAAAAAATCCTTTGAAAAAATAATAGTCAATCGACATATACTCTCTTTTCCTCGATATTCCCTTCTGAAAAACAGCAAATCAATTAAGAAGAACTAATTACAAAAAAGAAAATAAGTAATTCTGCCTTCACAGCAGCATCTGAATAGCATGCAGTAAGGAAGATACAGGGTAATAAGTAAAACAAGAAGAATAAAAAAACTGAATAGAAGCACAAGGAATATGAGCCTCACCTTCACCGTAAACTACATCAAGGAAAAAGTCTTTGAAAATATACTATGACATCATAAAGAATATTTACTGGAATATATATAGCATAACACTGGCACAATTATTCCCAGGCTGACATCCTCCACAAGCTAAGAATGTATCTGTACAGTGCAATATCACAATCTCTTTCCTACTTTGACTATACACACCAGACGTCCTACAGTGCAGTCATTATTTCACATACTGAAGAAAGAAAACACCACAGATGTTTGCACAAAGGGAAAGAATTAATGTATACAGCAAATCAACTTGGATGTTTCCTAGTTCTCAACTTCTAACTTAATATCTTTATAAAAGAACAGTTTTACATTAAAAGGGTTATAGCAATAGAATTAATCTCTTTATTTAAAAAATGTAATCTCTAGCTTCTTGTTAAATACAAAAATAATACTGCCTATGTTTTTCAAGTTTTAAAGCAAAATTTTTCTTTAACAGCTTTTTAAAGAAAAATCTCCAGAGACCATAAAGATGATAAAAGATGGATTTAAAGAAATCTCTGTTTGGTACTTTGAGACAAACCAACTGCACCGAAACACTGCAGCTAAGTCTGGTTCCCAAACTGACTGAGTCACAATCTTTAATACCTAAAAATATTCAAGTTTACCTATCTTTAAAGTCTTCAGACAAAACATCAAAAATCAGACTTCTCCAACAAAAGCCTATCAAGATCTACTAGTTCAGACTCTCAAACCACAAGCAGACATGTACGCTCAACTGCTGGGCTAGGGACGCCATCCTCTCCTGCTGCCTGCTACTGCCTCTGCTGCCTGCAGCACAGAACATGTGGGCACCCTTTACTCATGCCAGTGCAAAGCCTAGTCATTTAGCTTAAACTGCTAGTGGGTTTAAGCTATATTTGTAGGCTGAGGATGGCACAGGTTCTGCACGGAGAGTAACATTACTAAGGGGCTGAAAAAGTACCGTGAGTGGTAACTTCTAAAAACCACTTCAGTGAGATCTGCTAGAGCTCTTTCAACTATTATCCTTGATAAAGTGTGTTTAAAGTGCCTTAAATCACTTACATCAACAAATGAAATAATGTCACTGACAGTAGCTAAAGGTATTTTGAATCATACCATATAGTACCTTTTAGAATATACTCAGTGTACAAACACACTTAAGTGCTGAATGAAAGCAATTAGAGCTAGAAAAAAAAATCTAAGAAATAATTAAAATAAAGAAATTGATGTGCAGTATTTCTTCAAATCACCTATTCCTATCCAAGATGCCCCACCTTATTTCCTACCTCTTAGTCCACAGTTTTGCTAGCCAGACTTTATAAGCTTTTTAACACTAGTTTGATGCATAACCTTCCTTCCTCCCTCAAATCATTCAAGTACAAAAACTCTCATGGTATGGGAGAAAATTAATAAATCTCCATCCTTAGAAGTCTTCAAGACTTGGCTAGACAAAGCCATAGCTGATCTGATCTAGTACTGACAGTCCTCCTTCAAACAAGACGTCAGACTAGATGACCTCCAGAAGTTCCTTCCAAAGAACATTTCTATGAAAACTGCTTTACACAGTAAACACACACTAAAAAGATAAATAAGAATCAGTAACTCAAGGTTGCATGACACAGATGCAAGATAAATCAGTTAATGCTTTTGCCCATTCTACTTGTAGAGGAGGTAATGATTAAAACACTCCTCACCAAAATAAATTAAGACTTTCCCAAGCTAAAAAAAAAAAAAAAAAAAAAAAAAAAGCCCTCCCCCCCCCACCCCCCCCCCCCGAAATCATGATCTTGAAATATCTGAAGAGGCCACTTCCTTCAACAGTTGCAGCTATATAAAAGCTGTTGTTAGGCCTACCTCCTTGAGGCAGTTGCCTACTCAGCAAGAGCTACAACACTAGTATTTTTTGCAGGATAGAGAAGTATTTATTTGGACAAGTGTTTGATTAACATTTTATTAATATTGATAAATACTGATTTATTCTCATTCCAGTTTCCACTATAAGGCAACACTTGCAATTAAAATTTAACTTTTTTCATTTAAACTTTAATTTGAAATCTAGTCAATACTTGCCAAAAAACCCACACAAAACAAGAAACAAAAAACCTCTCCAGTCTCACCTGCCAGAATTATAAAATAACATTATTGCATAAAGAAAATAATTCTGTGTTTAAATATACACACAAAACTTGCTAATGTCCCCATACTGCCTTTTCCAAGAGACTCCACACCTTACTTGGAATTTGGGTCAGGAGGAAAATGGTATGAAACAGCTTACCTTGGACAGAAGTTGTGACTCTCACCTCTTTTCGCCTTCCATACTGCAGGACAGTATTAGCTATCAGTATATTACCTCCAATACTGACAGAGAGCTGAGCTATCCTTGAGACTGGGGAGGGGACACCTACAGCTACCTAAGACAAAAGCCCTTTAGCGCTCAGTGAGCAAATGAGGTCTGTGTAACAAACAAACACTCCTTTTCATTCTCTGCCAGAAGATAAAGAGAACGCCCACAGTTATTTCTTTCAAGAACACTACAGCACATATGGTCATAAATTAAACTATAATTCAGTTAGGCCTGAGTACAGAACAAAAATTCTTCACGAATTTAAGGTGATTTTCTTTCTCTCTGCAATAACATGCTACTACTTGTAAATAGAGTTCATAGTAGCATCAGAGACAATAAAAATAATTTGTACATTTCCAGACTCACCTGCTGAAACAAATCACTTTGATATTGATCTGAAACAAACATACTGGTAAAATACATATCATCTGCCACAAAAGACAGTGGTTATGCAGCATTTTTGCTACCATGCCACTGCTTTTTCTGAGTGGAAACAAACTCAGGGCAGGAATGCAGTAAGATACGGGTTTTCCACAATTAGCTCAATCAAACAAACCTTCACTCTTTTGTAGGGCAAGCTAGAAACCGTATTATGAAGGCACAAGTAACATTAACTTGGAAGATGTCCTATCCCACCAGATAACAGTGTTCAGTGACTGATGGATGATAAGGAAGAAAACCTGCATGGTGAGTGTTAATATAAGCCAGCAGCAGCAGTAACAGAAGGTACTAAAATGAATGAAACAAACACTGTTCGCAAAAAGAGTTTGTTTCAAAGTATGTCAATGTTACATTGCAAGACTACCGAAATATTTCTGCTCAAGTCTGAAATAGGCTATCCAAGGTTTCATGTATGATTCAGTCTCAGATCAAAGATAGTATTTTAAGTAACAAACCTAAACCAAAATAATCAAATAAACGTAATTCAGATATGAATGCTTTTTATACCACTGCTGTTTAATTTTTAATGCTAAAAGGATGGCAAACACAACAGGTCAAGCAGAAGTAATCTGACTTCTCCGAACTAATTGCGTTTTGAGTTATGGACTGTGCTAGTCTCAACTCCTATTGGATTATTTTATCTCTTTGACTGGAATCTCTCACTGGTAGTTTTAAAAGCTGTGTGTTATCAATTTAATAATAATTTAATAATAGGTATTTATGATTATTATAAATTTCTTAATGAGAATAAGAAAAATTCAGATCCACAGATCTTTCATATTTATTCCTTTTAAGTATCAATATAATCTTACATCTTACTGGAATACTTCTGTTCTAAGATCTGCTGAGGAGGGAAAAAAAAAAGAAAAATCAATCAACATATTATTAACTAAGAACCTCTTAGCCAGCTCTGAAAAAACCTCTTAGGTGTTATTTTGAACTTCAATAAGTCCAGAAGATGTTTAGCTACTGTAGATTTGCCTTTCAAATCAAAACAAATTCCACAGATGTTATGACTGAATAGATTTTCAGGCCATTAATAAACTAACATAAAACTAGGGCTTTGATACTAGTTAAGAGTATGAAAAAAAAATCCATTAGACAGATTCAGGGGTGGATACAACTCAGAAAGAAGCCATCTTCAGAAACAGCTGATTTTGCTATATGGGGCTGAAGAAGGAAGAGGAAATAGGGATAGAGCAGACCTGAAAGATCACTTATCTCTCTACACTTCTATACCTCTAAAGCAAAATACTAACCCACAAAAACATTCTTGACATTCATAAATTGTCTGAGAGGCAGTGTAACCCACTCATCAGTTATCAAAATGTAAATCATTTTGACGTGAAGACAGGAAAATTTCTAAAAATCTGGTAAAACTTTTTGTTATGAAGCACGAAACTTCAGACCTTTTACTTCAATCTCACCTTCAAATTACGAAGTGGTAAAATCACAGAGCATACCAACGCAATCTTTGCAGCTTATGTGGCAGAGCCTCATTCCCATAGAGGAGGAAGAAAAATCGTATTTTTCCTTTTCACCAATAAAGTTATCTAGTCCCTTCGAACTGCAAAAATTCCTGTGTTTTCTCATGACTTTCTAGATGCAACTCCACCATTTTTGAATAGAAAAACTGTCCCAAGCTTTTCTGTTCATTTACAAGAAATATTTTACGACCTTCAAATGTTTTGCAGCTATGGAGCATGCCCTGTTTTTACTTTATTCTCCTAATGTAGGTTTATCCTATCCTGATCCCAACAGTTCTTCCTTTAGAAAAACATACTTTGCAATAATCTGAAAAATGAAGTAGACAAAAGACTTCTGAGGCTTCCGTACTGACACAGCATGCACTTGTGCATAGTCAAGATAGCAAAGCAGGTCTCAGTAAGTTTATCAATAATGCTGACTGACAGAACAACGTAAGTAAATCCAGTTAAACCTCAGTGGTACATGTTTTTGAAGACATTAATGCTGACTGACAAACACTGCACTGTGATGCACTGAGAACTTTGTTACAACCTGCAAAAGAAAAAAACCACAAGTGTTTCAGAGTACCTCATTTAATGCTTTCAATGTGGCTAATGGGCTGTTCCAAACCTAGGGGCTTAACAATGTTTTTAGCAAACATTTTTATAACTCTGAAGTCAAAGGTGAATATGAAACTCCCAAGGACAGTATACCAGACACTGCTAAATTGTTGCCAGACTATAAAATTCATTCCTTTACATTCAAGCAATTTTTGATTTCATACAGAGAAAGAGATAAATCATACTGTGAAAGAGACTTAAAAATTGTGGATTGCCATGAATCTTTCAGAGCATGAATACAGGGTATAAAATTGACATTGAGATTCTTGTAGAGGAAACTGTGTCAAGAAATTATCTGAGCTGTGGCCAAGTATGTGCTATTTCAAAAAGGGTCTATGATACCAACCAGTAAGTGTTTCAACTTGCAGTTACTTCAGCTTTTGCTTCAGGAACATCAGAATTATTTCAAGCAGCCTCTGGTGCCTCCTTCCTCCTCTCCCAAGCACCCTGTATGTTTCAAATCTCATCCAGTCACTATTGCATGCATGCAATCACAGAACTGCCACACTTTTACAACAAGGACTGCAGTGCAAGGCACAGTGTACCTCATGATTTACCTCAGCACAGCTGTCTTCATCCAGATCCTGCTATTACCACTGTCACAGTCCAAGTCAAGGATTTATAGCCTAATTTAACTAAAACCATCAATAAATTACATTGAAAATGGATGCCTTGCATACTAGTTTTTACCAAACTATTCTGCAAACTTGTCTTTTTGTCAAAGAACAATCACTTGTCAATTCTCCATAACGCATGACTTTTCTGAAAGATGAGGATGCTTGCTGTTCAGATGCCTTTTCATAACTAATCTACAAGCACAGCAAAACATAAGTCGATTCAGCGTAGAATTTCATTATTTTCTGAGCACGGAGACATGCAAGAAGCCAAAGCTTACCTCAGAGCACAGTTCACACTGAACTTAGACAGTCCATTACATTTATTACAACTCTGATCAATAACACTGACACAGGACACTGTCGCAGTAATAACGTTCAACTTGCTTCAAAGAAAGAGATTCAATAAAGGGGTTATATCTTCCTTTTCATAACTTGTAAATCAATCTCACATCTACGAGAAGGCCCACAACAAGGCAACGTTCTCCAGGAAGTTTTGCTCAGAACAATTATGGGAAGTTTGGAGCTAAAAAACACACTAGCTGTCTATGTTCATGAATGGGTTTTTTTGCAGTGCCTTCTGGCCACTTTTTACAGCAGTTTAGGAAGGTGCTAATCGTCATAATAGAAACATGAACAACTTGAAGTTGCACTTAGTTCTCTTACAAAACCCATAGGATAAAAATTAATCTTGTTAAAAAATGTAAAAAAAGGTGCTAACTTTTCACACTCCTGATGATGTCTTCTACCTCCTGTACTTTTAAGGAATGTAGTAAAAAATGATTATAGCTATAATCAGATTTAGATCAGTATTTCTGTGAATTTAAAACAGGTTTTACCAAATCCCTTTCAGAGTTCTACAACACCTGGACATCTTTAAACCGATGCAACTTAGAAAGAGCTTTATGAGAGTATTACTTAAATATGACAAAACAGGAAGACGCAATTTCTGTAGCATGGCATCAGCATGAATTCATTCCACCAGTCCAATCCTATCCATTTCCAAGTAACACCTACAGGACTAATGCAGATTTCACAAGCACAAGATGAAAAGCTTTTTCTCATAATACTGTAATGTTCTGGTGAAATTTTCCACAGCAAGGACCAAAATTTGTAGTGAAGAAGTCAGAACAGGAAAGGGATTTTCCAGAGAATATGACCAGATAAAGGACAAGGAAGGACTAAAATAGGATTGTTCTTATGGCCCAGGACAACACTAGTTCTACCTGTGCAGTGTTCTCCAACTATGAAAACACATGTAATTAAAACCAAAGTTCACACAAATAATGGCATTATTTCTCAGTAGGTACTGGTTAACAGTTACAGAAATGTATTCTTAACAAACCTATACACTAATTATTTTCTACATTAAATCACCACTGACAACCTGAAGCTCCTCATGACACAATATGCAGAGACAGGTATTCTGCTGCTGGATTTACTATACAGACACGGAGAAACACAAATTACAACTGAGCTAACAACTGTTTTAATCCCCATATTCTTATACAGGCAGAGTATTACCTTTTGTTATATGAAGCTTTTGAAACATACTGGGTCCTAAAATATATTCTAATAAAACTCAACATGTAAGGACAAAGGACAAATTAGTAATATTACCGAGTTTTAACCAGTTTTAACGCAGTAACCCCAAGACTCATGTAAACAAAAAATACTCTAAGATATTAAAAAATCCAAATTTATTTTGTGCATTTCAGAAAATAAAACATGAACTTATTACAAGAAACTCCCAGAGACTTCTGTCTTCATTTTTAGCATGCACTGCCTCATATGTAAGACATAAAAATGAAAAGTGACTTGAGGAAAGGTCTCTCCTGATTTCAGTTTCATTAATGACCTTTGTTTTTCTCCATGGTGTCAATTAAAAGACAGGAATTTTGGTCTGAAAGAACTGCCTATATTTAGGTATTGATCTTCACCATATCACAGTGAGCGCTACAATTTCCACTAACAGTGCAAGATTGCACTGTTAGTGCAAGATTAAAGTCTTTGACCTATTCAAGACCAACAATTTTAGTCTTGAACAGATTAAAAATTAAATATTCAAAATATTAGAACTTCTTAAAAATTACAATGATTTCTGTAAGTGTAGTTAATGATGTGTTTCTCTAAAAGAGTTTGAATTATACTTAAGTATTTATGGTTTAATAATACTTAAAAGTTTTTCTCTTCTCATTTTTAAAAACAGAACAATTTGTAATTTTAAAAAGTTGATGTATTTTGAAACATGTTATTAGGCATATCAAGTATAACGATGGAGGCTATAAAGTACCTTTTTTGAACTTTTATTTTGTTATTTTCATAAAATGACACACATTCTAAAAAAGCAGTTATCACAATAAACATAATTCCTTCTATCAATTAACTTCAAAAGCTACTTCCAAATATTGCCATTCTGTTTTTGCTAAGCAGTCAAAGCAATAATCTATTCAAAACTGAACACATTCTGCTCCATGAATATTGCTTATTTCATACCAAGTAGATTTTTAAGCATGCATTGTTAAACTAGAGCTACAATCACAATAACTACATAATTTAAATCCTTTCACAGAAAAATAAAACACTTTGTTTTCAATTTTTTTTCAATAGTTTTTTAAATGGAAAGGCCATTATTTTCAGCAGGGGTTATTATTTAATTTTTTTGGTTGTTTTCTGTTAAGAAGATTGAAAATCAGTGATAGGTTTGGAGAGTTAATAGCTACAAAATTAAATGTAAAATATGTCACGTTACTTGTGCCGAATACAACACATATAAACTTAAATTGTAGTTCTTGGTATTTACATTTAGATGTGGGCACGGAAATATTTTTAGAAGGAGGAGTTTATGATTTACAGCGTAAAAGAGATATCTGAGTATTTTGCACAAATACTTGGGATCTAAAGTCACTTGTTTTATATCTACTACTCAAAGTCTAGGTACAGCATATTGGCAATAGTTCTCTGAATTCTTTTACCTTTTTAAAGGATATTTTGTCACAGAGATTTTTGTTTTCAGCTCCTTGCTTTAAAATTGCAACAGGATTTCTCCAAGATTTACCTGTCAATCTACTCTGCTATAAAATAAACCAATTTATCGTAACATGCACTGTTTGAAGCGGTCTGCTAAAAATCTAACACAGATACCTTAGCCTATGACTTAACAAGATGGCAGATCAGGTTTTAGAGCGCTTTACACAACATCAAAAAATATAGCAGCTACCTGAAAATTTGTACTGTCTTAAGCACTTTACAGTTGTTTTCAAATTTTTCAGTAACTGGAAAACTTGCTGGATTAGGTATCACCTATCCATAACCCTCAACTAGACACTGTCCACATCTGTAATAAAAAATACCATCTGCTTAAATACTGCATTTGAGTTGTTTGACTAAGTTGGCTGAAACATGACCAGGCCCACAGTCAAAGCATCATTGTTCGGTGACCTATGATTGCACAGCTCTAATAATAATGATTTTAGAATCATGACCTTATGTAATCACTCTGCATTCTCTGTAACTTGGATGAGGTAATATTGTCAGAAAAGGGAGAAGTATTTCTACAACTGCTATGAAATAAAATAGTATCAAGCTATTTCAAGCCACACTCTCTGGAGCTAACCGGTGGGTCAGATTCATTCTCCCTAAGTATTCTTAATAACAAACAAAAACTCCTCCAATGATTTATGTTCTCTCCAGATAAATTCTGCAAATCAGTCATGGTTTAATCAACCAATAAGCTTGTTTCATATACTTCTGTTACTGAAAGGGAAACTTTTACATTAAAATTAATGCCAGAAAAGCGTAATGCAATAATGCTGTCCCATTTCACAATTTGAAACATGACCTAATCAGCTAAGGAGACTATTTCAACCACACAAACACATACAAAATCAGTATCTCCCTAATTTTTAATATGGATAAAATGTCAACTTACCAGATTTGTGCTTCTTGTGTTTTGCTTTCTTTTTGATTATAAACAACTTGTTCTGGATCTCAGTTTTATAAGATTTGAATGAGTGAAGATGAATCTCACGCTTTCTTTGTAAGTCATCAAGTTTTCTCTGTAGATTTTCATTTAAAATGTCTTTCAACTTCTTTTTTTTCTTTTTCTTCTTTTTAGCCCGCAACTTGTTCAGTTTTAGTTTCTTATTATTTCGCAGCGAGTTTTCCAACGTTGTTTCTTTACCAAGTTTGTGGCAATTCATGTCTGGATTGTCATTATGACTGCCGTTAGCATGCATCTGGCAAGTTTTCAGCGTGTTCTCCTTGAATGAGCTGATTTCAGATTTCACTCTGGTGGCTTCAGCACAACTTTGTCCATTCTCTACAGCCTGCATTTCTTCTGGGCTAAGGCGATCACCAACACCAACAATCTCTCCCGAACTGATCAACTTCCCCAAATTCTCTTTACAGCAACCAGTTTTTTTGATGTCACAGTCTCCTGAAGTTTTGATTTCACAGTTAGGTTTCATTTCTTCTGCAGCGACTGTAAAGCTATCTGAGTGACTATTTTTTTCTGGACAGCTAACAATGGAACCCACACCTTTCCCCAGTTCTGTCTTGGAACGAGGTATCAGCTCTTCTCTGCCACCAGAGCTGACCTCCCCATTGCTTTTGCTTACATATTTCGCTCTCTCCAATTTAATCCGTGGTACTTTTTTTACTTTGATGGGAGGAGACGGAAATTCAGGAGCCTGAAAAGGTTTTTGTTTGTAAATCCGAATATCTGCACCACAGAATTGTGGAAAATGAACATATGCATTCTCCAAGTAGTCATAACCAAGAATTACTTCTCTGCATTCATGGATAGGCTGACCTAGCACAGCATCCTGAACATCTTTTTGAGTTTCATACACAAAGTCACAGAGACCTTTTAGTAGCCACACTTTCTGGTAGAATGGAAGTTCATGAAATGGTTTTTCCTGCAAGGGATTAACTTCTCCAAGGACTTTAAAAAACTGAGGACACAATCCAAGTTTTTCTGCAGAGCTATTAGGATTGTCAGTCTGCCCTACAACAGTATACCAGTGTTGTACTTTCTGTCTAAGTGCTGCTTCCCAAGCCCTGTAAGGAAGTGTTGGTCTTCGATGTAACGTAGATCTGCGATGAGGAGGACTTAACAAAGAAGTCATTATTTTAGATAAAAAAGCATTACACTGAGGCATTAGAAGACAACGTTCCAATTCATAGAACACTATTTCAGGTAAGTTTAAAATCTGTTGTGCTAAACAAAGGAAGTGACCAATAGCTGGAATCTCCCACATTGTCTCCATCCTTGTAGGTGCTGCTTGAGCTAAAAGTGCCTGTTCCCATTCTTCTACTTCTTTCTGACTAGCTTCTTCTGCTTCTTTTCTTTCTTGCTCTCTCAGCCTATTGAAAGAAAGTTCACAAATATTCACATATCATGTGAACTAAAAAAAAAAATGAAAGAAAAATAAGAACTACAGCATGAAAAACATACATATCTTAAAGTAACAAAGAAGACAGCATAAAAAAAATAATTGTCTTATTTTACATTACACAGTGCATCGTAGCACCAAAACAGGATATTAGATTCCCTTATTTCTCATCACAAGTAGTTTAGAAAAGTAAAAACAGAAGAAAAACTTAACAGATACCAATAGCTTGGGGGGGGGGTTGTGCTTTTTTTTTTTTTTAAATATGTATGTTTTGCACCCCCCACACACCTCCTTTTTGGCACTTATTCAATATTTTTACAGCCCTGTACCAAACAACAATGCTTTTGTTAATCAAATACCCATATAAAAATCTCTTAAATAGCAGAGAAGCTTTATTCTCAAACTACTGTGTCACTTACCTGGTAACTCCCGTCTTTGCTACAAGTACACATCCTAACTGTAAGCACCTCACTTTTTTTACAAAAGCCCTTCCCCCTCCCACCCTTAGATGTGTTACTAGTAGGTGTGCAATGGTGGTCAAATAGGAAACAAATGTTAGGATGCATGAAGAATGTGATGGAAAATAACACTAAAAATAAAATGTCATTACATTAATAAATGGTTTGCCCTCACCTGGAAAACTGTATTCAGTTCTGGTCCCCCTATCTAAAAAAAGGATAGAGCAGAAATAGCGGATATTCAGAGAAAGATGTTATTAATAACCAGAGGCCTGTAAAAAATTCCACAGAAAGAGAGGTTGAGAAACCTGGGACTCCAGACAAAACACTAGCAAGAGGAAACACGACAGCAGTATACAAAACTATCATGAAAAGCTATTTTAGACTGGGCACCTCCATTTACTTTTTTGGTAAATTCATTGCAAAATTCAAAGGCAACATATTTAGAAGGCGGAAATGCTTCCACTTCAGATCAATCACCTTTAGCTTACTAGCTAACTTACTAGAATACAAGACATGTTAAGTTAGCTCCAAAATGAAAAATGAGACCTCTCTACGGGTCACTAGTAATGGAATGGATTTTTCCTTACTGTTTCAAGGATAAACAAACATTTTTTGCCTCAAGGCAAGAGCAGAAGGGAATTTTTTTTTCCTGGAAATTTTTCAAAGCTTCCTTGTTCCCCACCCCCCCACACCCCCCCCCCCCCCCGAAGCTTCTACCAGTCACTGGTGTAGACAGATCACTGATTTGATCTAATACTGGAGTTTGGATTGCCATATTTGCGGACTTTCAAATTCTTTCTCTTCATGTATAAATAGCAAATAAATGCTATGTATCAATTCAAAGCATCAGTGCTTCCAAATTCAGCCAAAGAATAAAAGAATATTAAAATCTTTTGACCACATGAAGCTAATAATGGTCTTCTAGCATGAAGAATATGCATTTGAAAGTAAAGTAGTGTTTAGATATCTCAGTAATATCAAAAAAATGTGACAAACCTAGCCTAAGCCACATTTTGGTATCGATGCAGGAGAACATGCCATGATCACAAACTACCGTAATTTGCGTCCTTTGTATGTGGGTAGTTAAGATGAGATATAATAAGATCCCAGTAAGATTTTCATCTGAAATAGATAATTAAAATAACGTTCAAGTGGCTTGTTACCGTATCTTGAACACGAATTTTTAATATCATATAAGTGCAGGCTTGTTATTTATGTACCTAACAAGTACAGAAATACAGATTCATGCAAAATAAGATAAATGCAAACAGGTCAATCAATTCTCAAATCAACTCTACCAATGCAGCACTAATTTAACCATATTATGAATGTGATCTAAGGACAAAGCTTCCATTTGCCAGCATCCCATTTCAACAATCCAGTAAAGTCAACAGGACCACTTGTATAGGTGAAGTGAGCAATTCTTTTTTTCTGACTTCTGTCCTACTTTCCAATGTTTTAATATTGCATTACTATGATAAATGAAAAATACTCTTACAAATGGGGCATAAGGAGAAAAGAGAGAAGATAAAAAGTGTTCTAAAAAAAAAAAAAACAACAAAAGCCAAGCACTCCTGAATTCTACTGCTTTTTCCCTCTCAACTGTACAACTGACATCCAAATGCCCTGCTGCCTCCAAAGAGTAGGAGCACTTTTAAAATTCTATAGGAATAAGCTTTAATATCAATAGATATACACTGACATAAAACATATGTAGAAACAATTAGCTATTTTAGTATAGTTTACTATAAATGTAGGAGGCAGACGATACAATATTCACGAACAGTTTCACCAGCACCATCAATGTTGAATTTAAACTAAGGGAGAACTCTCAAAAAGAATATGCTAGACAGACCTTTGCCTAGAGCTTCCCAAAATGGTATTTGTTACGTTATTTTTAGACTGTTTTGAAAAGCAAAACGTAAGTTATTCGATTTGCAAAAAGATTTTTTTTTTAAAGGTACCGTTTTAACACACTAGCAGCAGACATTCAAGAGAAAAATGTAAAAAATAGCACACATCTCATCATTACTGAGCTCTTCTACTAGGTGCCCATCTTTCAAGATCACAAAGCATTTTCCTAGGCCTTTTTTCAGGGGTAGAGAAAGGACAGGGAAAGGGAAGGAGGAAAAGGGAGAAACATTTGGTATCTAACAGAACAAATATCCTTACACTGAGAAACTCTGGAAAAAGACTTTGGCTTTTGTGCTGACGGCAACCATAAAGATTTGTTGTTTCCTACTTTTATCTACATTTATCAGGAATATGTTTGCAGACTTATGTTTGCAATAGTAACACACAACTATTCTAAGGTCAAGCTGACATTTCCAGACTAATAGAAGGCTAAAATATTCTTGGAACATGTTGTCTGCTGCAGTTG
The DNA here is from genome assembly GCF_036370855.1 of Dromaius novaehollandiae. Lineage (NCBI taxonomy): Eukaryota > Metazoa > Chordata > Aves > Casuariiformes > Dromaiidae > Dromaius > Dromaius novaehollandiae. The sequence continues at coordinate 17,158,250 of NC_088132.1, forward strand.
TTTTGCAGCTCTTGAGAGGATAAAAGCATGGTACTTGACCTTAAAACTCAGTGGTCATACTCCTAGAGTAGAGATACCATGCAGAACAGAGTCCAGGCATAACTCCCCTCTTTTCTTATCATTTTCTTCCCTAAACCAGCAGACATATCTCACCAGCTAATTCCTCCTCACTTACAATGAAAGATTTCACCGGGAGGGAGCAGGAGGCAAAGACTAGATTATACTGTTTTCCAGCAATTACCACTCCTAAACCACTTAAATGGTTGCATTCTTTTTCACAGCTATCTCTTCAGCTGCCCACCAAAATCATCTGCCTGACAGCTTGAAAGGTAGAGCCCTTAGGCTTTATGCCAAAGGGTAAGGCATTGAAACTTTGATAAGAAGGTACTGGGAACTGTTGTAATTACCCACAAATTTGTTTCTACAAACTTTAAAAGAAAGGCAGAAAATTACATACAAAATAATAATGTTAAGTATTATTCATATTATTAAATCAACATTCAAAGGCCTGAAGAAACTGAATTTGGGGATGCCCACGTGACCTTAATTCTATAGCTCTTTAGTCTTAAACCACATTATTACATAAATTTTTTCACAAGATCCAGTTCACTCCAGACCCAAGGGCAAAATTGAGACTATATAAGTATATCTTATTCCATGATTTACTAATTTAAATGACTGACTTGCACCTTAAATTGAATTCTTCAAATGGTGTCACACAAACATTTGAAACTCACCTAATGACCACATTTTCAGAGATGCTAAAGACCCAGAGAGGTATCTAGCACAATTTTCAACGAGAGTTGTACAGACACTTAATTCCTAATGAAGTCAACCCATGGATTATCTGTTGTTCACAGATGGCTTTAAAAATTTTGCTAGACATCTGTATGTTCTTTGGCATCTAAATTCCTTTAAAAAGGCAAGTGTTCCAGATTATATAATAATTCCACAATTATTTATTGTTAACTAACACACAAGTTTGTATGTATGTATGTTACTTGGCATGTAACTAAGTAGTTTAGTGGACCTTATATAGAGCACCCAGGAAATGTTAATTGATAATCCAGAGAAGAGAGTATTAGAATAATTTAACAAATTTAACAAAGATTCACAAGAAAACTAAATCAAAGCTCTTATGTACATTAGGGGGAAAATAAAAAGTACTTTTGCTGCTATGCAGAAAGTATTAGCTGCAAAAGACTGAAACAAACTTTGCAAAGACATTTTCTACGATTTTCCATGCTGGGTCTACCATGACAACTATACCACTTCGGGGATGTTATTAAAAAATTAAATACAAGAAAAAATATGATTGTGTAAGTAATTGATAAGTTACAAAAAAGGAAAAGAAAACTTTCTGTAGAGAACACCTATATAACATAAGTGACAGAAGGATTAAGAATAAGACTTCCATAGAAGTTAAAGAACACATTAGAAAACCACACTTCGGGATATTCTTCCAAAACATGCACTTGAAGAAAAGCTTGTAAAAATCAGTTTTAAGGATTTTGTGGAAGAAAAACCAAAACCAAACTAAAACCTAAACTGCTACTTAAAGAATTCCATTTACTGCAATTCTTTCTACTCATGAAAAGGTGTTATTGATTCACAGGAGTATCTAAAAGCAAAGGATTAGATATTAACTTGGACTTCAAAGGGCAATTCCTTTAGACTTGACGTGAGTTTTGCAGATAGGCACCAGTACAGGCAACTTTACTCATTTGGGACTGGAAGTATGCATCTCCTAGTCAGGCAAACCGACAGACTAAACAGAGATGCTTGTTAGCTGGAAAGTACATGTAAGCTGACTGGTTAGCTGGATGGCCAGAAAACAAGCATATTTTTGTTTTCCTAACTGCTCACCTGCAAGCAACCTAAACAGCAGGCACTGTGTACCAAAACACAACTCAGTTCCCAGTGTACAATTTTATGGAAAATCAGCAGCAGAGCAAGGTTGGGAGGGAGGGGAGAAACACAAGGTGTCTGGTAGAGAGCATATTAAAATCCTGAATGATTTACCCACTCATTTGAGTTGAATTTCATAGTCAATAATTATACTCTGGCACTGGATAGCTTATCTGTCTTACAGCAACAGATCTGGACAGTCATTCTTTCACAGCTGTGGTAAGAGTCAGTGAAACAAATAAATAATGATAATAATCAGTAGAACAATCTCTATCCTCTTAAGCAGTGTTTTAATACCAAGAATAGAGTTTATATCATGAAATTTTAAATGTAAATAGAAATTCTGTATTAACTTTTCATGGCCTGAGAAAGAGGGGAATTGTTCAGGATCACATAACTTCATCTGAATTTTCCTTGAAGATTTTCCTTGCAGATGAGCTTTAAATAGATGCAAATGCATTTTCAATTCAGCAAACTCCACTGTTTATTACAAAAAACAAAGAGTGAGAGAAAACCAAATTCAGTGATGCAAAACTGTGTCTACTGATGGGCCAACTCTGAAGCTCTAGTGAATACTGCAACGGGATTATTAAAAGGAAGGCACCATACACTCCAATTATGCTACCTACAGGTTACAATCTTGCACCTACTTTTGAAATGAGTCTATTCTGTGCTAACCTCTGTGGTGGACAGATGAATGAACTTTTGCCTTAAACATTTCTTAGCGCAGAAGGTGCAAGCAAACCATAACCCCGAACTAGCCATCTGTCCCTGGTGGAAACAGGACTGAGCTGCTGCGACTCCCGAAATGGTCTCCCTGCGACCACCCAGGACACACTGAGCCTGCGCTGGACCAGGCCACGATCGGGCAGAGACTTTGGGACCTGGACTGTAAATTATTGCCGCTTAGCACCACTTCTATAAAACTTGCTTAGCATGAGTAGCTAAATTTGCTGAAGCCTTAGGCCGCACTCCCTAGTTCAGTGAGAAAGGGCCCCAGAGCTGGTGCAGGCGGGAATGATAAGGGAGTTACCAGCAATTTGCACCTGAAACAGTGCTAATTGCTGGAGTTACCAACTCTTTGTCAGGACCTTGAGAGATGATGGCAGGACCCGAGGAATGAAGACACGCCTGTCTGCAGAAACTGCAACAGTAAAGATAAGAGAGGAAAAAAGCAGCCTGCCTAGGAACAACGATGAGACCCAGTAAGGAGCAGAAGACCCCAGACCCCCAAATTACTATTGGTCTGAACTACCACATGGGGGGGTGGGAAACTTAATTTGAAAAAGCTGTAATTGCCCTGGGATCTCTTTGCTCGAGGTCCCTCTTCGGAGGCACCCAACTCGAGCTGTAACTACCGCACGCGTGTCATTACAGTTTATTTATTTAATTTGCCTTGATTTTGGCTCCGAACTTTTCAGCGGGAACCTAGGGTCGGACCCTGCTCGAGGTGTAATTACTGCACGCGCATCGCCAAAACTTACACCCAGGGTGAAGAGGACCCACCCACCACCAGACGGGAGCCCCCCCGCCACCGCCGAGACTCCCAAAGGAAGAGGACCAACGGGACGCCGCTGGATGCACGGGTGGTGATATCTTTTTTTATCCCTCTCTTTTCCCCTTTTTCTCTCTTTTTCCCTCTCTTTTCTTGAATGTTGCTAAGATCTGTTCGAAATGTGTGGCACGGACTTGTCTAGCTAGTTGCAGTAACCACCATTGAATTATCCTGTTTGACCACATGCCTCATCTTTGTGTTAATAAATCTTAAAACTGGTTGGCTGGTGTCGTTTCACCTTAATTCAGTCCAAGAGCACCATGAACCAGGTCGTTGGTCCCAAGAGGAGGGAGGTCGTGCTGAACGACTCCTTTCGGGCCGCGACAACCTCAGTGTATCAGTTTTCTAAAAAAGAATCTGAATAAACTCCTACTGTTCATAGCAATTAACTATACATTCGGCATTGTCTATATTTGACTGATAATCCAATATAAGTTCAGGAAGTTTTTCAACGAAAGTGAATGAGGTCTCATCTTAGTGTTACAAATGTTTGTTTTTATATAAATTCAACACTACGAAAGTTCATTTAAGTTGTCAATAGGAATGTGTGATCCTAATTAGTAATGTTTCATTAATTTTACAGGCCTTCCAATTTCCAAGTGTTTTTTGTAAGAACATTAAAAAAAACTCCAAAATTGAAATGTGGAATGTTTGCACTATGGTGAGCAGGGAAGTAATTGATATAGAGAGGTCCACATTAGTTTGAAAACGTGGTGGATCCAATAGTAAATAAGAAAAACGAAGAAAAAACATGATTATTTTCCCAGATCAAAGTTATATCCAGTAAGACCAGCTATCTACTGACACATTTCTAATTCTTCCTATTAAGTGACATAGCGCAAAATCTTAGAGCATAAAGAGGCAAGCTGGTTTTGATTCCTTTCTGTTCTTGCAGAACATTCTGTAGAATCAACCACTGTGCACTTTTTCAGTAGCATCTGGGACTTTTGAGTATGACCAGATACAAGTATAATGGTTAATTACTGCAGTTTTGTAGACAAGTGTTTAAAATAAGTATATTTAAAAGCCAACTTTTTTTTATTGCAGTAGGTAATACATTTTATGGACTCTATAGATTAATTTAAAACCTATCAAATAACCTTTTTCCACAACTGTGTTATCAAGTTCAGAGGTCAAGAACACAGACACAGACCTGAACACAGTTCAGGTAAACTTTACTAGAGAAACAATAATCCTAGTGACGTTTGCTTTTTTGCAGCGTGCGAAGTATGAGGTGAATTAGAGGAAGAGAATACAGACCTAACACTTTCTAAGGGAAAAAGCTAGCTAGCGCCCATGTCAACCAGAACTGTACAGCTTCAAATGAGTTGAAAATGAAGAATACCTGCAAAGTCTGAGTAAACTGATTATATATGGGAAGAAATTCCAAAACTGTACAGTGTGGGAAAAATAGCTGGAAGTATTCTGACTTTCAAAACTAACAGTCTTACCCTCACCCTCCCACATTCAGACAGTCTCTCAAGTTACTGTTAAAATACACATGCTTACAAGCTTCACTTTCTCAGCCAAAGTGAAACATATCACAACCAACATCAAATGCTGCCTGGAATCATATGCCTCTTAAATTTATGGACTTGAAAAACACAACAGTCACACACAGTTAATTACACATGCCTTCTAAATGCATTACCTAATGAACAAGGTGAAATGCCATATTGGTGAGATAACTTATCTCTGCCAGTACAGCTCCTGTTATCTCTGCTATTAGTGAGAGTAGCACTGACAGGATCATAGAGTTAGACTGTACGAATTTTGGTAGTTTTTATGTAACTGCTAAGTGGAAAACAGTCCAAGGAGAGGTATGATAAATCATGACTGGGCTAAAAGGAAATGTGGCTGTGGATGCTTTCAGTTGCTGTTAGAAGTTTCATAATGCTAAACAGCAGCAGCCTTCAATCATTTAAATCTTACAGTGCTTTAGAATTCTTTTTCAATAAGGGGTAAACTAAAAACTGATTTCTTGCTTTGTGGATGCACTGTATGGAAATCCTGGGTTCATAAGTGAACTCAAGATTAGGAGCAGCGCAAAGTTTAGTGACCTAAAGGAGCCTTAAAAAGCTGCTTTGGAGAATAAGACAGGATTATCAAAACAAACAAACAAACCCCACACAGCACACCAATCCTTTCCAGTTTCTCCTATTACCTCTTTTCTTCTTTTGCTCTCTGCTGCTCCTCCTGCCTCAGAACCTGAATCATTACAGATTCAAACATGCCTGTTGACAGGCCTACTAAACTGCGAGGTGTGGAACGACGTCTTGTTGAAGTGCATGCTGTTCCTTTTTCATCTTCTAGCCCATAGCATCCTCTAGATGTTACAGCTATTGATGTTTTCTCTCTCAAATGCCTAGAAGGAAAAAGCAAGTCAATTCACAGTTACATTCTCCCTTACCAGAGGATGTTTAGTGCCTACATTTCCAGCCACAGATCAAGCACATCTGCTCAGAAAAAGGCAGTTACTGTTCATCTGCCATTATTAGGACTACAAATTTTTCCACTTTGAAGGTTCCTTTACAAAATTTTAAACTTAAAAATCATAAACAAGTTAAAATTTTACATGTGTTAAAAATAGTGCATATTTACCTCAAGAAACCACATATCAATTGCAGATAGAATTTCCTATATTATTATTAAATCAAAAATATTTGGAAAGAAAATAGTTTCACAAGACTTGAAGTAAGGAACTAACATTTTTAGAAGATGCATAGAAACACTGAGACAAAATAAGGGGAGAGGAAGGGGTTGTTTTAAACAGCATGATTAAAAACTGTGTGAAAGGAGTTTATGCCTGTTAAAAAAGTAACAGAGATGAAAATCAAAAAGCCCCAAACCCACAGACTTTTGAAGTTACATTTCAGACTACACTATGTTTTGAATTACTCTAGCAGACATAGTATCAGAAGAGTGACACTCTTACACGAACTCTGAAAACAACTGGCAGAAAAAACAATAAACAAAAACCCTCTCTATTTTCCACAGCCACACAATGTGAACCAAATTTTTCAGGTGAATACTAAAGCTGGAAATTGTCCACAGTGAATAGCTGTCCCAACACGGAGTCTGTATCTCTTTCCCTGCCCCTGGAAGATACACAATCAAGACTAATACGGCGAAAGCTCAGAGCCACAGAGATTCTAGATTACAGATTAATCTGCAGGCTGCCAGAAGAACGCGAGCAGACACAGCAGCCTGAGGATCAGCGCTATCATATGCCAGAGGCCACTTGGCAAAGAATCTGGAGAGAACAAAAACATAGGTTCAAGCTCAAAGGGGGAAAACTGACTTGTGCTGTTTCAAGAACTACAACACAAAATCTGCGTAGAATTATAAAGCTAGCAGGTACTGAAATACCACAAAGAACACCACAAAAAGACTGAAGGTACTAGTGCAGACAAGTACTGAAAGATAAATGAAAACAGGTGGTCACACATATTCCATGGTAAGCCAGCAGGTGCAGTGTCTCATCACTTCACATATAATCTTCCTTACTAAAAAAAATACCTGGTTGCTAATACAGCTTAGAAGCATTAAAAAAAAAAAAAAAAAAAAAAAGGTGGAAAGGGGACAGTTGCTTCAGCACATATTGTACTTCAGTTTGGACATTATTTGTATATTAGCTCAGCATGTGGATGGTCTGGATACAAGGACAGCTCTTCATTTTTCTTTTCTGATTTCTCACCCAGGGCACGTCCTGTTCCCCAGAAAGATAACTCCCTCATTACTCCAAGATGTCCAGCAGTGGCATGTAACATGGCAGCCTATCTGGGTATAGTTACATAACAGTTTTTTGTTGGCTAGCTTAATATATGATCCCTGGCCTACTTCTCCTCCTCCTACTCCCTGTTACACTTTCAATTGCGAGACCCAGATCACTGAAACAGCTCAGGTGAATCCCTCCTGAACAAACCCTCCACTCTTCTTTAAAAAAAAGAAAAAAAAAAAAACACTTACAAAAAGTTCCCCTGGCACAACTGAGAGGGCAGCTAAACATGGTATGGCAGGAAGAACGAATGACCAGTGACTGGAACTGCTAAAATGACTTTTCTTTACCAGTGAACTCAGCATCTCACAATATCACTTTTCATAGTCTTATGCAAGCACTACCCTATTATCTAGGTAATATAAATTCTATAAACTTGAAAGATTTTCTTCATTACCTTCTTCTCATAACAATTAAAATAATATAGCTAATCTTCAAACAAAGAGCTCAAATACAAATTTAAGGTATATAGTTTTTTCATTATGTTTACATAGAAGTGTGTTCTACATAACACAGTCATACAAAGGACCTCAGAATTATGTTCTGTAACGATACCTTGGAGTTAATTTGGAATTGTTTTGTGATATTTGAAACACTTATTTTGAATAGCAATATACTTAATTGATGTTCTTTGAATCACAACAAACACAAAACTCTTGGTGTTTTTCCACACCAAAGGCCTGAACGGCCTCAACCCCCAAATTCCACTCTTTGTTGTCTTTACTTCAGACATGAAGGCAACTATGGAGTACCATCCCCACATAAAAATTATTAAGGAAGCACATGGTTTTCACTGGACGAAAAAGGCTTTCTGGTAGCCTGGGCACGTGTGGTCAGCTTGTTACACTGGAAACACTAAGGATTGTACCAGCTACTCTGCCACCCAGGACTCTATTGCAAGTTCTTACTGCTCCAGCTTCTAGAGTCAGAAGATTAGAGTGTGCCTTCCATATGAACTTACAGGACGTTTCTAAGTAGTTTCAAAGCAGTGTTTAAAAACATAGTTTACAAAGAATAAATGCTGGAAGACACATGAAGTATCCTATAGTTAAAGATTGTTAAAGAAACCTGTAACAGGGGCAACTTAAGTACCGTCTTCCTCCCACTCCCATCTTCTTTTACATTAACAAGCTACAGCAACTGAAAAACAAGTCACCAGAAAGTACCTAGAATAGTGTCTTCCATGGAAAAAAAAATTCTATTTCTTGGTCGAAAAGCGAGACCATTCTCTTCATCAGCAGCACAAAGTATTAAGGATGCAATTTTACATTAAGTTTTTAAAACATTAAGATAGAAAGACATCTTTCTCTACAATACAGAAATCAATCCTGAAATTTGCTTGAGAAATGCTTCCAGCATCTCCCAAATCATGAGCAGAAGGCAAGAGAGGAGGAAAACAACAAGCTATCACCTATTTTAAAAAGTCTTAATTTAAAAGAAGTCTACTTCTAAACATTTTAAAGCTTGGTGCAAGTCACTGCTGCAGGAAAATTAAGACCAAATACAAGGCTGTTTACTGTATGAAATAAATTTCCTATTTTATAAAAACATAGTTTATCAAAGTAAGATTCCCAGGTTTATCTATTGAACTGGAAGCATCAGTTACAGAATACACAGCTAGTTATATGGGGAACAGCATTATTCAGTATTTTATAATATAAGGAACTGAAAACAGGATCCTAGAGCACTCTGAAACCATCTTTTCACATTAGAGTTGTTCATGCCTAGTTTCTGCTTCACGCTGAAAAGTCTTGTCTTTTTCCTGAGAAAGCTTCAGCCATGTTCTTGGGGAACATGCTATTTAGAGAAAAAGGCAGTAAAGTTAAAAAGCAGTGCTCTCATGCTTTCAAACGAGTATTTGAGACTGAAGCAGCTTTTGCTCTTCTTTCTTCGCATTTCACTACACCTGCAGAAATCCATATAAATCCATCCAATTTTAAGATTTTATGAAATAAAGGTGCTCCCTCTCAGCTGTCAAAAACATTAGTGGTTAAATTCCAACGTATTTCAAGTCGCATAAAAATTCAGGTGTGACAAGGCTGTATGTGCATCAGAAGGTAAAAAGGGAAATATGTAGAACAGTAGTTCTCAGAATGAGTTTGATCTGGGTAATTCTGTGCGTCTTCACCGCCCCTGCTTCATGTTTGAGGAAGCTGTCTGGTAGACAACTAAGCAGAAGGAAGAGAATGGACACAACTAAGAGATGAATGATGCACTTTGAGATCTGCAATCTATTTCTATCTCTGCATTAATTTCCTGTGATTCTTGACAGGTTACTTGGTTCAAACTTTTCATAAACATCTAACTGCAGATTATTTTCTGAAAAAGGAAACGGAAGAGCCTACCATTGGACTTGGAAAAGTGCATTTTTGTGGCAAAGGGAGGGGGATGGGAAGTAGGTATAAGTAGGGAACACGAAGAGTTAACAGGAAGGCTATTATTACATCCCAGAAACTGCAAAGAGAAAATAGTTGGGCCTCCACTTCATTCTCCAGCTTCTTATTTGTAAAACCGGGATAATAATATTCCCTCAAGCCTTACAGAAATATTGCAACACAGTGTGACACTGTACTGAATAGCAGAAAAGTGTAAATACCAAATGCATCCATCAGTTTGCAAAATAGTCATACTGAATAGTAAGAGGAAAATACTGTGCAACCTGCACCTGTGATGTACACAGGAGGTTGGGCAGGGGACAGTCAGGGAGGAAGCAAAGTGAACCAACAGTGCTACTTAGGTATAAGGACTACAAACAAAGAAAAAGTAGGAATATAGTCAATTAATTCTGACTTCCCTAAGTTTGAAGCACTAGAGACTACATTATGAATAGTATTTTTTAATTAACACTTTAGGTTGTTGTTTCATGACCTGTTGAAGCCAACCCAAATGCTGGCTGGCACCACCAAAGGGCAATCCCACCCAATCAAATCCTGACCCCCAACTACCACAGCTCCCTTATCTAGTTCAAAAAATTGGTCTTAATGAATTTTTTCAAGCTGTCTAATCAGTTTTCATTAAGAACACATTTTTCAGTAGCTGTATGCTTCAATACAACTTAAATGAATCATGAAATTGCAATTTTAGAAGTGCAAATGATTTATAAGAGACAGGCAAGCAGGTAGATTTCTGCCTGCCTTCTTAACTCTGGGTGTATTAAAGAGAGCTGAAGTCTGAATTAGTTTACCTCAGAACAGACATCTAAGATTACTTTTCATTTGCTGTAGGTGAAAGCATGTACCTACACAATTACTGTAGAGTCAGCGAACACACAGTAACATGTGTGTTCATGTTCTCCGGATATACTAGAAGTACAGTGTAAATTAAACCTAGCATCTTCTCCTTTGCAAAAGATGGCTTCACCTATACAAGTCTCTAAAGAAAACAAGCTTTGAAGATTTCATGTTTTCCTTGACAGGACTCATAAGACAACACCTCTGATAAAATCTGTATTAGCACAACTAAATTTCACTCTGTCTATCTTTACAGACCAAAATGTTAATCAAAAGATTCTTTGGATAATCATGAATATTTTTCCAGTTCTAAATCTACAAAAGCTTCATGCAGTCTTTTACGATTAAACAGATTTATTTGATAGTTAATGAAACCACAGAAACACAGTAAGCCTCTCAAATTCCAATGCAGAATCAAGGTCTAAGAATATAACAGATGATATATTCAGATCTGAATAAATCATTTTAATCCAAGAAACAATATTTGGATTTGAAATGAATCCAAACATCTAATTTCAGGAGTGTATTGAGCATAATAATGCTACATTTGGACTTGATCATACTTGTATTGATGCCAGTAACAGAAGGAATTTGGTCTTCGGAATACAATTTCCCTATTGGGATGCACACAAAAACTCTTGCATATTACAAATAGAATTAAGCTTGCAAATTAGAGAAAGAACACTACAAGATTAAAAGAAGTCATCACCAGCAGTAAAGTGAATTGAGTCTTCTAAGAGAAACATTTTCGGCCAATTGTGGAGATAAAACTAGTTGTGATGGAACAGAAATTCCAGAATTACAAATAAGGCAGCGAGACTATTTTTGATAATTCCAACTTTTAGACTGCAGTTCATAGATGTTTCAAGATTAATCCCATCCCTATCCAACACACAGAGACAATTAAAATTGTGATTAGATTCTCATTTGTTAGTGTGTCCAAAGACACAATGGTAAACATTATTTTAGAATAATGCCATTACCTAATATACTACACACACAAGGTACACTTCATAAATATTTCTGATGAGCAGCATACTTTCAAGACATAACTCAACTGCAAAATAAAGACAAAGTTTGGGTTCCTAAAGTAAAGGAGGAATAGTTGGGTTTTTTTTTAAGGAATCCAATTTTAACATCTCAGGTACAATTTTTCTTGGCTGAGCCACTTTTCATGAAAGTGATATTACAGTGCAGTATAAAGCTCACATTCAGTTTGTGTCACGGTTTAAATAAGAACTACATAAGAAAAACCTGAAAATCATTATTAAACAATTTTGCCTTGGAATCAACAGGCCAAATAAAGTTTTAATAAACTCAAATAACAAAACAGTTTGGTTAATACTTTCAGCTGCAGAAGATTTATATGAAGAGTTTAAGAACACGTAGGCATGAGTAATTATACTGAAATAAAATAATTTTAACAGGCTTATATTTGCTTTTGATAGTTCTTTGTGCAAACACAGCCTTAATATTATTATATACAGTATCACGCAACTAATCATGGTTGCTCAGTTATACCTGCTGGAACAGCTGCACTGGATTAAAATATTACAGCCCTCAACCAGGAAACATTGCCCAAGTCTGGTGGATGTTCTTATTCCACTTCAGCACAAGATGAAGCAATTTTGCTTATACCACTGTGGAATACCTTAAAGCTGCTAGCAATATTTTAGAAAAGGTAATACGTAATTTTACTGCTGCTTACTACTAAGCAAAACAGCAGCTGCATTGACAGTTCTGAAGCATGGCAACATGAGGCCACTTGTTTCCACATGCAATCATCAGAACAATCTTTGGTTTAAAAAGAAAAAAAAAGAATATTTAAAATTAGTTTTTAATATAAAAAGTTGTGAAGACACTAACATTAACTTCCTAAAAGTAACTGCTCCCATTATGTTGCACATAAGTAAATAGCAAATAGGCAAATGTAGCACAGCTGCAGTAGTTTACATAGGAAGAGCTGAAAGGGCTATTAGTTTGGCTAATTGTCATTGGCTAATGCAGCAAGAGATTCAGTTCCTTCCAACAGTCATGTCTTTGAAGCCTTCTTAACAGGCATAAAAGGATGTAACCGTGCTATTACATTTTCCCTGGAAGACTGCACTTGACTTTTGATGCTACAGAGATAACTTATCCACAAATTTGCTTTCTTCTCTCTCTCCGGGTTGCAGTCTCTCTCTCTCTACAAGTCCTAATTATTACTGATCCATTTAGTTTGTCAAACTGCTTGAAAACCACTGTCTTAAAGTAGTTATAGTAACTAAAAAAAATGGCCACAGATTCTGTCATTCCTAGTCAAACAATCACAAATATTTATTTTTCAATTACTGCAGGTTACAGAAGGCCATTATAAACTTGCACTGTTTTTAGGAATATGAAATGTTTTTCCAATTTAGGTGCAAAAAAATCATAGCTTGCTGACTTTTGGGGGTGGGGGAGAGGATTAAAGCAATCTTATGCTCTATATACTACAGTTTTCATGACTAAACTACTCCTCCAATATGTGACTCTCACAGAACTTCTGCAGACAACCCTTCACACAAATCAACCGCCTGCTTGCCCTTGTCCAATAATAGCATGCAATAACAGCATGCAGATAACATACTGTGGATAACATCACACCCATTTCATCTTCTGGGTGAGTTCACATTAGTATCTTGGCTCAGACCAGGAGCATGCTTTGAAGCAATCCACCTGAATGCCCCCCCACTTACCATACCTTGGTTCACATCTCAGAGCAGTCTTAACCTGTGCCAGCAGAACTCGTTTTGGATATAACTGAACTGAAAGGTACATTCCAGCAAGCCCCTCACTGTGTTCAAACTAAGCACTTGATCCCTACAGACATACCAGAGCTGGACCAAAATAAATTGCCCTAAAAACCAAATAGCATGGATATCAAGTCTTTAGAACAACATTTTTGTTGCATTGTTCGTATCACATCAACTCACTTGGTAACACAGAAATAGCCCTTGTAAACAAGGATCGTAAGAGCAATCTCCCTTCTAAAAAACAAACAAACAAACAACCCCCCCCCCCCAACTTCCTGTCGTTTGAAAGACCTGAAAATCTTACAGGCAACATTGCTGCCCAGAAGCCACCTGATGGGGATCACTGAGCTAACTATGACACTGAAGTGAAGCAAGAATGATTATTCCAAGAAGCAGCTGTTGCATTTCATTTTCACTAATAAAATTAGTTGTGTTAAACGCTTAAAATGTCTGCTTCCTCCCCAAAAATTGTAAAAGAACTTTGAGACCTTTAGATTCCATAGTCCATTCTATTAATACAATTTTTAGAACCTTCTACCAAGCTAATATACATTATATACCAAGCTATATACATTATTATAAAAAATATTTTAAGTCTAAAAATCTCTTAAGTATTAAAATAAGAGATTTATTATATATTGAAGTAGAATAATTTTTAGCTTAATATTTCCTGTTTATTTGAACAAAGATTGTATGTGAAAGAACAGCAAGAGCAACTGTATTTTTTTTCTTCAGTAAATACACACAGCGATGTTTAATAGCACAGTACAGAGATTGGCTTCACTTTCTATGAAGTCTCCTTCCATTCCTTCCGTTTTTACAGACATTTAAATGCAGAGTGAGGAAAAAGGAATACAACAAAGCAAAATAAGCAGAATACTTCACAGTGCACTAGTTGTCCAAAATACTGAACTATTATTCCAACACATACCAAGCACTGTGAAAGCAACAGTTAACAAGAAAAATGATACAGCATGCCACAACAAATAGGTGGATACCCTTCAGGTCAGTACTGTTGACATGCTGCAGTCACAACAAATTAAGTAGTTTGATGCAATAAGCCTATACAGGCAGCTTTAGGCAGAATGCTAGGATGCGAATTCAAAGCATATTCAGTCCTTGCACAGAGATTCATTCAGCCTTTATACTGCAGTAATGTACTCTTCCAAGAAGTAGTTTTCTGACGGGGAAAGATTATATAGTTGGTAGTAGACAACATACAGAAACAAACTTGGGATTAATCTTCCAAGATGTATTTGGTTAGCTATGCATTTGTCAGCCGCAATTCTTTTGAGCCCGGAATTCTCTATCTTTTTTACGATCAAATTTTATTCAAGAAAGCTAGCAATATTCGTTCCCCTTTGGGTTCAGCTCCTACCCCTCTACTCCCAGACTGATCCAAAGCCGCTTTTATGCAGAAAAAGTTTCAAAGGTGTAGTGTTGACACACTAACACAGAATACATTCACAGTGGCTTATTCAGTTGAGTTCTGCAACACTCTCCTCAAGCATTCCCTCTACACAAGCAGATTGTGAGCCAGCAATACCACTCTGTGTCATTAGCAAGTTTGAGGTTGATGGACATATACAGTTTCAGATATTTCTTCATACCTCCTTGTTCTTCTTCTCCCTACCCCCCAAAAAAACTTACTATCTTGCATATAAAATATGTAAGTCCTACAGAAGATTGGTGGACTTTTCACTGTAAAAAGCTTCCAAAGTTTTTGAATACAACTAAACCAAGCGCATGCCAAACTCAAGAGAAAACGTGTATCTCAGTTGAGACTCAAACAGGGCCTTCTACTATATAACCTGAGAGCTTTCCATGCTCTAGCTGCTTCGGCTGAAAAAGGAAGTTCTTGCCAGGGACTTTTGTTTAAATATATCACAGTTTCCATTTTGCCATTTAAAACTACAACTAGCACATGCCAGTGGTTATCTTCTATTTTATCATTATCAAAAACTATTCTGACAATAAATAGCAGTGTCAAAACAGGTACTTCTGCCTGAACATTTTATTCTTATATTACCAATAGTAAAAAATTTGCACAGACTCATCTTGTAAAATGCCTCATCTACCTCTAACAGAGAAGGCTTCTAACTTTAAAGAGACAGTTCACAGAAGTTAGGCAGTTTCACTTGCTCCTGCCTGCATAAAATAAGAGTTAAATTTGACATCTTTTCCAAAAAAGTCCTGCTACACATTCATAGCAGGCTTCTTTTTTTCTGCATCCAATTCTGGGCTCCTCAGTACAGGAGAGATACAAATCTACTGCAGGAAGACCAGCAAAGGGCCATGAAGAAGAGTAAAGCACTGGAGCATCTCTCATAGGAGGGGAGCCTGAAAGAGCTGAGACTGCTTAGCCTGGAGAAGAGAAGGCTCAATGGGGATCTTACTGATGTGCACAAATATCTGATGGGAGGGAGTAAAGATGATGGAGCCAGGCTTTTCTCAGCGCTGCCCAGTGACAAGATTAAAGGCAGTGGGCACAAATGGAAACCACAGGAAATTCTGTCTGAACATAAAAACCCTTCTTCATCATGAGTGTGGCTGAGGACTGGAACAGGCTGCCCAGTGAGGCTGCGGAGTCTCCATCCTACTCAAAGCCTGACTGCATACAGCCCTGGACAACCTGCTGTAGCTGACCCATCCTGGGGAGTGGTGTTGGGCAAGATGATCTCCAGCGGTCCCTGCCAACCCTGAGAATTTTGAGATTCTATCAGAAACAAAATCCTTAGCAGGGAAACACTGAGCGTTGTTTTGCTTTTTGATGTTTTCAGCTTGGCACCCCCAAAAAATTTAAATTCAAAACAAGATTTGAAAGACTGTCAGAAAAAGCAAACCCTCAAAAGCTGCACAAAGAAATCTACCTCCCTTCCTCCCCTTATGTAAAAGACACCTGCCAGAGCAGCTGCAGAGTTTGCTACACCTACCGGGACAGCAGTGCCAGCTTCTGCTCCAGCATCATCTCCAGCTTCTGGGCCTGTTTGGAGAGCCAGTGATCCACGCCGTGCAGCCGGTAGCACGTCTCCAGCATCAGCCGGAAGTCAGCCACGAAATCTGTTATCCCTGCGTACTGCCCGCTGCAAAATTTCTGTTCCATCTTCAGCAGCCACATGCCAGCGGGCAGGTGCTGCAAGGACTGACCGCTGCTGCGACCTGAGGGGGGGCCAGCTCCTCCCTCGCCCCCGGCGGACGCCTGGTCCGCGAGCGGCTCCAGGAAAGGCGCTGTCAGAGGCCGGTGCTTCTCCAGCAGAAACTCGCGGAGGATGCGGTAGCCCTGCTGCAGCTCGGGGCTCAGGCTCTGCTCCCAGCGGCACCCGCTGCCCGCGCCCGCCGCACCGCCGCGCTCCTCGTCTCGCCGCTCCCGGCCTCCCGCGGCCGGGCCGACGGGCGGCGGGTGCTCGTGGGCGCCCGCGGGCTGCGCCGGCTCCATGTCTCCTCCGCCGCGGCCGCGGCTGCGGGCCCCGCGGCGCCGGCTAGGCACGGCCGCCCTCGCCCGGCCGGGGCGCCGACATGGGGCTCGCCTGCGCACCGGAGACACCGATCAGCCCCCGCCGGGCCCGGCCGCCGTGACCCCGCGGAGGGGTGGCGGTGGGGAGCCGGGCGGCCGGCACCGCGCCCCCGCGGCAGCCCGCGCCCCCCTCCTCGCCTGGCAGCGCGGCGCCGGCGCTGTCAGTTAACGGCGCGGCGGGGGGGCGGAAAGGGGGGCGGGGGGGAGGGGTCGGCCCGGCCCCCGGCGGCCTGGGAGAAGGGCGAGAGAAAGGGACGGGGCGCCTCACCTAGCGCGCATGCGCACGCGGCGGCGGCGCCGTGGTTGTTTTGGACGCCAGGTGAGGTGGCGTCATCAGAGGGCGCCTGCGCCGCCGCGGGAGGGGCGGGGAGGGCGGTGGCCGTTGGCCGTTGGCGCGCGTGCGCGGTGCGGGCCGTTGCGGGGGGGATCGTTTTGTGGGAAGCCGCGGGGGTCGCGTAGTGTAACGGTCTGGGGCAAGGCGTACGGTTCGCGGGTCTCCTCTTTCACCTTAGGCACAGTTGTCAATATGTGGTGTGTGACAGATGCACCAGACCCTAGTCGTGAAGCATTAGTGTGCCTTCTGTCTTGTATTATGGACAGACGTTCCAGCAGACCACACGCAGATAACAGTTTGGCCAAATGTTAAGGTGTCTTGTTCAAGACGGTTCAGTGGTTACAGTGAGCAGTTACGGCAAAAGCTTGCACTTAGCAGAAATGTTACCATTTTCAGAATGGAAACAAGCAGTAAGCAGAAACATGGAACCACCGTAGGAAGTACACTCGCAGGTTTTCCAGCTTTGCCACTAGGTACCCTCCTGTCCCGCTCACCACTGCAAAGGACAGCAGCAATGTACAGGGGAAGACCACGTACCCACGCTCCAGAGGATTCCCCAGTATTATTAAACATCTGGGCAAGATTTGTCTTTGCGCACAGTTTTGAGCTAATCCCCTTCGACATCCACAAATCTGTGAAGAGCTGAGGGTACCTTGTTAAGGTAGACACAACAAATGCAGGAAAAAGAACGAAAAAATTGGCCAGAAGAATGGCCAGGTCCTGGGCTGCCTGCCACACTGTCTTGTGCTAATCAGTCAATCGGATGGGAATAGTCCTGGCAGGTCTCTTAGGCCTCTTCCCACAGTACACTCAGGCAGTGGCTTCTCCCCTTCCATCCCTTCCCACATTTCAGTCCTTCCAGCATGCAAAGTCTTCACAAGTCTTGCGATCAGCACTGCCTTGGATTAGAGAGCACCAGCTCTCTAATAGTCTCCAAAATAAGCTTTTTCTTTCTGGAGGACAGTGAATGTCTGTGTGCTAGTCCCTTTCCTCATGCATCCAGCCCCACTGAGTTGTCCTGAGTGCTGGTTATACAGCCTCACTACTGAGGGCCCTACAGAGAGGCAGACACTTGGCAAGAAATCAGAAGAAGTAGTAGAGCTAAAGAAGAGCTTTGCAAGACCACAGATAGTAGCAATTTCAGACAGACCAGACAATTACTGTGGGAGGAGAGAGGGAATTATAAGCCCTAAAATGAAATGAAAGAAAAGCTTTAAAAGTCTATAAGAGAGTCTTTAAGGGAGCAACACTTGCAGCTGTGCAACCCCAGGCTTTGTGACTTACAAGCATAGTGCAATTCTCTGCCAGAAAGTGAGGGCATATATGGTCTCACAAATATACAGTTCCTCTTAGAAAATACCATAGTGAAGCTTTTCAATGGCTTTGTATTGTGTAAATGCATCTGTAAGATGAATCTGTAAGATTGGAATCCAGGTGAAATGATTTTCCCAGCCTCAATAAGTATGCTACAGGTAGTGATAGTAAATGTCATCCAGAATGTTGACATCTAGGTAGTCTTTTGCTGGTGCTTGGACACACTCTTTGCAGCACCTGTAGCTGAGGTTGTGCTTGAGCCCCATGAATGGAACATCTGCTCTGCTTTTTTACATATATATATGCAATCAACGTCATGCCACCAATGTAGAACTAAGGAACACCAGATCCAGAAGGCATGGGGCGTTGTGTAGCCATCCTGCACAGCTAATATCCAGGAGGAGCCCCAGTGTTTCATAGCACTGAAATAGAGCAGTTGTCTTTTTTTAATACATCTTATCTGGAATTGGCAGCAAACTGGTATGTGAGAGCCAGCTATGATCTATGGTTTAGAGAAACTGTGTTCAGCAAAGGTGATGATACAGTCATTTGAAAAAACAGGATGTTCCTGAATGCATTGTGTCTGCTTACTCTGATGACAGGTTTCGCCAGTCTGACTGCAGTGCCCACTGGGTGGTAGGAGTCAGCTGTAGTTAGATTACAAAAGGCAACGGCCAGACTGCATTTAAGTTTATGCCATTGCCCTTCATCCTTGCCTGAGCTATGCTGTAGGCATGCCAGGCCTTTTACTGTGCTGATCCTGACCTTGCCTTTCTGACTTGACTTTCTATCTTGAGCTGGACCTACCTTCTCACTATCAGTGACTCTGGTGATCACTGGACTGTTCAGTAAACCTGTTACTGTTAACAGGTCACTGTTCTGCTCTGTTCTGCATGTTTGGGTACTGTGGGAGTGCACCCCTTTTCAAGTGAGGGCTCTGCCCTGCCTGCCTCGCTGTTGTCCTCAGCTCCTGGCTTACCTTCCTTTGAGGAGCAGCCACTGCTGCTGCTCCCTGACATTGTACAGATCTACACCCACCTGTGATTGTCCTAAGCATCAAAGATGTGCTCCAAAGGGCCTCTTTCCTCCTGAAACATGACAAAGAGTAGAAATGGCAAGAGTAAAGTTTATTTGACTTGTATCAGCTAACCATTTATCATCTCTCCAACTGACTAAAAACTCTCTGTCTACAGGTACCTGCTATCATTTCCTTCAGACGATTGTCTTCTTAATGAAAGAAAAAGATTTCATAATCCCTGGGATATGCAAGTTAGTGATGGGGAGAGAGACTGTAACACGCTACAAAACCAGTATCTATTCTCCAGTATCTATCTTTTTTGGTATTCCAGCAAGTTATGAATTTTAGTTCCAGTGCTCAGCTCTTTAAGGTTTTGGAGGCCTCCCTCAAGAGTCAGGACTGGGATATCAAGATGTTTGTATTGGATGTTCCTAACTAAATAAGAGCCATCGTTTTCACTGTGTGTTTAGCTTTCAAGTTTGCCATCTCTTTTTCAGACTTGAAGAGGGACCTGTGTGCCTTGAAGCTCATTTATACTTCAATCAGTGTTACCAGGTACTCTAATAAAAATTATTACTTCTAGCTACACATCTGGTCTTGCCTTCAGGCTATGAGAACTTATAGTCAGACTTCTGAATGCAATTCATTGGCCAGTAGCTGAGAAGCTATAAGTGATGTTCCCAAATAGTTCTTTGATAGCATCTTAGCTATAGTCAGGTCCCTGTTAGAAACATAGATGTTTAGTCTATGGTGATGAATGCAATAAAAATATCAAGATTACACTCTGAAATTAAATTTACGGTAAAGAATGGAGCCATATTGAAGAAACAGACATCACAAAACAAGATAATATTCTCTGTTTGAAACCCTGACTTGTCTCACCAAAACTATTTGAAAGAGGATATTTTTCTAAGTATGCAAACAAAGAAGGATAAAAGAATGATAAGAAAAGTCTCTAAAATGGATTATACTGGAGATCGGAATTATAGTATCTACATGTAATAGTTTTAATGTGTTATTTTGTCTTTGTATTGAAAAAATACATTGCATTTAGATAATCCAAAAATATACTATGTATATACTTTCTAAGTCTTGCCACATGATTGGAGTGTTGCGTAAAAACCATATCCTGGTTCTACTTTAAGTCAGAGACAGAACTCCGTTTCGGTGTGACCAGGGTATAACTACTGGTGCAAAAACAAGCAAGCAAAAACTCTAGACAATATATAACAGAGGTAAAGTGGAGTTGTGTTTTGCTGTATCCATTACTAATAACAGTAGCCACGTATTAGAACAAATATACTTCAAAATAAGTGTAGATGATGAACTTAACATTTGAATAAGCCGTATGCTAATCTCTCTAATTATCCTTATATTAATCCCTTTCCATAGGTTCCGTAAATTCATATCTCTGAATTTGATAGACGATTTTTGTAAAACATCATCACATGGATTTACATCTTTTAACTGAAAGTAATTACAAATGTGGATCTGCATGATCTTCTTTAAGATAGAATGTAACATTAAATGCACCTCTGCCTTCATGTTGTCACAAAAATGGCAAGACATTTTGCAGTGATACTGTTATCCACAGTGTGTAAGCTTTGTTATCTGCAAATGTTAAGCAGCTAATTGTACATCCTAGGGGAGAAGATGGGTGGATATGCCTGGGTAAGAATAATCTTCCGTACAAAATTCACAAGGGGCAGAATAATCTTGCAAAGGAATAGAGGGGACTATCAGATGTGACCAGTATCCCCTATCTTGGATACAATTTTGTGAGGGAACCTTAGCAGATTGTTTAGGTCAAATTCAGGGATCTGAAGTTAAAAGAGTATTTTAGGCTAATTTTGAAACCACATAAAATTCCTGCAGACACCCACTGAATATGCAAGTATTAAATCTCTTTAGAAATCAGGACACTTCCTGAAAATTGGTTTGGGTATTATTGTAATGTTTCTGTAGTATGTCCTAACCCCTGATATATATGCTCTGCCTTTTACGTTAACTCTCAAACTGAAATCAGTATTATTAGACTATAAATGAACATCTAATGGCTACAAATATCAGACAAGAGTAAGATAAACAACAAGGCAAAAAAAGTGTTAAGTCCACAATTTCCTTGCTGCCACTGCAATAACAGATTACATATCTTTAATAACAGATTATATACGTGTACTCACAAATTTATACATAATTCTCAGAAACTCTCAGAAATATTTTCCGAAAGCTATTTGAAGCTTCCTGAAACGAAAAGCCCTCTAATTCTTGTTGTAATATGTTCTAACCTTTTTAAAGGACTATAGCATTTTTATGAAGGAGGGAATCACAGTTCCACCACAGTGAAAGAATCATTACGCTGGCACATACTATAATATGTGTATGAGTACGCTGGGAGATTTGAGTGCTGCAGGTCAGAAGCTGCTTGTGTCAGGGTGTGGGATGAAGAAAGAAGAAGAATTTCTGCAGCAGCAGAACAGAAGCACTGGTTAAGGAGAAGAATAAAATGTATACATTTCTTTCCCTGTATTCCCTTTACATGAACCATGAAATAATGTTATCTGTTTGCTTCCCTAGCAGTAAAGATCAAAAAGTATACCTCACCTTCAGCTTTAAGTTATGCTCTACATGCCAGAAAAAAACTGCTCTTTATGTAGGACACATCCACTCAGCATCATTGTCTTCTCCTCCTGTGTAGTGGCAGAGTCATAAATAGTGACTGATTAGCTTGCTATTACCTCGGTTCTGCATCTTTCAGATCATGCGTTAAACCCAGAGGTCCCAGATTCAGTTTTCTGCTACTGATGGCTCCCACTGTGACATACCTGAGCAGCCCACAGCAAGCTCTCCCTTGTGCCCCTCTGTGAGGTGACTGAACTAGCATTGCCAGCAGAAAGAGCTAAACTCTGGGCCCCCCCACCCACATATTCCTTATGCTGCTATAATCTAACTGTAAATAAAAACAACACCAAACTTCAAAAGCACTGGCAAAGTTCTTTTCTTTTTGGCATCTGCCATATGGAGTTTCCATTTCCATTAGTGCTGTTTTATTATTCTTGAGGAACAGGGCCTCTAGCCAGTGAAGAAAATAGTCAGTCTTTGAAATGTTCCAGATGAATTCTCCTGATCCTTTCATCCTCTCGCACATCCCACCTCCATTATTTAGATCTTCTCTCTGTTTGCAGAGACAGTTCTACTTTTTATTGCTAATGCTGTCCTCATTGCCAATTAGTTATATAAGCTGACAGAAAACAGAGAAACCATCCTTGAATTTTACATTTTAAAGACATTTGCCTTTTTGAGTTCACAAAGCTGTAAGCTGTTTTGTACCCAAAACAGTACAGAGCAGTAAATAGTTCTGAAAAACAGCAGTTTTCTCTTTCTCGAAAGCTTGAACTTAAGGCCTAAGATTAAGAAATAATTAGAATTTTACAATGTATTCCAATGCATCAAGAACCATTATCTAGCAAACAAAGAGCAGAAATAAATATTTAGTTTTTTATTAATATGAAGTGTTAGGACTCAAAAATTATGTCATGGTCACTTTTCAGAACTTCTAAAGTAAAATATCTGAACAAATTCAAATGTTTTTTCTTGATTCCAGATTGCTACCAATGTCCCCTCCATGAGGGGACTTCTGATTAGACTGCTAAACCAGGCTTTTCCTGAACAGCAGTGTGACAGAATTTGTCATCTTTATTCTATTCTAAAAGTCTAAAATTTTGTATTTTTTCTGATTTCTTTGTTTTATAACTCGGTTACCTAGTGCCAGCTACTTTTTTCCATAATGCTGCATTGAAGTTACTTTTTGTCAACGAAATTTTGTACATGCCATGTGACAGGCAGAACAGACACATAACTCTAACATTGACGCCTGTGTTGCACAATTAATCTCATCTGGTTTCCAATGAATTCATGGTCTGTACTGATGCAGTGTGAAGCTGTGCTGCCACAGTATCTTTAGTTCGCTCACACAGCCTTAAAACTTCCCACCTCTGTTTTCATTAATAGCAAGGTTAGAGGCAAGCTCAGTGCTGTTCAGTTATGTACATCCTGGCTGGTGTCATAGGTGAAAAAAAATAGGTTAAATTGTAAACCCTAAAAAGCAGCAGATAACTGGGTGTATGTGTGTATGAGGGGGTGAATGTCTGAAATTAAACTTCTGAAGTCTCAAGCACAAGTCTGCTACTTGCTAGCTGCAGCCAGTATGGGCAGGTTATAAATTTTGATAACACCTCTGGAGTCCTCTGACTAATAAAGAGGTGGAACCACTGATTAGGAGGTGGTTCACACATTGTGCTTCCACACATAGACTGTTAAGATTTAGAAAACCAGGGGCTTTGGGACCTGGAAATAACAGCTGGAGTCAAAAAGAAGAGCTTGTGAAAAGTGGTCTCAGAGAAAAGAATGGGGCTGGGAAAGAAGATGGTAGAAAGATCCTGGAAGTGGGGGAAGATATTGGAGATCAGGGAGCTGCGTGAACACCAGTGCTGGGGGTGTTCAGTGATCGTGGTCAGTAATGCCAAGCCCAGTAGCTACAACAGCGGCACAGCAGGAACTGACCAGCTTTTTGCCTGACTATCCCAGACAGGCAGAGACCTCTCTGTGGGGAAGGAAGGTCCAGGCCTAGTGAACGTAACACTGCGGGCAAGTGAGTGAGTGAGTGAGTGCGAGATAATCAGGTAGGGTAAAAGCTCTAATCTCTTTGGTTCTTAAATATTCCAGTATTCAGATCCACTATAGGTTGTCATTTACTCTGTCTCACCCGTGACAGATGTCTACGCCGTACAAACAGGCTAAATGACTAGCTTCTTAACCAAAAAGAAAGCCTGTTGAGATCAAGCTTAAGTTTTTCATTCAGCAAGGCATTTCAATCTTTCTCTTCTATTCCGCTGCTGATTTTCACAAAACTTCAATGAAAGTATGTTTTCTCAGTCAAGCTTCCTCCTTCTTTTGTGCCCTCATCAGATGTGGCCAAAATTATCCAGCAGGTTCAAAAGTTACTGGAGAAGAAAGACAGACAGACAGACAGACAGACAGCACGATTGCATAAGCCTCATTTCCTTAGAAAACCAGACTAAAAGGAACTTATCAACAGTCATCCCTAACAAAGTGTATTCTGAATCTTTTCTCCATAACTGTGCAACACAAGAAAGGCAACCATAAAGTTGCCTGACACAAACTTAATGTTATTTATTTAAATGGAAGTTTTTTCATTCATACATTTCAATGTCTAATTGCAGGTCTATAATTGTCGTTTTTCATTGTTCCAATATTATAGAAATTGTAAATATTTCCCTTTTTCATCACAGAAGAGTAGAAGAAAAATACCAATATATAATTTTATTAGCAAAGACAGATTTTGAGAGAGGCTAGATCTGGAAATTAAAAGTGCAGAGAGAGGCAATGTTTTGAAGATATAAATTGACAGATGCAGAAGTAAAGGGGATTGCAGGTAGAGGAGGCTCAAGTTCAAATGTGTCTCCAGCAGACTATTGCATATTAATATAGTGCTTTTACTTCTGTCTTCTGACATGCTCTCCTGTCTCCTAGGAGTGAATGGCAATGAATTCTGGGCTTATTGAAATGAACAAGTGTAATGAATAAAAAAATTGCTCTATTCACTGCCAATTCAGTTCCTGTGTAATCATTAATCATAAAGACCATATGCTGCAGTAACCTGAGAGGATGTATCACTTATGGACCAAGATTAAAACTGCACAGTCACTAAAATATGAATGTCTGCTTCAGACAGAAGAAAAGAGAACTCTTCCCAACATGCTCACAAAATCAAAAATTATACAGTATGCATTGTATCTCATTGTGTCTATCTGTGGGCTCGTGACACATAAAAGAAGCCTTTACAGTGCTTAGTCAGTTCAAAACCTACACACTGAACACAAATATAGGCTGGTATCATCCCTACTGTACCATTCCAGCAGTGAAGAGTAGTTTGAATGGTGTTCAGACTGGGCAATACTTGAAAGATATAAACTTAAAGGATGGACCCTTTTTTTGAATAACTTAAAATATTGATCCGTGTTCTTGAGTGATTTCACAAAAGCTGTAGGTAGCTGTAAAATTGTTTAAAATCAAACAGTCTTCATTCTTATCCATCTGTTAGCTGTTTTGAATCCATATATCCAGAGAAAACCCCCCAAATATTTCCAAACAGGAGATTTAGAAAAAATGAAGTATAGTTCTGTAGTGTAAATAATTTATAACTTTTTGGAACAGTAATTTCACAGAATTACAGGATAGTTCAGAATAGTTCAGAATAGTTCCGAATAGTTCAAAGGGACCTCTGGAGGTCTTCAGTCCAACCCTCACCCCCCTTCATGCTCAGAGCAGAGTCAACAACAGCAGGTTGCTCAGGGCCACGTCCAGTCAGGTTTTGAGTATCTCCAAGGATGGAGACTCCACAGCCTCTCCTGGCAACCTGTTCCAGGGTTGGGTCATGCTCTTAGGTTTAAGTGGAATTTCCTGTGTTTCAGTTTATGCTTTTCATTCTTTCATGGTATACCACTCAGAAACATCTGCCTCTGTCTTCTTTACATACTCTCATCAGGTGTTCATACACATTGATAAGAACCCCTTGAGCCTTCTCTTCTCCAGGCTAAACAGCCCCAGCTCTCTTAGCTTCTCCTAATAGGACAGAAGCTCCAGTCCCTTAATCATCTCTGTGGCCCTCTGCTCGACCCAATCCAGTGCAGGTCCCGGTCTCCCTTGTACAGAGAACCCTAGGACTGGACCCAGCACTCCAGGTATGTCTCACCAGTGCTGAGCGGAAGGGAATAATCACCTCCCTCCACCTGCTGGCAGCCCTCTGCCTAGTGCAACCCAGGATACTGTTGGTCTTTCCTGTAAGAGCACATTGCATGTTGTTTACCTTGACTTTGGTAAGGCTTGTCCACCAGGCCCCCAGTCCTTCTCTGCAGAGCTGCTCTCCACCTGGTCAGCCACCAGCCTGTCCTGGTGCGTGGGCTTATTAACTCCCCAGGGACAAGACTTGGCACATCTGTTTGTTGAACTTCATGAGGGTCCTTTCTTCCATTACTCCAGCCTGTCGAGATACCTCTGAATGCCAGCACAATTAACTGGTGTTTTGGCCACCGCTCCCAGTACTGAATCATCTGCAAACTTATACCAATACGAGGTCTGGGATTGTTCAACTTATTCATCAGTGACCTGGATGAAGGGACAGAGTGCATCCTCAGCAAGTTTGCTGAGAATGAGGGAAGAGTGGCTGATACACCAGAGGGCTGTGCTGCCATTCAGAGGGACCTTGACAGGCTGGAGAGAGGGGCAGAGGGGAACCTCATGAAGTTCAATAAAGGGAAATGCAGGGTCCTGCCCCTGGGGAGGAATGATCCCATGCAGCAGTACAGGCTGGGGGCTGACCTGCTGGAAAGCAGCTCTGCAGACAAGGACCTGGGAGTCCTGGTGGGCAACAAGGTGACCATGAGCCAGCGATGTGGCCTTGTGGCCAAGAAGGCCAATGGTATCCAGGGTTGCATTAGGCAGAGCATTGCCAGCAGGTTGAGGGAAGTGATCCTCCCCCTCCCCTCAGCCCTGGTGAGGCCACACCTGGAGTTCTGGGTCCTGTGCTGGGCTCCCCAATACAAGAGAGACATGGAGCTACTGGAGCAAGTCCAGCAAAGGGCTATTAATGTGATGAAGGGACTGGAGCATCTCTCTTAAGAGGAAAGGCTGAGAGAGCTGGGACTGTTCAGCCTGGAGAAGAGAAGACTGAGGGGAAATCTTATCAATGTGTGTAAGTATCTGAAGTGGGGTTGTAAAGAGGATGGTGCCAGACTCTTTTTAGTGGTGCCCAGCAATAGGACAAGAGGCAGCGGGCACAAACTGTAACACAGGAAGCTCCACCTGAATATAAGGAAAGACTTCTTTACTGTGAGGATGACTCTAACACTGGAACAGGTTGCCCAGAGAGGTTGTGGAGTCGCCATCCTTGGAGATACTCAAAAGCCTTCTGGACAGGGTCCTGGGTAATGCATTCTAGGTGATTCTGCTTGAGCAGGGCTTTGAACTAGATGATCTCCAGGGATCCCTTCCCACCTCAACCATTCTGTGATTCTCTGAAATTTGCTGAGGGTGCATTCGGTCCCATCGTCCAGGTCATTAATGAAGAGGTTAAATAGCATTGGATCCAACATCAGTCCTTGGGAGACACAACCACTGACTGGCTTCCAGCTGGACTTTGTGCCACTGATCACAACCTTCTGAGACAGCTGTTAAGCCAGTTTTCAATCCACCTCACTGTCCACTTATTTAGTCTGTACTTAATCAGCTTGTCTATGAGGGTGTAATGGGACACAATGTCAAGAGCCTTACCAAAGTCAAAGTAAACAACATCCACCATCCATCCAGCCAGGTATCTCATTTTAGAAGGCTATTGGGTTGGTTAACCCTGATTTCCCCTTTGTAAATCCATGCTGACTACTCCCAGTCACCTTCCTGTCCTTCCTATCTTTGGAAATGGTATCCAGGGTTAGTTGCTCCATCACCCTCCCAGGTATCAAGGTGAGGCTGACCAGCCTATTGTTCCCTGGATCTTCTTTTCTTGCCCTTTTTCAGTACAGGAGTGACACTTGCTTTCTTCCAGATCTCAGGAACCTCTCCTGATTGCCACTACCTGTCAAAACTAGTTGAGAGTGACTTCAGAGTGGCATCTACCAGGTCCCTCACGCTTGTGAGTGCATGCCATCAAGTCCCATGGACTTCTGTAGGTCCAGTTTGTTTAAATGTTCTCTAAATGGATCCTCCTTTACTGAGGATAATTCTTCATTCCTTTTCATTGAAAATCCTCCTTGAAATCAAGAGAACTCAACTGAAAGAGAAGAATTGGTCTCCTTTTAAAGATACAGCATAGCTTCTGTTCATGTCACTTTTAATATGAAGACGTAAACTTCTGAAATACTCCTTTATACTGTGTCACGCCCATCTTCTTTTTAAGTTTACACTACTCTCCTTTGGAATGGAAGGGCTAAAGCCAGACTTAATGCAACTCGGTTGTGCCCTTAAGACAAAGAATCTGTTGTAGTCTGGGGAGGTATCCTGACTCCCTGTAGGTTTTTCTCACTATGAAATGAAATCTCATGGCTTAAAACTCTGATATGTGGACTGCAGCATATAACTGTGCAGTGGACCACTTCTACCTGACCCCACCTGTAGACCTCTGTCCTCCCTAGAGAATAAACAAAGCACAACTTTTGTGACCTCAAGTTCAAGAGCCTTCACATTTTCACAGTTCTTGGAAGCAGCAAAAATGATGTAACCCATAATGAGTAAAAAACAATTATAGTAACATTCAGTATGACAAGTCTAGACTCTGAGAAGTGTTAAAAAATGGTAAAATAGCATTTGGGGCAGAAATGGCTTCCTTTTATACGTTTCCCCCCACTTTTTAGTGTGTGTTTTTAAGAGCAGAGGTTTCTTAAAAATGGTTAGACTTGGCAGCAGTGGTCAGGATAGGTATGACTCTGTCATTAGTCTTCAGTTGTGTACAGAACACTTAGAAATTTTCATAAGTACCTGCAATTTAAAGTGGAATAAAAGCTTCATTGTACAGTAACATAGAATTAGTTAAAGACAGTTTGGAAGTACTGGGAGAAATAGGCTAGTGTAGGCTCAGTTTAGTCATATATAGTTCTTTAGCATGCCATGTGAACAGGATGTGAAATAAGATAAAGTTGCCTGCTATAAGCTCATGTTAAAATGTTCTCAGAATATTAGAAAAGCTCTATACTTTTCAAGAAAAAATGTATTGATAGGCTTGTTATGTCAGTTTGTTTCAGTAAGCTGCTAAATATGTTAAAATTAGGGTCCATCTTACTGTCTTTGGGGGGAAAAAGGACCTCAAATTGAAGAAAAACAGGAATTTCTGATACAAATATTAATATACATTCTGGTATAATGAAAGTATTACATAATGCTTTAATCCATATTCTTTAAGAGTAAATCACCAGATTTTAGGTGAGAAGCTCCAGAGCCAAAACTATAGCCAGTATTTTAAATCTGACATCTCCCAAATCTGAAAGTCCTGTCTTTCACATCAAATTGAATGTTTTCAGTCATTTTCACTTAAAATGTTTACTATAGGCTTCCTCTAGGATGGATACTATTTGCAATCAGACTTGTCCCCTGCAGAAAGCTGGCAGTATACCAGAGTCAAAATTAGAATTAAGCTTTTATATCTGATCTTTTTCCTTGCACAGTCCATTGTCTATGCCCCAATTATATAGCTATTTGAACTAGGTTTCTGGGGCATTCTTTGTAAATGAGCTGGCTGGTAAAACACAATTGTTGGTATTTACTCTATGCTGTATATTATTCAAACAATAGCATCTGATACCAGGAATTGTTTTCCTTCTTTTCTGGTCACTGCTGCAAAGAATATTGATCTTCTGTAGAAGCTTATCCTTTTAGAAGAAGATGTATTGGAGTCTGTGCCTATCAAAAAATAGGTAGTTTGTTGTTAGTTTTCATGCCATCATCCTACATCTCACTCTATCCTGTACATGTAGCTAAGTCTGAGGTACTGAGCTGTTTCTACCACTCTTTTGGGCAATGGTACAAAGCTAAACGCTACCTGGCATAATAACATAAGCAAGAATGAAAAGTTTTAACAGGCTTGTACAAGAGCTTTGGTTAAAAAAGCTTTATAATACTTTAGAGAGGAATAATTATACTGAAACTAAGTTTAAAAAAATTTTGTTAAAGTTTTTCTCAATATAAACTGTTTCCTGGTCTTGGTGTGTGGGATTAACTAGGTCCTTTAATAATAATTTAATAAGAGATGTTAACTTGAATGTGGGTATTTCATCTTTAATTATGGGAAAAATTTGAAGATATGTCCAGTGATGGACTAGACCTAATATTGTTAGAGTTGTGATGCAGAAAGTATGTTAAAACAAGTTCAAAGGCAAAGAGAAACAGGGAGAAGGTGAGAGGCAGAGGGAGGAGAAGAGGGGGAAGAGGGAAAACTCTCAAAACTCTTGAAAATAGTGCTCTTGAAAAATGCAATTGCAGTAGCTAAACAACTGCGTCTTATTACTATACTAGGCTAATCTAGCTTTAGTGAGGATAGCTAAGCATTCACAGTTTTTTAAAATGAGGCTTATTTTGATACTGCAACATGGATGAAATTATATGCCACCCATTTTTAAAGAACATAATCTTAGATATTTACCCATGAAACTTGAACAGCTTTTCAGTTGCTTCCAAGTTGTTAGTTTTATTTGTTGACTTCAACAAACTCTTCAGGTTTCACATATTTTTGGAAAAAAAGTGTGCTTTGGGTACATTATAGTCTTTCTTTTATTGGCTGCGAAGACAACAGCACACACATCATCATTGTTGCAACTTCTTTCAGTGAGTCAAGTCAGGAAAACAGACTTCAAGGAAACTTGATATTCCCCATACTCCAACATTCCCATAATTGTACTCTGCTCACATTTTGTTTTGTAATCTTTGCTGTAAACTTAACTTTTTTCCCCCAGTTTTTTTATGCAGAATTCATTTCCTGATCTACATTGTCCAGGGAAATTATTTCATTACTCATCTGTTATTAAACTAAATGCTCCATTTATTGTTGAAAACATCTGCTGATTTGGATTTAGAAAAACTCTTCATATTTAGAAATGCTAAATGACACAGCTAAACAAACATGTACTTTAAACTCTACTGTGAAGGCTAAAATGGAGATCAGCTGTGACTTTGGTGCGTCTTCAGTATTTACACGGTTTTAATCTACCTAGATTGTATCAGTTACTATGACTTTTCTGGCTACTAATGGTGTGTGTTATTAGCTATTCTCCACTAGTGGCAGTGTAGCACATTATAATGCTCATGTAATATGTTCTGTAAAATCAAACTTTTTTCTGTGGTGTAGCTGTAGTGATCACAGTAAAACACTACACTTAAATCTGGATTGCTGCCTTATGGCCCTAATTCAGATACAGCCTGTAAGAGCTGTTCACATGACATACAGTCTACACCTTGCAAACTGGATCCATCTCTTTACCAACAACTTCTCTGCTGCAGTTTTATCAGATCTGGCCCCCATGTAGCCTCTGAAAAACTATGTTAAAAAAAAGTTTTTGCTCTGTCATACATTTTCCGTTGTGTTTCTCCTGTGCTGAAATGACAGTCCTCTGTCATATGACATTTAGAAACACGCCTGCATTTTTGCACCTGCTTGAGTAATAGCCAAAGACTTGAGATTTCAATGTTTCCCATTGCTTTGTCCGTTGTATCTCCCAGCAGAGTCTTCCTATAAGTTCAGATGCTGCCACAGAGACCAGTGAGGGCTTAAGGAACTAAAAAGGACATTTTCTAAACCAAATATAGGTAATACGTAAAACTTTCTTGACATAATATACAAATGGTAGGTAAAAGCAATAGCTCCATTCAGATTTGCTAAATCTTGGTTGTAAGAAAGCTCTGGCAAAAAGAAAGCTGTAATTGTTTTTAGAGGGGTTTCATCATTTTAGCAGGTTATATAAATGTCTGATTCACTCCTTTAAACATAATATTCAAGGCTCACTTATTAAAAGAAATTTAATCTGTGTGAATAGAGAGGTGAATGGAGGGATAGGGAGGTAGATAGGTAGAAAGACAAAGCCAAATGAACGTGCCAAATGTGAAGAATGAAAAAACTGGGCCTTGTATGATAGAAGTGTTATCTGGGCCCTATGGGCAAAGAGATACAGCACATCTGCTTTAATCAAGGTGCCTCACATACCAGAAGCAGTCCAGCTATTGCAGTTGGAGCACAGTATAGGCTGCAAAGCCAGTTCAAATAATGGGTAAATGTTTAAGCACTTAACTTGTTTTGAGCTCTTTGCAACTGAGGCTACACTCCTACACTCTGAATTTTAATTTGTCTATATTTCCATAAACCCAGCATATGTCCATGGAAGAACAGAAAAGGTCTTACTTAAGAAATGATTGTGGAATAATTTTAATAAGTCTCCTCCAGCATATTCATGACATAAAATATCATCCTGATATTCATGGAGAGTCAGGGACTACACAGAAATAGTGGCTAAAAATTTGCATAAAATTCCAGGGAAGACAGCTTCTCAGGCAACTTAGAGAAATAAAATTTAAAAAGTTTGTTTTTAATACTTCCAACATTCATAGAATTCCCTCACTAGTCAGAACCACAAAAATATCAACATCAGTGAGTGGATGAAGAGAGCTAAAACAAATTTTCACTTGGAAAAAAGCCTAGGTCCATGTCAGGCTTTTCTTCTGTTCAGAGGTGTGGCTCCATGCCACATGTTCAGGCAATAAATTGGTTGTAACAGAGCTGCTTCCTGCACTCTGCTGAGTAGAAGTATTCCAACTGAGACAATAACTGGCAAAATAAGGTAAGCAAGGGGGGAAATTAAAAAGATTTTATTGTACTACTTGCTTAGAATCTGATAAATAATGATTTTTCAGCTGAATTTAAAGTTTTCTTTTGAAGTTTCTTCCTTAATCTGAACTTATACCTAGTTTAGAGCCTGTAGATTTTTTAAAGGTTAAATGATCTGAAAAAATAACGACATTATTTATTAATTATAGGATAACTACAATATACTGTTAAATTGTAATGGATTTTGATTGAATAGAATCTATTCAATAGATTGAATAGATTCAAAAATACATCTGATCCCTTGAGATAGTCTTTGAGATACTGTGTTATAAATATGCCAGTGTAGTGTCCGATAATATTTGGATCATGCTACTTTTAGAATGAACTCCCAAATTTTTAAATCCTGTTTTCAGGTACTGAATTTAATTTACTTTTATGATCACATATGTAGGGATAAGTTGAAGAGAGAATGATGGCTGAGAACAAAAGAGATCAGTAAGGGGGCAAGAAAAGTTACATAAAAGATTTTCTGTGCTGCCTTCATAGAAATGCATTGATCTGGTTTATGTAGCAGGAAAATTCTTCAAATTCGCTATGCTTTCAGAGTCAGCTTGTTGTTGTTGGCCACAAACATGCTCAAGTATATCCAATTTCAGCATTTTAAATGGCCATAGCTCAACTTATCTGCTTTCCTGGTACTTAGCTCAGATATGAAACAAAACAAAACACACTAAAGTCTTTCAGACAAACAGTGGTGGACGAGGTCTATAGAAAAGCGCTGTTTACAACTTTTCGCAAGCCACCTCAAGTAGCATATATCTAACAGAAGAGAAGAAGAAAGTGAAGAAACAGGCTTGAAAAGATGTTAAAAAAAAAGGAATAAGAAAACAGATGTAAAGGCACAAGAAACAGTAACAAGTACAAGTGAAAATAAACAAGCAAGAGTAGGTGATACCTAAGCACAGGGCATGAAAGGAAAGGGTTATCAGAAGAGGGGTGTTTACATTTCACTCAGTCTTAAGGGACATGTAGACATGTAAGGAAGTTCTAACTATGAAGCTTGGTAATGCATCTTTGCTATTTATTCTAGAGTTTTATTTATTTTAGAGAAGTGAGGTGAAATTCTAATGGAAATGCACTTCCATTTCCTCCAGTTTAAACTCATATGCTTGTTCAAACAAGCCTCAATTCAAAACAATTGGAATTAACTACAATACTTAAGAATTTCAAGAGTAGTTTCTTATCTTTCTCAGTAGCAGTTTTCGTAAGAATTTGTCCAGTCCAAAAATATGCTTTTGACAATTAGTTAGAACTGCCCTGCCCTCTTCAGGAATTCTTCAGGGTCCTAACTGGTAATAATTCTCCTTCTTTTCTTACAGAGGTGGTGGAGTGTAAATAACACAGATGCAAGACTGAATCTAGGTGATTTGTATGATGTTACATTGGTCCTCCATAAAAGCAAATTTTATTTCATTAAGCATTTAAGACTAACTTCAGCCTCAATTGCAATTAGTAACTGCAGTAAATGAAGGTCAGAGCCAGGGACA
The DNA here is from genome assembly GCF_036370855.1 of Dromaius novaehollandiae. Classification (NCBI taxonomy): domain Eukaryota; kingdom Metazoa; phylum Chordata; class Aves; order Casuariiformes; family Dromaiidae; genus Dromaius; species Dromaius novaehollandiae. The sequence continues at coordinate 17,192,603 of NC_088132.1, forward strand.
CTTCCAGGACTGCTTCAACAGGTGTAAAAATCCAGAATTTGGATCTTGAGAACCTCTGTTCAAGTGCTGCCAAACTAGAATTGCAGTCATGTTTTCATCAGAAATGTTCTATAAGGGGTTAAATGCTTGTTTTCTGGGCATCCCTAGACTTGACTAAGTCTTGATGTTTGTTAATGTTGAATACCTAGTACACTAGTATTTTTCAAGGTTTACAGGCTAGTGTTACCTGCCCATATACATTGCAGATCCTTATTGGGTTAGGCATTTCCAGAAGTCAGCTTCTAGACAGGACCTGATAGAAAATCACAGAAAGTCGTCTTTTTTGTTTAGCCCTCAGTGGAAAGCAACCTCTGCAAGATGAGGCAATTAGCTTTTTACCTCTCGCTACAAGACGTTTTACATTTAAAAAATGAAACATCTTCAACAGGAAGACTGAATTAATTCTTTCTAACAAGAAGTTTCACTTTTCAATGGCATAAATGAATGTTCAGTTATATAAACAGAGCTAAAGACAGTGAAAAAGAGCATTAGTTAGACTTCTTAGTCTGGGAACAAGAAAATTGCAAGTGAGAGAAGTCCTTCACTCCTGTCATTTCACAGAAGTGTTTAATGTGAAATTCTGAATCAAAGAACTGAAACAGACTAGAAGACAGCACTCTCCTTCCCTAAAATGAATTCACAGATTATTATACTAGTGTCAGAGTCAGGATCTCTCTGGCCTAAGTGGCATTTAATTATTCTGTGGAAAGCAGAACGGGGGAAAAAATCATATTCGTACCTTTCTTAGCTTAGTTCATTCACCAGTGAACTGGAAAAAATGGGAGCTAATTGTTTTCTTTAGTCTGGATTTTGTCTTAAATGATTGTCATAAACAGCTGTATTCAGGAGAGTTTTTAGAATGGAGAATTACAGTCTCCCTTTCTTGAACTCAGAGGTAAGGTCCTTAGCTTATTTGAAAAGGAATGATTTAAGCTCTATCTTCAAGACATCTTACTAGCTGGTTAGGTGGTTCCTCAGCATTTCCTGTCCTTAGGCACCAGCCTTTGCTTAGGTAAATTAGCCTAGGTATTTCATCAGTCTTCATGGATCTAGCTCTCTAAAAGTAAAGAGCATTATTTTTGTAACCACAGTCACAAATACTAGATAATTTGAAAAAAGCAGAGCACACTGAAGTCAAATGGTTAAGTTGTAAAGAAGACACTAATCACTTGAAAATATGAATAATCGCTTATGGTAGGAAACTGATTTTTTTAGTCACCTATGCTATTGGTGAATGATTCTAACATACTCCTCAGATTGACAAACTCTGGTCTCCATTCACTGATAAAGTTACCTGAATCTCAGTTTAAGACTACAGTATGGTAAGTTTAAGTGCATGTCTTTAATGAAAGTCTGATCATGCTATGTTGAAGTTAGCATAATTTTCTACCTTTCATGAATGCTTGGAAAATTATCTTATAATGACAAGAAGAAAATGATTTTTCAATCTAGCTAGCAAAGGCTAGCTAGCTTCCTTTGAATGAAAAGCAAAACATAAATAAATAAATAGAATTGAAGTCAGGTAAACTGATTATATTTTATCAAGGCAATGTCTTTAAAAGACATTCCTTCACCACAACTTTTCTGCATGCTAATCTGCATCTTATTGGAAATTAAAATAAATCCAGTGATTTACCATCGTTGGAAACACAGTGTTTTGTCTTTCAAGATGGAGGCTTGGGTGATGCAAGCAATCAAGAATTTTTTTCTTCAAATGTTATTAATCAAAATTATACACTTTGTAAACTTGTCTCTGATATGAAATATGAAATATTGTAACAAATTCTAACATACTTTAGGTTACCAGGATTTCTCAAGTACTTCCGCAATGCTGCTCCGCTCAGGCCGCCAAAAGCCGTACAAAGTACCTAGCAGGAGAAGGCAATCTGTTAAATATCTACTGAAGACTGGCAAAGCAGCTCCAGAAAAGTCAGGTAAACCTTTCTTTCCTATGAGTGTAAGGTATGTCTGTAATCTGAGAAAGGTGACAAAGAAGGCAGAATTAAGCATCCAGAAGAGCATACGCATAGTGAGTTCAAAAATGAAAATACCTGAAGGAACAGAAAAGCTGAATTTAAAATGACTAGCACAAAATACTTCTCAAAGTAGTGACATTAGATTTGTCACATCACCAAATGCAGACCAGTACTTTCTGGAATAGGTGTATATCTCACTGCAGGGGAATGAGTGACATAGCAGGCCTGCCAACTGTTTTATTTCTGGTACTATACTAATTATTATACTATACCACAGTTATTATACTATACAATAACATTTTTTAGAGTTTTTCTGTATTAGTTATGCTAGCTGTTATTCTGTTGCTTTTTAAAATAACCCATTCCTTTTCTAGAAATCTGACAGGCTAGGTTGCCAGACTCCTGAAGAGAAGGGCTTTTGCTGTGCGTGGATCAGTCATGCACATGCAGAAGGTGCAGCACAGGATGTTTCAGACCTGCCGGTGCTGGGGTTGTGACTCAGGTCCTCAGGGTGTGCACAGTTGGTGTGTTTTGTTCACATTACGTACAGAGTTTCTGCTCACCCTAAACAGAGGCCTTTCTGAAAGGAATGCCTCTCAGAAACAACTCTGTTTTCAAAAGGCCTGCTAAGACACAGATGTTTCAGAGCAACTTCACTCGCATTATATTGATGTGGATTTCAGTGAGGCCAAGCATTCTCAGAAGATTATGTCACTATTAGCTGCTACTGGATATGCTATTGTTCTGCTTGCCTAATTGTTCTGGCCAAGAAAGGTCAGTTTATCTTATTCTAGAGGCCTGTGTTGTCTCAGGAATGTCTAAAGTTTGTACTGAACTTGCAAGTAGAAAATCTATTCCAGGAAGACAATGCTTGGTCTAATATGTCGTGCCTGATGGTGTTATTCAGTAGATGTTTGGCACCCAAGTGGCTGGAAAATGTCCTTTCAACATCCGGAACTGCAGAGTTACGTTCGGTAGCGATGGTGAACAGTGAGACACCCAAACAAACCATAAAATCAAAAGTGGTCTAAGGCAAATGCTTTGTCTCTTAATTTTTTTTTCTTTATTTTACCTTTTCAGTTTACATTTTCACTGTTTGTGTTAATACTGGAAACACTATTTCAAAGTCTGTGGATAACCACAGTTGCTCCAGCATTTTCCCTAAATGTTGTGTCCCTCTTTTGCACTGTACTGCCCTCTGTGCCCAGGATGCTGATTGTTAGTATGTTCCTATAGGCACATCTTTCACTCTTAGTTTTCACTGCTCTTCATGTTCTCCCGCTGTCTTCTTATCTGATCATATGCAAGTCTCTGAGCCTTTAGTGGGCCTTCTAGCCACTGATAAAGGAAGCATGGAAGAGGCTGATGAAATGTGTGCAATTGCTGGGAGCTAATGTGCTTCTGAGCAATTTCAGTGCTACTTCTGTGCTCTAATAGTCTAACTGGTACCCAAAATAAATGCTGCTATTTTAGATAGCCATATGCACCCTGAAACTGTTCTCTGCAAGCAGATTGAATTTTCCAAGGACAAAATCAGGAAACAGGCAAGCACTTATCTATGCAATAAAGGAAATCAGTCTGGAAACAGTATGCTGCAGAGGTACTTTCTCTGCTTCACTTTTCCCCTCTTCCAGAATGAAAACTTGTAACTTAGCCCTCTCTGCTCTTTGCAGTCCTCTTTAAGTGCAGGCCCCTGCCTACAACCCTGCTTGGGCTCTATCTCCCCACAGGACTGTCTTCCCTGATGCAAGACTATCCATTCACCAGCCAATTGACAGCTCAGGCCCTCCCTCTTTTGCTCGGATTCCCCCTAGCCCCATCAATCTCTTCCAACACAGCTCTCTGCAAGTTGGCCAGAAGCCTGCCTTCATTCATTTTCCATCAGGCTTAACCACTTCCCTTGGGTTGGGAGCCACTTTTTCAAGATCGAGGTTCCACACACATTAACTCTCCAGAAGGCTCAGCATACATTTCTTCTTTTCACTGAGACAATCTTCCAAGCACAGACTCTTTGTCTTCCTTCTTGACAGAACTAGCAACCCCCCCCCAAAAGACCTGCTTAAGTCCACTCTATAATTTTTATTATATGTTGCCTATACTGCTCTAAAGTACATTTAGTTTTTGTAAAATATACAGAGATTATCAAGCAAAGGTTGCTGTAAAAATACATTTCTTATTATGGAATTTTGCCATTTTTCTGTTACTACTAAAACTAATTAAAACTCATTTATGATTAGGGTTTAGTCTACGAGAAACAGTAAAATGTTACATACTGACAGAAGATTCAAAAACTGTCCATTTTGACTTAGATGAACATGGTCATCATGAAATATCCACCAAGGATTCACAATCCCATGAAGGTACAATGTGCTTTTTATACCAAAACTCACTAACTGCATGTATAGTACTGCAGGGCATTCTTGAATGTACCATTATGCTTTCTGTTTATCAGCCGTAGAGGTAACATTTTATTGCCTCTTTATGAAGTACTGACGGTGATATGAGAGAACTTATTTCCAGGTTACAGTAGGTACATAACACACTTGAATGAAAAGGAGATTAACTTATTTGCTACCATCTGAGTTAATGGCATGTCTACATGTTTGCCTATTAAGAGATAGAAAGCAAAGGTGATCCTCAGGGACAAGTGCAAAATGAAGAAAATACAGAGAAAAATTTTAAATTGTGGGATTATTTTATATTTCATGGAATTCTTTTATTGCCTCAGCTAGGGCTTTTCTAATTGACATGAAAAATGATACACAACTAACACCACAGAAATAGTTGTTAGAGGGTATGCTTTTGGCAGGGAATATCCAAATAACAATGAATGCAATTATTCTAGAATTAGACATTTTACAGAGATATGAAAGTAGGGAGAAAAAGCAAAAATTACAACCAAAATATAGGGGAAAGTTGAAATCTCTAAGATAGCTACTTACTCCTTGAAAATTTATTTTCTTATAGAAACTCAGGTTCTATAGGAATGAGAAGTCCATTGTGTATTCTTCAGATAAAGGCACAGAAAGGCTTGTTTGGTACATTTAGAAACTAAATTATGGAATTTTATCCTATTAAACTGTGACTAATGACAACTGCAGTGACCAGTAAAGTACTTAAGTGTGCCCTCTGTCTTTTGAAGTCTCTTTTATACGTATGATAACTTCATACCGTTTTGAAGCAACTCTGACAATGAGTATTGCTAATCTTTGAACAGCAGTAAAAGCTGTACTTGTATATAACAGAAGCAGTCTGTGAATAGATTCTTAGTGTTACAGTCCGGATGTAGAAGATACCAATGTGCCTAAAGAAAAAAAATGGAAAAGTATGTGATGCCCTTATATATGTTCTTATAACACAAACACACACAAACCTGCATATTCATTATAATATAGTTTAGACAGCAGTATATTAGGAACCAACAGTGAACTGGCCACTTATGACTTCAAGCTTAAGTGGGTCATACCTGTCCCAGAGAGCTGCCTGGCAAAGCTCAGGCCCATGTTAGAGAAGCCAGAACTATGCCATTGCTATCTGTTACCTTCCACTCGTGTTCACTTTGTACGACGGTCCCAACATCTGTTGCTGAAGCCTTCCAGGCTTGTCTTTCATAGCATTTAAGGCCTTACATTTCATTACCGATCTCCGTTTTCTTTGATGAATTCTCTTTCGTAAAAGATAATTAATCAATACTTTTATTAGACTCTGACTTCAGACTTGAGAGTATATGTGTACAAGTCTAACTGTACTCTGATCAGGATTTTATGAATTCAGATACCTGCAGGAAGTGAAGTCTGATACTGCTGTTACACAGATTCTCAGACTATGCTTTAAAACAGTTCTTTAAATTGTTTCTGATGCTTTTAAGTTTGAAGAATAACTGTCCAATTCCTGATATTTATTAAATATGTTTTATTTTAGATATCGCATGGTTAAGCGTGTTCACAAGCAATGACTCAACAGTTTGTGGTAAGACTCGGATGACTGAAGTGGAAAGAAAATTATCTCAGGAAAGTAAGGAACCTCTCCATGATTTCATACATGATGCTTCCACTTTCCAGGGGCGATATGGAAAGTTAGACTCCTTCAAATTTACTCTGACTAAACAATGTATAAGCAACTTGCAATAAAGTTTAGAAACAGAGAAGCCAAGGATAATTAGGATGTAATGCATAGTAACTTATGTCATTGGTCAACTTGCTGGATTTCCACATGACTCCTTTCTTGCTACTCTTACACATAAGTCAGACGCTCTTATGACTTGCATATAAAATCTCTCTTGCCTACTGATGTGCCACTTACACACTACAGCTGGAGTTGAACAATTGCAGCTTAGGCAATCTAAACTGATTTCACAAGAAGTATCAAAATTGTCAGACTTTTAGTCTCTCTACTACATTCTACTACATTTATCTGATTTATTTAAATATAGGCATACTGGGTAAAATAACGTAGGCTGGAGTGTGTCGCAAATTCTAACAAGGATTTTTGTGCTATTTCATGCAGTAGGTGGCTCAGACAAAATTCCTTGCAGAGGCTTCCACAGAAGCATTATGGTTAGGGTAAGTTGGGTAACTAAAATCAGGGCTAGGATTAGAGCAGCTAAAATCAGCCAGGTGGAATGAATATGTGCTGTTGATTCAGAATACTCTTCAAAGGATAAAAAATACCTTCATCAACAAGAGGAAAAAACCTCTTTAATTGCAACAGCTGGTGATGTTAACACATAGTTATGTAATATCTATAAGGATACTGCATTGATGGACATATAGATAAACAGCTGCATTTTTTTCTTTTTTGGCTTAAACAGTACACCTGAGATATTTTTAAAAGCACAAGTGATATTATTTGAAGTAAATCTGGAACCTAGTCAGATAGTTATGCCATCACTGGATTGTTATTAATGTCATCAACTTTGCCAGGTAACAGCCCTTAAGCAGGTCTTGCATGCCAGATCAGTTGACAAAGGGCAACTTTATTTACTTTTTGCTTTTAATCTAAGATCTGGATTTGGACTTCAGCTACCATTTGGTAATGAATATTGTCAACCTATCAGGTTGAGGATTACAGTATACTATTGACCTACCTTCCTTCTGCTAAGAAAATAATGTTATATCCTAAAGGAGCAAATCCAGTCAGCTCACAACTATGATATTGAAAACACTTTTACCCTAGAAAGAAGACAGGAAAAAACAGGGAAAAAAATCCTACATTTTGCATAGTGACATGTACATATTAATGTATATAACATGAGCATGTACATTACATGTTTTTGTAATTATTAATATCTATGTCTTGTAATTCATATTATGTTTTCATGTATAATTCATACTCAGTTCATACACATATTTTCATATACATGCATAGATGAACAAAGTATGTATATATGTCATAAAGCTTCATAAAGACATAGATTTTTCAATACTTTGCAGAAGAGGCTTGTATCAATGGTGCTTATACTTCTCTCTCTTCCTATGCCTATCAATATAAAGTGAACCTGAACGTTGTCTCTTTACAAAATATTTCTTTACTTATGCTTAATTTTGAAAAGTGATAAGCATTTTATTACAAAATTCTCCTCTTGATAAAACAGGTGCTAAAAATCTGGTGATCCTCACGCAGAGATCAAAGCTTAATGAATTTGTCCTGTTGTGCAAGGGTGAAAAGCAGCTCTCTCTAAAGGTAAGAAGTATTCATTTTCTTTGTAACTTGCAGATCCTCTTTCTCACTGTAGAACAACTTCCCCACAGTCCATTTGCAAATTCATTTTCCCTTCTTACTGCCTTCCACATTTCACAGCTTCTGAGTACCTCCTTGTGTGCTCTCTGAGGAAATATTTGGAATGGGCTATTGCAAAAAGCATTGGGTTGTGTAGGTGACTACTGGCAGTGGAAGGCAAGTTGGGGTTCAGCTTCCATGCAGAGAGAGGGGGCTTCCTCTCTAGGAAACATGGAGGAAATAAAAGGAAAGGAAGGCAGGAATGTTGCCTGGGGGACAGGTGAGATTAAGAGGGGAATTATTTTCTCATGATACACCTGAATTACAAGGTGAGGAAAGGAATATTTACCATGAAAAGAAATTACAGCTGCATCTAGTAACCTGCTTTAAACATTTGCCACCTGTTGTTGGAACATTCTAATTTTTGCCAGTCTTGTCAATGTTTGTTTATGGTAAAAAGGCAAGGTTAAGTTTCCCTAATATAGGTGAAGAGCTTTACTGAAATCTGTCTCAGGAAGTTGGAGTTTACCCTCTAAAATTGGGCAAAGGTCTAAGAAGCTCTGTTTATACAGGTTGTATGAGATAAAGAATAACATCTAATCTAACCTTGGCCATGTATGATGATGTAAATCAGCGAATGCTTTCTCAAATCTAATTCTCAAGGTTTTCTATTTATTTTTAATTTGTAGATGACTTTCCATCAAATTCATTTCCTGAAATTATCTGTGGAAATGTGTGGTACAAGATATATTAATTATGATTATAACATATTATCCCACTGGGATTTTCCTTTCTCTCCTTGCAAGAGCAACGATTTATACAGGGTTTTATTGGTTCCGAGATTAACTTTTCATAAATGAATTTTTTGAAAGGTGTACTACAGAATCAGAGAAAGAACTGTGTTGAATCCTAGTAGATTTTACTTTTCAATTAGCTATTTTAAAGTACAAGATTGTACTAGGTAATGTTCCTTGACATGATGAAAAATACCTCTTATCTGAAAATAAGGTAAGATATATTTAGTGTCTCCCAGCTACGTAAAAGCCTTAGAAAGCTCATGAACCCTTTTTTTCCCAGCCAAATATGGATGATTTTCTTAATCTCAATAAGAATTCTCATATGGAAGAAGACAAAGCTCCTTGTCTACAGTATAGTTTTGGGCATTCTGTTACAACATGGTTCAGCCTTGCCTGCACTGCAAAATAGAATCTGGGCTTTAAACAGTTTGAAGGACTGTCTTTGGTATTTGTTCATTTTGCATTGCAAATGGTAAGACAAAGATGTACTCACAGAAGCGTGTTGAGAACTAAACAACCTGCTCATTTTGGATAATATGAATGTAATCATTTATGAAATTTATAAAAATTAGAGTTTTCTTTAAAATTAATACTACATATGGTGGTTTAAAATAGACCAAAATATCAGGATAAAATTACCAATCTGGGTGGTTGTAAACACAGGTCTTAAAAGCACGCTGTTCAAAACCAGATTATGCTAAAGTGAAAAGATGCAACACGAAAATATGCAAGCATGAAGATCCTGACTTCGAACAGGTATGTAATCATGATTAGCCAAATAAAAATGTGTGTGCATGAGAAAGTGTGTATGCAGGCATATGTGTAAAAAGAGGTGGAGCTTAATGCAATCCGGCTGTTACTCATTAAATGACTAACTATTTATGTTCATATTTTGGCTGATTCTTAGTATTTTCCTCAGAAAACAAGGAATGGACAACTTGTCCTTACTTTTGCCTTGACTTCTATATGCAAACACATCTTTCAGTCTACAGGCAAAATATCTGAGCTTAAATTAAAACTCAAAGGACAAAAGAGATCTTGCCCACAGTATTGTGCTTGTATAAAATCAGGGAGATATATAGAATATGGGTATATTAGCAGCTCTTAAAATGTTAATTTAAAAGAGTATTAATGTTTTTATGAATAGTAAATCCATCAATCAAAAATCAGAGCTTCTGGGAAGTAATAAAAACACAAAAGAGAAAGTGCTAAACACTGAATATAAATAAAAAATTAAAAATAAGCAATCTCTGAAGCATTTTCAGAATGAATTCTGAATCAGCAGAAGGTTGTAAATCAAGAATAATGCATTATGTATAGGAATACAGGTAGCCAGGTGGTTTCTTAACATATTTTTGTGATGGAAGCTTGATTTGATTGGCTATTCTCTAGATAGAAATAATAAAACATTGTGAATACAGAAAGAAAACTAGTTTAGTTGTATTATAATTTATTTTTAAACAGATGTTCTAACTTAGAGGAAATTAAAAACTAAGATGATGTAGCCAGTAATCATTTTTGCAGGGTCATGCTCTAGCTGACTTACTAGTCAGGGGGATAAAAAAGACAATCTTTCCAATTTCTGTAAGCACAATTAAAGTTGTCTGGGATCAGATGCAGAAATTCATAAAATCAAAACTGAAAAGTTGAAAGCTGAAGTTCACAGCCTAATATTTCTAACATTTCTCCTAAATCTAAAAGGAAATCTGGTAGTCTAAGATTACTGGAAGTTTCCTGTCGGAAGTTTTTTTGAAATAAATTTTCAAAGGTAGGAGCTACAATACTATTCAAAAAAAAATTTTTTTTTGAATAATGAATGAGAAAATTTGCTTACCAGGACTGGGAAATCCCAATGGGTCCTTCAGTTCCACAGTTGCCACAAAAATTCCTTGGCTCTATATAGAAGGGGAAATAATGAGGCTCAGAAAATATATAAGACAACTTTTAGTCTCCTCTTTAGATGATATATATTATCACAGTCACATTGCATTCTTAAAAATATATTCCATAGGTTTTTTTAAAGAAAAGTAATGCTGTTTTCTGTAGTACTCTTCACAGGAAAAAAATTGTTTTGATGGCTCCAAGTTCTGGGGAATTGCTAGGCAGAAGAACGATTACACTTGCCTGGAGAGACCTATTTATCACTTTGGGTTTCTAAATAGAAGATAAAAATGAAGAATTAATTCTGAGAACTTATTCATTGTGAACCCAAAGGACAGATAATGAGCAACCTATCATCGTTTCTTGCTGATACTTTCAAGTAGAAAATTAGAAATCTTACTCATTTGTGTGAGGAGGAATCAGCAGCCTGCACTTGAGTCACATCCAGCAGACCCCAAGGCAAAACGATAGTCAAATGTAAATCATGAGATTCTTATAAACTTACAATGAGTGGACTGATCAGGAAATAATTCTTTATGGAAGCAATTAAGCCTCCATTTTCCAGAGGGTGAAAAAGTGCAGGAGCAGTTGTGTAAGATGAGGATATACCTCTCATGACTGAACACAAAGCTATGTGGTACTACGATGTGATATTTAGTCTGCTTGCTTTTAACAAAAAATCTCGAAGACAGACGTTTTCCTTTTTTACTGAAAGACTCAATATTACCAGAAATGTGAGACATCTGTGAGGCCTGCTGTTATCGCATCAGGAAGTTACATGTAGTGTTTTAAATTTCTGTTTCCCTGATAAAGTTGGAAGGAGACACAGTTAACAACCAGTCTTTGCTGACCAATAAGCATCCTTTATTAATTAAACTGTTGTTATTACAATAAAATAATAACAGCTTATAACAACAAATAACAGCTTATGGTAAGAGCTTCTTATGACAGGAACTGAGCTGAGATGGGGACAGAGATTACAACCAATATTTATTAAAATACTACATTTTTAAAAGCTGAATGGCTATTCCCGGAGGACATTCAGTCATTCCCTCAGTCACTCACTCACATTTACTCAGCCAGAGCAGCAGTGGGGAGACTAATTGTCCTGTTAGGCAATACAGTCTCTTTTAGGACAAGTAAGATTATAAATACAGACTTTGTCACTCAATGTAGCCTAAGCACATGAATAGTGTTATCCAAGATCATTTCTGAAAAATAACGTCTGGTTATGATGTTTAGATCAGTTTCATTTAGCATTCACTGTTGATATTAATGGCGTGATCTGAACCAAAGGCCTGAGCTAGACTTTTCCAGCTTTACGCCCTTCCTATATTTTTGCAAGCTATTTAATCACTTGGCAGCTTTCTCACAAGTTTGGGCTAGATATGCAGCTGTGTAATATCAGGGTTGAGCCCTGGATGCTTGGGACACAGCCAGCAAAACAGATAGGAGGAGGAGGAGGCAGTGGGGGGAATTGCACAGATTACATTCTCAGTCGTTACATTTCTGTATAGACTTTTACCGTTCTCATTTTACCATTCTCATTTATTATGTATAAATCTTTACTGTTTGTTTTTTACTCTTCAAGAAATTCAGAGTTTAATGAGGTTTATTGGTTATCAGACACATCTTCTCCAGTACTTATCCTCCTGTCTGCTTTCAATGCTACTTCTCTTCTGGTTCAATCATAATGTTTTACTATTCACTGTATGTTACCCCCTCCCAGAACTTCGCACATATCCTTTACCCCCAATTCTCTCAGCTTTTATTTACTTAAGTGCTGCCAGCACTCAGTATCCCTTAAGTTTCAAACCTCCCTTGCTCTTCCCTTTCTTGGTTGATACCCTCTCTGAAAGCCTTCTTGACTTATACACTTGCTTGAAAGAAAAGTCTATCTGACCGAAGTCAGCAATTCTGTCACTAGGATGGCTGCTTCTCTTCAAGTTTTTAACCCTCAGAGGATTAAAACTAACTAAATAAAACTACTGATGATATTAAGTTACTGTAACTGCAGCGCATTTTCACAAAACTTTGGCTGTGATTCCCCAGGCTAGGTGGACTGAAATCTTAAAAGCTATAACAATTTTTATTCTAGAGTCTTGTCAACCTCACTAAGTTGTTCAACCAAGAGAGACAGGTTAGCTACCCAGTCACAAAAAAAACTTATAGGAATTACTGGTTACTCCAGTTAAACAGACCAAAATAAAGAAAACAAAGCTCCAAATAGCCAAAATCTAATGAGAAGCCTATAGAATTACCTTGGTGCAGAACTTTTGGTCTTGTTAGTAATAGTAATGCCATGCTTTCTGGGTAACAGGTCACTATTCCCCTTCTCTTTTGGTAGTCTGTAGATTAAAGGTTATTACTCAGAAGTCCAGGAATGATTCTGCAGACCTTCCTGTGGCACAAGGCTCCTAATCAGGTCTGAGATAAAGATCTTCTTCAAGGAGTTTGCTCCCACAAGGCTCCTGTTGAGTCTTGCCTTGTGATAACTCATAGAAGCCCGAGGCTGGTAGTTCTTCCTATCAGGGTATAGTCACTAGCTGATTTGCTCACTGTTAACACAGTTTATAGAAACAGCGAAACTATTAATACAGAGCCAAGATAAAAATGGTGGCAACTCCGGGTAACCTCTCGGAGTCCAACAGAATGAGCCGCCCTTACCAGTGCGTGAGTGCAAAGCTTGAATTGGGGCAAGCAAAAGCTAAAGCATAAAACAATAACACTACTATAAAAGCATCTAAAGAGATCTAATACACAGATGCATGTTAAAATAACATGGAAGCAACATCCCTTTTCCTTTAGAGGAATATGATTACATTTGGGCTTGCTGCAAGTAGGAAGGAGAAGGAGTCAGACTAAACAACCTCTAGAAGTTGAACTTTTGGGCATTTTCTGTGTTTGTATTCTTGACAAATCCACAGCTGATTCTGGAGTTATCTACTCTGAGAGAGATCGATCTGAGAAACATGACCTTTTTCATATTTACTGCTTGCTTCCTTGATGTGATATGTTACAGGACTCATTCTGTGGGTAATGTAGTAGGTCCCCTTCCATTTTGGCAGGTTCTCTTCTACCCAGTTTCAATTCATTCCTTGCTCCCCTATTTTATAAGATATATAAGAATTTGGTTCTGCCTTTCTCATTTTCCCTATTTTTTCGTGTATTGCTTCTTCCACCTGGGCCTTGTTTTCTTCTTTAGCCTGTTGTAATATTTTCACCTGTTCCCCCTGATCTCCTTCAGGTCTTGGGCATGCAGCCAGCAAGGCATGGACCATATAGACATAATTCTCTACAGCTGTTAATCAATACCTACTCTATCAGTACTCCTTAAAACTGCTAATGTCAAGGGTAATTTTTCAGTTCATGGTTTTGAATATTCTCCTGCAACATTGTTTAAACTATTTTTAATAGCTGGATATATTCTTCCTGTCACTCTGGAGGACTGTATCTATATTGAGGGTATATACAGTTGTTGTTTTAACCCTACATTATTTATTAAGGCCTGAGTTCCTTCATTTACAAAAGCCCCTCTTTCATCAGATTCTATCCCTATCAGTGTTTCATATCTACCTGACACAGTAGTTTTATTATTATCATGGCTGTATTCCCTTTTGTGGGAAAAGCTCCAGCCCAGCCTGAAAAGATACCTTTGGTGACAAGGAAACACTGATATACTTCTTCAGTTCATGGCAGTTGATCTATATAATTAGCCATAGTCCATAGCTTCTCTGATGCAATTCAGGTGGTGGCTCTGATTTACTAGTTTGCTTTTGCATCATTGCATGCCTCATACAGTTTATAACTATATCCTGATTTTCTTGCTTCATCTGGGGCCAAATATATATTTTAGAATGCCCTGTACTCCTTTGTTTAACATATCATGATGGTGTAAGATGATTCACTCTCTTTCAGCTGGCCCTGATATTCATTCCTAATCATTTAGCTATTTCCTGCAGCAGTTAAACTTAATGTGGAGTTGCCTTAGTTGTGCCTTATTCATAAAAATTTTAAATCCTATTGGCTCTATTTATTTTAAAACTTGGATACTTCTCTCTCAAATCTTTTCCTCTGCAACTCTGACCATGTCATTCACATAAGAGATTAATTTACTTTACCCTGTGGAGATAACACTGCCAGCATTTTTCCAACATGAGTATGTGCTATTGAAATTTGTTTTGAAATTCTTGTGGGATGTGGGTAAAAGCATATTTTTTGTCACTAAGCAAATCGGATATTTAGTTCTTCATTTAATGCTCCCAATCTAATTCTCCATCATGTCATGTAGATACAGCAGCTATTTTAATTACTGCATCTAAATCTGTTCTTACAAGCAGCTAATTTGAGCTTCACCAGGTCCCCTTGGACTCTCCCTCGCTCTAGGAGACTAGCTCCATACTTACTCCTCTCCTTGCCTCTGCAGTTTTTTTCTTTTTTCTGAATTTGTCTGGTTCTCTTACTCCAGTTGTGTCTCCTTATTGCTGTACTGGGTCCCTAGAAGGTATTCCTTTCCTAAAGAACAATTAGCTTCAACTTTCTTAATAATTATTTTTAAAAAAAGTTTTCAGATCAAGGCTGAAATATATTATGCTGTTGCATTGGCTCTATCAGCACAAAATGTTTTAGCTGATCCCCATTATAGTCTCGCTAACAGAGGAGGTCTATGCTCAAGTTTCACTTCATGTGTTCTTGAAAAACTGGAGAACATTTGCTCTCTATCACCTGTTGTCCTGTGGGCTGAAGTGACATGATCCTCCTCCCATGGAAAGGCACTTATTGCCAATGCTGTAACATCCAGCATGGTGAGGGCCCTTTAATATCCTTCTGCTGAGGCTTTTCCTGAGCCTCAGCTTTTAGATTTTTCCCAAACATTCAGTTTCAATTTAGAGTTGCACTTAAGAATTATGTGCAATGATATTACACCAGACCGGTCAGATATATAGAACTGTCTTGAAAGTAGGATTAGAGCACAACAGATCACTCATGAGAGAAGAAGAAGAAACAATTTGATTAGGATGTATTCATTCACAATCTCAATCTTTTCCAAAAGGTCGTATAAATTCCCTGCTCCCTGATAGGGCATGGAGTTGGGTGAGACACGGATCTCAACCTTTTATCAATTAAGTTCTTATTATTAATATCAGAATAGCTATTCCCGTAGCACGTTCAGTCACTCCCTCACACTCGCTCACAGTTAGGCAGCCGGAGCAGCGGTGGGGCGGCCAGCCCCAGCGGGTTACTGGGAGGCAGAGGGTCGTACCCACCTGCCTGGGGCTGTGGGCAGCCGTCCAGAAAGCCCCTCGCGGGGCACCTTGCTTCGCCAGCTGCACATACGTTATCCGGTGGTCTTGGTCCCCACAGAGCAGCCGCGGCCTTCTCAGATGTGGGGGGGGTTACAGACCCCGTGTTGGGGGGTGCTGGCGGGTGCCGGAGGCTTTGGAGGGAGGCGGCGGCGCCTTGGTATCCTCAGCTTATTGGCTCTTGCTCTAAGAGGAGCCTGAGCTCTTGGGGGACTTTCAGATGCTTCCTCTCAGCACATACTTTTCCTCCCTTCAGCCTGGTGTTTTCTGGTAACTATTTCTCTATCCATCCAGAGGTGCCTACAGAGACCATTCGCACACACACACAGAGATGGCTGTTACTACGATAGCCATTCCTCAAAAGATGAATCCTAAAAAACCATATTGGAAACTTGAGATATGTAGAAAATCATATGTAATAGAACAATTGTTTAAGAGTAATTGATACTATAACATTCTAATTTTACTATAAAGTGAAGGACGGTACCTTAGCTTAACAGAAACTGTGGCTTGACATGATTTGCCAGAGTCAGCTAGCAGGGAATATTTGCTAAGAAAATAACAAGATAAAAACAAAAGTGGTCGCAATGAGAGGTGTATTGCAAAGGAAAACTGTCCTAGTCTTTTGGGGAAGCAAGCGAATGCAGCTATGTGTCTAGAAATACCCAGTCTTTTGAGGGGGGTAGGTATTTTTTTCATTTGCAGTCACCATGGAATCTGTTGCAAGATGATTAGGTGTTCCCAAAGATTTATCATATAAATATGGTAAATATATACCACTGGAGAAAAACATTCAGAATATAACAAGCTTGCAACATCTCTGAATTGTCTTCCTATGTGAATTCCTATAGAAATGCTTTAAAAAAAAATGTTCTTTGTTTTGCATATTTCATAGCTGAGTGAAGACAATCTCTTTTTCATCATGCATTGCCAAGGAGATTCAGTGAAGTTCCAATGCTATGAAGACACAAGTTACTATCTGCATGTGAATGAGGACTCACTTGACATACGCAAGCCAGAAGACACAGAACCTGATGGGGAGAAAAATTTTTACTTCAGGGTGTCATATTTGTAGGAAAAGTAATTTGTCTACCTTTCAGTGGCCTAAGTGTCCATAAAACTCCTATAATAAGCTAACAGAAAAGATTGAGATCATATAGAACTAATCTCTATTTTGCCTTTTTTATGACTTTTTTTTACCATCTTGAGTCACAATTTTCCATTTTATGAGTGACATCCTTTAGTTCTGTTCTGTACAATAGGAAGAGAAAATGGTTAAGTTTGGAAAGCAAAGTCTGCTGGTATTTTATCTGCACAATTATTGTTTTGAGTAGCTGAGTTCTTCCTGAAGGGGAAAAATAAACAGAGCTTATCTCAAAAACAGAGATATGAGAGGGTATCACACATGTGTATGAAATATAAAGCACAGTTAGTTTTCCATGTTGTAAACATTTTCCTCTTTTAAACTGTCTCTTAAGAGCTCATCTGAGCTCAAGAACAAAACATTCAGATGTCATTAAATGCGTATGTGCATGTACACACACACTGATTTTAGGAAAGGAGTGAAGAGGGTGTCTCAGATCTGCAGAAAAACAGAGGAACAGAGCTACTAGTTAAACAGAAGAGCTCTTCTACCTCCTCTGTAGCTAACGTAAGAAAATATATTCCATTATGCAATTTAAGCATCTGTCTAGCACCCTAGCTTTGTAAGAAAACCTATGTATAGCCTGAGACTCACAACATGTTAGGCAAAAGAAGGCAGGCAAACAGGACTGACTGCTCTTAACAAATGCCTCTGAACATTGGCAGCAAAATTACTCTAATTGACCTACTGGTTTCCATCTCTGAATCCTAGAGGGAAACACACTGAAGTGTTCGGCTGCAAAGCAGAGTGCAGGACAACACCTGAACAATAACTAAATGTTCAAAATGACTGAAAAATCAAAATAAACTCCAGTGCTTATCTCATGTACGTTAGAGGTGTGATATGAGTAGCTGCCTTTCAGCAACAGGGTCTGGCAATGTGAAATGAAAGATGGGGACCCTCAGTGTCCATACCTTATACCCTACCAGGCACAAAATATTTGAAATACGAGAGGAAACAAACCTAAATTGTACACAGAATCACTAGATGTGGAAGATCTGGTTCCCCATTCCTTTGGAGTCAAGTTTCCCACTGTGATTTGGTGGCAATTTTCCCTGGTGCAATGCATTCAGGCACATATGTAGACATGAATGCTAGACATTGTGCACTGATGTCAAGAAGTTGTGGCTCAGCTGCAGTGGAACAATCTATAAGCTACTCAGCACTTGCAGGAACTGCTCGGTGTAAATATAATAGACAATGCATACCTTAAACAGGAATCCTAATGTCAGTCAATCACACCAATGCACATGGCAGTAAGGCAATTTATCTAGAGTAGACAAAACCTCAAAGGTTTGTGAGTGCTTAAAAGATTTTTTTTTCCCCCCAAGAGCCATGCAGTGTTTCACTGCTGGACTCACTGTTGTGTTCTCCAGAGAGTGAAAATCATTTTGTTGATTTCAATGCTGAGTAAACAGAAGAAAGTTTTTGACTTTTCCCTAAATAATACTCATGGCTTCTGGATCTATTAAGTGGTCACTGAAGTCAGTGGAAAAAACAGATGCTGACTGCAGCATATATTCCACTAGAACTATCTATTATGTTGCACAAGGAATAAATTCAACTGTGTCTCAGATAAAATTTCATTAATATACACTATACATTAATATACAATAATATAACACTAATATATTATAATCATGCATTTATTTCTGGTAATGTAATCACCTAACTAAATTACAGAACATACTCTCTAGGAAATAAGTTGATAAAAGCACTACAACTCAACATGAAGTTCATACAAAGCATATTAATGTCAGAAAAAAGTCTCTTTGACCTCTGGGAATTTTAGAACTATTCTATAGTTAAAGCTCAAATTATGTTCATATGCATATGAACATATGCATATGTTCCTATTTACCATCTACACTTCTAATTTTTCTAAGACTTTTTAATGCTTTAATGTATGGGGCAAAAGGCAGTATGGAAAGCTGCAATGGTAATTTTTGTAAAGTTTTAGATTTGAGATATAAAAGACAAAAATTACATTTGAATTTGTTGAAAACTTATCAGTCAGCTCTGCATCTATAAATTTACATAGAAAAAGAGATAACAATTTCTGGATCCTATTCTTTCCTAAACTCTTATTTCACCTGTACAAAAATTGTAAACTCACAATTTCAAATTTGCACTGATCTGTAATGAGTGACAGTTAAACTTGTATTTTCCAAGGTACAAAGCATGTGAAAACCAAACCTTTATTTCAAAATAAGAAATCAAAGCCACTGAGCCTTTTTGAAAATGTAACTTCTAACACTTTACAATGTAGAAGATATTTATCCAATGTATCTAAAAGCTGACTGTGAAATACAAAGGGTATTTTGCAATTTGTTTTGAAAACAGTACTGATATTCTGTAACTTTTACTTTGCAGATATAATAATTATTAATGTTAACGAAAATATTTTATGTTCTTCAAAAGCTGTGCCTTAACAGAAATACTATGTACTAGTTGCTGCACAACAATTTGATGTAAGTACTCTGTACAATGTAACCTCATGTACATCTAGTACTCTGACCATATTTGTAACTTGTTAGAATAAAACTTGTAAAAGTGTTAATATAATCAATACAGAATAAATAGAAAAAATGTTTTAATTCCAGGTCATCAAGTTTGCTAGTTAATCTGTCAAAAGCCAACCAAATAGTGTATGCAAAAGAGGTCATCGAATCTTTCTACACTCTACAGGTTAATTTTTCTAGATGTCAGAGTTAAATTCACAGAGGTTTGAACCCATTTAAATTAAAAAACACTGAAGAGTGATAAAGGAATCACTGCATTCAAGTGTCTGTTTAATCTAGAAGGAGAAATTACCACATGCTAAAGCAGGAGAT
Organism: Dromaius novaehollandiae; assembly: GCF_036370855.1. NCBI lineage: Eukaryota > Metazoa > Chordata > Aves > Casuariiformes > Dromaiidae > Dromaius > Dromaius novaehollandiae. The sequence goes on from NC_088132.1 coordinate 17,212,295, forward strand.
TGGTGGCCAGCCCTGGTAGACCTGAAATATGGGTGTAGCATATACTTACTACCTACTCAACTTCACTACGTATAACTATGAGAACTAGAAATTAAAATTAGAAATTATTAGTCTAATAAGTGTTTTACAGTCTAAGCAAAATATAACAATTTGGCATTAGTGCAGTGACAGCAATACTGACAGTTATAAATCATCCCAACCGGTTTCTATTAAGGATCTTTAGTAATACAACAAATCAACAGACAATAGGTCTCCTTTATGCCTCTTCCCTGATGTGATGTTCTCACCCTTCCACTCATCCACAATCTGAAGTCAAGGACTTTCCCTCCTTAGATAGGATGATGTGGTGAATCTTAATGTTACAATAGATATTAATATTAATATACATATGAATATTGTAACAATAGATAGTAATCAAATGGTTACCCACTGATTTTAACAGAACAGTATTCTGAGTGATGGTTTTAGACAAATGTGTGTATTTTAAACTACAATGTGTGTACAGAGATTTTTTTTAATGCAATCTTAGTCTTGTTTCTATTTGTCCAGAGTTTGTTTAGCCAAAGAAATCATAGGCAGTCTAAATCCCTCTGACGTTCGTGTCTTAAATGCTACTCCTCATATTCCGTCTTTTGGGTATAGGTGCAGAATAGCAGATTCCCTTCCAGCTCCTCTCTCCATTTTCTCTGTCAAATTACGTGAGCTCATTAGTATCACAGAGGAAAGAGTAGTTATTCATGTACCTAGGCACAGTTCATTGAAAACCACCATTTTCTAGCACCATCTCGTGGACACCAGGTAAACGGTAGCAAAACTGTTTCAAAATTTTACCACACCAGTAAGCTTTTTTGTCTCACTAGCTGAAAAACAAAGCATTCTTCCCTTCCAAGCACTGATAGTTAATTCCAACTCACACAGCGCCTACATTTTCTGGACATGGGTCTGAAATGACAGAAGAGGGCAGCCATGAAGGTCAAGGGAAGCGATTATTCTCTATCTGGCATTTGCAAAGTCACATCTAGAGTACTGTGTTCCGTTTTGGGCTCCTCCGTATAAAAGAGTAATTAAAAGTTGGAGCAAGTGTGAAGGAGAGGCTCTAGGATGGCTAGCAGGCTGGAACACTGGAGAAGGAGATGCTACAGCAGCAGGGTTTGTTTAGCTTGGAGAAAAGAAGGTCAAGCCTTCACCCACCTAAAGCAGCATTACAGATGAAGCCAAACTTTCCTTAGAGGTGCACAGCAAAAGGACACAAGTTGCAACAAGGGAAATTTTGTCTGTAAAAAAAGAAAAATTCACAAGGGTAGTTAAGAATTGGAACAGGTTGCCCAGAGACTACAGCTGTATGAAATATGACATAGCTTTAGAGATGTTATGACGTTTAGGTATATGTTCATACACAAAAGAAACTTTAATCTGTCACCTTTTGTTTGCAGGCATTAGCTCCACAGTAGCAACCATTTTAAGTGTCTCTTTGAAGTGACATATATAGTGACTTTTTTTCCCATATGAGAGAAATGCAGAAAAGGGTATATACAACTAGACATAGCTATCCACAGATTTGGGGTACTCAGTTTTGGCTATTTAGAGAGTCATGTGTTCTTCATGATTCACTGCAGCTTCATGAAAGAATCTGCAGAATCTCTCAAGCAGTTTTCAACCTTTTGATTTGTAGCTTAGATAGTAATTAAATAGCAATCAGACAATTAATTAGTAATTATGCCTTGCTTGCTTTCAGACTGAGCTTCTATATGTCAAGCTATTCTTTAGAAACAAGTCTATACAATTAAAAGGTACTGTTTAAGAATACTTGTGTATTCTGACCTTTGCTGCTTCTTTTACTTGAAGCTTCGCATTTCCTGGAATCTGAAATTAATTTAGTGTTTTCTTTGGAATTATTTTATTCTCTTGTGTGAGGTAATACTAAATACTATGAGTGATACTAACACTTTAGTATGAGAACTGATATTAACTATCACCAAATGCTGACTACTAACATTATAAAGAACTATACTTTGTAAATACAGAATATATTTAAGGTGCTCCTTCTTGACAATTAAGCTTTACTCTTAAGATAAGCCTTAAAACTCTTTTACGAGTTTGGAATTTCAAGAGTAGAGACATTAGTAGAGATATTAATATTTCACCATGTTACATTGAGGTGCTCGTTATAAATTATATTTCTAAGCCATGTAATCAAGACGGCAAGGACCAGCTATGTTACTAAACACTGTCTGACAAAGTATCTAGAGCCATTCCAATATCTGGACAGTAATTACTCTTCCCATTTATCTATCATTTGAATGAGTCTAATAATTAACAGGGATAATTGGCCAGTGTTTTTTTAAAACTAGAGCTTACAAAATGTAATCTGGATGCAGCACAAAAATCAGCCCCTATAGATTTGGTAGGTGAAAACAAGAACTTCAGGATTTGTTCCTGATAATCAAATGGATCTCATGATCAGCCATGAATTAGGTAAAAAGTGATGCTGTTCACCTCAAGTGAGGAATGACGTGCTCTAGTTGACCCTGCTTTGAGGAGTGGGGGTGGGACAACACAGTCTACAGAGGTCTGTTCTGACATTAATTACTCTGCAATTCTGTGATAATTCATGATCTCCATGCTGCAAGAAATTTATTCCTGGAAAAACTGCATCTGAGAGGAGCATCAGATTCACCAGCATTGTGTTATAAAGTTTCGTATGTGATTGTAGTTGTCTTAAACTGATTAGAAAGCTTGTCTGCCTTTACTGAAATGCTTAAATTAATACAGAAGAAACTTCAGACACCATAGAATTGGTAAGTTTATCAGCAGATTCATAATTGTTTTTTAGAAGGGAAATGAAATTTGCTATCATATCAGTAGTTGTCAGTGTTCTGATTATACCTATTCTGGCAAACACTATTGGAGTAAACCCAATCTCTTCTTTCAAACAGAGCTTTTGGTTTCAGAGAGATCAAGATGACTAACTTGCTGCAATCCTTTTCTTTGGGTGTATCCTAAGCTCTTAAACTCAGTAAGATTTTGACTAATTTATTTAGGCTAACTTGATCACCAGACCTACACAAAAAGCTCTGGAATTTGCATTTATTAATAAAAAGTGGAGAAAGAGTTTTGTGACACTAGTAACACAGATATTTGGAGGAAGAAATGGCAGACAGCCTGCTGGGGAGCAGCAAGGGTTGGCTGCTCTGCCAGGGATGGTGAGCCAGCAGTGCCAGGGCAACCAAGGGCACATTCCCATGGTGGCTGAGAGTCCAGGGATCACTGGGGTAGCCCTCGGCGATGAGGTGGCTCGGAGGTCAAGCCAGCAAGGCCCGGTCAGGATCAGCAATGTACTTGTTCAGGCCAGCAGCAGCAATGCAAGCCTAAATGCAGCGCCCGCCCCCCCCCCCCCCCCCCCCCCCGAGCCAAGGGTGCAAGGTGGAGGTCCTGGGTGAGGCTTAACTCTTTCTCACAGTTCAGCTATTTCAACTTTTCATACCTCTTTCTCGCAATTTAGCCGTTTTCACAGAAGTCTCATCCAAGGTTACACAGTTGCGCCATGTCAGAGACAACCTGAAATAAAGGCAGCCAAGTACCTGGTGAACAGAAGTGGCAGGGGGTGATTACAGAGAAAGGTGGTTACAGCCTGCTGATTCATTCAAGGTCCTTCTTCACAGAGACATAGAAAAATATTTGGTTTATTACAAGAAATTAGCTGATTATGTCAAAGCATACAGAAATATATGTATAAGACAGAGCACATCATATTTCTTTAATTCTATTTTGCCTTAATTTTATACATAAAATTTAACTTACCCATATTTTTCAAAGTCTGCCACAGTACATTTTTTAGTAGGGGACAATGATCAGGAAAAATGAGCTACTTTACCCAGCCTTCCTCTTGATTATTCAAAACACATTTAAAGTTTGATAGATTTGAATCAATAATTGGAAATAAAGAAACATCATATCTTCATAATAAGCCATCTGAAAATCTAAGTGTCAGTATGCTTAGCTTCACATTGTAGAGGGTATATCTTGGGCCTCTGTCCTGTAGTTTTCATATATGGCAGGACAGAGTTCTTCATTTTTATGGCAATGTTCTGTTTTGTCTTTTAGTTGTCTGTTCAGTTTCTGAAAGCATTACTTTAATTCCTGATAATGAATTAAACTTTTTCTTTTTATTCCAGATTAATCTTGAGATACTTGTCTTATTTTTCAGCTTCCATCTGATAAAACCCTAACTCTAGTAACATGACTTGAAATTGACTTTGAAATTCATTTCATAGGGCCAGGAATTTACCATGGATGGCTGAAAGCTACCAAATAATGCACTGCCTGTGCAACATGGATGTGGAAAGGATCTGCTGAGTCATAAAACCTGGTTGTTGAAATTAGAAGCAAAATGGACACAGAGGCATAATTTAGTCTCTAGTCATTTAGCCCAGAAGACCTTTTACTTCCTCTGCTTCCTTCCTAAATCCCCAAATGCATCAAAACCCACAAAAAGTATAATGCTCCAGAGAAGAGAGCATGTCATACACACAGTATACCATAACTCTTTTCTTGCCTGTAATCCTTTTCTTGTTATTGTTTGTTATATGTTCTTGTCATGTCACACCTCGAATGGAAATCTAAACAAAATATGTTTGAGTAAATTGGATCCCCAGTTCTGACTACAGGCCATTAACCACTAAACAGATACAAAGAACATACTGACTACTACAACCACTCAGTCTTTTATTAACTTTAATAACAACGATTTTTAACAATAAGGTTGAAATATTTCACTGATGAGCAATTCTCCCACTCCCAACTTGGAATTAGTGCAGGAATTTTTTGCTGGCAATTCCATGGTATTAGTGTTAGTAAACAGAACAGTTAATGTTTAGAAAGCTGCTAAAACAAGAATCCACAGATAGCTAAATAATAGCAAATAGCTTAAATTCATACGTAGTGTAATTCCATTGTTATGCCTAATAATACACCCTGTCACAATGGGATATGCATTTGGCAAACAAAGGAGATTACTAGTACAGTGAGCTGCCAATCTACAAATGATTAACAGTAAAATAATTTTATTGCATAAATTCATTGTATAAATTACTTAACTACAGATGAGGGCAGTTTGGGGGGTAAAGTTGAGAGAGATTCCAATGTAAGCTATCATCTGACATACAACAGTGTCATCTGTGATGCTCTTTAGCTGGTCCCCACCTCCCCGAGGGCTACAGTGCAGTGTATTTCCTTTTCCGTGGCCATGATGCTAGGCTTGGCGCTGGCATTTGGGCTGCTGCTGTCTGAGCTCAGCACAAAGAACGATTTTGCCACGGTAAAGTTATAGTGGGGACAGACCCCATTGTGCCTAATGAAAGAGCTGTCTCTGAATCCTGCATGTTCTTCTGCTGAACTGTAAAATTCAGTCATATTCAAAAATATTAAGTACAATCCTGTGCTGTTGAATGCAGTGATAGTACTGCAGTCACCTTCCCTGGGTTAAAATGTCATGCTTCATCTTGCATTAGAACAGTTGTTGCTTTTCATGCTAGTCTTACTTTGGTCTAAATAGGTGACTATTTTAAACCAATCACTTTTCAAAAAACAGCGTACAATGTAGAGCACAAGCCCCTGACTTAATAAGAAAAGAAAAGCATATCAATTTCTGGGCCAAATTAATCCATAGGGAGGTGGTGGTGGTGGGGAATTGGCCTTAAGGAAAACGTGTTTCTAAGGTTTTTCACTTGGACCATGCTGATTTTGGCTGGGGCAGACTCTAGGATGGCTTAGGGCTATCCTGAATTATCATTTCCTAGATCTCCTAGTAACTGTTCTGTTGCTTGAACGCTGTGCAGATTCAGCTGCAGGATGAAGACTGTATTTCAATCCTCTTTTGTTTGAATGGGTTTTAGACACAGCAACAAAAAGATAACATTGTTTAAAACAGAATAATGTAACACTAAACCCTCATATACAGCAGAAGAAGGCCAGAGGCAGAGGTAAAACCTGAAAGTAATTTTAATTTATGTTTTGAAAATAATCAGCTTTCAAAACTGGTCCCTGACTGGAATATAATTTCATGGTCTGAAAATTTAATCTCAGAAATAAAGTGTTAGTCTCTGATAATATTTGATTTAGGAATTTAACTACTTAACAAAATACAACAATTTATTTTTGCATGATACTGTCATTTTTAAGGGCTTCAAACATTTTACAAGAGGTAAAGTAGATAATGGTATGCAGTTCTAGGTATAGCTGTTAAAGTATGGAAAAGAAATTCAAAAAGATATTGCAAATGATATTATAAATATTCATTTCTGATTTATATATTAGTTATGGGGAAATAAGTACTACAGAACATAGATCTGTGAAAAAAGTAGAAAGCCACATAATACACATAAGAGTGGTCATCTCTAAAATGTCTTTTCACTCCTTAGACCTTCTGTTTTGCTATTTTGTATGACAGGTATTCAGGATTGTCCAGTTAAATTAACTCTTGGAGAAAAAGTGATGTTTAACTAAGAACCTGATGGGTTTTATATTCTCTTAGATATAACAAAATACATAATTCTGTAAATCCACTTGCATATCTTTCTTAGGGTGCACTAAGAGAATGTTTTGCATAGCCCGGTACCTGTTAAGTTCAGCAAACAAATGAATCAAATATAGCTTGGTGCTACCTCAGTAAACAATATAATCAAAGCCTAGGAACAGATCTGCTATTCCTCCTCATTGTTAACTATATAGGAGGGTGACATAAAAATTTGAATCCCTAGCTGGGAAGATTTGTCCCTTTTTGCTTTAGATACGAAAAGAGACTGTAAGGAAGATTGGTTCTACAGTCTCATCTAGCAGTCGTTTCTATAAAAAAGATGCTCACACAGTAGCTGTGAATCTTAAAACATACTGCTGTATTTATAAGAGTAAAAATAAGCCAGTGAAATATATTCTGTAACAGAACAGGCATTTTAATTTATTTTACTTATCAGCGCTATCATGGAAAATGCAGAGTGATGACATCTCCAATTAACATGCTATTTAACAAAGATAGGCTTCTTTGTGACCCCAAAACTTTACAGATACATACAAGAAGGATAGGCTTTGGATTACTTCCTCTCCCTTCTCCTGGAACTCAATACAGAAGGACTATTTGTTGATCTTTCCTCCCCCAGCACACACAAAAAGCAGCTTTGGCAAGAAACTGTATTCTCCTGTCCAGTACTATAAAAAATGAATAGAAACAGAAAAACAAGAAGAAAGGAGGCCAAGGAATAGAATTACCATGAGAAAAGAGAAAGCACCATTTTCTATCTGGTGTGAGTTAGTAGGAAACATGGCATACAATGTATATTAAGCCTGGTATCTTGTAGAAGAAGGAATTGTTTTCCCACCATTAATTAAAGTAACAAATTGTCCTTTTTAACTAAGTTTAAATAAGTGTACACTTAGTTAAAAATTCTTCACACTTCCTTAATGTTTGCTGTTAAATATACTTATTCTGCATAAAATACACTTTAAAACAGACTAAATTGGATTTTACCAGAATTTCAGGAAGAAAGGAAAAAATAAAATGGCACTGTTGTATTGAAAATACAGAACTGGACTTCCTGTGAGATAAGCACCTGAAATATGATCACTTTGCACCATATTTCAAGAAGACTGGTCTTACAGTGTGGCTAAATAATTATGCAACATTCTTCATTGTACAGAGGATCCTCCAGTAATGTCACTGATACGCGATTCTTGCTGCACTTCCTTTTAATTAAAGGAGAGAATTCAGCACAAGATGGAACACAGGATTCATCTTTGAATCACATACGTGAAATGAACTCTTTACTCTCTCTCCAGTGTCAAAGAATAACATGAAAAATTAGCATGTTTCTGCATAATTCCATCTAAAATGCAACCTACATCTAGCACCACAACTATTTGAAAGAAAATGCTCTTCCCAGTTAAAGGCATTAAGAAATAATACCTGAATTACTACGTTCCTAATGTGTGCATTTGTTTCAGACCTATATGAGGCTTAAATGCTTCTGGATTCTGTAGCAAAATAAATGAGCAAACTTAAAAGCCTGATTAGAACATCCTTACAGAGCTCAGGTTTTTATACTAAAAAGTGAAGTAACAAATCCTATTACGTATAGCTCTTATTATCCTGTAATAAAATTAAATTTTGTAAAGATCCTTTTGATATATTTTTGTTTGCTGTGGAACTACGTCAATGGCTTGATGTTGTAACTTCTCTAAATACTGAGTTTTGTCACTTTTTTATTTAAACTACTCTTGACTATTGCACCGAATTTGCTTTGCTTACCCTTTTGCAAAAGGTAAATAAAAAAAGTACAAAACATTTCAAGTTGCCTCAAGGAGAAAAAAAGAAGTAAGAAGGGTTGGCTTGCTTCAAAGACTACACTAGCTTTTATGTCAGCAAAAGATCCCATTTTATACTGACAGTTTTTCATGGTGATCAGAAGAGAAAAAAGTCTTGTAGAAGTATGTTATACAGGGAAGAATAAAAATTTGAAAGTTATCTCTGGTACTGTGCCAAACTCCTCTTTCCTTCCCAGATTACAGCTGCTCAATTGCACATTTTGCTGACTGTGTGCTTACATAACTGTATTCTAACTGTTGAAGCCTCTCTTCCTTTTTCTTTTCCAAGGAACAAAGTCAAGGATTTTTACTGAAAATCAATCAAACTGAAAATGATCCAGCTCTGAATTCCGATCAATAAGAATCATAGCAAAAATCCACGAAGTGCTATGTCAACAGTGAATAAGGATCAATTTTCAATTTATTTTCAATTAACATATTCTCCAAGCTTAGGAAACACTGGGAATTTCTCTTTATTCCTTGTTTATTCTTTATTCTCTAAACTTTTCTGACTCGCAGACATTGTGTTGCTACAAACATTAAGAGACATATTTTCCATCCCCATTCAGTTTATTCCAGAAAGTAAACAAATCATCTGTAAAAACCTCTCATAGGTCTCTAAATAAATCTCTAATGAGTAATTTAGAAAGCATTAAAATTCATTTAAAATATCACACATTTAGAACAAAACCCATTAAGATAAAACTGTATTTCAGAACAGAATTCAAAGAGATGAGTTAAAATCTTCCTATCTCACTGTTCTTCTACGGTTTGTTTCTGTTTCCACCATATAAATTGAAGAAAAAGGAGCCCAGTGCTCAGGCTTTAATGGAATGATTCTAGTGAATATAGCTCCATGTCCTGATCTTCAAAAACTTTAGAAGTGATAAGGATTTGGGGACAATTCGTTCTTTACAATGAACACAACAGGTGAAAGAACTTGGCATTAAATGTACAACCAGGTTTTGGACAAAAGGGACAAAACCCAACATCCTGAAGTCAAAAAGGCAGAAAAACCTCTGAGACGATTTAATTCGGATTTGTCTTCGCTGTGTGTTTCACATTAGCCCACTGGATGGCTCCCTTATCACTCTCTGTTTTTGTATTTCATAACCATTGCGTTATCAATGTGTCCCTGCATCTTATGGATTCATGACTAGGGAAGCTGCTCAGAATAACTCAAAAAGTTTATCCATTTGTAGTCTACAGACTTGCAAACACAAAGTATCCTCCCAAAGCAGTGAAATTGTTCCCTGTGCAAAAGAGCCACTGATAATCTATGAGTATTAAAAAAAGTGGAACTGATACATAATTAGGAAAAAACCCACACAATACACTGGCAAACAATTAAAACGAATTGGGTTAGATTCTGTGCCATATTCTTATAATTCACTACAGCAAATGACACACATAATGATCCTAACACTAAGTAATCCATCATACTTAGAAACCCTTGTAAAGGCAACATGGCATAGAAAAATCAGGAGCAGAGGCATGTTCAAAATGCTCAGCCTTGTGGGAGCTTAGAATGATAAAAATGAAAGGTGTCTGCCAGTGTACGGTTTGGTCCCCGCAGCAGCTTGGATTTGGAGTTGTCACATTAAATTTAGTCTTATGTGACAGCAAGCTGACCCTAAAATAGGCAGTCCTGCTCACTGCTTTCTTCAGTTAGGTTTAACAATAGTGTTACTGCAGGATGCGCCCAATCAATCAGCTGATTGCATGGAATTTTTCTGATGTATTAGTTCTAGATGAGATGGTAAAATCTGTGACTGCAGGACCTCTTACAAGGCATGGTGTTTAGTTATACAGGGTAACATGAAACTACATCCTCTGTGGTATAAAACATTAGCTTTACAGCCCTCTTATTTCTTCATCTTTCCAAGCTGGTTGCATTTTTTAGCTGCATTTCTACAGAAAGCTTATTGCAAAGCCTATTACTTGATAAAATCACCTTGAGTCTTAAAATTCCTGTATGTCTCCTAACAAAATCCTAAAATGTCTTAGACTTCTACTGTCCATATCCTACAGACATTTGTTTGAAAGAAGGGAACTCTTACTCAGCAAAACAGGGTGGAAGTGGAATTGTCCCAAACATATGCATGCAAATAAGGAAGAGTCTATGGGACCATATTATGGAGAAAGATCTCATGCCCTTCCTAGGTCAGTGTGCTGAGGTGCCTCTCTGAAGCATGTGTGCACTTATGCATGCAGCCTGGGAAACAAACAGGAGGAATTCGAGGTCTGTGCACAGCTGCAGCACCATGATCTCAGTGGGATTACAGGGACATGACTCATTTGCCATTTACCATTTGCCCTTGCTAGTATCACAGAGCCATAGCTCAAATGACTGGAGGGCTGCCACAGATGGGCACAAGCTTTTTAGGAAGGACAGGCCTGAAAGGCGAGGAGGGGGAGTTGCCCTTTATGAGAGAGCAGTGGGAATGTATGGAGCTCTGCCTGGAAGTGGGCGATGTGCTGGCTGAGAGCTTAGGAATAAGGATTAAAGGGCAGATCAATATGGATGACATTATTGTGGACATTTGCTATAGGTTGCCTGATCAGGAAGAAGTAGATGAGACCTTCTTCAGACAACTGGAAGAAGCTTCATGTTCACAGGCCCTAGCCCTCATGGGGGACTTGAACCACCTTGCTACCTGCTGGAGGGACAGCACAGCAGGGTATAAGCAACCCAGGAGGTTCCTGGAGTGCCTTGATTTACCTCCTAACACAAGGGAATGAGGAGCTGATGAGGAGAGATGCTGCGCTGGACCTCATACTTACAAACAAGGAACTGGTCAGAGATCTGAAGGCCATGGGCAGCCTTGGCTGCAGTGACCGTGAGATGGTGGAGCTCAGGATCCTTTGAGGAGGGAGCAGAGCAAAAGGCAAGATCACAATGCAGGAACTGAGGAGAGCGGATTTTGGCCTGTTCAGGGACCTGCTTGGGACAATCCCATACGACATGGCCCTGGATGGAAGGGAGGTCCAGAAGATATGGTTGACACTCAAGGACCCCCTTCTCTAAGCTCAAGAATGGCCCATTCCAACAAGCAGGAAATCAAGTAAAGGCAGGAGGAGGTCTGCATGGATGAGCAAGGAGCTCTTGACAAAACTCAGACATAAAAAGGAACTGTACAGGAGTTGCAGACAGGGACAGGTGACCCAGAAGGAATATAGAGCCACTGTCCCAGCAGGCAGGGATGGGGTTAGGGAAGCCCATCTGGAGTGACTGGCAAGGGATGTTAAGGACAAGAAAGGCTTCTTCAAGCACATAAGCAGTAAAAGGAAGGCTAAGAAAAAAGTGAGCCCACTGCCAAATGGGGTAGCGGCCACTGTGACAAAGGACACAGAAATGGTCGAGGTACTCAATGCTTTCTTCACCTCATTCTCCGCCTTCAAGAATCCCAAACCCCTGAGATCAGAGGAGAAGTCTGGAGCAAGGAAGACTTGCCTTTATAAAGAAATATCAGATCAGGGAACACTTAAACTGGATGTACAGAAGTCCATGGGAGCTGATGGCATGCACTCACAAGCGTGAGGGACCTGGCAGATGCCCTTGTGAAGCCACTCTCAACTAGTTTTGACAGGTAGTGGCAATCAGGAGAGGTTCCTGAGATCTGGAAGAAAGCAAGTGTCACTCCTGTACTGAAAAAGGGCAAGAAAAGAAGATCCAGGGAACAACAGATACCTGGGAGGGTGATGGAGCAACTAACCCTGGATACCATTTCCAAAGACAGGAAGGACAAGAAGGTGACTGGGAGTAGTCAGCATGGATTTACAAAGGGGAAATCAGGGTTAACCAACCTGATAGCCTTCTAAAATGAGATGCCTGGCTAGATGGATGAGGGAGGAGTAGCGGATGTTGCTTACCTTGACTTTGGTAAGGCTCTTGACATTGTGTCCCATTACACCCTCATAGACAAGCTGATTAAGTACAGACTAAATAAGTGGACAGTGAGGTGGATTGAAAACTGGCTTAACAGCTGTCTCAGAAGGTTGTGATCAGTGGCACAAAGTCCAGCTGGAGGCCAGTCAGTGGTGATGTCCCCCAAGCATTGATACAGAGTCCAGTACTATTTAACCTCTTCATTAATGAGCTGGACGATGCGACCAAATGCACCTTCAGAAAGTTTGCAGAGGATTCAAAATTGGGAGGAGTGGCTGATACACCAACTGGTTGTGCTGCCAGTCAGAGGAACCTTGACAGGCTGGAGAAATGGGCAGAGAGGACCCTCATGAAGTTCAACAAAGAGAAGTGCCAAACCCCTGGGGAGCAATAACCCCATGCACCAGGACAGGTTGGGGGCTGAACAGCTGGAGAGCAACCCTGCAGAGATCCCAGATCTTGGTGGACACCAAGTCGACCATTAGCCAGCAACATGCCAGCAACTGCTGTAGAAAGTCAATGCTATCCTGGGCTACAACAGACAGAGGGTTGCCAGCAGGTGGAGGGAGGTGATCCTTACCCTCTGCTCAGCACTGATGAGACACACCTGGAGTGGTGGGTCCAGTCCTGGGGTGCCCAATACAAGAGACATAAGGCCATACTACAGCGAGTCCAGCAAAGGGCCACAAAGATTATTAAGGGGTTGGAGCACCTGTCATATGAAGAGAGGCTGAGAGAGCTGGGACTCCGTAGCCTTGAAAAGAGAAGGCTCAGGGGGATCTTATCAATGCATAAAAATATCTGAAGGGAGGATGTAAAGACAGAATCAGACTCTTCTCAGTGATGCTCAGTGACAGGACAGGAGGCACTGGGCACAAATGGAAACACATTAAGTTTTGTCTGAGCGTAAGAAAACACTTCTTCACTGTGAGGGTAACTGAGCACTGGAACTGGTTGCCCAGAGAGGTTGTGGAGTCTCCATTCTTGGACATACTTAAAATGTGACTGGGAATGGTCCTGGGCAACCTGCTGTAGCTGACCTTGCTTGAGCAGCAGTGTTAGACCAGATGATCTCCTTCCAACCTTATTTACTCTGTGATTTTGTAAAATGTCTTTATTCCTCCTTTTTCTCTCAGCTAACTCCCTTCAAAATCAGACAATAAAACATCTTATAGTGCCATCACCATAAAAACAACAGAAAAAGTGGATTCATTCTGTCACCAGTAGCAAATTCACTCTGTTGGGAACCCATCTTACATGCCTATGAGCCTTACTCAGATAAAACTCCACTGATGTCCAAGAGCTATTTTACTGAATGTATTAAGGTCACTGCAACATTCAACCTTTACTCTTTTTTTTGATTTTAATTATTTTAATACATTATAGTTACTATCCGATATGTTGAATATGTCACTGTGCATGTTGAATTAACTGAACACATAACTGCGCATTGGAATTTCAAAAGCCTACTTTTCTGCAGAAACATAAGATGACAGCCATGGTGTTCACACCACTCTGGCATACTTAAATGCTCAGGATGCCATCACAGCAAGCAAGAATCAAAATCACTTATATAGGGTCAATTCATTGGCTAGGAGAACTGTCTTATATTGCCTTCAAGGAGTGACATTTTATTGTACACAGACAGAGATTTTATTTGAAGAAAACTTTAAATGCTATTATTTATTGTAAACTGCCACGTTCCACAGAAAGTGAGTAGAGCTTTCTGAATGACCAACTCGGCTACAGAGTCAGGCTGAACCTAAGTTTGATCTCCTTCAGTTTACAAGGCAGACTACTTTAAAATAAGATAACTGAAGAGGAAAACAGAAAATCAATGTTACTATAATACAAACGAAGGAAAAATGTTGTCTACCTGCATATAATTGTGTCAACATGTACCAAATGCAAGTTCAGGCACTGTTTTTATGCACTCCTGGAGTGGCTGGCACAACAGCAGCAAGGACTTGATTCTCTCATGAAATAAAATCCTTTATTTTCCACAATAAAGCAGGACCAAGTCCCAGGGACCCACAGGCAGAACAGAAGCACAGAAGGTCCAACAATGGGCAGGGAGAGCGTGCATGTTCTACTACAAGCAGTCAATATCTGTTTTGGTGCAAGAGATTGATATGATATCTGCACTTGTAGCTAAGACCATTCATAATGTATAGACTTCATCTGCTAATTTTTATTATTGGATACAGTGATTAAAGACTAACATTGCTGCCATCCAAAATCAGAGAGAGATAATAGGATCAGCTTATATAAATTCTGCTTAGCACCAATGATATTTATAAGCCATTTTACAGGTACGTATTTCTGAATACTATCTTGTAACACAGAACTCCACTTAAACTGGATGTGCACAGGATGTGTTGCACACATTTGTATATACATTCATACACTCTCTGCTAACCCACAATATTGCTTCCTATTCTATTCTTACTAACTTGGCTTAAACTATGTCCCAAATATGAAAAGACTTCAGCAAAAGACTTACTATAATATAAATAACATTATAGATAGCTATGAAAATTTCACATATATAAGCTTATGATCAGATTGTAGAATAGTGTACAGTGACCTTAAATGCAGGCAATAATCAGAAGAGCCATTTGTAGCACTAAAAATAATGCTTAATTTTGTCTCTCTCACAGATTCTTTTAAAATGTCATGGAGCGCAAACTAATATTTTGTAAGTACTGAGACACTTAAATATCTAAGGGTTATATAATAAAATTATATTTGAAGTTTCAGACAAAGACAATGCCCAACTTAATCTGCATGGCCATGGCAGTACTAACATACCATGGCCCTGGCAGAGGAATATCCTCCTGATTCTCAGCTGATAATTTGTATCCTGAACACGACTCCTGCAAATGCTCCTTATTCTAATATTTGTTAGAGCAACTGCAAATGTTATTCTAACTCATCTAATTTAGCATTACCTGTACTTGATTTATCTTTTAGTTACATTTAAGTTGCAGCTTTGAAGCCCAGTAAAGCTGGTGTTGCCATTTCTTGTAACAGGACACAGACTTTGTTTCAAGATAAAAACTCAGGACTTGTCTGGATTTAGCTTGGCCTATTCAGAGCTCTATTTTAGCTTGTTTTGTTCTAAGAGCGATAATCTAACTATTTTGGTAATTATCTAGTATCAGGTAATAGGTGACTATTACCTAATACATTTTAGTGTTTGTTTAGCTTTGCACTATAGGGTGTTGTAATGCCTATTGTAACTAACTGTCGCCTTTTTGTAACTAATAGATAGCAATAACTGGTAATTTTTTTCTGTTGAATGAAGTATCAATGCAGCATTGAAGAGCAGAGAAATTAGATGCCAGTAGAGGCCATGAAAGCCCAGGTACAGAATGATACTACAGGCTGAAGGCTATGAACAGCTCACTGGCTATGAACAACAATGACTGGTTGCTGGTCATTAAAGGAGTGCAATCTTGGGAGCTGGGTAAAACCAGTTTCCTTGGTAACAAAGAGAACCAAGAACAAGCACCCAACATATGCAAAAAATACTTAAGGTCAGTTTCAATCTACCCTAGACTTGCAGACTTGTGAGGTAAGAGAAAGGCATAGAACATATAAAAATGATCCCAACAGACCCTAAAGTCAGGAGAAAGAAATCATCAATAAGAACATTTTATCCCTCCTAGCAAGGAGGAGGAAGAAACCTGACCATCAGTACCATACTCCTCCCAGTGAAGGATTCAGGTTGCTGGTAGCTTGCTGAAACTGGTCCCCAGACTGAAATCATTAATGTGCCAGACCCAAAGTGTCAGTTGAAAGATTAGCATCAGATAAAAGAAAGGGGTAGATGCTAGAAAGGTTTTGTGTATCAGTTTTAATGGTACAAAGCTTGAACTATAAACTTCACTATCAATCTAAATGGACTAATCTTGATTAGACTGTTCATACTTTACTTAGACTAACAGCAGATTCTTGGCCTTACAAATATTATGTATGTTCTTTGACTCACATAAACTGCAGAAGTTGTGCAACAAATTAAGGGAGAATCAAACTAGTCTGTAACCTTGATGCAATAAATCAATAACAATATACACACACATATACAGACATAAAAACTCATCCGTGTCCCAGAAAATTTCTTCTTGTAAAAGAATCCCATTTTTTTTCTTTCTCAGTAAATGCAGTAATGAGATGCACTTTTTCCTCATGGGCTTGGAGGTAAGCTCCCTTGCCTTTCCTCTTAACTAGCTGTGAAAGGTCTGCTAAGCAGATACTAATCTATTTACAATAAAAAAAGTGGAAAGATAGTTCAGAAGAATGAAATCAAAAACAACAGTATGTCTTGCCATCCTCAAATCTCCTTGATTTTATGATAAGAAAAAAAAAAGTGAGTTGTGTCCACATCATTAAAAGAAACAAAATAAGCATTTGTCTTTAGAATTCAGTTCTAGTGACTGACTAACCAGAGATCCAGATTTAGCTGTGTGTATTATCTATAAAACAGAATTTAAGATCCCCCTTACTGTTTCTGTGCTTCTGGATCTAGACAGCTACAAAGTGTCCATACTTACAGCTCCCTACTCATCACACTCCCTGTTTGGGATATCCTTCTTGGGTGTCTAATTTTAGTGTGTACTCTGTGCAGGAAATTTAAATGGTATTGCATTGCTGTGAGGTTATTTCCACTTACCATGCACATCAATATGAACTTTTGAATGTTTTGTGCAGGTCAATGATTCCTAAACTATTGGCTCAACAGACCTTCCAGTTTTCTTGTAGGCCACTAGGACAGCCATAAAGGACAAGAATCTTCTGCATTTTCTGTTTAATGAGGATTAAATGTGAATCTCTTAGAAAGGCCTTGCACATTGCTGGTTTGGGGTTGTTCGTGATTCAGGAATCATTGCTGTGATGTAGAGTTAGGAGTGGGGATCTTTCTGAAAAGATACACTCTACTGCTACTACCAATCACTTGACAAAATTATAAAGTTCTTCAAGAGGTAATACAGCTAGTGATATACTTTATTTATAACTTTATAATCCAATATCTTTCAGATAATCCATATTTGTAGCTAGTGCCACAACAGACCAGCCCTATGAAAACATACAGTAATAGTTTTACTCATAGGTATAGTATAATTCAGCTGATCTTACATTACTTACACATTTGTAGAACTTAGTCATTTCTAGTAGTCCTCCTCTTCATTTTGACTGCTATTTATTTTCGTATATTGAAGCAATATACAGTAGTGGCAAATTGATTATGAACAAAATTGTAGTTCCATTGTTAAGTTCTATTTTCTGGAGCTTATGTTACTGAGAAAAACAGCTATTTCTGGCATTGGTACAAAAGGTTTCAGCCTTGTATTACATTTCTCCCCAACATTTTGTTAATAGTATTACCATTATGTAAGGAAAAATACATTCTCACAAATGAGTATATTTTAGCAGATCGAACCTTGTATTTCATGTAACTAAAAATAGCTGTATTTAAAAAAAAATAATAAGGCAAGCATGTGCTCCCTATTGAGGACTAATTGCTTCAGCTTTTACAAATACATATTTCTATAACAAAGATATAATGACCTGTAATCTACTTTGCCTTTACATACTTTTCACTTAGACTGCTAGTCAACTAGCACGAAAAAATCTACACAGTATGAACTTAAATTTTCAAGCATTTGTATGCTTCCTTCTGAGTTAACTGGTAAAGGTTGAAAGTATTCATTTGAGAGCTGTAAACTTCATCCTCGGTTTTCAATGGGACCAAACAGGTCCAGCTTTTTTTCTTGGACCAGAACTAATTTTCAGAAGTGAAGATATGCATAACTGCAACATCAGAGCCTTCACTCCTGGGTTAATAGAAGAAGAGAAGAAATGTAAGGCAGTAAAACTAGGGCTAGGGTCAGCATTTGAGCTAGGAAATTGACTAGCAAAGGCTGATGAGCCACAGTTACAGCTAGGTCTGGTATAGGTGAAAGGCCAAATCAGGCTGGAGTTGGCTCTGCTGGGCTAAGGTTTCAGTGAGGACCAGCAGACAGGTCAAGCTATAGAAAGACCTTGAATTAGGTGATGTGATCTTTACTAATACCCGCTCATTACATATTTATAAATCATTGAGTCATGTTCTTAGACTTAGGTTTAACCTGGAAGTGGTTGCCTGACATCTGCTATGGCTAGTGTTTGCACTGGCAGAATACGATATACTGCGATCACGTTTTATGTAATCTAGGAGTAAGGTGTAGGACTGATGATCTAGAGTTAGAATTGGCTTATTGCGAGCTGTAAGCATTAGGGTTAAAATTACTGTTTTGGCTGACCAGACCAATCTGAGCTACAGTTGTTATACCTGGATCCACAAGGAATTGCTGAGCTGATTTATACATGGCGCCATCAGGTCAAGTTTAGAGCAGAGCTGAGGCAAACAATATAGGTTGACAAGCTAGGGGTTACAGTTGGATGGCAAAGCCATAGGGACGCATGTTTTGAGCATCAGTAGAAAGGAAGAATTTCAGACTGAGGTGGAAGATGGTTTCAAGCAGGTGCAGCCTTTACAAAGAGCATTCATCTATTAGCTCTTGCTTTCTACACACAGCCATGGGAGAGCTTCAGTCCTGTCACCAGTGATAACTTCACAGAGAAATGGTGGTATCTTAGGTAGTAAGGCTCTGATCTGTTTGAAGAGTCGTAAAGGAAAAACAGCACTTTAACTTCAAAATGGAAATCAAACCAAATTCAGTGAAAATCATGATTTTCTAGTGAAGTATTTTGCCACAAAGAAATGATGGAATTCTGCATTTTGCTCCAGCTTGATTTTCTAGATTGACCTGTAGTTAGCTGATACAGTTTGATGCAGCAAAGGCTACATCAGAATCATGCAAGTAGTTTCAAACATGAAATTACCTCAAACATCTCAGCAAGGTATAGATGTTAAAATGTTTGATAGATATTTGATAATTTAAAAATGAAGATCTATAAAAAAAATCTAAATTTCTCATAGTTGGAAACACCATCTAGTTTCCAGCCTAAAATTAATTCAGAACTTTCTAAATATTTTATTTTTCCTTCTACAATACCGTCCTTAAATTCCTGTAGTTACTGTTCCCTCACACATCTTGACTTGCTGTGTTTAACCTTTATTTTGCTAAGATGAATCAGCCATCTCTTCTAGTCTTCCAAGACAGATTCTCTATTCTGTAAATTGTCCTAGAAGCAATTTTCTATACCTATGCCTGGTTGAGAGCTTTCCTGACATGGTAAACAGTGTTTTAGTTAAAGCTTCGTAAGAGCTTTGTACAAATGGGGTCCCCATTTAAGTCCTTTTGCATGTATCCAAAATTACTCTATTAGAAAAAGTAAGATTTATGTGGTGTAAATATGCCTGCCTCCCAAACTTCGGAAACATGAGCTTCCTGAGGTGTGGGAGTGACAGTGCTGCTGTGCTTCAGTTTTGGTTAATATAACCTCTGAAAAGATTCTTTTCAAACTCGTTTCTTTAAAAGTTAACTGTAAAACTCGTAAAGTACACTTTTCTTTGCATTATTGGGAGAGTAAAAGAATGCAGGATAAAAGGATAATTGCACAAAAAATCTACATTAGCTTACATCAAATAAAGTCTTGAAATTTACTGAGAAATAACACTGGAACTGGATATCACTACATCCAGATTATTCCATTTACCTGTTTCTACTACTAACCTATTTTTTGCAGATTTATAGTTTTGCAGTAAAGATTCTCACTGAGCTCATTTTTCACACACTCTTAAACTAGAAATATATTTCCACATTTCAGCTATCTAACTAAATACAGTTTAGCACAGAGTTGCTGAAGGTGAGGTAAGCTTCTCTATTGACTATAACAAAAGTTGAATGAGGTCCCAAGAGGTTCCAGAAACAGAAAGATCACAAAAGCTTTGGAGTGATCAACTCCACTCAAAGTTGCAGGACATGGTTATTTAATCTCAGCTGGAGATTTAGAGGGATCTTTTAACACAATTGGAAAACTGAGGCTTAAAAACTAGTCATTCTACATGTCCCATATATAATAAATCCAGCAGTCAAGTTCTACTTCATGAACACAACTTTGTTGAAATGAAAGGAGATGAACTATAGATTTGCTAATTGTAAAAATTCAGTAGGAATGCTCCATTGGTTTTCAGGGAGGACTTTTATCAAATGCTAAGTCAAGACAGCATTATAAATGCTCTACTGATTTTAAATGAGCTGTTCTACAAAGCTTGATTCAGATGCGATAATAATTCTCCACTGAACCTAATGGAGGATTTCTTTCACATACGGCATAATTCAGGATTTACTGAAAAAGTTCAAGCAAAACCAAGGGACAACTTGATTCACTTAACTTTTATTAATATATGGGATGCTTCCAGCTCTTAATGCTTCAGAATCAATTATGAAATCACCATAATGTCTCTTCTATTTGTGCAATGCCAACAATAGTGGCATATATTCTCCTGGGGATGATGAATTTCTTGTCTGAAGCTAAAGACGTAGTAGCACAATAAAAATCTATCATGTGAATTATATATGTTCAGGTTGAAATAAAAAGGTGCTTTTTAAAAGAAAATTCTCTTCATATTTCTTCTAAATCCTGCAGTAGAACAGTAGGTTACAGTAAGGTTGATGTTTTAGTAACGTCAGGGCTCTATTAATTGCTATCCTGCTTTTTTAGTTTCTTTTGCAAGCCCGAACTATCTTATAAGATTAGCATCTACACAAACAAATAGCTTTAATCTTCACCAACAATGGAGTGACATTATTTGGAAACAAGGCAACATCTCTATCTTAACTCTAGGTCGACCACAAGAAAATCCACAACTTTAGGAAAATTTTGGAGTTTTCCTTCATAAAGTCTTATCTCTTTGGAAAGCATTGCAATGAGAAAAAAATTAAGAAAATATTGTAAGACCTGTGAGAAAAAGCTCACATATCTAAGACCATGGACAGAAAACATACAGACTTCTAACAAAGCTCAGGGTTTAGGTGCTTTTCCTTGGACCAAGTCTCTTAACAGAGCAAGGTTTTGAGGACTGGGTAGGACTTAGCACAAGACTGTGGTAACACCACTCCGTCTTCTAAAAGGAAATCCCCGCATGCATAAATGATAATAGTACTGTGGAAATTATTAAATGGCCCTGTATCACCCTTCTATTTGCTCTCAAAAATCATAGACACTCAAAATTTATGGGGACTGCCTATTCTGAGTCAGAGGAAGACAGGACAATAGTGCATAAACTCAGATATGCCTCTATCCTTCCACATAGCAAAATTTAAGGTCTGCTCCAGATTTTCTGACATCTATGCTTAAATGAAGAGTTGTGATTTCATCCTTAACACTTTTAAACTCTCAGTTGCCAACTCACTGTTAGTAGCATTACTTGGCATTTAAATTTCTCAAGTAATTATTAAATTACTTAATTTTAATCTGTCTAGCTGTAGTAGTCTGCTTTTATCATACACATAAACTGTTTCTCTACAATATAATTAACTATAAATACTATAGTCAACACCACAGTTTTGCTCGCATGTTAGGAACTTTGTAAGAAGAGATTCATATAAAGGATGCAATATCATTAGATTTGGAAATAATACCACCAAAATTGTAAATAAAAACTTGAAAGAAAATGCAATGTCTCAAACGTTTAAGTAATGTAGGATTTCTGCTGGCTTCTTTCTGCTTCCTTTGCCTCATATCATGCTCCCCTTCTTCCAGCCCTTCCTTCATCTGTCTTATGTATTCCTCACTTTGTCAAGCTCATCTCTGGCTTTTTCTGTCTACACCCATGACTTTACCCATGTTGAAACCATTCAACCAAATACATGGTCTTCTGCTGACCAGCTTAAAATATGTAGGGCAATCTCCTGAGTTTTTAAGATTTCATAAAGGATTTCAAATGCGAGAACAAACAAATTTTCAAACTATTAATTATCTTTATTTACATCCTAGAGGAATCTACCCGTGGAAAATTACTAAAATACCAACATAGACAAAAGCTCAGTCTTCAAAAAGCTCCCATGTTTCACCCTATACTTTTGAGTTTCACTCAATACATACTATGGACATCTATCACGTATATCAACTGAAAGCCACATTATCCTATTTTCTCATGGGTGAAAATACAGCAGCAGCACTGGGAACACCTCATATCCACATTATTATTTTGTAAAGGTACTGCTTTATCTCATGAAGAATGACAGGCATCATGGTTTGCTTTTGAACATGTCATCGTCAATTTTCTTCTTAACTCCAAAACAAACTCATGCTTATGGTTATGTTTTTATTCTCAATTTATTTAATTTTCATTTATTTTTTCATTCTTCTTCTTTCAGTTTTGCCATAAAAAAGATCAGTCTTCTCCTCCAAAATCTCACTTCAAATTTTACTTTTCTGTGCATCTTTGTGCTTGTCACTAACTTCTGTTTGCACCTCCAATTAGATCTTTACATTCTCCTCACTACTTCCATGTTTTACTTCCGTATCTCTGACTCCTTTTCTCTCTGTTCTGCTCATTCCAGTAATTCTGCTGCTGCTGTCACTCCAGCACATAATGCATACCATGCTGCTCAGTCAGTTTCTCCCTCGTCAATAACTAGTTTGCTCTTCAGTACACCCATAGCCCTAAGAGGACATTATTGTAATCTCAACAATCAGCTTTCTCTTCCTCTAACCTCCTCAGTAACTACCTCTTTTCACATTCTGCTGCAGATTCCCAATGCAACACCCTTTACACACCTTCTTTTCCTTTATACTCTAGTCTTTAATCCATCATATGCTTTATAAAACAGGCCACCTACAGTTGCTCCACAACCATGTGCTCTTTCTAATCAGTTAACTCCTGTGCCAGCAACTTGATCTCTTTTTCCTTTACAAACCAGGCAATATATTTCCAAATAGTGCTGTAGCAATTGATCCCCTTTCATTTTCTGTCTCCCTACCAAAAAAAAAATGTTTCCTGTTCTAGCAAGTCCATCCTGTGCTTTCCACAAAGGCTCACTAGAAAAAAACATCTCATTCTCTCTAATGTGGTAGAACTTATCCCACTTCAGAAGTCTTTCAGAATTTTTTCTCTATTGCAGAAGAGAGAAACCTTCAACTGCAAGCTTCAAGAAAAAGACTGTTCTGCAAAAGTGAAGATTGCAAAGGGATTATAATGAGACTATTCTTTTTATTACAGAGGTGGTGTGTAACTACTTCAGATAAAGCTGAAGACAGCTTATCTTTTTTTACATATGACCATTAAACCACATTCCTACTATATTCCTCCGTTTTAAATAATCTTTGAATGCTTCAGGGAACCCAAGAAAGCTGGGGCCCAAAAATCCAAACAGACTATATGAACCACAGCATTTGAGTCTGAGCCTGTGATAACACCAATAAACTACAGATTAAACTGAATTTATGTAACAGGCGATTTGGTGACATGCTGTAGTAGCAACAGATAAAAAAGTTGTGTGCTATCTCAACAACAGAGATGGATTAGCAAGGTAAAAAGGAAATGGGCAGATTTTCAGAAGGACTAAGAAACACCATTGCAGCTGCCATTGCACAAGCTCAGTTCTCAAAAATCAAGCCCAAAGTAACTCAGCCAAAACAGTGGGAATCCTCAAATCTGAAAGTAAAATACAAAGGATTTTTGCTGTCGTACTGTCATAAAAGCCATGTTTGTGTGAATGGTCTCTGTAGGCACCTCTGGATGGATAGAGAAATAGTTACCAGAAAACACCAGGCTGAAGGGAGGAAAAGTATGTGCTGAGAGGAAGCATCTGAAAGTCCCCCAAGAGCTCAGGCTCCTCTTAGAGCAAGAGCCAATAAGCTGAGGATACCAAGGCGCCGCCGCCTCCCTCCAAAGCCTCCGGCACCCGCCAGCACCCCCCAACACGGGGTCTGTAACCCCCCCCACATCTGAGAAGGCCGCGGCTGCTCTGTGGGGACCAAGACCACCGGATAACGTATGTGCAGCTGGCGAAGCAAGGTGCCCCGCGAGGGGCTTTCTGGACGGCTGCCCACAGCCCCAGGCAGGTGGGTACGACCCTCTGCCTCCCAGTAACCCGCTGGGGCTGGCCGCCCCACCGCTGCTCCGGCTGCCTAACTGTGAGCGAGTGTGAGGGAGTGACTGAACGTGCTACGGGAATAGCTATTCTGATATTAATAACTTTTTGAGTCTATTAATAATAACAGCTTAATTAACAAAAGGTGTTTAATAGATCAATAAATGATGGTTGCAATCTGTTGCTCCCCGATTGAACACTCTGTCAGAGGTATTTATAACATCTGGTACAAAAAATGCCACAAAACTACACAGGTATCATCTGTATCCTGTCAGTCTGTATGAATTTTAACCCAGTTGCCAAAGTTTTATTACTCAGGCAATACAGCTGCTCCAAATTCCTCTCAAAAGCACAGGTCTCCATGATCCCATTTCCTGGTTTCCAGCGAGCCCCGTATCGGATACTTTCACAATCAAAGCCACATCTGATTTGCGGTAAAAATGAGGTTTTTTTCTGCCTTTGACCTGTCCCACATTTGCATCTATAATAGGATCACCTAGACTTAACCTGTATGTTTTAGGCAGAGCTAAATCTGGTTGAACCATTCTCCGTTTTCGGAGACGCTGGGGCCTAGATTTTCACGAGCGGACACGGCCTTCCTTGCTGTCGATGCGGAATCGGGCGATCTTACGCCACCCGGCCCCTCGGCCAGCCCAGGCCGCAGGCCCCGCGGGCCCCAGAGGCCCGGTACGCCCGCCCCGCGGGGGAGCGAGCGAGGCGGCCGCGCTTGGCCGCCATGGAGACGTTAACGGCCGCTTCCCCCAGCGCGCGCCATCCCCTCCCCCCACGCGGCCTCGCGCCAGCCGCTGGGCGGGCAGCGCCGCGGGGGCGGGGCCGTCGCGCGGAGGGGGCGGGGCCGTGCGCGGGGCCGGAGCGAGGGCTGGCGGCCTGAGCGCGGCGAGAGGGTGAGGGGGCGTGGTGCTGCCCGCTTCCCTCTTCCCCTCTCCCCCCCCCCCCCCCGCCCCGGTGTTGTTGTCTCTTTACGGCCGCGGCCGGGGGCTCTCGCGAGATCAGCGTTGGCGCCGTGACCTCCATGTGAGAGCGGCGGCGCCTGGTAAACACTCCCCGGGGCTCGGAGATGGCTCCCGGCGGCGCCCGTTAGAGCGGGCCGTGGCGGTTCCCGCCAGACTCTGCCGCGCGCGGCGCTGCCTCGGGGAGGGGGCGGCGCGGGCCCTCGCGGAGCGGGGAGGGAGCGGCTCGCGTCTCCGCGCCTCTCCGCGCCCCCTTGAGCGAGGACGGCGGCCCGGCGGGCGGGGAGGCTCGCGCCCGTTCCGCGGGATTTAAAAATCCTGCCCCACTGAGCCGAACAAAGAGCGGGGGAAGCGCCCGGCCCCCTCCCCTTCTCCCTCGCGCACTACAGCCGCGCACTCGGAGAGCGGGAGAGGACCCGCTTCCCACCGCCTCCCTGGTACCTCCCTCCCTTCCCCGCGGCCGGCTGAGGTAGCGGGAGACGCGCACCATGTGGATCCAAGTCCGCACCATAGACGGCACCGAGACGCAGACCATCGACGACCTGAGCCGCCTCACCAAGATCGAGTGCCTGCGGGAGAAGATCCAGGAGACCTTCCGCGTGAGCCCCGACCGCCAGCGCCTCTTCTACCGGGGCAAGCAGGTGAGGCGGAAACGCCCCTACCTGGATGGCCAGGGTGAAGATGCAGGGGGCTTTCCCGTTCTCCCGGCCCGGGCCTCGCTGCTCCCGCTCGGCTCTTTGTGTGAAGATCCCCTTCCCCACCCATGTGTCGTCCTCTCACTCCGGCTTTTGTTTACCCCCGTCCCGGCGGGCCTAGAGGGAGGCGAGGGGCAGGAGGGAGCCGGGACGGCTGGCGTGACAAGAGGCTCCGGGGCCCAGCTCGGGTCCCTTCCTCCCCCCTCTTCCTGCCCGCCTTTCTTCCTAAGGGCGTGCGGGTGCTAGAGAGGGCCCTTTGTGTTTTTGTTTTCCCACCTGAACCGAGGAAGGCTCCTCCCCCATCCTCTATAGTACCTAAGTGACAGGGCGGCCGGGGGAGGGGGGGGGGTCTCTGAGAGGGAGGCAGTCCCCCGCCCTCCGCGGTGCCCACGTCGAGGGAAGGGGGCACGGCGGTCGTCCCTAGCCTTCCTCCCTCCGCCCGGCCGGCTGCGGGGAGCGCGGTTCGCGCGGGTGTACCGCGGGCGGTTTCCAAGGCGGACGCCGCCTCCGGGGCCCGCACGTGGGGGGGAGGAAGGGGAGAGGCGGCGCGAAGCGAAATGTCCCGTCAGTACCCGCTGCAGGGTCGTTACGGAGCGCCCCTCCCACGGCGTCCGGGCGCCGCGCGACGGATTAACGGTTTTCGGGGACCGGCGGTTGCGAACCCCTCCCACCTGCCTCCCCGCGCCCGCGGGGGGGGGGGAGGGGAGGGGAGGGGGCGCTTCCCGGCGGCGGGCACGTGACCGCCCGGCGGCGCGGGGGGCTGCGGCGCGCTCCCGCCTCGGCCGTTAGCGCGGGCGCCGCGTGCGCGGCCCGGTCCGCCCCGCCGCGGGCCGGCGGAGGCGCTTCGTCGCGAGGCGGCGGCGGGGCCGGCGGGGCTCGCTCGCCGCGAGCTGGCGCTTCCCCGGCAGCGCGGGTGGGGGTGCGGGTGCGGGTGCGTGCGCTGGGGTCCGAGCGGGTCGCCCCGGGCCGCCTCTCTCTCTCTGGGAGCGGCGCGGCCCTCAGGGCTGCGTTACGTGGGCGGTGCTCGAGTGGTCGAGTCGGGCGCGGATATAAGCTGGGAGAAAAGGTGTCAGATGCAAGGTGTATGTCTGGGACGGCGGCTCTGCAGGATGGGGCTTGGTACGACAGATGACGGTTGTGGTGCTGACTTAAGCTGAGTGAGATTTCTGCCTTGGGTCAGTGAGCAAGAGTTTCTATCTACACAGACAGAAACAGCCATAAGAATTAAACGCTGTTAACTCTGACTAAGAGGTGGTCATTAGAGACTAAATACTAAGTCTAGATTTTGAAGCTGTAGTCTAAAACATGCCACAAACCAATAGCGAATGCGTAATTTCTTGTGTTACGCTGATGAGAAGGAGTGTTTCTGAGCAAGCACACGTCTGTCAAGACCATTACAATCTCATGTTTCTCTGAGGAGGCTAAATGCAAGCATCGGTCTTGAAGTTGTATAACTTGCTTAGCTTTGCGCTGTGCCTGTACCAGCATACCTCTTCCTTCAGTACAGAGCTTGGTGTGGAACACAGTTCGCCTGAGAAGCAGGGAGATGAGCCTGTATTGAGTTGTGCTTTTCTGTATTGTCTGTCTGTAGCCAGACTAATTATCTTGAATATGTGGATTTTAGTCAGCAGTTGTTTTACTTTAAAAGTAAATATAGTAGTATTTAATAAATATAGTAATTTGTTATGGATGAAGCTGTCTACACAAGCAGCATTTATTGGTTTAGTATTTAGTTTATGCAGTTTAGAATACTGCTGGGATGGTGTTCAGTAAAGCTAGAGTGGTTGTTTTGTAGTTTTTTTTTTTTTTAGTAGCTTCACTGATTCCAGAACTACTTGTGTCTATTTTCTTGTAATTATTGTAATTTCTGAAGCTTCTTTGATGGTCTTGCATCATTTTTTGTGATCCTAATGTGCTAGCGAGTAGAAAAAAGGTCAGAAGGATTGCTTTTACACAACTAAAACTGGACACAGTGAGAATTAGCAAAGGAGAAAACAGCTGCAGCTCTCCCAGGGATGTGATAAAAGCAAATGGAATAAAAATTTCCTCGCAGTGAAATGTGAGGTGAACAAAAGGCAGTATATTGAGCTTAAAGAACATGGAAAAAAATGGGAAGATTCCTGCATTTAGTGGGGAAAAAACACTATCTGGTCCACACATTCTCTTCCTATTTCATCAGTTTAGCAGTCAGTATGGTTAAATCTGGATGGTTTGCTAGTGAAACTGTGATTGTACTACTGAGTACCACTTGTAATCTGTCTGGGAATTCACAGAGATACTGTGACCTAGCAGGTGATGGGTACAGGCAGACTGACTGAATAAGTACCTTTCTTCTCAAAAAACAGGAGGTTTTATGAGGTTATAAGGGTACAGAAGTCTAAATCAGCCACAGTTTGTGTGCTGAATTTCAAAAACTTCATGTTCTTCGCTTGTGATAAATGTGAGAACAGCTTAACCTAAGATTTTTAGACTGAGCACCTTTGCGTTTGAGTTGGACCAAGAGTGCCGCAACCAGTTAGTGTAATTTGCCTGGTATACTATAGTTTGCTGTAGTCTGAGCTTCAAACTTAAATGTAGGACCTTATGATATTTCATGCTTCTGTTCTTAAGGGTTCAAATACTGTACAACTACTGATGAAGAACCTAGTGTTGTGGTCAACGTAGTGCTTTGTATTACTAGTCTTTTCTAGTGCAGCAAGGAAAAGCACTTCATGATTGAACAGATTGGTTCCAGTTTTTCACTTGCGCTGCTAGGAGGACTTACTGTGCAGAAGTGTCACTGAAGAGCGGACAAGATGGTCAGTCTGTAACTTACACCATTTGGACTATGAGGTTGCCCTGGATTCCCTCAAGATCAGTTTCTCTGTAGAACTAAATAACTTAGTATCAGCTGGACAAGTCAAGTCATTCTATCGATGGAGATTTTTCTGAGGATTGGCTATAGCAGTGTGTGTGTAGTTCTTTACTGTGGTATAATAAGCTAGCCTACAGTTAGCCAGAGAACTATATAGAACACAGAAAGGTGTAGTGAAATGTTTCTTGCTTTCTTTAGTGGGAAAAAAATGTCATCAGCTGGAGAGTGTTTCTTGGAGGAACACAAATATTTCTCTATGCTGGAGTTTATAAATAATGCCATACACTTGCTACACTCTAAAGCATTAGGTGGGAATGTTATAGATGTATCGTTAAGTGTTAACTTATTAAACTGGTAAGTTACAGTGTGCTCTGTGTGGAGTTGGTTTGAAGATGACAAAAGTAAAACAAGTCAGTCTGACTTCTGGCAGAATGTTCTCTGTCATAACTGGAAAACTTTTAGCGCTTTTTCATAAGAATAGTTAAATTCTCAGTATTCGTTAATGAAAGTGAAGGATATCTTAGAAAGTGAAGGAAATTTTAGAGCAGATGAATTCTAGGCATCGTGACCTAACAGAACAGACTAAGATGTTATTGTGGGATTTCCAGCTTGAAGTTGCAATGCTGGAAAAAATGAGCAGTAAAAATATATTGAGGTTTCAGTTTGAGAAGTTGCCACAGAACTTAACATTATCCATAAGACCACATGCATATTAATTTGAACTTCTGTCTTACAATAGTGTGCAGGTTTATTTCTATGTACTTCAGTAGCCTGCGCTTTTAAGTGGTAGCTTTAAAAGCCCTTAGAGCAGTATGTATTGTTTATGGAACATAAAAGCAATATAATCTTATTTTGACTTCTTCCTTCATTCTCTGCCATGCCCTTGGAATTTGAATTCTGTGAAAATTTACACAACTATCTTTTATTAAAGAAATCTTCATCTCAGTTTGCTTTCCATAGCGCTTGCCAGAGGAATGGAGCCCAAACGTTTCATCTGAGTACGGGTATGAGGCAGTGATAGAAATTGCTAGTAAGTTATGTTGTTTGTGAAAAAGACACTCCAAACCTGTTTCATGGAAGATTAAAGTCAGTAGGTAGAAGTGGTAGTATTGAAGTTATTTAGTTGCTTAGTGTCAGAAACAAATTGAAGTAAGACAGCAAATCAGATTTACTCCATTAGAAGTGAAGCTGAGCTGTTATGTACAGGAAAATATGGTAGCATGTATCTTGTTAGTTACTTGTGCAAGCTGACTCCTAAGTATATAGTTTGTCAGGCCAATGCTGTAATATCCAAGTGCTTAGGGTTTTGTTTTTATAGTTTTAACTGAAAAGATTGAGTATAGGAGAAATGGAGGGGCTTAAGTTTTATTTGAGAGCATCCTTGTGGTAAAACAGCTTCAGTGGAACACAGAATTATAAATCTGGCTGCAGGACATGCCTTGGTTTTCCTACAGCCTTTTCTATACATGAGTTTAGCTTCTGCTGTCTTGGCCTGGCCTGTGACTAGTGGATAGAGTGTCATGAATTTAAGCTTCCAAACTTCAGGCCTATAAACTGTGTAGTTAAAAACTTAGAGATTGGTTGAATTCCCTGAAAGATAGAAGAGCATTATTTGCGGAGGCTTGCCCCAAAGAATGGGAGTACCAAGCCTATTCATAAAACAATAGAATTTCTTAACACAATCTTCTCCCAGCTTTATTTTGTTAAAAAATTATAACACTTTTGGTTGAAACTGTCCAAAACCCATCTGCTTGAGGCAGAATCTGAGTGTGAGAAATCTTCAACTTGAGCAGCTACATTTTTGTGTCTTGAAGAAATAATTTCCAACTGTCTTAGAAAGGAAGTGTTTAGTGTTCTTTGATGAAGCTGGTAGTGCTGCTATAGCTGGATAAAAGAAAGGGATCTGGAGCCTTCAGGGCAGATAAGACTACATCCCCAAATTCTGGAAACATTCGTAGTGTGTACTTCAGATTGACTTGTTATGAAGATTAGTAGCCCTATTAACAGGGTACTTATAGGTTTATATAATTTCAGAAGTGTTAAATCAGCTTCTTGCTACGTTTTCACTATGGAGTTATTAATGGAACTTTGCAATCCTTTGTACATGTTACTCAAAACGCTTAGACAAACTGAAGGAAAATCTTCAGTATGTGTGAAAACAGTGTTTTTTATGCTAATTTGCAGATATGGCTTCAATATTAGGAACCTGAAAAACCAGAATCAGTATAACTTGTAGGAAATGACAGCCTACTTTAAGGATATGTTTTGTGGCCTGTATATTTATTTATGTAAGCTAGGTATGATAGTTTAGCACTTGTGGTTTTCTTAACTTAATTTGGAAGCTGTTGCAAATTGTATGTTTCCAAGAAAAACTTAAATGCAGAACAAACCTGATGCGTGCCCTGGACTGACAATTGGATGATGAGAATTGCCTGACAGTGATGAAATATGATCAAGTATTGATATTGTTTATACTGAAGGCAATTGTCTTGAGATGATTCCTTTCTTTAAAAGCTGTTAATTAGATCTCCATTCCTAATCATTTGACTGTTAATTATGCTAAAATAACTGCGCTCACATACTTGGTTCTTCCTTGTAATTCTTTTTAGACTTTTGTCATTGATTACGGAAGGTCAGATAATAACTAGTTCTTCATTACAGGTATCCTTACAAGCTGCAGATAGTCATTTGCTCTCCCTGGCATCACTGTTGCTGAACTTCAGTTGCCTGTGCTATAAGAGTCCATTCCATCATACAGGAGGTACCTGACAACTCTAAGCAGCACAAGGAAGTCTTTCCATGCTTCTAAGGATTCCCATGCACCTTTATTTTTTGGCATACATTTTTGTTACAAAAGTGTCAGGTAAGACTCACTGTGAGACGGAAGACACTGTGAACTTCCCCCCACCCCCCCGATTGGAAGACTGCTTAGAATTGCTGAAGAAAAGAAGACTTGTTTCCATAACTTTTTCTTCCAACTAGGAGTTAATGAGCAAATATTCCTTTAATGGGATTGAGAATTACATCTGAGAAGAACATGTCATATCAAAATAAAACTTGTTTTGCATCTCACCCAATAATAAAGGAAGAAGTACTCTCCAAAAGAAGATATTTCTTACTGAAAAGTTTAACTTGGAAGAGTTGCAGACTTGAATCTTGTAGAGCGTCTGTCCTTGCTTGAGACTGAGAATGACTGCCTTCAACTTGATATTCTGCTTATGTCAAGGAATCATTTCTTGCAACTCTTGGCTTTCCGCTGTTTTCATGTTGGCACTAATCTTGTGCATCGGAAGCTTTTTTGGACTGTAGTTAGTCCAAACAGAAAGGTAAAATGTTTTAGCACTGCCTGTGCGCTATACAAACAATTCTGTAGTAGTAATGTAAAGAGCACCATTTTGTTGGACAGTGTGGCCGTTAACTTAGGCTTCTCTACTTATCATTAATTATAGAACTTCTGGAAAAGTATGCATTTTTTTAAAGAAAGTTAGCTATATTAATTAAGTAGCAGGATGACTAGTGGACATTTATAGTGGTGTCTGTCCTGAAGTAGGCGTGTAGTTCATGACAGTGTCAGCAACAGGATACTATAATTTCCTAGGTTGTGTGGCTTTGTGTGGCTTTATAATACAGCTTGCCAAACATTCTCTTTGTGTACAGAGTTGAACAAGGACAGTGTGTTCACACAACTTGTGCTTTGTTCAAAGTGGCTGTTGTCACTATAACTCTAGAAAAGGCTTTCTTAAATATTGGAAGTTCCATGTGCTTCCTTGGTAGGAGTTCCGCTTGCTTTAAACTTTGCAGTGAGTACTGCGGGAGTTTTCTAGAACACAGGTACCTATCTAGATTATGATTTATTGAGAGTAAGATGTTGGATATCTTTTGAGATTATGACTACCTTTTTTTTTTTTTATTGAGTCAAGGGCAGATCGTTAGCTGTTGTATGATGTACGTAAGCAGTCAAAAGAGCACTGTCTCTGATTTAATAATTAATTCGTGTTAAAGTGTTGGTGTGATTTGGTGGTATAGCGGTCACACCTTCAAGCATTCTTGTAGGCTACTTTGAAATGTGAACCTCTTGTGAAGGAGAGTGGCAGAACTGAGTCTGATTTGGGTCATGTTCTCCAAATGGTAATTTTCTGTTTAATTGGTGTAGTTTTTGAAATATGATCTACCTGTGTTCTGTTCTCAGAGGATATGGATCCAGATCTGTCTGAGAAATTCCTTGTCCTGCAGTTCCATCTACTGATGTAGTCTATTCTGAAAAGAGTAATAAGGGAGAGCAAGCAAGACAGAGCAATGATTTGAATTTTTTTTCATTGTTGAGTAAATTCTCCCCCCTGAAATGAGGGGGTGATCTGCCATCCTAATTAGCTATTTTTAACAGCAGTCCGCTAAATCCAAGCTATAGGAACTAAAAAGTTAATACAAATCTTTGAGAACATATAATCAATGATAGGATTTCTAATAAAACTGTGTATATTGAGGTGCTTTTAGTGGCAAGCAAAAATCATGAGTTTGTAAAATCGCTGTTGCTTTCTGCTTGGATTCTGCATTCATTGAAGAGCTTACTAGAGGTTAAAAGATGAAATGATGAAAAGCATTGGTGAAGGGTGACCTGGAGTTTCTTTTGGTATTTCTTGCCTCCTAAGATTAATATTATTAATATTATTTCCTTAAGATTAACCTTAAGGTCATAACTTCAATTATTCCACATTTAGGAAACTAAACCTTTTATTATAATTAATTGTTGTATGAAACTGATAGGTACTTCTGTTAGCATCTATGCTTACAACGCCAGCAGCAAGGAGGATGGGAATTACAGGGAATGATTCATAAGTGCTAAGCAAAAAAAAAGAGAGCCAGGGTCTCTTTATGGCTACACAGTGCATATGCAAAAACCTGGCTAGACATGGGATGCGTCTGATAAAGCCAATATGTACTTTAAAACCATGTCTTCTATAGAGGTGAGACAGGGAGTCACTAAACCTCCTGGAGGTGCAGTCTGTGCTTAATGATGCTTGGTTGGGGTTATTTGCTTTTTTTTTTATTCTTGTGTTATAATGGATTGTCAGAGTGGAGTTTCCTTCTGCAAGCCTAGGAACACTTTTCTGGACCATCAAAAATTGCTGATACATTACTTTCAAAAATGTCATTGTTAGAGGTAGAACTGTCCCATGTACAAATACAAAAGGAGATGGGAAGTTTTAACAGCATGACCTAAAGACAAAATGTTTTTTGATGAGGCAGCCTGTATGTGAATTGGAACATCTGCTATTAATAATAGAAATTCTTGAGGACAAAGTGGACCTCCTGGAGCTACAAAGACTTTCAGATAGCACACCTTAAACATTCCAATTCATAAAAAGATGATCAATTCCTTTATACAGTCAGCTACTAAATCTCCTTTCATTTAATTTTTATGTCTGTAGGAGGTGAGATAACAGCATTTCTTTATGAAGTAGTTGCAGTACACAGTTGTTTTTAAAACTTGACATTGTGCATGCATCCTCTGGATGTGGTTAATGCCAGTTTAAAAACTCTAGTATCCTAACGCACTCCCTTCAGGTACTAGATGAATCAAGGTCTGGGCTACAGTTTTCCTTATGCAATAAAAAAATACTGTTCAGGTTCTCTTTCTGTTTTGAAAATATAAGTAAAACTGAGCAGACTTTGCCAATTGCAGAAGTCTGTGAGCTAAATGTGTAATGTAGTCTACTAAAGGCTATTGAAATTTTCTTGCATTGGTCTCACTGTTACATACTAAAAAACTGATTTTGAATTTTTACTCAAGTTTGCCAGAGAAACTGGTTGGAGATATGTTTGAATGCTTACCCTAGATGAACAGACCTCCAGTGTCCAAGATGATATTGAGATTTAGATTTGAAGTCTGATTTCCTTTTTTGAATAAAGCCTTGAATAAAAGTAGGCAATTCTATTGATTTGGCAGTGATGCCAGCCAAGAGTCATTTCTAAGTCATGGGTTTTTCTTCTTTAGTCTTGTTAAACTCAAATCCTGTGAAGGACTCTTGAAATGATATGAAAAAAAGAAAGCTCTTGGCTGGTACACAAAATTGCAGCATTTGGCCAGTGCGCTATACCCTTGTGTAAAGACACTTACATAAAGTTGCTCTTGACAAGAAGAAAACCTTCCTTGACAGTGTTCAACAGGGAACTCTCCATGAAATGTGCTCTGTATTTCAGATGTCTTGAAGTGTTAACTTCTGGAAAATATTACATGAAAGTCACAATTCCATTAGCCCTCTTCCATGCAGGAAGAGCAAGGTTTGTATGTAAGTGTTGAGATTGAGAACAGTGGAAGTTCGAGAAGTCTGCTTTCCTTCCTTTCTGTAAGTAAGCAACAGGAGGTTCTGGATTCTTCTGGTTTGTTCAGACTAACTTACCCTATGGGTAAACTCTGGGGGGGAAAAAAAAACCAACAAAAAACCCCCCAAAAAGTTAACCAAGTTTTACTTATTGAACTTTAACTTGTTTACACTTATGTATTTTCTGTTCAAGAAACTTGTTTCAGGGACCATGTTATGCCTGTGCAGAGTAAAGATTGACATCACTTAGTCTTCTGACTTCTGTAATTAAAAAACAAAAATGCTCTGCTGTGTGCCTTATAGAATCGCTCATCCTTACTGCTAGATCTAGGTACTGCTCTAGTTCTTGGAAAAGAAAACCTCAGAAGATACTTAAAGGCACTTCTGTAAGTGATTAAAGCTCTTGATTGTCAGGTGGAATGACTGGTTTAAGGTGACCTAGGAATTTATCCTCTTAGATCACACTGTAAGATAAAATTAGTAGGTAATGTATCTTAAGAGTTCTTCTGCAGTGGTAGCATGCTTTCTTGAGAGGTTTCTGTATGGGCTGTATAACCCATAATAAAATGAACTGTCCTGCTGGGACTTGTAGGCAAATTAATGTGATTAAAAATTAGTGAACTACTTGTCGGGCTTTTTTTGGAAGTAATGCAGTATTATTTTTCGGCACTGTGCACGGTCATTCATGGTTGTGTAAGTGCAGCTTCTACATTCTTCTAAGTTGTTCATGGCCTGATGTTACAAGACAGAGGTCTTCTAACAGTGGTAGTAAGTAGGTACTAATTCCAGTATTGCATTGCTACAGGTACCCTTGTGTAGTGTGAGCACAGTGTTGTATTGCCTTACGTATTTATAATAACCTGCTCTAGAAGTACTTTGAAGTTGAACTAGGAGAATATATTTGAAGAATGTAACCTATTTCTGTGCTTATGGATTTAGTGTATTTAGTGTATTGAAAGAGTTAGTTTTGTCATACCGCAAATTCAACTGCTCTTCGGTGACACTTTGTTCAAAATGCTCTTAGAACTATGCCAGTCATTAAAAGGAAGAAAAACTGGAAAAAGAAATTTACTTCTATGGAAACAAGTACTTTTTTTTTTTTTTTTTTAATAAATTGCCTTTCAGTTATTCTTGCTTCGGTACGTTAGAAATTAATCACTGATTTGCATGAGATACAGCTTGACTGTCTACTGTTTACTTGACAACTTTTGTTCGTAATTTGTGTGTATACACTTGTGAATGACAAGTGTCCTTATAAACACCTAGTTAATCATCCGATGATCTTACGTAATTTTTTTGTTTGTTTTACTTAGTACACTGACCAGGCGAACATATTCTCAGGGAATCTTCTCAGTGTCTTTGAAGAAAGTTCATTCCATTCTGCCGCGTATACAGTTACATAAATAACCATTGTTAGAAGTGATCAGGGAACAGTCGTTCAGCACCTGTTCCCACAAATTGCCTGACTGATTTTGATGAAACTTTCTACCATTCTGGGCTGAATATTTAATTTGTGTGTGGGGTTATTTGGAACTTGATTTAGTCATACTTTCATGAATGTTGGTGTTGTAGTAAGGCAGTGTTTGCTGGGAATAAGAGTTTTTTGGCAAGAATACTGTATTCCAAGGTGGATTTAAAATGCCATCTGAGTGTTGAAAGGAAAGCATCACACTTTATTCTCCCCCCCCACCCCTTCAGCTTGTTCATATCCAGACATAGTGCTAGATCTTGAATATTCTGCATCTGACACTGCTTTAGTACCACTTGGAAAGTCATTTTTACGGTGCCTAGCCAACTTGGAACAAAGTAGGAGGTATTATCTTACCTGGAGGAAGGGGTACACTGGAGAGCCCTGTGTGGATGTCACTGTTTCCTTGCTGTAATAGGCTGTGAGGATATAGCCTTACTGACTAAGATAACCATTGTAATGTTAACAAGTAATAAATCAAATCAGTAATTCAAGAAACCACATCTTATAGTTTGTCTCTTTCTGTTGTGGAGTACATCAAATGCTGACTGATTTCCAACTTCACAGAATGGTTTAGGTTGGAATAGACCTCTGGAGATCATCTAGTCCAACCCACTGCTCATACAGGGTCAACTAAAGCAGGTTGCCCAGGACCCTGTTTAGAAGGCTTTTGAATATCTCCCAGAATGGAGACTCCACAGCCTCTCTGGGCAGCCTGTTCTAGTGCTCTGTCACACTCATAGTAAAGAAGTTTTTCCTTAAGTTCAGAGAAAACTTCCTATGTTTCAGTTCGTGCCTGTTACCTCTTGTGCTGTCACTGGGCACCGCTGGGAAGAATCTGGCCTCATTCTCTTTACAACCTCCCTTCAGATACTTGTAGACATTGATAACATCCCCCCTCAGCCTTCTCTTCTCCAGGCTGAACAGGCCCAGCTCTCAGCTTTTCCTCATAGGAGAGATGCTTAGTAGCCCTTTGCTGGACTCACTCCAGTAGCTCCATGTCTCTCTTGTATTGGGGAGCCCAGCACAGGACCCAGCACTCCAGGTGTGGCCTCACCAGGGCTGAGGGGAGGGGGAGAATCACCTCCCTTGACCTGCTGGCAACACTCTGCCTAATGCAGCCCAGGATACCATTGGCCCTCTTGGCCACAAGGCCACATCGCTGGCTTGTGGTCACCTTGTCCACCAGGACTCCCAGGTCCTTGTCTGCAGAGCTGTTTTCCAGCAGGTCAGCCCCCAGCCTGTACTGCTGCATAGGGTTATTGCTCACCAGGGGCAGGACCCTGCATTTCCCTTTGTTGGACTCCATGAGGTTCCTCTCTGCCCATCTCTCCAGCCTGTTGAGGTCCCTCTGAATGGCAGTACAAAAAAACAGTGTATCAGCCACTCTTCCCAATTTTGTATCATCAGCAAGCTTGCTGAGAGTGCGCTCTGTCCCTTCATGCAGGTCGTTGATAATAAGTTGAAGAGGATTGGACCGTGTATTTACTGCTGGGGTACACTGCTAGCTGCAGGCCTCCAACTAGACTTTGCCCCATTGATCACAACCGTCTGAGCTCTGCCGTTCAACTGGTTCTCAATCCACCCCACTGTCTGTTCATCTGTCCTGTGCTTCCTGACCTTGCCTGTGAGGATGTTATGGGACACAGTGTCAGAAGCCTTCCTGAAGTCAAGGGAGACAACATCCACTGCTCTCCCCTCCTCTAACCTAGTCGTTCCGTCATAGAAGGCTATCAGATTGATTAAGCAGGATTTCCGCTTTGTGAGGCCAGGCTGACTACTTGTGATCACCTTATCCTTCATATGCTTGGAAATGGTGTCCGGGATTAGCTGCTCGTGTCCATGTCTCTCTTGTACTGTGGACCCTTGGACTGGACCCAGCACTCCAGATGCGTCTCACCAGTGCTGAACAGAGGGGAAGGATCACCTCCCTCAGCCTGCTGCCAATGCTGTGCCTGATGCAACTCAGGATACCATCGGCCTTCACCACCAAGGTGTGTTGCTGGCTCATGATCATGTTATCCCTCAGGTTCTTCTCTGCAAAGCTGCTTTCCAGCAGGTCAGCCTGCTTCTGTTACCCTTAATGTTTTAACCGTTAGTGACTCAGAGTGTGGATATACTTGCAGATACACATATTAGTTATTTTTAGTCAGCACATGGACTTGATTTTGCCAGTTACATTTATGTATATTTCCACTTCATCCCCAGAAGTGGGCACTGTTGCAAAGTAGCTGACTTGGTGTAAATGTATACCTTTGCTGATATTCTAGGAACTTATTTTTGCTCCTACTATAAACAGATATTCTTTCCCTGAATATACTGCCAGACACCACATCCTGCCTCATCTGAAGCGTGCTTGCAGCAGTTTTATCTCTGTTGCTATGCTTCTAGACTTAAACATGACATCACTAGCCACAAAATAGTCTGTGGTCATAAAACATTCCTGCGAAGAAGACTTGTGTTAGAAAAAAAACAAACCCCAACCCTTGGGCAGAAAACAGAACTGTAAACTGGTATTGTAAATTAAACAACCTTGCAGTCATCAGCTTAGTCTGCTAAGCATTAAGCTAGTGTTAATCAAAGGTGGCTGACTGTGAAGCAATCTGTAGTTTGCGCATGGTGGTGCATGTGCGACTCACTGGAGAAGGCTTCTTCCTAGTAAAGGCCTAGCTTAGATAAGCATGTCTGGCTTTCTGAATATGTTAAATGTAACTTTTCCCTGACAGATTACCTAACTTCTTCAAGTCTTCTTTCTTTGCCTCATCCTTCACCTGTGAATAGAAGGGATTCAGTAGTGGATTGAGGATATAACTTATTTTGCAGTCGTAACTGATGAATGTATCGCCTTGACTGAACTCAGGGTATTCTTAGCTGAATGTTAGCATTCTAATGAGGGTTCTCTACAAAGCATAGCTGGGAACCAGAAGTCTGACTGCTACCCTCTGTAATGGAGGTATTTTAGGATAATTAAATCTCCCCTCCCAGATAAGCTTTATATTTACTGTATCAAAACTACGTCAATCAGATAGTGTGGGTTTTTGGCAGGTGTATTTATAAAGAAGCAAAACTAAAACCTTGCTTAAATTCTCTTAAGTCATAGTAGTACTTTTAAAGATATACGTGATTCAAACAACTGAAGACCCATCTGAATTTTCTTTCTGTTGGGTCTACTGTTTATTGGAACTTCAGAGGAGAGTAGCTTTTAGTTACGATGAATGAGCATTTCCAAGTAAAAGTGATGCATTGTTAAGTCATTTGAATGAATAAGCAGTGATTTGTTTTTTCTTGGCTTCAGTTGAGCTGATTTATAGCAATAATTTTGTACAATTGCATTGATAAAAGTGAAAAATATTATGTAACAGGACTACCTGAACTGTAACTTGACTATTTAAGCAAGAATGAAAATAAAGATACACTAGCAGGTCTCTTAGTATTTTTGTAAGTCATTTTATGGTATGCAACAGCCAGTCTGATTCAAATTCTAGTCTTGTATATATTACCATTTACCAGGATCAGTCTTATAAGAAACATCATGGTTTGGGATTTTGTAGATAGAGAAGAAATACCAACTAATCTGTTCTTGAAGCTTTTGCACATCAATACAATGCCTAGATGGGCACTGGATGGAAAATGACACTTCTCAGCGTCAGGCAGGGCACTACCTCTGACTGTTCCCCTGTGATCCTGGCCTAATTTCTTGATTTCTTCAGTACCAAGGCTACTACTTGTAGAGTTCTACAGATAGAGGGATTTGCATACGTTTGGCAGCTACATTTTGGACTCTGTGTAGGAGATTCAAAAGTACAGGTGACTACGTGCATGGAAAATTGAAGATAAAACTAAGCACTAAGGTGTCCAGCAGTCTATAATCCTGATCTTGCATCTTTTTGAAAATTTGTGTAGAGAAGTAGTAAATAAAGGAATCCTTGCCACATACAGAAAAATGCACTAGTTACTATCTTGAAGAGCATCTTTCTGTTTTAAGTGCCTATGTACCGAAGTAAACAGTTTTGGTTCCAGTAAGCTGATATGGGGGGGCTGAAGGAAGAAAGCTAAGGAAGAAAAGTGTAAGAGTTACCTTATAACAAGGAGCTATCATAAACAAAATTCACGTGTGTGGGGGTTGCGGATAAAGTTCTCTAAGGCCTAGAGTTACTCCGCTTAAGTGATTTGATGGGGTTGCAGCATGGTGTCTAAGAGCCATTGGTAGAAACCTGCTAGAGATCCACTTTAGTTTTGCTGCCTAGAACGTACAGGTGATTACTGTATTTGGTTATGGTAGAGCATTCAGGTTGTTCAAGTTGAGATCCTACCTGATTTGATTTTAAACTGTAAAGTGCAGCACTACAAAATACGTATTTCCTGTCTGCCTGCGCATAGCATATCGTGAGAGAAATGGAAGGATGACTTTCTTGCTGCTCCCTCCTTTTTCTTGTTGAATTGATACTGCCGAAGTTTTGATGAAAAATTAGATCTGTTTGAAAAGATTCCTAAAACGGTGGTGATGAAAACAGTACCTGTTCTCCTGAGAAAAGATCAAGGAGTATTTTGTTGCAAAAATAGTTTTGGAATTGGGTAGGAGGTTTTTGGGGGGGTTGTTTGTTTTTGGTTTTTAAGTTAGGTACTTTTCTCCTATTTCATCGCAACATGAAGTAAAATGTAGCCACTCAAATTCTAGTTTTGAGGTTTGAAGAAATGCATCAAACCTTTTGATAAGTTAGATATTCTCTACTTGAAGGATGCTACAGGTCATTAAGAATATTTAACTAAAATGCCGTCCTCACTACTCCCTGTGTTCTTCCTCTCTCCTGTCAAATAACTTGACAGTTTTTTTTGTGAATTTGTTAGCTTCATTGTGGGTAGGTAAAATTATTAGGTAAATTAAAGGATAATAACTGGTAACTCAAAGACAGATATGACTGAAAAATTTACTCATACTTACAGTCTGGTGTTCTGCAGGAACTGATTGCATCTGATATTTGCAGGGCCTTATAAAGTTGTTTGAAGGAAAACAACATTGTGCCTGTTTCTTCAGTTTTATAATAGCTTTTTAACTGATCAGTTAGGTTGTTTTTGATGATTGAATTTTTATGTTTGATGCTTCTTGGAAAAAAAAGGAAACTGGCTGAATCTGGAATAATGTTTTTGGATGCTCTCAATTTAGGAGAGTTCCGTGTGTAAACTTGAAGGCCCTGTACATATTTTTGGTGTTGCTTCTGTCTAACTGGAATTGCTCTTGCACGGTATTTTCAGATCTTAGAGTTCTGAAAAGTAAATCAAGTTATGTGTATATGAGGTTTTTATATATAGATGTTTTATTTAGAAAATAGTCTGCAAGATCTAGGGAAATGTTGCTTTTTAGAAAAGGTGGGGAAAGAGTGAATTGTGAAATGTTGCTGTAATGTACCCAAGGCTATGATTGTTAATTAAAAAATTCTCACTTTAATTATTGCATATATAGTATAAGAGGCAGCGTAGGTCCTATCTGTGTTTTGATTAGAAAGTAACTGCAATATCTCAGATACTGGCCCGTAATAAAAACAACCAAAGTCTGTAAAGATGTCTGTTTCTAATTTTAAGCTTGTGAGTGATGTCATTGGATGAAATTGTGGCCACGGTTAACTTGATCGGAGTCTGCTGTTGAGTTTACTGAAGACATGGCATTTTATATGTACCTGAAATAGATGCCTCTTGAAATAGATGCAGCTTGAAAATAATTTTAA
The DNA here is from genome assembly GCF_036370855.1 of Dromaius novaehollandiae. Taxonomy (NCBI): domain Eukaryota; kingdom Metazoa; phylum Chordata; class Aves; order Casuariiformes; family Dromaiidae; genus Dromaius; species Dromaius novaehollandiae. The sequence continues at coordinate 17,254,623 of NC_088132.1, forward strand.
AGCAAATTTCTGGTCTATATGATTATCATCTTTAAAAGGAAGATTTGGAACCTGCATATTTAGCTCAAGGTAGAATTTTACAAATATATTTTTCTCTTGACAGCTGGAAGATGGACACACTTTATTTGACTACAATGTTGGACTAAATGACATAGTTCAGCTTTTGATACGTTCTGAATCTGAAGCACCAACCACCGCTTCTGGTACAGATCAGGATGGAGAGGTCAACCCCTGTGCTGTTTCCAACTGTAAGAACAAAGTCAAGAAAGCAACAGGTAGTGGATCACCCAATCAGCCATCTACATCATCTCGCTCATTTCTAATTGATCCTGGCATTGGATTGTACAAGGTATGTGCAAACTATGAATGTTGGGACCTTATCTTACCCTGCCAGTTCAGTTTTATTGTCTATAAAAGCCTCTGTCCTTATTGCTTGCTTTCATGATTGACTTTAAATTTGATTTCAGTGGAACTGAACTGGACTTAGGTAGGTATCTCTATAGTTCTCTGAAGCTTCACTGATAGATGCATTCCACAAATTAAACAGATGTTAATTGAGGTAGTTATTTAAATTATTTGAGGAATTTATGTAAAAAATGCAATTACTTTATGCCTAAATGACAGTGTTGCATTTTCAAACTACAAAGAGTAAATGTGCTAGGATAGAATTCAGGAGTGATTGATTCAGTGATTCAGGAGCAGTTGATAATGTGACAGACCCAGCTCTACCAAAAAACTAAGCATCTGTTTATAGTTAGATATCATCAACCTTCAGTCATCTATGTTGGAAAATCTGATTTTGCAGAAGTAGTTTGGGGACAGTATTGAAGTCAAGCTTTTTAACTTAAAACCTTGAAGCTGACTCTTGCAGACTCATTGAAGTGTCTCTCTACCAGTGTCACTAGTGTTGCAGGTTACAGGAGGGCTCACAATCCCCAACACAATGCCGGCAGTATTCTCTGATATTCTCTAGTATTCTTCAAAAACTTTTGTAGCACCTCTGAAACATAAATAACTTTCTATAAACAGAGGTAGCCAGTGCAAAAATCTGTGGAAAAATTCTAGTTTCACCCTATTTATTTATTTTCAAGCTTGCCAGTGTTGTCCATTAGAAGAAACTGGGAGAGCAGTGATAAAAATTGCTGTTTGCATAAAGTAGGATAAATGTCTTAGAACAGCGTGAGGAGAGAATTCAAAGAGGACTCCTTAACTGATCTCACATGAATAGTAAGTTGTGTATTTGAGAGCTCTTGGTTGGAATTAATAGTTGCAGTTGTGCTTGTTTATGGATCTAACCAGTCCAGGGAAAATCAAAATACATGTTTTAATCTAAATTCTATCAGTGTGGTATTAGGACAAGATAAATTATGGAAATACATGCTGCTTTTTAATTATATGTGATGCAGGGTTTGACTTTTTTTTATAGTTTGCTTAGGAATCATGTATGTTATATTTATCATTGGTTTTGTACCTCATCGGATTTTACCATATTATCAGGTAGGATTAAACCAGAGTACGCTAAGTTTAATTTAAACAGAAAATGGACAATTTCCAGATTGCTAAATAGCTGGCTTTTCTGCAGGATTTCTATATAAAAGGAATGGTAGCACTTCATCTGCTTTTCAGGCGTTTCTCTCAGGTAAGAAATATCAATGACAGCGATTATTTTGCTAGAAAGTGTCCAAAATTATAGAAAAAGAAAAGGAGACTATGATTGCTATACCTGTACAATTTTGTATGAGTTAGAGGAATGTTCTTATTTAGGTCCATCATCCTGATACAAAGCTATCTTAGTTTCATGTAAACTCTTACTCGATGTTTCAAGTACTAAGGGCAAGTAATAATTTACTCATTCTCTGTTCCAGCAGCATTTTGTTCAAGGAGTTTTACAGTTCCTCTCTAAGGAAGCAGGGAGTTAGAAAATCAGTAAATTAAGTACAATGAAATGAGCTTGCAGGCATCTTCTTCTCTACTCCCCTCTCCCACCATTTCTTACAGTGGAAATAAACCCATTTCTTTAGCTCTTATGCTTTACCATTTACACTCCTTATTGATTAATTGCAATGTGAGAAATAATGAGGGAGAAAATTGGGCTGCTGGAAGGCCTCAAGAGAGGGTGGATTGATCAAAGGAAAGGAACGTTAAAATGCATATTTTCAAGAATTCTAACAGTGATGTCAACTTATCTCTTAGCTGTCTTAATTAGATTTAAAACAGAAAACAAAACAAGGGATGGTGAGACTGGATAAGGTGTTCAAGAAAACTCTTTCTGTTGAGTCAGCTGAAAATTTTGCCATCTCTAATACTAGGGACCTAACACTTCCTCCTTTCTTTTCAATGACTTGATTTCTTTTTCTTTGTTGTAAATTACAGATTAGTGATAATTAAATTATTGCCAGGTGGTTAAAACAGTGACCTAAACAGAGTTTCTCTGTGTGGTTTCTGTATGTTACATAAATCAGAATGCCTTACCTGGTAGCGTATTCCAGTTGCACCTGGTAACTGATACTAGCATGGGTCCTGAAGGACCGGTAGCAGGTGGAACCGTGTTCAACTCCTGTTCCTTGTCATTGAGACTGAGAATTGTTAATGGTGTCTGGTTTAAGAACTGGGTTATTAGCTCTTTATAAGCAGTATTAAACAATAACTAGTTTTAATTACAGATTCAGTTTTGACTACAGCCCAAGATTTTCTCTAGAAAAGTTATGAAGCCTGCTTGAGAATGTGAAGGGGAAACATGCACGCTTCAAACTGAGCTTTGTCTTTTCTAACCCTATTTCTGTGTGCCCAAGTAATACTACTACAACTTGTAGCCTGTGCTTGCTGTACCTGTTGTATTCTTTCTGTATACTTTTGGCTTTGAAAATCAGTCATGGATAGCCTACTTAGCCAAGCTAGCGTTCTGATATGTCTGCTCATTTTCCTGAGTGTGGGCATAGACTGGCATAGTGCTTGGAGGAGGCTATCCTTAAAAACCTGTCAGCTCTCTTGAGGTCCTTTGCCAGTTAGGGCTGCCTTCCACTGGATTCCACCTACCAGTTCCTTGACTAAGCCGAGGTCTGCTCTCCTGGAGTCCCTGTATTCTGTTACTTGCCTTCATCAGTCCCCCTCAGGATCCTGATCTCACTACAGCCAAGGCTGTCACTGATGATCGTGTTCCTGACAAGTTCTCCTTGTTCGGGAAGAATTGGTGGCAAGTTCAGCAAAGCGCCACGCTTGGTTGGCCCCTCTGGCATCTAGATTAGAAGATGCCCTGACACCCTCCAGAAGCCTCTTGGATTGTTTGCATACCACTGTGTGGTAGAGCCTGCAAAGGGCAACAAAAAGAGCTTTTATTGTTACAGTCAAAGAAATAAACAAAGAAAATGTGGATTCATTGCTGAGTGGGGCAGGTGATTCAAGGGTGTGAGGAGAGCTGGCTGTTGTCGTTGTAAGGCTGAAAGGTCACGACGGTTGGGTAAGGTCTCTGATGCCTGGAGAAGGCAAATGTTGTACCTATCTTCAAAAAAAGGCAAGAGAGACCATCCAGGCAGCTATGGGCTGGGCAGTTTCACTTTGTTTTCTGGAAAAGTCAAACATAGAATAGTCCTCTTGGAAGCTCTTTCTGGGTACATGAAGAAGAAGGCGATAATTTGGAATAGCCGGCATGGATTTTTTTAAGGGTAGACCATGCTTGACTAGCGTGATGGCCTTTATGATGAAATGACTAGATCTGCAGATGAGGGAAAGATATGAATGTTGTCTACCTTGATTATAGCAAAGCTTTCAGTATGGTTTTCCACAGTATCCTTGTTTTAAATGGGCCACTATGGTCAGGATAGGTGGAATACTAAAGGGGTGAAAAACTGGCAGGATCATTGAGCTCAGTGTAGTGGTTAATGTTTCATAGTCTACCTGGAGGCTTGTTGCAAGTGGGGTTTCTCAAGTGTCTGTCCTGCCATCTTTATCAGTGGCATGGAGGGGAAGATGAAATACACTTTCAGCAAGTTTGTGAACAAGAGCATAGTGGGAGTGTAGCTGGCTTGAGGGCACGTCTGCCATTCAGAGGGATCTAGATGGGCTGACAAAATGTGCAGTCCTGCACTTAGGGTGGGCTAACCCCCTCCGGTGGCACAGGCTGGGGCATTGACTCCCCACCTGGGCAGTGGCTGTAGGGGACCTGGCGTTGTTGGACAGTTGGCTAACACAAGAGTCAGCAGTGCACCATAGCAGCACTGGAGGCTGACAGTGTATCAGCAGGAGCTCAGCTGTATCAGCAGGAGCATAGCCAGTAGATTGAGGGAAGCGATTCTTCTTCTTTACTTGTAACTTGCTACGCAGCATACTGCATCCAGTTTTGGGTGCTTTAGTACAAGAAGGGCATTGATAAACTTAAGTTCAGCAGAGAGTTATCGAGACTGTTGAGGTGGAAGCATTTGACTATCTCAGAGAGGCTGAGGCTTGTTTAGCCTGGAAACCAGAAGGTTTGAGGAGACTTTCCAGTACCTGCAGAGAGGTTACTTTGAAGGCAAAGCGAGGCTTTTTACTGAGGTGCAGAACAGGAGCACGAAACACAATTGTTTGGCATTAAAAAGGAGAGATTCTGACTGGTTTTAAAGAAAAAAAGTAACTATTAGGATAATGATATGCTGGAACAGGTTGCTTAGAGAGGCTGTGAAATCTCCATCCATGGGGGTTTTCAAGACACAGCAACCAGATGTAGCCCAGGACAAACTGACCTGAATTCAGTGCTGATCTTGCTTTGAGCAGGCGTTTGGACTGGAGACCACCTGAAGTCCTTTCAACCCCACTGATTCTATGACTGATGGAGATTAGGCTATACTATTCCTTTTTTTGTTTTTTTCCTCTTACTTACATCATACCTTTTTCTCTTGTTAGGAACTCTCCATGAACTGGATTTTCTTACATGACATTTTTATATGGTTTTATAAGTTGCTTGTTTTGCTTTTCTGGTTTTCTAATGTCTTGTAATGTCTTTAATTTCTTTGTTGCATGGCTCCTTGTGTTAACCACACAAACCCACTTTTATTTGCTACCGTTGCTTCTGCCCTGCAGACCTTTTAATTTCAAGATTCTCTCTGTGAAGAAATAAAATGGAGTCTGTTGGGGGTTTTTTCTCTGCATACGTACGTATGTGTATATTTATGACTGTACTTGCACATAATACTTTAATTATTAAAGGTGTGCTTACTCATTTTATTTGATAATAATGAGCTTGCCCTATTGGTGTGATTGGACTGAACATTTATTGTCATTTGCATATGTCCCACTGGAAATTTGCTGATACTGAACTGCATGCTATTGCAGCTTAAGTTTGGGCATTCTTAATTATTTGACCATTTGTCTTCATATTGTGAAGAAAATAGTGGAATGATTCTTTTAAGTGTTCCAAAGTAAAGTAGAGGTAATGCAGTAGTGAACTAGGTTGTAGTGCTTCAAATTAGAAAGAAGGGCAAAGGTGAGATCTGTTTATGCTTCCACCAGTGTAATTCTTATGGAAAAAGGGATCTGGCATGATGTTTCCTATTTTATTTTTTCCATAAGTCTTTGAAGTTCAAATATTTAGGATTATTATATTAGTTGGTAACATTTCCTCCTTCTAGTGGTCTTAATACATGTTACATGTTCTCTGTGACAGTTAGGAATTCTTATTAATATTCAAATTCTACTTAGCAAAGATTCTAGATAAAGGATTTGAATTTCATAGGTACTGGCATTTGTAATTGTCTCATTGGATGCTGTTCTACAAACACATGAACTACACTGATGGCTGTCTTTAACTGATAAACTAAGATGGATACTTTAAATTTAAATTCTAGCACAGATAACAGAATGCAAAAAGAATTTTTTGTTGTTACACCAATGACTAATCTTCTTCCTTTGCCTTAGAACTCTAATTTTGTTTGCATTTTTTCATACCTTCTTCATGTAGCTTTTGTTCCTCAGTAAGATACTCCTTTGCACAACTTGGTTATAATCTCCTGCTCCTCAAAAACACCCCCAAGTAGTTGTATCCTGTCTTATGATCCATACCAAACACATTTACTGAAATAATTTTGCATAAAAGTACACCTCAGCACTTTTTCCTTTGAATCTCTGCTGGAGTCTCTGTCAGGAAGATAAGTTCAGTCAGGAATAAGCAGGACTGCATGTAGTTGCACTGTTATCTGATGTTCCTCAGTTGTCTCTGCTCATAACTATTTGACTTTGCTCTATACAAGGGTGGGAAGCCTACTGCGTAAGGATGCGTATCATATTATGGAAGGATGCATGAGAGACTTGCATGGGCTTCTTTCTTGCTCTACTTGTGATGACTTGGATAACAGGGCTTCTCCGGCACTTTCAGAGGTGGTCTCGAGAGATAACCACTGCAGCAATGTCTCTTGATTGTATTTTCAAGAGTAGGAAGTTTAGAAGCACTTTAAGCTGCAACTAATTCAAACACCTAAGATTATGTAGGGAGGCTTTCTTGAGGCTTCCTTACAGAAGTACACAGTCCACTTTTTATGTTTAAAATAGATCAATATATATATTTAAAATAAAGTTGTGCTTTTATTTGAAGCATTCATTCTGGTAAAAGCTGTACTTTTGAATATTGTAAGATTTAATGAAAAATATATGTTGTGATTTTGTATGGGAGAAAGAGAAATGGGTTGAGTTTTGGAGATTGTTTTAAGAAGGTGAATGAAAATAAAATAAAATATGAAGTATTACATTGGTTTCTTATCTTGGGATAGATTTGTTAGCTCAGGAACTGCCTTCATTTGCACTTTCAGATTACCTAAAGACTGCTTCACACTGAAGACTAATAATTATTGATAATGTTTTTGACTTGTTCCTGTCTAGCTATAATCAGGTTATTTAGTTTTTAGAAGCTAGTCTTTGAGTTTAGTAAGAGAACATATCTGTTCCTGCCACTACTGGAATACTTGACAAAGGCTATAGTGTAAATAATGTATATACCGTATCAGTTTTTTTGAAGACCTTTTCCATGGTATGGCTTTGCAGTAGCTGTGCTGCAATGATGCTTTTTTTATAGTTGGTGTACAGTGGATTAGGTTTTTTTATAGGCAATGTTTCGAATCCAGTAAATGTTTCAAAGAATGCTCGTGGCTTTTTAACTGTAAAAATGCATTGTTCTCATTATTATTAAAAACACATCTGCTGAGTTAGCTGAAGACTTGAGAAAACACATAAGGAGTTGAATGAATGGAACATGCTGTAAAATAGTAAAGTTTGGTTGCTTAATACCTGTGTTATTGTGAGCAGAGAAACGCCATGAGATATTTCTGTTTCTTATAGTCGAAGGATTTTAGCTGACTGAGATGTCAGCCTTGTTAGATCTGGAGAGTCTGTTTGTTTCTTCCCTTTCTCTTCTCAAACCTTGAACGATTTCAGAGCATTGCAGTCCAGAAAGACGGGACATTAAGTAATAACTCCAATATGGAGGTCCGTGACTGTGGGCATGATTGTGGGATTCTTTCTTCTTATTTTAAGGCCTTAGAAGTATAAACATATTTTAGTCATAAAAAAACAATTTTGTGAAGCCCGTGAAAGAGATCAGTGAAAGACAGATTAAGCTAACTTTTAGGTTACAAAAAAACTCATCTAGACACCCTTTTATATTCATACCACATTTTATTGAGAAGAGAGGAATAAAATACTGAAAGCCAAAATAGTAATGACTGCAGGTCACTCGAACTTGCACAAGCTCAACCAGTTACTGGAATTAAATGTTACACTGATAATGAAGTTAACTAGTTGCATAATCAATTGTAGTTTTTTCTTCTTTTTTCTTTTTCTTAATCAGAATTATAGAAAACAAGCATGAATTCATTATTGAATTTCCCTTTTAGATAAACGAACTGGTGGATGCCCGAGATGTCAGCATTGGAGCCTGGTTTGAAGCTCATATAGAAAATGTTACCCGAGCAACAAAGGGACATAAGAATGGTAAAGCTCAAGGAAAGAGTGGTAATACTTACAAAAGGACTAATGGAAACTTAAGTCAAGATCATTCTAGAGAAAATGCAAATAATTTGGACAGTACGCCATCCACATCTTACTCAGACTGTATGGACACTGGTGAAGAAGCTATTTATCATATCAAGTATGATGAGTAAGTGCTCCTGATATTATTTTGAAGACATCGCATATTGTTATTTGGTTTTGTATAAACCAAGAATTTCTTGAAGAAACTTGGAACCAAAGAAAGCAAGTTCAATATTGCAACCAAGAAAAAATATTAAAAAAGCATAACACCTGTCAGTTGGATATAGTGAATACCTTGGGAGTAAAGAGATTTTTCATCCCTAAGTTCCTGTCAAGTATTAATTTCTATGTCATGCCTTTATGAAACTTAATGCATGCTCTTTTATAAGAAAATGAAACTGTATAAGTGAATTTTTCTGAAAGTGTTTTCCAAGTAAAATATGAGTTTAATTAATTAGCAGTCTACTAGAGTAGCCCTTTGAATTGGATGCTCAGTTTAGTGGAGTTTCTTATCAACAGCTTTGTACCATTGCATTCCCTTGAGAAATTGGTCTTTTTTTTATTTCTTTAATAACATTTGTTGAAGCAGCAAACTAAGCTGCTGAAAGAATAGAATCAGTGAGAGTTTTCAACTTCTGTTACTGAGAGTGGTATACATGTGCAGTGTGAGATTTAAGGGTAGACAAACATCAAGTATGTTAACTATTGGTCTTCATGAGGATAAATTCATTAAATTTAAATTTTCAAAATACATTTCTAGAGGATCTGCTTCAAGTTTATCTATTTCAATAAGCAACTGCAAAGATGGTTTTGCTGGGAAAATTTTAAATGTTACAGACCAGAACAGAGCACCTTGCTGGTGCTCGTAGTAGTAGTAGAAAAAACTTGAGGCATATTTTGACTATATGTTGAGTACAGATAAAGTTTTATATCTCCAACTTTTTAAGTTTGCCCACTTAATGTTAAATAATCACAATGCTGAAAGTAGATGTTTAAATATTTAGTGAAATATTAAAAGTTGTAAGAAGTGCATGGGAACAACTTAATCATCCAGGATGATCAAAATGAAGATGTTTTCTCTTAAATGATACGAGTGCATTGTGGTGTGAGTTCCAGGACCTGGCTTTAAGACTGCCTAACTTTACAACACTGCAGATGTATTTAAGTGAGCCATGGGCAAAAATTTGTGAGAAACAATGTTTTTAATTGTTTCAGTGACATTATATTCCTCATTTTGTGGATATTGTTGTTTCTTTATGAGTCAAAGTAGTACTGAAGTAGGTGTTGCACAACAGATCTGACTGACTTACCTATATCCATGCTTAAAAAAAAGAAAATTGTCCTAGGTATACTTCTAGGATCTAGCTGTGGACTTTCAGCAGTTGAAGACAATCATCTTTTTAGTCTTGCTGTAGGAAGATCTTAGCAGTTGCGTATTCTTAGCCAGCAAAATCTCATAAAGCATAGAGACACAGTGTTACAAGGTGGTCACTGAAGTTGTGGTTATTTACTTGATTGGTCCAAGGCTTTGAAAGTTGAGCTTTTGGAAAGAAAAATTATTTAAAGGCTTTCAAGTAAGCAAGACCTGTACTTTTATCAGTTACAGGGTTTTATTTTAGTGGAAATTAACATGCACGTTTGTACAGTGGTTTTGTGTGCACTCATAGTACTTTGTTTTTATGTATTGGTGTTTACCTTTTTTGTATCTTGAAACCACACGTGTATCCTGTCACCTGTATGCTTGATATGGATAAATATGGAGGGCACGATGTGCTTTGCCACTCAGTTCCTCTCTGCTCCTAATCAACTAATTCTCATCTAATTTCTTATGTCTTCTTATTCATTTGAGGTTCATATTGTATTGTAAGTTCTTTCTTCTGCACATAGTTACTTGTTCATGCATGTTCTGCTCTTCAGCTTTGGACTGTGCTGTGTGCCTCCAGACTTGACATTCTCTGGTCTGACTTTGCTGTGTTCTGTGCTGCAGAAGCTCTCCTTCCTTTTATCTGCTATAGAAGATGATTCTGCTGGGTTGGGGGCTTTCAGCTCTGCCTTCTCCACAGTAGGTATATTTTTACCAGAGAGGAAAGCACTTCCAGTTTCAGAAGCAGAATAAAAACGACTTACGGATGGACAGCATAAGCCTGGTACCTGTAAAACCATCATAATTACTTCAGTACACTGTAGAAAGACTATGTGTCTGTCTCTAACACAGGTCCACAATTTATGAAATCCTCAGTGATGCTGAGGTTCTAGACTGTTTCTCCCTCTCTGTTTATTTTATCTTCCAGTTTGGAGAAATCTTACCAAAAAGAAAGCTACAGCTGAGGGATAGGTCAGATGTAGTGCTTTGAAATGGTCTTCTCCAAACCCATGACTTTGATTCCAAGACTTCACGGTAATGACAAATATGCTTTACTATCCTGTGTTGTGGCAGATTTAGTCGGACAGTGCAAAAAAGAAGTTAAAACAACATCCATTTTCTTTCTGTTGATGCCTGGAACCAGTCACTCTAGAAGCAATGTTTAGGTAGGAGATACTGGACAGTGGTTCAGTCCTGTATCAGGAGCAGGTCTTCTGTCATAGGTCCGGTTCTCACAAAAAAATCCTCTAGTGCAGAACTTGTTCCCCTGCTGTTTCCAAAACCCACAGACTCCATATGTCTCAACTTAGATGAAGACCTGAAACTGTTCTTTTCTTTCTTTTGTTAGCTGTCCCATTAGTACTGACACTATTTTCTTAGATTCAGGACTGAGTTACAGACAGTGTTGTCTGACACCATCTTTCTCAGAATTCTGTAGCTGAGAACTTGAGTGTTGATTGTATCTAAAGGTGAAGCTTCACTTCATCATTCTCTCTTGGACTGTGTCTGGTGCTTAATTATCCTGTTATTAGGTTATTCTGAAGCACACTTCTCTCTACTTCTCGCTATATTTGTCTGAGAGAGAATGAAGAATTAATTAAGAATTAATTAAGAATTTTTCAGCTAGAATGTCTGCAAAAATTGTGGCATGTTAACCTTTCCTCCCTCAGTTTCAGTAAGGGTTAGTGCTGCCCTAGCCGCTGGTTCCTAGTTAGTTCTGTAGTTGTGCATCAAGAAGGCTGGCTGCCTGTACAGTTCAGGCTTCACCATTGAAAGCAGATAAAAGATCATCAACAGATTTGAGGTTCATTCTGGCTTTTGTTTTCCAGCCAGAGATATTTGGTAGTCTCCTCAGGAGAGGGAGCCAACCAATCATTCGTTCTTTCTCAACAGGGTAACTTCTAAGTGGCTACACTCTCCAAAGAACAGCCTTTTTTAGAGGATGAAACTGGACTTGTCCCTCCCTTAACTGAGAAGGCTGGTCTTAACTGTGGCACTGCTAGATTTATGTATCGCAAGTCCTGTGTAAAATTTTCATCTCTTCCCTCCATTGCCTGTTTAAGTAGTATGGCTACAGCAAATGTGAAGGGGGAAAAACGGCAAAGCTCTTCTGGTAAAGAATGTGGTGAAGAAAAATTAGGCTTTCTGAGTAAGAACTTAGTTACAGTAATTTTCAAAAGGGCAACTACCAGTCCCTCCTGAGTGTGACCACTGCAAATTATAATGAGTGCTATGTATCTCTTCTTACTTGGTAAGGAACAGAATGTTTGAATTTCTTTGCTCTAGAGGCTGTAGGCCTAGCATTTCATTACAGGACTGCAGTAGCTAGGAGGCCTACATACTTCTGCAGAGGGATGATTCTGCTTATAGAAAACCTATTGCCATTTGGAGGAACAGGACCTCTAAGTTCCAGGTTAAACAGAGTTCTTCATAAACTGAATGACTTAAAAACCATGCTGTGCTTGCCAAAGAGTGCTGTCGTCGTCAGTGAGGTAGAGACCAGAATATGAGTTTTACCGGTGCTGTCATTCTGTCAGCCTTTGGTACCATCTTTCTTGGCATCCGGTGGTGGTGTCAGTGCTTTTGCTTGATACTTCATCGTGTCGATCAGTTTCTGCAGGCAGCCGTGGGGCTGCCTGTTTATAGGTGTGTTCCTACTTCTGTCAGTGTTTCCTTCTTCCTTTCCTGCCACTTTATTCACTGTGTTTCTATTTCACCTTAGCATGTGTTGGTATCACAGATGGGCACTAGAGACTTTTAAGTCACGGTTTCGTATCACATTTCATACCCTGTGATCATCCAGTCCTTTCTTCTGCCCTGAGCCAACTGTCTTTTATTAAAAAAACATTATGAGAGGATGAAAATCTGAGATGTGCTTAGATACTCAAGGTAACTGAGGTAACTGTAAGTTCAGTCTTTGCCACTGCTAGCTTTCCTAGGAATCAGTCCTAGATGATGAGCAGGAGACTCTAATAGCTTAATGTGACAAAACAAAGACAAGTCTTACATACTGCATCATATGAAAGCTTGCCATTACCTAACTCCATTTTGCATTTATTGTGCAGCATTGGTTATAGTTTGTTTACTTTCAGGGAGACAATACTCAGTATATGAGTGATAGTTTTTGATGTTTAGCTTGTCACTAAAGTAGTGGAAAGAAAGTGGATTTATAAACAGATGCTGTTTTTTTCTTATATTTTTTGTTCAAGTCATTTGTAGTAAAGGCCTGAATCTAAGAAGGCTCTTACATTGGTTGTCACCAGGAATGCTAGAGGTGTTTGCAGCCTGAGAAATGTCAGCATGCATAGCTATCAATGCACGAATAATTAAGTATGAGTCAAGTGTGTGTAACTTTTTATTCAGGGCCCTCACATTCTGATGGTGATGCCTGTAGGATATTGTATCAATCAACAAAGAAGTTGAAATTATGTTTTAGGGTAATATCTGCACTGCATGACATAAAGTACACCACTCTGTGGTTTATTCTTCTAGGGTGCTAAATACCTTAGCAAAAGTGATTGTTAAAAAAACCTGTTTGTGTCATGGTTAACAGAAGTTGTGGAATGATGCCCTCTGAGCTCTTTCAGAAGTAGAAGTACTCAGGTATCCTTGCTTCTCAGTCCAGCAGAAGACTGTAGTCCTTCTATTTTGTTTAGGATGTGTCCTGGAGGTTTTCATGATTCATTAGAATTTAAATGGATGTCTTTTCTTTGATGTTGTGAAGAACCCCTTAGAAAAGCAATGTGATGCAGTGACAGTGGACTGTGTGCCCAGCCTGGTTAAGACAGTTTAGGTATCCAGATGGCCATTGCTGTTGGTGAGAATTCCTAGAAGCTACAGAAAGTTCATGGATTTGTACAGAGAGAAGTTGGGGTACTGCACCATTCCAAGACCTTATACTCTTACTGCCCACCCCATGCTGGTACTGAATGCTTGTTAAAATAGACCTGGTCATTGTTGGTGAGCTATGTCTTTGTTGGTAACAGGAAGATTTTAACATGAGAGACTTACATTGCCACATGTCAGCCTTGTTGTTATCCAAGCATGTTCCTTGTCTAATAGAGGTTCTTCGTTGATTGTCCAATGGATATTAAGGGTATATCTGCCGATTAAGTTAGTTGGAGTCTTTGCTACTATATCAGCTCACTGTCTTTCAGTGGTGAGTTCCTCAGGCTTCTCTCACTGCACATTATCTAAGTTAAGGTTTCTTCTGGGTTTAGTGAGAGTGCTCCTATCTTTGTGTGATCCTGATCATTAACGGAGTGGAAAACTGATGGTTGATGTTAACTTTCAGAGCCTGCGGAAACCAGCTTGGTACTTCATCTCCTCAGGAAGGTGATTTTCCTGGTTTCTTTCACTTCTACAGGGAGAATGACAGCCTACATGTGTTTTTGTTGTTATCTTACAAGGTTTCATTTAGGACCTAGTTTAAGTTTTGACTTAGACTAAACTTGAATCCAGTTTTCATTTTGGTTAGGATATTAGTTTCCTTGTATTCCAAAATTCCATGTCTCTTCAAACGCTGGATGGAAAGTAGGCCTTGTCCAGCTTGCTTGTGACCCAATCCTTCAGGTGGTCGCTTTAGTCATTTCTGTCACTAGCTGAAAGATAATAAGCATGTGGTAATTTCAGAGGTGGCTTCAGTGAATGTTGGCAATGTGAAAATCCATTGCAAGACTGCTAAGACATTTACCCTTGAGTTTAAGCACACTCTGTCAGAGTGTAAAGTATGTTGGTAATCATATTAATGAATGTCTCCATTCTGGGCATGTTTAGCATATGCTGTTACTGAGCACTGTTTATTATAGTTAAGTATTTGGAAATTATGCTGTCTTTGAGCGTGATCCTGTGGTAACTGTTGTATAACAAAGAACTTAGAAATCCACTTCATGTAAACTGTGCATGTTGGGAGCGACTGTGCATGTAGCCTAACAAACAGAAAAGAGAGATGCTTAAGAGCAACTGATTTCTCTGAGGTATATTTTCCATGTGCACATTCGTCATCGATCCATCCTGGACTCTATGTGCTGACTGGGGTTTTGCAGTTGAGTAGGACCAAGAGCTGTGCTGTGCAGACAGTCCTGGTGAACTTCTTTACACATGGCCTAGCAGAGCAGGCGTCGCCATGAAGATGTCTTTGCTAGGGCAAAGCTCACCACCTGCACTCTGGGCATGGTGACCTCTGCAGTTTCCCTGTGGAAAACTCAGCTACATAGTTTTTGGAGCAGTGCATTCACACATACCCTTGGTAACTCCCTTTCCCCTCCCACCCCCAAAGAAAAAAAGTGGAGAGGAGGGGAATATATGCAGATCTATGTCTGTTACAAAGGTGCTTCCTGGCATTTGCATTTACAGAGTAAATGGGGCACTGCATTTCTTGGAAATAAAGTTACTAGTGAGTAGTCGATTTCATTCTTCAGCATGAAGAATTCAGAAAAGTGTTAACTTTGCTCAGTTGTCTGTTGTTACTATGAAGTTGTTGATACTTCTGTGTCTAAATTGGTTGTCTGCATCTAAATAGGTTGTATCAATGTATGACATGCTTTCATGAAATACTACTATTAATTAGGACCCGAAGTCTTCAAGAATAAATCAGGATACTATTGTGCTGAAGTCTGTAGAACCATTTAAAAAAAAGACATTCCTAACCCCAAAGAGTTTGCAGCAGTCTTTGAAAGTAAAGGCACATATGAATGTGCCATTGCTGTGTCTGTAAGTAAGCTTCAGTCAGTACTTCAGTGGGGGATATCATTTGTCTTTAGCCATTATTTTAGTAGAGCCGTTAGTCTTCTGTAAGCTGTGTAAAACTTTATAAAAATAAAAATGAGCTGTGGAAAATATAACAGTAACCTTAGAGCTTGAAAGTCATAAATTGGGGGACTGATCTCAGTGATCTAGGATATCTGTTACACTCTGGTGTTCCTAAATGTAAATTGAGCTAATACAGTTGTATCAGTCTGTCAGTGGTAGTTTTCTTTTGGAGATGGAAGGCTTACAGTTTAAATACTACTTAAATGCATTGACCTCTCAACTCTGTTCTCATGTTGTGGGGTTTTTTTCCTTCTGTTTCTGCTTCCATCTGGGAAGAATTTGTGAGATTGCTTTTCTTTTTTACCATTCTAAGCTTACTGTCTGCTTGTGATACTGAATTGTGCTAGCCAGGAGAGAGAATAAATTAGGAACTTCGGCAACACGCTTTATTTAGGGGAATGGGAGACAGGGCAGGATGAAAAAATAGAGGGAAAAGAGGTGGAGATAATCCTATTTGATTTTTTAAAATTTTTTTCTTTTTCCCCAGATCTCCTCCTTCCCAGATGGAAAATGTTTATTCCAGTATTATTTCATGTTGTTGTAGAGCAGTGTTTAAATACAGGGTGACTTCTCATAGTCAGGCCAATTACTTTTGCTTTTTTAAACCTTTTTCTCAGATATTCTTTATTCTATTAGTCCACGACTAATCAGGGTTACAGGCTTACAGGTTACAGAGAAGTTGTCCTTGAAAGAGGAGTGAAGAGAAACAGTTCCCAATGAAAGCTAAAGGTGTTAACTCATTATCCCTTTTGAAAAGGGAGAGGACAAAATAAAAACTATAGGGCACTTTATTTGAAAGAATGTGTTATATGCTAGTGCTCTAAAATGTTCTGTCCTTTAGCTGTTTTCCTCACAAAAAGTGTTGCTTATTTCAGATCAAGTTCTTTAGGGTTTTATAGGCCAGAAAAATAACTGATATCCATCCACTAACAATAATATGTTTTCATACAATTCTGCATTTTCTTAGAAAATGTGTGTATCTAGACATCTATAACATCAGGGTTTCACTGAATTGTCATCATGATCAAGAATTTTAGTCTTCCTACGTGCAGTGTAAGTAATGTACGAGGCAGTCTGACGTTCTTGTAAACTTTGTTATGGGCAGCTGAAACTGTTCTATTCCAGCTTCTCAAAATTATAACTTTGTGTTATTGGAAAGCACAAAACGATTTAAGGAAATGAGGAAGCAAATAAATAGTAGTCTTAAATAGGCACATTGTTCCTTGTTCTAAGTACTGTCTTGTCAAGAAAAATAATAATTTTCTGCTTGAAAGTGTCTCCTTCACTGAAGAGCTTTTGTCAAAAGGAGAACAGTCTTAAACTTGTTCTTTCTTCCTCAGAAAGTGATTTGTAGTTGAGACTTGTTTAAAAGGGCTATTTTCAGCATATTTTTTAATATAAAATGTGCAAATAAATGTAGTAGTGTGGGACTTAATAGACTATATTCGAGAATTCCCACAGGTGTCACTTCTACTAGATGGTAGATTGATTTTTGAAACAAAAAAGATGTGATCAGGGATTGCGGACTGTTGTCGGATGAGATGGCCACTGCTTCTTCTTTCTACCTTGCTTCCCAACTATGTACTCCTGACATTTCAGTTATGTTCAGCTTAGTGGTTGTGTAGCTGTAGGGTGAAGTGTTCCTGCTTGCTGATATTTCTGAAAAGTAACTCACCGAATGAACGTTCAGTGAGTTTCATCTCGCTGAGTCAATCAGAACAGTTTGCCCTGTGGCTGCGCAGTAGAGATAGAACAGCGTAAAGAAAAAGTACTGCTCCTTGGAGGTATCCCCTTAGATACAGACTTAGCAGCAGTGCACCCTGCAAACAATTTTATTTTGTCTTCCATGAAGAAATGCCAAAATAATTCCTTTTACACACAGTTTATTTCTCAAATACCCCTTGTTATCATGTTTTGCTGAAGTATATGTATAAATATTTTTATATCCGTTAAGCTCAGGAAATAGTCCATATCAGGAACGAATATGCTGTCAAATTTCAAGCAGTAGTCTCAGCATTTGAAGTGGGGAGACTGGGGAGTTACTTCTTTAGAAGGATAATAGTTTAATGGATAGAAATTTGAATAAGTCTCAGGAGCCACAGACTTCTGCTTCATTATGGCACCTGTTATCTTTGGTTCACCTTGTTTACCTTGGAATTTCAGAAAAGCAGTAGGGGGTAGAGCTGTGTTATCTGCCCAGCAGAATCTTCTCGTAGCAGAAGCTTTTCCTGAGCAAAACACATGTTTTCTTGGATCTTCTGTCAAGAGCTTTTTTTTTTTTCTTTTTGGCTAGTCTGGATGACAAGTGGGAGCATTCATCTCCTGTATTAGCTGCATACTTTTTTCTTCTAGTCCGCTATGTCAGTTCAATATGTGTCGGTTTGTTTAATCATTCAAAACTCACACCGAGACATTATTAGACAATGCTAAAAGGAGACCTGCTAGATCACAGTTTAGGTCTTCATTCTTTGAGTCTTGAGTAGTGAAAACATGCCACTTTGATGTGGTTGTCCAAGCTAATTAATGCAAACTTAAGGTCCTTTTGGGGAGTGGGCTGCACATTGCTTTACTGCTATTAATTTCAAGAATTGAAAGAATTTGTAAGAATCCTGTTTGCTGTGGATTTCCCTACTGTATCACCTGTGCTTTATTAACCTGAAGGATTTGTATTTATTGGTCTTCAAGTTTTTGACAAATTGGCATTAACTGTAAGCCGTACATTTTAAAGGACGTAGAGACTTTCTACCAACTGGAAAGGAAATCAGGAGAAAAAGGTCAGGAGAAAAGCTGGATGTTTGTCGTGGCCCTGTGGAACATTTTGTAAAGAACAGAGTTGAAACACTGTTTGTGTTACACAATCAAGGGAGGGAAGCTTTGCTGTCCTAGTAGTCATGCAGGAGTCCTGCTGTGAAATGTCAACAGTTAAACTTTAGGGTTTTTTTCTTCTGTAAACTGATACTTGGGGCTGAAAGAAAGTGTAGGGTAGATGAGAAAGTGATTGAGCTCTTTCCACTTCTTATTTACTAGTCTTTTATTAGCCCTGAGTGTTCTCATTGCACAGTCACATGGTTGAACACCTGAGGAAAGGTTTTTCAAGAAATAAGTCTTCCAGTAGCTGTGTGGCCTCTGTCATCCTACATGCTCAGCAGTGAAGCCTCTCCAGCTGTTTTTCAAACGTTTTTCCTGTTTTTGCCGCATTTGGTTTTATAAGGTGCAGCAGTTTCTTACAAAATATTCTTCTTTATATGTATTTCTTATCGTTTCCAAACTTTGTCTCAATACTTTGTTTTCCACCTTGTCTTCTTTCAATGTATCAATGTCTTCCACTCTTACAAGAATCAGTGCAGTGGTGCACATCTGGAAGTTAGTTTTGCCCAATATTTTGAATGAAATTTATTAGGAAAGTAGGATGTTTTTCTTTAAATTATTAATAATGATTCTCAGTGTTCAGGCTGCTAAACTGTTGATATCTGTAATTATTGGTTGTTAGGTCAGGTTTTCCAAGATTTTGTTTACTTCCGTACTTATGATTTTATCTTCATTGTGGTGTGGGGTTTTGGGGTGTGTGTGTGTGCGTGCGCATATGTGCTCTTCCAGTTTTCCATTTCTGGATATGTATTAAATTACTTTCTTCTGAGTTTGTTGGCTGGGAAAATCAATTACACTTTTGTTTTGTTTGTAGTGGAAAATAACAATTGTAGTAAGATTTACTTTTGTGCTAACATTATGCATCATCATGCCTGAAGGAGGGTCAGGGAAGTGCTGACATTATACTTTGGTTCCAGTGCATGAATTTCAGGAGTTTATCTTTCCAATTCCAGCTGTTATAGTAACATTTTAGGAATGCACAGATATTGACTGTAGCCAAGAAATACTGGAATTTTTACTTCTTGGGTAATGCATTGCTAAGGAATATCCTACTGAGATAGGAAATTATAGCATGGCTTAACAATGAATGTGAGAATTCTTATGGGATGTATTCATCTAACCGTTATGACTATACTTGCTGTTATCATTTCTGCTTTTTAACTATTAGATGCCAAGTGTAATTAGAAACAAGGAAAAATAAGATAGTATCTCAGATTGGTTTAAGTTCAGAGGTTGAATTGTGTCAAATCAGCTTCATTTGAATTGTACCAAGCTTAAGCTGGTCTAATTAGAACAGCATTTAGTGTGTTGTGTTCACTAAATTTTTTAGGTTTGATATCTGCTGTGAAACACGCAGATTCTGTTTTCTCTTGAGGGTCATCTTAGGATTTTAAAAGCAAGTCAGTAGATAAGAAAACACCTTTGCTAAAGACACTGATGTCTAACAGTAGTCTTTATATGGTTTGCTGGCATGGGCCCTTCACTTAGTTCTTGAGCCTTGTTAAAAAATTGTATTTGTTGTTTTGTATCTTTTGATTGCCACAGACCTACATATTCCCATTTTGTGATACTGTAATTACATATTAGCCTTGCACATTTAGGATTGTAGGTTTTAAAGTAAAATTGTGTGATTTATACAAATAACGTGATATGTTAACCACAAGTATGTTTATCTGTGGTAAACTTAACGTGATGTGAGTAGCATTATCTAGTGTCAGTATGTTTTCTCCACACTTAACTCTGGTAAGTTGTGGCATTAGTTACATTTGAGATCGGAAGTTTACTGTGGAAATACTTAGTGTAATGAGGAATAGTGTTACTGTGCTTAACGTATTTAGGTCTGACTCCAAATGTGTGATTTTAAGCCTAACTCAGAAGCTTATGATATATGCTGTTTCAGCTACACGTGAGTGTCTGTCTGTTGTGCCTGGGGTGTCACGGACAAATGTGAACAGTTAGCCACTAATCCTGTCTGTGTCCCATTGCTCTTAAGGACTGTTGCCCCTTAGCTTGTAGAACTGGTTCCTTGAACCAGGATTTTGGTGAATGCTAACAGCTGTAAGAGCCTGTTACTTGTTAGTCTTTTTAGCCAGAGACTTCCTGACAGGCAAAAATTGTGAGCCCTAAGGAAGGAAGACCTGTTCAGTTGATATACTTCTTTTATGCGAATTTTCTATAGATGTGTAACAGTTCATTTCTCAAAGTTGCTGACTAGAGACATAAGGGAGCTCATGTGGAGTGTCTTTTTTATTTTTTATTTATTTTCCAGTACATGGCATCCTTGTTTTTATCATTGATCAGTTTCTACGTTATGGAGGTACTGACTTATGCTGAAAACAGATGATTGGCTTGATTTCTCTCCTAGAGTGACTTGATTTTTCTTTAACGGTAGCAGGTGACTAGTTAAATGGTTATATGATTTGTATTTTAAAAAATTAAAAAGTACGCTTTTCTCAATTTTTGACACTTCTTTCTTTCTTTCTTTCTTTCTTTCTTTCTCAACCACTTAGGGACTTTATTTTTCCTGAATGAAAATAGCATCTGAGATGAGATGACTGAGTGGTCTGAAAGGGTGGAAGGCAAATAATGCCTTTAATGAACACCTCTCCTGTAGTGTCTTCATGACAAACCTGGCATTCAGAGAAAAGCATGCAGTAAACGAATAAATATTGTTTCTTCACAGTTCTTCTGTAGTTGGGAAGATAAAAAGTCAAACGGTTGAGTGAAGTAAAGGACTCTTGAGTGTGTTCAGGTTTTGTTAAATTTCTTGATGAACTTCTGGAAACACTTGCATAGTTCAGGAAAGATAGAAAAGCTTAAAAATTATTTTTCTTTTTAAAAGCCTGATTTCCCTGCTGGCGGGATGTTTCACTACAGAATTTGCTCAATTTGGGGCAAAATGTTTAGTGACCAGCTCCAATAGTAGAAGAACTTCTGCTTTAATGGTAGTGCTTTAGCTATGCTGTGGAGTACTGTTGATTTAGAGGTGCTCCTGAAGCATCAGATGTCTTGTGGAAACATTAAACCAAATCTTCTGTACAACATTCGATGTCTGGAACCTGATGCAAAAGAATGGTGACTTCTGACAAGGAAAATCAAGCCCCTTTTGTAACTCTCTTCTTCCAAAGGGAAGTTTCCGAACCTAAATCTCTGAGCAGCCAGTAAAAGAAGAAATTCACTCAGTGAAGTCTCTACCTTTGGGTACTTTTCTTTCTTTCAAAAGCAGTTAGATTCCTTCTGTCTCTAAAAGGGCATTTTGGGGGTGTCTGTTTTGGTTGTTGTACCCATGCTTGCTGGCAGTCTTCTTTGTTTGAGTTCTTTCATTAGATGCTTCTGAGAACAGAGCTGGAATCATTGTTAAGAAAGAAAATCTTGTAAGTTCCTCATCAGTACAGCAGGAAAGATTCTGTTCTGAGTTGTACAGGAATGGGAAAGAGAGCACAAAGCTGAATCTGGATCAAAACAGCTCTCAGTGATGAAGTAAAAGATGAATTTCTCCAAATGTCTCCCTGGAAGAAGAGAACCTGAAAAAGATTTTAATTTTAGAAGGAAAATAGGTTTTCAGAGGGAGGTTAATTTTTATGAATCAGAAGTGTTGTAAATCACACTTGTTTAATTCTTGATAGATAGTAACATTGGAACTTTCTTAATATGCACTGTATTTTTATAGCCCCTCTTGTCTCATACATACTGTTTACAGTTACTGTTTTCACTTGATTCTTTCATTGTGTACATAAATGAAATGTCTATTAAAAAAAAATCTTCTTTAGTATCTAGATGTTTAGGTCCTGTTTCCATTTCAGGCTTAAAGTAAAATGATCCTCTATTTACTATATCCTACTTTCTCTCTTCTCTGAATTTTAGGAAGGGTTTGTTGTAAAATAATTGGATTTGACCACTATTTGGAAGCTCAGCTGTTTGCGTTTTTGGTAGCCTGTTGTACTATAATGCTGTGTCATTATCCAGGCTTATCAATAAAGTAGAAATTATCTCATTATAGTTGGTTTTTGCATTGTTTTTCTTACCTGTAGATGAACCCGTTTTATTGGCATATTATAGTTGGGCATATTACAGTTATTGTAATAATTAGACCATTGTAGCTGTAGAATAGTTCTTTGAAGGGAAAGCCACGAGACAAAAGGTGAATACAGATATTGGCTTTGCAGTAAACACTTGAATTTGAAATGAAGTAAAAAATTAGAAGCTGTGAAGAGCTACATCACATGACACTGTGATTTGAATAACAGCTGTATCCCAAATACCTGTATTTGAATGACACTATTCTTATTCAGTAGACTTTGATAATTAGAAAAATCCATAAATGTTTAGGGGGAAAACACTCCTGATTTAACTTTTGTAAGTAATTAAGAATAGATGTGTCTTCTACTTGGCTGTTTGGTTTGCCTAAAGTACAACCACTTTTAAACTGTTGTGGTACATACTTTTTAAACAAAACAAATTTGATGTTACCAACGAATTTAAGCCATGTTTTAGATACCTGCACAGGAGAGGACAAATAAAAGTCCTGGAGGTAGAACATCAGCCTTTAGGTTTTGTTTTTCTGTAACCCATCTGTGTAGTAGCAGGCTGGTGTGTTAGATTTAATAGAAGACATCTAAACAAGTTATAATGAACTCATGTGAAAGAGAATGTCTCCACTTGTATCAGTGGACTTTGAATCAACTGTTTAAGAGTGGACATCAGGATAAACCTTGTCAGAGACTCAGCTGCTACTGACAGTAGTTTATATACTTCTCTATGCAGTGAGTTAAAATGTGTGGCTTCCCCAAGACCTCAGAATTATTTTGTTCACCACAGATAAGCATGCTAGAAAGTCAGTGTCATACTTTTATTAGTTAGTATAGAATTTGCCATTGTGATTTAACTGTACTGTTTGATAAAGGTTTATATAAATACCAAGCGTGAGTTTACTTGCTAAAATAATTACATGATCGGGATTTACTTTAAGATTTAGCATTCATAGTTACTTTTTTTTAAGAAAAAAATGTATTTTTAATAACAGCTGTCTGCATGCAGCAGGCTTTTTATTTGTTAAATCTGTAGTGTGACCTCATCGCAAAACATCTAGTTTTAGAATCTTGTACTAGTCTAATGATGGAAATTTGTTCTGTTTACTTACAGTATCAGAAATTAACTTAATCTGTTTTAATATAGCATCTCATTTTTTACTTTTTTATAACAGACCAGCTTTTTTTCTGCCAGCAATTTTTCTGTGGTGTCCATAGTGTGCAGTTTTTTTCAGCACGTGGGAAAACTATACAATCTCTACTGTTATTGAAGAGTTGCCTTATACACAGGATTTAAGAAGGCTGTGTTGTTAAGCTGAAAAATCAGCTTCCCCAAGATCTTAAGAGCTTTCTTATTTGCTCTGTGTTTTCTAGTTGTAGTTCTGTCAAATATTCCTATCTTAATTCTGCTAAATGAATGTTTCACAACTTAAAAAAGGAAGTGGAGCTCTTCATAAGTTATTCATTATTAGTTCCTCTTTGATTTATATATATTCTGTAATGATATACACCGGCACAGGAGGAAGAAGAAAGCAATTGCTCGTAAACCTCAGGAATTTGTGTTTAATGTTCTGTAAAGTGCTGTGTAAAATTGTGGAAAAAGTCACCAGGTTTCCACTGAAAAATAACAGATTGACAAACATCTCTTACATATGATTTAATGAACTATTTTCTTGCAACTTCCTTTCTTTCTAATACTGATGCATTTCTTCCTACATCTTATCAAGAGAAGTATGTTGTCAAGAGGAGAAGGGATGATCTTCCTGTTTAAAATTTTTTTCTTTCTAAATTTTTCCTTATCTAAAAGGGGAAATATTTTCAAATTGTTACCTCATGTCTCAGAGAGAGTCTTAGTTCTGTTTCTTGCTCATTGGGTTTTGTAATTAGCCTTTTTTTTAAACTCGATGCATGGAATATGGACTTGGACTATATTCATCCCATGGGTCTCATACACTATGTGTGTAGGTGAGATTTTTTTAAAGATCTGTGTTAAGTGTGTTGAAGTTAGTGGAAATGTAACAGATCTATGAAAGCAGACTTAAACTAGTAATTTGCTGTTTTGAAAATTTTAGGTTTAATCTTCATTGTTTTTTCATTGTCGGTTTACTTGGAACGTTGACTTTACTGGGAGCAAATTTGGGCCATATCTGTGTGAAACTTGAACCTGACCACATTCCAATTATGGATTTTTTTTCTTTGTTTTGAAAGCTGATGGAGGCTATTTCTGTCTGAGATTAGTCAAATTACAGGTCTGTATTTAGATTAAAAAATTTAATTTTCAAAAATATACTAGGTCAGATTTCTACTTTTTTTCCTAATAATCCCAAAATTCACTTAAAAAATGATGCTTTTGAAAAATGTTGTCTGTGACTTACTTCTTTACTGTTATGGGAGTAGTAATCATTCCTGTTGTTGATTTCACTTTTGAAGGTACCCAGAGAATGGCATAGTAGAAATGGACACCAGTAATCTTCGACCCCGAGCAAGAACCATTCTGAAGTGGAGTGAACTAAAAGTGGGTGATGTGGTGATGGTTAACTACAATGTTGAGACTCCAGAAGAAAGAGGATTTTGGTTTGATGCAGAAATTACCTCTTTGAGAGAAATCTCAAGGACTAACAAAGAGGTTCATGCTAAAATTCTGCTGGGGTAAGATTTGTTTGACCAATTAGTAAAGTCTGTTTACATATCTTAGAAATTTTTTTTTTGTCTACTAGTCATCACTAAATTCAAATTAATGTGATACTTCATTTCCACAGCTGTTTGAGTCATGGGATTACAATGCATGGTTGTTAGGGTGTGGAAGCTTCGTCATGTAGCTGGAATTTTTGCTTTTCCTGAAATTGCTGGAGGTAATCATAAGGTTTCTTATTATCTGTGATTCCAGTGATTGGAGTGTACTTATATATATATATTCAGTTCTATCAAAGCTGAACCACGTGTTTTCAGTAATTTTTGAGTCATTTGGGAATATCTAGGTGTTACCAAGTACTGCTTATCTCTTCTAATTCGAGTAAATCTCTGAACTGGCTGTTAGAATTTTTAAATGCAAAAATGTTCCTCAGGAAAGTACAGTTTGTGATACGCAGTAGAATGTTAATGGAACTGCAGGATGCCTATGTTACTTGAGTTTTCATGTGGCCTAATTTACCTATGGTTTTTGCTTGGTTTATTTCCCTGTTTGATTTAAGAACTTGCATATAGATCTTTTGGAACCATATTTTCTGCAGAAATCCATATGATGTTACTTTAAATAAGTGCATGATTGCCTTAGGAAGGAAAGGATGAGCAATCTTTATGGACAGTCTTGCTGAAGAACTCATTGTAGCCTTCCCCCTCCCATCAGCTTTCCTCGCTCTTTTGACGTAGTCCTTTTCTCACCATATTGTATTCACAAAGGAACTGAATACAATTGGATCCAGTCGGTCATCTTCATCCCTTCAGAAGAGGGAGACAAGAGCACTTGCACACCAAGAGTGAAACTGATGTTAAAGCTGAAAACTGGAACTGAAGTGAAAATTTCTTTTTACTTAAATGATTGATTTAATGTTGGCATGTCCTACATTTATTCAGTGAGTAGCATCATAGTTTTGGAATGATATTCCTTAAAATTGATCAAACTATTTAGAGTATTTTTCATTATGAGAAAAGAGGAATGTTGGATATGTAGGAAGAGCTGCAGTGCAGGACATGATTAATTGGAAGAGACAGAAAAATTATGATTTTACACCATTCAAAACTTTGCTTAAAAGTACAATCATATATAGTATGGGGAAATATGAAAGACTTTGACTTGGTAACTTATACAAGTAGAAAAATGAAAAATTTGAAAAAATTCAAATCTGTTTTGTGTGTGGTTTTAAATTTTAGAACAATAGACATGTTTTGTAGAAAATATCAAGGGCATTGTTTTAGGGTGTTACATAAAGCAGGAGACAAAGCAAAAAGAATTCAAATATAAAACAGAAACTGAGTGGGAAGTTTGAATTATTAACCATTAACTTACAAAGTAGAGAGGTTTAAAAAATGGAGGCCAATCCACAGTGATGAAGATTTTCTTTGTAATGTATTTAATGTTTGTATGACATTCTGTGAACCACAGAGATGGACTTCACGACCTTTTCCAAACAGAGCTGTCCAGATACCAGTTTAAATGAAGTTGAAATGTCTATTGATGACATTATTTAAAACAACAGTTTGCAGGGGTTTGGGGTTGTTGGTTTTTTTGGCAGGGTATCTTTCAGAATTTTTCCTGTTTTTTTAAAATGTGGTAATCAAAATGCTTGATATCAGCCAAAAGAAGCACTTATTTCAAATGGTGACTAATTATAAAAATTCCGTTCATGCTAGTTAGAACTTGTAGGGCAGTCTTTTTTTAATCTAAATAGGCTGATAGTTAAGCTTTACATTTGAGGATGGTAGATAGGAGCTAGTATGGGATTCCCTGTAGTATTCGTATTTCACTACCCTCTGGAATAGGTTGGTAGAAGTCATGGTAGGCAAGTACTGTATTCTAAGGTGGTGAATTTGTTTTGGCTATATTAAATTCATTTTGCAAGCAGATTCTTCTTTCATGAGTATTCTGCCTGACACAGAATTCAGGTGTCATTTACATATTGATAGATTATGTATATGGCCAATAAACCATGACAGTTTGCGGAAAGCAGGATGTTCTGAGCCCTGCTGTTTCTGTAATTTACAAAGTAGTAATTCTGAATCACCTGGGCTACCTAAGTCAATTAACGGTAAAAGTACAACATAAATCTCCCAGTAATGATAAGCTGGTGTGGGGAATGTGCTACAACAGGGATGACTTTACATTTCAGGTATGTTGGTTTGTAAAACAATAAGGGATTGTTTTATTTTAATGTTATTAATATAATGTTAGCATTAATATATAATCTTAAATAAAGATATAATCTATCCTGAAAGTTTTATGGTATATATTAGTGATTAATTAATTTTGCACTACTTATGAAGAAACTTGGCAGGTAGTAAAGGGGGTCAGCTCTTCAATACTGAGTTGCTTCAGAAATGTTCAGAGCTGTGACTTTTCCCTAGACTTTGTATAAAGCAATTAAAATAGGTTTTGTACAAAACAGTGCAACTTTTGATTGATGTATCGATCTTGATTGCTTTTTACAGAGGTTTCATGGAGCTGTTGGCACAATGACAGGAAATAACAAGGACATGCATGTGTGTACTGTTTGTGGTAATGCTTTAGAGTCAGTAGAACCTGTGATGAATACTTTTTTTTTTTACATATCTGTTGACATGCATGTCTCCTAGGTGTTATTCATGTCTCAACCATAACCTAAGAAAAAAATCCTGTAAAATATGTCATCATTAGTTTGTGCATTGGAAAGAAGTATAGATTAGAGAATTTTGTCAGCGAGGAGTGAGACTGAGGAACAAAAAATAACCCATCATTTTACAGAAGAACTAATCGTATATTAATAATTCTCATTTGTACTGCATCTGTGTTGCAATTGAAAGTTGTCATTGTAGAATGTCTAAAACCTATCCAGACTGGACTTAATGCATCTCAGATACAAACGCCAGTGAAGTTGAGGTGCTTTTAGCATGCACTGTGCTACTTTGCCGAGGACTATAGTCTTCTATGACTGTTTTTACAGCTCAGCATTGTCTTTGTGTGTGGGGTTACCTCTGGACTAGCTTGAGCTGAATTTCAGGGTATACCTCTGAATTTCTGGTCATCCTTTATTCTTCTTTAGGGAGTATCTTAGGTTTTATGATGAAAGCAGTTACTTGTAATGCAGAGTGATAATGTTTGTCTTCTCTGCACCTTCAAGGGCATGTATCAAGTGCCAGTTAGTGGAAGATAATTGCGGGGCAAACTGTTCACAAGTCATCCTAACTTTGGTAGTTGGCTGACATAATTAAAATCACCCCAGCAAATCAAATTGAAGTAGTTCACATGGTACTTTGTGAATTTTTCCTTGCTAGACTTGAAGATAAATAGGGACAAAATCAGCTCTTTCTTTTCTTCAGTCAACATTTGAAGGTTTGAATTTGGCAAGGACCTTTGTCAATACTGTGAATTGTCTTTTGTGTAAACCTTTGGATTAATTCAATGATATCAGTAAAATCAGTTTATTCTTCAGATTTTATAAATCTTCCATCAAGTGAATATTTAATGAATTCAAGGGTTTTGCATCAGTAGTGATAATGGAAGGTAATAGGAAGGGTCTTAAAATATGCGAGTTTTATATAGTGATCATCTTTTAGTTCTGCAGGTTTTTGTGTGAATCTTCCTACTCCTAAAAGGGAATGATTTTTCTTCTTTGTTTTCAGATCGATCTCTATTTTTTAATATGCTTATTATGTTTATTTATTTATTTATTTATGTTTTTATATGTTTAACTGACCAGATTTTGAATTTATCTTCCTCATTTGGACACAATTTCTGCTTTTTGTAGGATGCTTTGGAGTTTGCCTTTGCTTTGATTCCTTTTATTCATGTGTTTGGCAAACATTTTTTCTCACAACACAGTATGTTGTGTCTGAACAGTCTTCGTGCTACCTGTACAAATTTTACTCTTGCCTGCACCTTCTACTTTTTTTGAAAAAAGTTTTCTGATTTTTACTTGGTTTTTATATTTGAATTCATGCATAATATTTGTTTTTGTAGCTTTGCAAAGATACTGAATTTAAACACATCCCTGCAGAATAATTAAAGCTATCACACACTGTTTCAGACCAGTTCAAGAATTCCTTCTGCTTTTGTGGATTTTTATCTGTCTGGTCCAAAAAAATGTTTTTGGCAGTTGCACCTTGTTCTCGTATTCATCCAGTGTACTACTGCTACTTTTCATCTCTCCTAGTATGTGACGTTCAACCTGTTATGGTTGCTGTTGTGATGCTGTTTAGGTGCCCACGAGTGCAGTCCTGATTTTACACGTTTCTTATTTAGGCCTTGAATTTCAGTCTGTATGGATTCTTTTTTACTGATGTTTCCATACTCTTGTGGTATAATTCTGTACCCAAAGTAATTTCCCATTTTATTTGTTTGCTTTAATGTTGCATCTTTGGTACTTGCTGGTTGATCTTAGAAGACATTGTTTACTGAGATGTAGAATATTAATAAGATTTACTTTAGGGCTATTTTTCAAATAGCTTTCGTACTACGGTGTCAAGGATTCTAATAAAGGATTTTGTTGACTCATACTTGATCAGCTATAACTAAGTTAACTGGTTGAAACAATTTGCCTGAAGATTTCTTGCACAAACATAAAAATTGCTTATTTCCTTCTAGGTGACAAAACCTCTGGAAGGGTTAATTCATGCCTGCCTCTCTCTCTCTCTGCCTCTCTCTCTGCCTCTCTCTCTGCCTCTCTCTCTGCCTCTCTCTCTGCCTCTCTCTCTGCCTCTCTCTCTGCCTCTCTCTCTGCCTCTCTCTCTGCCTCTCTCTCTGCCTCTCTCTCTGCCTCTCTCTCTGCCTCTCTCTCTGCCTCTCTCTCTGCCTCTCTCTCTGCCTCTCTCTCTGCCTCTCTCTCTGCCTCTCTCTCTGCCTCTCTCTCTGCCTCTCTCTCTGCCTCTCTCTCTGCCTCTCTCTCTGCCTCTCTCTCTGCCTCTCTCTCTGCCTCTCTCTCTGCCTCTCTCCCTCCTATGACTTTACTGCAGCTGATCACCTCCTTTGAAGAGGAGACCTCCTTTTAATCAAGTCCTCTGTTTCAAGTGAAGATATATTCTGATAGTCCATAAGCCTGCTGGGATTTTTTGTGGTGAGCCTGTAGAGCTGATGCCTAACTTCTTAAGCGCATCTGTTAAAATGCCTTTCGCTAGCCTCTATAACTAGAGATAGCTCTTCTTGTGGTACACAGCCTTACAGAGTCATCTTGCAGTTTTTACTAGGTGTGATGCTAACTAACAACAGTAAAAGTACTTTTGGGCCCCACTTAGTTGTCATGTTGGACAAAACAAAGATCCTGTGTTTGTGATGTGTGTCAAAAAAAGGATCTTTTTGGACAGAACATCATTAAAAAGTGCAGAATTGCAAAATACTGCCAATTAAACAGTTTATTTTTAAACTCTGGATTAGATATTAGGTGATCTTATCTCAGTTGACTTGTCTTTCTGAAGAAGGACTCAAGATTTAAAAGGTATAGTGGACGTGAGGACAGAATGTTATTCAAGAGACTTTTGAGTAGCGTGCAGTGCCTCTTCCTATGCAAAAAAGAGTCATAGTCAAAGTGGATGCTGGGGTGTAGGAGAAAGTGCCCAGAAGGTAGGGGAACACCCTACCAGTCATTATTTCTTTCACTAGAAGAAATCTGACTCATCTCCTGACACTTTCCCGTTCCTGACATGAAGTCATTTATTTGGCCTTCCTGCCACTCCCCCCTGCATATCCTCTGTGTTCTTAATGGGCAATATGGAAGAATTCATACTTTATCATTAGTGTTGCAGTTTGCTTTCCCAAAATAGAGGGAAAATAGACTAGGTGCTTGTAATTCATGCTGAGTCATTTGGACTGTGAATGTGCTGTTTTTGTCATGAAATTTATACATATTTAGGGCTTGCAAACCAAGTGTATGTTATTAGAGATAGTGCTATCTCTCTAGCTTTAACAATACAGTTATGTAAGAGCTCCTCGATCCTGCCAGTGAAGAGGAAAGGTTTGGGGAGGAGCAGATGATTCCTGCAGAACCAACACATAGTTAGCTGCACAGCTGGTGTTGTTGACAGGGATTTGGCTTTTAATATCATGGGACCCATTCTGAGGATCAAGGACTGCTAGGGGAAGATGGCATCCACCTGACAAAGTGAGGCAAGAGTATCCTTGCTAACAGGCTGGCCAGCGTGGTGAAGAGAGCTTAAGATGGTGGAGAGAAATTATGACCCACAGTTAAGAGAGGTAGGGACAGACAGGGGTGATAAGCAAAAGGTGGCTTACCTTTTGGTAAGGTTGGTGGCTACAAGGATAATCTCAAGAACAATAAAACAGGGTCACCCATCTCAAGTGCATGTACATGAATATGCACAGCCTGGGAAACAAATGGGAAAGCAGGAGTGCTGCATGCTGTTTCAGAACTAGAACATTGTTGGAACAGTTGTGAGCTGATGGGACAGCTCACATGACTGGAGTGATAGATGGATGGGTAAAAGCTCTTCAGGAAAGTGAGGTGGGGAAGATGAGGACGGAGGGTTGCTGTAATGTCAAGAAGTTCAGATGTATGGAGCTCTTCAGAGGGATGAAAAATAATCTGGTTGAGAGTTTGTGGGTCAGATCAGAGGAAGAGAGGAGAGGAAAGGGTGACATGATAGCTCATTACAGTACATTTGATAAGGGTGAGGAATTGGATGAAGCCTTCCTTAAGCAATCTGAGAAAAGTCTCTGAGTCACAGATAGTGGTTTTCTTGGGGGACTTTTAACATCCTTGACATCTGCTGGCATGGTCAACACAGTGGGGCACAAGCAGTCAAGAATATTTCTGGATGGTGTCGGGGATAACTTCTTGATAAAGGTACTGAATGGGTCAACCAAAGGTGCCACAGAGGTAGATCTCCTGTTCACTAACAAGGAAGAACTGGTTGGGGAGGTGATAATCCAGCCTTGGTAATAGCGACCATAGAATAGCAGAGATGAAGACCCTGAGGGGACTGAAAGTAGCAGAGTACAGACCCTGGACTTCAGGAGAGCAAATTTCAGTTTATTAAGGGAGATGTCTAGTGGGGTCCCATAGAAGGCAACTCCAAAGAGTAAAGCTGCTCAGCAAAGCTGGCAGGTGCTTCAGGACACCTTCCTTCGAGTTCAAGGATGGTTCATCCTAGTACTCAGGAAATAAACAGAGTTATCAGGAGACTGACTAGGCTGAACAGGGAACTCATGACCTAGCTCCAATGCTAAAGGACAGTACCTAAGAGTTGGAATCAGGCATAGGATACAAAGGAGGAATTTTGGAAATGTAGGAATGGTGTTAGCCGAAGTGTAGCCAAAGTTTGTCTAGAGTTGACACTTGCAAACTTCATAAAGGGCAACAGGAGGAGCTTTTACCCTGCTTTGGTAGTAAAAGGCTAAACAAGGAAAATGTGGACCTGTTGATGAATAGGACAGGTGATTTAATGACAACAAACACAGAAAATGCTGATGTGCCTTCTTTGTCTGAGGCTTCACTGGCAAGGTCTCTCAGGCTGCTGTGCCTAGTGAAGATATTCAAAGAGAGGAACTACCAGCAGTGCCTAAGGATCGAGTCAGAGATTGCTTGCCAGAATTTGACCCATACAGTTCCACAGGACCAGAGGGGCTGCATCTAAGTGTGCTGAAGGAACTTGCTGATGCTGTGGTAAGGCTGCTCTCTACCATCTTTGAAAAGCCATGGAGATCAGAGGAGGGTCCCTGATGACCAGAGAAAGGCAGATGTTGCATGCATCTTCGAAGAAGACCAAAAGGGAGCCACAGGCCAGAGCCTCACTTCACTCCAGGGAACATCATGGGACGGTCTGCTTGGAAGCTCTTGTCTTGTGAAGATGATGATTTGGAATAGCCAGCATGGATTTTCCAACTGTAAATTGCACCTGACCAACCTGCTTTCCTTCTGTGATAAAATTATTAGACGTGTGGCCAATGGGAGAGCAATGGATATTACTTACTTTGACTTTAGCAAGACTTTAGACACTGTTACCCACAATATTCTTATATCCAAATTGGGATGTTGTCGTCTGTGTGGGTGGACAACTATATGGTTAAGAAAAAAAGTTGGACGATTAGGCTTAGAGGATAGTGGTTAATGGGTCATATACTGTGTGGACGCAGGTAACAAATGGGTACTGCAGAGGTCTGTACTGGGACCTGTCCTGTTTAATATCTTTAGCAATGGCCTGGAGGAGGCAATGCAGTGCACCCTCATCAAGTTTACAAAAGGCACCAAGTTGGTGGAGACCAGCAGATACACTTGAGGACAGGACTGTCATTCAGGGGGACCTGAACAGGCAGAAGGAGTGAGCTGGCAGAAACCTCATGAAATTCAGCAGAGTCAGAGGACAAATGCAGAGTCTTCCTGCACATCAGAAGGAAGTGCCTCTAACAGCAATACAGTCTGGGAGTAGACTTGCTGTTCTTTCTTTTCTGGAAGTCTTTCTATCCTGGTAGAACTCCTGTCAGTTTTTATTACTAGAGGAGCTGCTTTTTCTCCTGTTTTTCAGTTGAGATTCTCACTTAATCCAGTTGGGTTCACAAATTGCTCTCTTATGATGACTGTATTTAAGCTGATTAGGAAGTGTGCTGCACGTACTCATGGGAATGTAACATAGTTTAAGATCTGGATAGAGGCCTTCAACCTCTTCCAGTAGGAGTCACCTCTGTTTTTAAGCTCTGCCTCTTCCTGCTGTAAAAGGGCTTAGTGACTGATCCAGGCACCTGGAATGATGTCTTGAGCAGCCTGTTTGCATTGTTCTGAGTCTTGTGATTCAGGCCACAAACACAAGGAAGAGCAGGCTGAGCTTAGATCATGCCCTATGCTACTGTTGCGGTTAAGTGGAGAAATGCACTTCACTTGTAGGAGAGAAGCAGCACTATGTTTTATTGCAGTAAAATAGTGACTTAACAAAGTGCAAATGTAAATAAGACAATGATTTAACGAGCTTCAATGGCAGAGTTCACTCAGTTATTTACTGTATGGAGGACAGGGTCAACTGAAAGTATCAGGGAGACCCTCCTGTTGAGTCACGAGGTTCAGAAAAGACCCCCTTGCTTTCCAGACTCCTTCAGAGAGGTCTCTGCGTGTGGCTTGATCCAGTCCTCGTTCCAGACTTGGTCAACGGTTCATGCCTAAGGGAGTATGTGTGAAGAAGACCCTGCCGTTGAGTTCTGAGGTTCAGAATGGACTCCCTTGCTTTCCAAATTCCTTTTAGAAAGGAGTCTGTGTGTCTAAAGGATTATGTGCACAATCAATTAGAGATATAGCTCAGTAAGGTTTTGTAAAGTTTTGCAAAGTTTCAGCATGCTATTAATCACTTACCGAGGATCTGTCATGGGTAAGGAATCTCTTGACCTTGAGGAGTAACCTTGGGAGGCATCCGTGCTCAAGAGGAGATCCTACAGTGCAGCCCGCTGCTGTGTAGGAGAGCTGAATGGGCTCTGGGCTGCTGCGTGTGTATGGGAGGGGGAGATGGTTGACTCATAGCCATATTTACATACTAGATGGGCCTTAGTTGGTGCATGCTCAATTAGCCCCTGTCTGCATGCTGTTTACAGGGAGGTCAGATTGAGGGGGAGAGAGCACATCGGGTGGGGGAAAGGAGCACACCATCACAGCTACCAAGTTCAGATCCCTTAGGGCCATCTTCCACATGGGAAGCCTTCGGGGTTCCATCCTTGTGGATCTTGAAACAGCTCTTTTTGCTTGACTCTTTCTGAATATTCTGTCAAATAGATGTTGATATGAATGTTCGAACATGAATTTGGAATCCGTGGACTGCCAGTTAGCTTTGTGATAGTGCCAAACAATCGAGTTCACAGAGGGAAGAGTTTTAGTAACTGGAAGTTCTCTCCCCTCTCCTGTTCCAACCCCGTGGCCTTTCTGCAGAACCATGGACAGGTCCTCCCTGCTGGTACACTGCAGGCAGAAGGCAGATCTTGAAGTAGAGGATTTTTCTGTGAGCCTGTGGAATCTTTCTTCATTTAGTGCCTTTTTTGCCATCTCCTCCATAGATTTCATGTCATAGGGCAGAGTTGTGTTCCTGAGCCACTTTGATCAGTAGATCATTAGCACCTGACAATTTAACTGGGTGTTCTCTCAGGCCCAGGAGCCTTCTCCATTTTTTCTGGGCATTAAGATCATGCTTTGTCTTCCAGTATTCATTTCCTTTACAGAGCTCAGGCTAAGGAAGAAAAGGATAGTTCCTGCAGCCAGACCTCCAATTCCAGAGTTTGTGCCCATGATCCTATAATAGATTTTTTTTTCATAAATGCTTGAAGCATGATGAACCTTGGATATAAACCCTGTGGCTGATACTGAGATTAAAAAAGCAGTATCCTGGCCTCTCTCCTGTGTGTATCTGCAGGGCAGATCTGTAGTGTAGGGTGTTATTGTGGTCGTCTTTTTGTTTGGTTGGGGTTTTTTTGGTTTCTTTTTCTTTTTTTTCTTTTTCTTTTTCTTTTTTTTTTTTTTTTTAAGCCTAAACACCTTGTTCGGCATATTCTGGGAAAGAGAGCTTGTCTTAATTCTGTATATTAGAGTAAAAAAAAAATTTTTTTTGCTTAGTTGAAAAGTTCTGTCTTGCCTCTTATATCTTTGACATTACAGTGGTTCATGTTATGAAAATAAATTAAATTGCATTAAAAGCACAGCTAACCCTGTTCCATATTGTAAGTATGCATTTGTATTTTCATGATAACCCAAATGGCTGTGGAACATTCTGAAAGAATCTTGAAAATATCTTCTGATTTTCAGTTTGCATACAGCACAAAAGAAGAGAACATCAATGTAATTCTGTGCAACCTATCAGAGTTTGATCAAATTAATAATATAACATGCTGTCCTGATTAGGGAAGATTCTTCAGGTCACCTTTAGAAAAAACACTGATCTCCAGTAATGTCTGGTTAGGACTGCAGGTGTTCTGTGGGTTCTGTAGGTTTGTTTAAGCCTTTGTAAACAACCTTGCTTGCAGTTTATTTAAATTGCAGTTTAGCCAATGTTTGTTTTTAAATGTAATGCAACTGGTAGTGATTCCATCTTATGTCAAACTTTGTTAAATTTTTACATTGCAAACACTTCATGTCAGATTGTGTTTTTTTTCCATTTTACCTCTTTTGAAATATATGTACTGTTGTCTGCATTTGTTTTAATTTCAGAAACATTCTTTCAGTTGATAATGACTTAGATTGAATATGCTAAAGTGAATGTGACAGTATTTTCTGTCTTTCAGAGTGGCTCTCTGTAGAAATTATTTAGAACAATAGCACAATAGCCTAATAAATTTAACAGAATCATAATTATTCATAACTTAATTATAATAAAGGTTAGTAAGCATTTTTCTGGTGCCTGGGAGTTCTGTTCATGAAACCAGTTTTTCTTGCTTCATAGCTAAAGAAATGTATTTTAAGAAGTTGTTTCCTACTTCAAAAAGTGTATATTGAACAAATGAGGATGTAAGTTCATGCAGCAGTTAAATTTGAAAGCACAAAAAAGTGCAAAAAAGCAATGACATGCTTCTGCTTTGAATGCTAGACGTTAGTTTCTGAACCTAAGTGTTGTAAAATTTTTAGGGGCATGATGGTAAAAACAGTTCTAACAAACTTTGTAGATGGTAATTATGAAAAAGCTGTTTATAGTTCTAGAGATGTTATCCAGTTATTGTGTAGTGGTGCAGGATAAAAGACAAAGCTGCTGCTTGAAAACTTTGCAAAGGTTATAGAATAAAGGCTGGTTGATTATAAATAGGAGGTAAACAAAGTAGTGCGTATGAAAAGATAAGTCCTGAAAGTGAAGAGAACTAACTTACTTTGGTAACAATTTGGTCATATTTTAATTTTTATATGATTTGTCAAATGAATTCACACATTTACAGGTTATAGCCAGCACTGTATTCTGTCAGTTTTTGTTCCGACTTTGGCTATTTATCTGCTGGCCTTGATGATGTCCTTTAAAAGTAACCATAGAAGCTGATGAGTTAATATTTTGTGGCAAACATGACTTGGTGTGAATATGGTTTTACTATTAGGAGGCCTAAATTTAAATTGTCATTGGACATTTCCTTTTATGGTTCAATATGTGAATATAACATATGTGTGTATTTGTTGAGTAGTAAAACTTCTACTGTTTTGATTCACCACTACATTTTGAGTCTTAATGCATGTCGAAATAACTTTTTGTTAATTTAAATATGGTAAAGCGATAAAACACGAAAAAAATTAAATACGGTAAAGTGGTAAAAATCAGAGAGAGATCTGGTAATTTTAACTAAATCGCTCAAACTGTAAGAACTGATGGGAGTTTTCACATAATGGTAATTGACATATAGTAGCTTTTGTTCTCTGGAAAGCTGACCTTTGAAATAAGCAGAATAATGCCCAGAAGTCAGATTTCTAGTCAACTGTGATTACATTTGTGTACTTTGCAACCTGAGGCTTTAAGAGGAAAAAAAAAGTGAAAAGTGTAAGGTGGTACAGATTTCTCTTTGGCTGTGGCTTACTTATCTAAAAGGATATCTTGTATTAGGAATTCTTCTGTATTGCAGCGCCTGGTTCTGTTTGGGGTTTAATTTCATTAAGGAATTTAACGTACTTTCACAAAACATAGATGCTGTTTCATGAATTATGCATAATGTATGACTTAAGATGTTTTTGTTCTCATTTTTAGAGTGAAAGGTGAAGAAATGTAGAAAGATGCTATTTCTTGCTTGTGTACGTATATGTGACAGAATAATGTAACCACATTTTTGTTACATAATCTTAACTTTTTTAAGACAAATGACCGTGCATCCTGATCGCTATTACAAGCTTCTGTCATTTGACAGAAGAATTAGCCTTTTAAGAGCAACTACCAGAGCTTTTCAGCTTTGGTAAGACTAAACCTTTTATTATTAGCTATCAGTCGTCACACTGATAGCTGATATTCCACAGTAATTCCTGGTGTGCAACTGTCATATTTATTGAAATATAACAGCTTTTTAGTGGTATTCGATAATGTTTTCTTCTTACTTGTGTTACTTATAGCAGGATATAGTGTTTTTTCTGGTTCAAACAATGGATATGCCTTTAGGAATAACTTATTCTGAAAGTTACTTTCTGAGTGCTCTTATCACAATATATACAGGGGAGACAGCCAAAAGTGGAGGAGTATCTACAGTAACCTGATACGTACTGTTGAAATGATCAATTCCATCTACTTTATCAGTTCTGTCTATCAGTTCTATGTATGGAAATAGTATTGCTCATGTCAGTAGGACTGTAGTGCTATGAGAGAAAAACATAACTTTTACCAAATAGTCACCTGCTCGCAACAGAATTCTGTTAGTATTTTGAGAGTTCTAGCATTAATTGGTGGCTGTTTGTTTTTTTTAACTAGTTGCAGAACAAAAAGCATGGTGAGCTTCAACACTTTGCAGTTCAGATGATGAATACATGATCTTGCGGTCAGGAGAACTAAAGCCCATCTGCAGTTAAACCTGGTGAGGGATGTGAAGGGCATCAGGAAGGTGTTTTTGTGCTTATATGCTTGTGAAAGCCTTGGGAAAATGTGGGCCTCCTGCTAAGTGGTGCAAGGGCCCTGGTGACAAAGGACACAGAAAAGGCCAAGGTACTCAGTGCCTTCTTTGCTTCAGTCTTTATTGGTAAGACCAGCCTTCAGGAATCACAAGCCTCTGAGATGAGAAGGGAAGTCTGGAGCAAGGGAGACTTGTTGTTGGTGGAAGAGGATCAGCTTTGGAAATGTTTGAAGAGACTGGATATATGCAAGACCATGGGATCCAATGGAAAGCACACATGAGTCCTGAGGGAGCTGGCTGATGTCATTATGAGGCCACTCTCAATCATCTTTGACAGGTTGTGGTGTCTGGAGATGTTCCTGAAGGCTGGAAGAAAGCAAATGTTGCTCCTGTCTTTGGGAATGAGGATCTGGTGAATTCAAGGCCAGTCGGCCTCACCTCGATCCCTGGGAAGGTGATGGAGCAATTAATCCTGGATTCCATTTCCAGGCACATTGGGGACAAAAGGGTCATCAGGAGCAGTCAGCATGGATTTATGAAGGGGAAATCACCTGTGACCAACCTCATAGCTGTCTTTCTGTGATGAGCTGGCTGGCTTGGTGATGAAGGAGGAGCAGTGGATGTGTCTCCCTTGACTTCAGGATGGCTTTTGACACTGTCTCCCATAACATCCTCATAGGCAATGTCAGGAAGTGTGGGCTAGATGGGCAGACAGTGAGGTGGATTCACAACCCCAGAGAGGAGGTTGCGAGGACTAACCCCAAGCAGCAGTACAGCCTGGGGACTGACCTGCTGGAAAGCAGCTCTGCGAAGAAGGACCTGGGAGTCCTGGTGGACAGCAAGGTGACCATGTGGCACTGTGTGGCAAAGAAGGCCACCAGCCTTCTAGGCTGCATTAGGCAGAGCGTTGCCAGCAGGTCGAAGGGGGGTGATCCTTCCCCTGGTGAGGCTGCACCTGGAGTGCTGGGTGCAGTTTTGGCTTCCCCAATACAAGAGAGGGAGGCCCTACTGCAGCGAGTCCAGCAAAGGGCTACTAACGTGATGAAGGGACGGGAGCATCTGTCCTATGAGGAAAGGCTGAGAGAGCTGGGACTGTTCAACTTGGAGGAGACAAGACTGAGGGGGGATCTTACCAACGTGTATAAATACCTGAAGGGAGGATGTAAAGAGAATGGTGCCAGACTCTTCTCAGTGGTGCCCAGTGACAGGGCGAGAGGCAGCGGGTGCAAACTGAAACACAGGAAGGTCCACTGAGCGTAAGAAAACAGCTCTTCACTGTCGAGGTGTCGGAGAACTGGAACAGGTTGCCTGTAGAGAGGTTGTGTCCATCCTTGGAGATGCTTAAAATGTGACATGGTCCTGGGCAACGTGCTCTACGTGACCCTGCTTAAGCAGGGGGGCTGGACCAGATGATCTCCAGAGGTCCCTTCCAACCTCTACTATTCTGTGATTTTGTGATCTTTTATAATAAAATTGTCAATAATGTTGTATTTGAAATATGGCCTAGAGGAATCAAACTGGACAGGCAAACAGTGGTATAGATAGGGAGTGTCCCAACAGGGTAACTAGATTTTTAGCACTGAAGAAGATCAGGAGTTTTGTTGCCATGGTTTAGAAGACTGAAGAGCACAGCAGCATTTTTTTAAAAACCTTTAAGGACTCTTGGACTAAGGAAAAGTGCAAGGGAGCTAAGAAAGACTCGTCAGAAAAAATAGCAGGGAAATCTTGATGCTCTGAAAAGCTTAGTCTGTGTTTGTTCACTGTTTTTCCTGCCAGAGATTGTGTTCATGATTTCTTACCTTTTTCCTCTATATTTCAATGTGTATTTCTTTTATGACTGTTAGTTTTTGGTTCACATTTTAGTTGAGCTGAAGTATCTTTTTGCGCTACTGCAGAAGGAAGGAGCTTCCACTGTCCCCTTCCCTGTGGCAGTGTACTAGCTTTAGGCCAAACCTGCAGATGTTGTCTGAAGTGGTTTAGGGACCATTCTTCTAGTATAGCTGCAGGCATGGTAAAAGACAGCTGGAAGAATTTAAGTGCCATAGCTATTTACAGTCTGAAAGTGTATCTGTAATTTTATGTTGTCAGAGACATGTTTTGTATTTCAGAAGCTGGAGTCTAAAGTTCTAATGTGTCGGACCTTGCAGCTTTATCCAGACTGAGTTGCAGAAAATCAGACTTTCTGTGTGTCACTGCACTGTATAGGAACTTAAATAGACCTGAGGGGTGTTTTCCACAATGTACAGAACTGCGTTATAGAATGCCCCTAGTGTACAAAAGAAAATCATCTTAATGTATGGTTTTCTTGGTCAGGAAAATGAACTGTTCTCAATCTATATTTTTGATTGATACATTTACATTGATACAACATTTGTTTCTTCTCTTTAATATACCAGATCTTCAAAACTTGCTAGCATTTGCTGTTTATCTATATGACAAAGAATGGGGCATTAATTCCCTCCAAAAGGTGAAACGGAGAGGAAAAAAGGGGTGAAAATACAGATGCTGAAGTGAATAGCTGTTCATACACATAAAAGGCAGTCCGTGAATCAAGATACCATCAAAGTCTTCTGAAACTCTACTTGGGATTTACAATGACAGGAAAGCCTGGTATTTGCTTCGATAGTAAAACAGTTCTTAGGCAATGGTAATAATAGGGCAGAGACAGTAATGAGATTCAGGTGGATTAATACAAGACATACTCTTCATATATTTCTTTCCCACATTTCTTTTAGTAATAGTAAAAAAGCTCCCCAGCTCATTTAGACCTGTGAATCCGATCATATTCAGTCACAGATCCCAGGCAGCAGTCAGCTGTTCTGAAACTTTTCTGTTGCTGCAGTTATTTATTAGGGACCCTATTATCCTGTTCCCTACGTGTCTATAGTTTGATTTAGTTATGCAGCCATGGGTTTTTAATAAAGACACACCGCCTGGCTGACTTTCTTCAGAAGAATTCCAGAGTCATCTCTGTGATTACTTCCTACAAATAAGGCTAAGAAGCCCTAATTGTTCACCTAATTGCTGCATATTTTCTGGCCTGTGTGTACAGTCTAAATACATGAAAGAAACATAACTATAACATTTTTTTTTTTAATCCTACTGGTGGTCATCACCTGGAAAACAGTCTCCAGTTTGGCAATATTTAGTGATTATTTTTAACCAGGATATTTAACCATTACTTTACAATTACTCATTTTCATGATTTCTGTGCTTCCAAAGAGACACTTGTAATCGTGCAGCTGCACTTCAGCTTTGGCAGAACTTTACACAACATCCATCGAATACTGAACTCTAACCGATACAGTAATTTGTTTTTCCATTCAGAATAGATCCTCAAAATGCTATTTAGTGTTACTGTCTTCTGACCTGGAATTAGGCTGACTGTGTGCTGCTGCTTCTCTTTTATGTCCAGCACATCCAGTATTTCTATATGGGAAAGAAGAAAAAAATCTGTTTTGTTTCTTGTATTGCAGGATGTTCACTGGACGTTTTCACTACAAACATCACAGTCTTGATAAAATGTTACATTTTAATCTTAATAATTAAAGCTATAGTGTTTATAATCTCTATTCCTGTAGTTGCTTGTGTAATTTCAGATTTCAGAGTATTTGCTTGGACCAAAATAGGGACTGCAGGTGTGCATTTGAGTTGAATGAAATTTTGAAAAGAGAGTTCAGCAGACCCAAATCTCCTTCATGCTTTTTTTCTGTTTTCTTTTTAAACAGCTAGGTCTCACTATGTGCAAAAAATAAAGCTCTTTTGCAAGTAAATTAATTTCTCTGTCAGATTGCTCAATCCTGCAATCTGTAATAACACACATGGCTCAAAGAAGTTAACGAGACTGTTCAATATTAAATATTTCCAATATCGGTCATGCTGAAAGTTCCTACTTTGTTTTGAATTAGGTAGTAAATCGAAAATGGAAAGAAAAAACACAGGTGGAGAAGGCACAGTTTCATGCTGAGGAGAGAGGAAAACGGAGCATTTTGAAACTTGGTGTTTTTATGGCATTTGCTTCCTAGGTACCATTACACTTGGATTAGAACTTCAGCAAGTGCAAAGAGACATAGGAGGAGGCGAAAACCTTCACTGTAGGTTTGATGTTACCCATTCCTTCTTTAGAAGACTTTTAACATTGTGTACTTTGTGGTGTACTTTGATCATGGAGGATTTGTTATTTATCACTGGGACCTGGTGAATGGATTTTGCACTGAAATCTGGTATTAACAGGACTCATAGTATATTAAATCAGGTATTGTACGTGTCCTTGCAGGATTGTATTTTAGTTTTCCAAAACATTTTAGAAGTCAAAGAAAGGTTTCTGAAGAACTTTCTGTAGGTAAAGACTTTACAATAATCTCTGCTATTGCTTTTCTTACTCTAAAGGTTCCTACTGTCTATTATTGTATCATTTATAAGTCATGATTCTGGTTCATTTTTGACTGTCTGCTTTTATAATAATGTCAGTAGAAATATTTAATGTTTGATATGGTATAATCAACAAAACTGTTGGAGGTTTTAGAAGGAGAATTATGGTGTTGCGGGATGCTGTCAATAAGGACATAATCAGTTGCAGTCTTTGATATGGCAGCCAGGTAATCTGGGTGTAATGAGGTACTCTTTCTTGTATGCCAGTGTAAAGTATATGTTTTATATGTTTAGAAGTTACAGCACTGTACTGAATTTTGTGTATGAATTGAAATAAGTATTTTATCAGTGATGGCGGTGGGGTAAGATGTTGGTTAGCTATATCCCATTGCTTAGGGTTTCTCGGTTACAGAAGCTGAGGTCTGAGAAACAAAGTTGAATGTGCTTTTTATTTTTATTTTTCAGAGGCCCAGAAGACACAATAAATGATTGTAAAATCCTTTTTATAGAGGAAATGTACAAGATTGAAAAGCCAGGAGCTTATCCGTTGACATTTGGGGATGGAGATTTCAAAAGTATGCTTTTTTTATTATATGAATAGGAGTATAAATTAAATATTTGAATGGTGTTTCTTTAAAAAGTACAAGGATCAGCATGTAGAGGTAATAATTTAATAACTGTTTTTTGTGTGTTCAGGAAAGCAATAACATAGAATCCTTATTAGATTTCAGCTTTGAAAGTGTTTTTATTGTAAGATGACTTTACTACATGACATATTTAGAAAGAGATAGCATTTTAGTGCTATTAGTCCTGAGCAGAGAAACAGGGAACAGCTGATAACAACCTCAGCTAAGTTCCTAGGCAGGTTTCCAGATCACTGAAACTACTATTACAATTGACATGTTACTTAAACTTTCAATAAAATAAGAAATGCCAGAGACAGATTGAGTCTGTAATGCTGCACTTTAACCCTCTCATTATCTAAGAATGAAAAAAGATTAGGGAACTTCATACCAAAGCTGCTAGTGCTATCAAAAAAACAGATACTTGATGTTTAGATTGACCCTTTATGACACTGTGTCTTCTCATCATCCCCCACCACCAAAGGAAGGAGTTGATGGCAGCTTATCTAAAAGGTAGGGTAACATTTTATCCTAAGTTTAACAATATATTAAAATTGGAAGATGTAAAATAAGGTGGTTTTATGAGGGAGACACTAAGATGTTGATCTGCAGCACTACTAATAAATATTACTGAATTAAAAAATGAAACAGACTTGTCATAATTTAGACTTCTGTTATAATCTAAGGCTGGAGTATTTCAGAACCTTTTTATGTCACTGTCAGTGCAGACGACCTTGACGATGAATATCTTAGTTTAGGTGTCATGCTTAAATTAGAGAAAAATGGGCATGAGTTATAATTATTTGTTTGGCTGTTAGATTTAAGAGTAAGGTAGCTATTTTGAAATTATTTAATCGAAATTCTGCAGCCCAGGAAAAGAATGGGGGTTAAACAGAGAAAATGAGGGGTCTACATACTCAAAAATGCATTGCAAAGGTTTTATGCAAAACAGAAATAAGAGCTAGTCATCATTGTTACTATAACAAATCAGAATCAGTATTTGTACTGTAAACATGATATAACTCTTCCAGCAAAAGAGAGTACGAAATAATATAGGCAACTAAACTCTACAGTGTTGGTTGGTGTGAACAGACTTGTCTCTGACAAATGGTACAGATATAATCAGTGCATGAATTAAAATTTGAGTTAACTAAAACAATTCAAAGCAGAAATTGGAAAAATTCAAGTCATGTTATGAACCTGACAGTTTATATTTTGTTTGTACATAGAATAAAGTCCAAAAAGAGTTAATTACTAATCTTTGACCTGAGAATCTGGTCTTGTAACAG
Organism: Dromaius novaehollandiae; assembly: GCF_036370855.1. NCBI lineage: Eukaryota > Metazoa > Chordata > Aves > Casuariiformes > Dromaiidae > Dromaius > Dromaius novaehollandiae. The sequence goes on from NC_088132.1 coordinate 17,299,139, forward strand.
AAAACAAGTAAATTACATAGGCCTAGACAATCTGTGGAGGTAAGATATATACAGAAAAATGCTCAGTATCTTTTTGCCTGCTGGCCATCAATGAGTTCTTAGGGAGGGCTCAGTCATCAATTTTAAGATTTTTCAAAAGGGAGACCAACTTTGGTCTGATTTGAGTTGACTTGATATTGGCACTCTGGACAGGTTAGTGAGTTTTGCCCAGCTGTGCTGGAAGTACCACAGAAACAGCCATGTACAAATTTGTCTTCAGATGTTTCCTTTCTCTTCCAGTGAAACCTTGGAGAGGAGTCTCGGACTAACAGATCACTTCCCTTCTCATAGCATGCAGAAAAATCTAGGCTAGACTTCATTAGACACAATATACTGAGAGATTTATGCTTTCTTTTAAGTGTGTCTTACCTTTGCCATTGAGGCTTCGTCAAACAGCCAGTGCTGGTGGCCTTTTAAATTTGCTCTTAAAGTTTTTAGGTCAGCACATCTCACCAGACCTTCTAACTGTAGCTGGTAATTTTGCCTCTTATGTAGTTCTTCTTGTGTTTTTTTCAGCTTCTATGGTTTTTTCTCTTGAAAAAAAGTTCACAGACTTCAGTGTTCTAGCACCTCTTCCACTTGTGAAGACAGAGTATTGCTCAAGATCATCCAGAAGGACTACACAAGAGTTGGCTGTGTAGTCCTCCTTTCTTGTAAGACTTCCAGGATTGAGATACTCTCAAACGGTTTTAGTCCACATGGATCAAATTTTCTGTAAAGTCTTTTCAGTTGGGAGAATAATTTTTTCCCTAACAGGAACAGGCAGGGATTTCCCCAAACCTTTAAGTCATTCCTTTCTTTCTCCATACACTTAGGAAAGATATATAAGTATCCAGAACTCTTCTGGAATCATCAGGAAACCACGTCATCTTTTTTTTCTATTCAAGAACTAACTCATAAAAGAAATCTCTACTCTGGCTTGCATTATCTGATCAAAAATCTTCAGAGAAAAGGTGTGTCCATCCAAGTGAGTAAGATTACTGAATATTGTGGTAGGTCCAGAAAGCCAAGGAATCAAGCTGTAAACTTCCTAGTAAGGCTGGAGAAAGTTAAGTAATTACCCTTTCATTTTTCCCATATCCCAAACTTTAAGAAAAACTATGCTATTAATTTCTCCATTATTACTGTAAGTGTCTTGATCCTTCAGCTTCCTACTTCCAACTCCAAACTCTTGAGTAGGTTTTCTGGTCCTCCTCCTCTTCTGATTCAAAGCCAGTTTCTTCTTACAGGCAGAACACTACTTCCAGAGTAGTTTGGATAATCTGATAATTATCATATTGTCTAGTTCAGACTCAGATTCACTTCCGTGATCTTTCTGGATGATTTTGACACAGAGCACATAGATCAAAGTTGTTTTGGTGTCCTGGTTCTTTGGGCTGTGGTTAAGTTCTCTTCTTCAGCCTTCTCTCACTACTTTGGAACTTCCAGTTGCTTCAGGGATTTTCTCTGTAAATGTTCTCTGCTATATGTAAGTGGTGTTTCTTCACTCTCATCTTCTGTACCTCCTTGTTTAGCCTATGGAATGTTCTTCCTAATCTGTAAAAGCATTTTTTTCCCCCTTAGTTGAGGAGCCAGTGCCACTGGTTTTTCTTTGGGGGTGGAGGGGACTTCACTAGTTCAGATGTGCAGAAACAGAAAGTCAGCATTTCTTTGTGTCTAAACTAAACATCTGCTGGGAAACAGCTGATGATCTGTGGTGGTCTAGGCTATTAATTCTTCTATCCACTTTAAATTTAATATGGAGGGGAAGAGAGTTGTTCCAAATAGTAATTAGATCTTCGTTGTACTGTTATCCATTTCCTAATTAGCATTTCTTCCTAACTGTATTTAAGAAGACTCCAACTAAAGAATGTGCAAGGCTCAGTCTGTAGGGAGAATGTGCAGGTGGGATGTTGCAGGAGAGAGGCGGAATCAGAGAAGCTGCTGATTGGTCATTTTCATTTCTGTGGAAGAAAAAGAAGAAATCCCATTAGCCTGGGTAGCCAAATACCTTATTTTACGGAAAAAATAAACTCAAAAAAAATTTGCAAGACAGCAGTGTTCATAAGTAGAAACAGTTGTTTCATGTTGATACAGTAATGCACTTTTCTAAAATATGACATTTTACTTTTTTCTTTGTTACTGACAGGAAAGAGTGGCCCTGAATGCAAGCACTGTAGGGCTGATCCAGATAAGGAATGCCGTTTTTGCTCTTGTTATTTGTGTGGTGGAAAACAGGATGCTCACATGCAGCTCCTGTGTGATGAATGTAACATGGCTTATCATATATACTGCCTGAACCCTCCCTTAAGCAAGATACCAGAAGATGAGGACTGGTAAATATACAAGGATGATTTACTTATCTATATTACCATTCTACACAAGGTACCTCCTTTGTTATTTGCACCTAGAGAGAGACAGTACTGAAGAATTTTTGTAATTCTGGTGTCTTTTTCACCCTTCCACTTTATGTAAACATTTACATTTTCTGTTAAGGTAACTTCTGGAAACCATCCATAAATCATTCGTAGTAAGAATCATGATATTGATTTACATTACATAGAGTTTCAAAAAATAGTAGGTTCATTTTATGATCTTCTGTGACATTATCTGGTGTGATTTATATTTATCTACAGTGATTGTTCCCCAGCCTTTTAGTTTTGTTCAAGCTTCATTGCTTGAACAATTGTCTTTCTCTCTCCTTGCCCTTCTCTTCCCCTCCAACCTCTGCCCCTATGCCCTTACCTTATTTTCTGGTTGCCTCTGCCCAATTCATTTCTTCTGCTGTGAGATGACTACCACCTTACTGCTCTCCATTTCTACTGCCCTGGACTCTGTGAGCAGCAAAATCAAGCTAATGGGCATTGTTATATTAAGATAACTTTATTTTGAAATGAGTCTACTTGGAGCCCTTAGCAGTCCATTAAGTTGGGCTTTGGCTCAGTGCCGTGTTTCACCTTTATTAGTTGTCTGCAGCTTACACTATTTGTATTTATAGCTTGCCTGTAATGTACATCAGATGCTAATCCTTTATAAATGAATAATAAGTATAATATTATTTTAAAGCTTTTGATTACATAGCATCAGTGGATGTTTAAGATGTGTGTGGATACATTTTATGGAATCTCTTTGGACTGCGTGGTTAATTTTGTGGAACCGTACACTTCAAATAAAAATTTTATTTTAGTTTAAGTGCTTTGGAATTTTTAACATTCTCTGGGAATAAATAACTCAATCTATTATACCATAGTGACTGCCACATATAAAGTACATTGGTTTGGCCAGTGCCTAATGCTCTGCCTATGTACTGGGACTTTGTGGTTTTTCCAAACTCCTTTTCTGTTTATGCCAGTGTGTAATTTAGCGATAGAGGCCATTAAGATTGATAGGTGATTCTCAATGTACATTTAGCTTCAAAGATAGTTTTGTTGCCAATTGGTAATTTTCCTATGGAATTCCTGAATCAAGAAGAATTGTTTTTCCTGTCTTTGGAGGAATTGCTGACTTGAAACACTACCTTGAAAATATTTCAGTACCAACTGGAAATACACATGGGTCACTGGAACTAAATACAGCATTTATTTGAATATTGTCTGTGCGCCATCCATTTCTTGAGTACGTGAAATGATTACAGTGTTTATTCAGCAGTGTTTATTTGGCAACACATGAATCCTAATTATCCCCAGGTTTTCTGCTGTCTGGTCAGGTTGGTCTTCTCTGCATGACATTTTCTTGCTTCCTACTAATTGTTAACATCAGTGAGTTGAAGATGTGTTGGAAAACATTCTCAGCACTGAAGTGTTTTATTGTTGATTGTAGTCCTTTAGCAGTATTCTTACTTGAATGCACTTGGCATTTGGGTGTAGCAGGTGAGAAGTTCTTTGACTTCTGTCGTTCAGAGTATTCAGTGAGACCAGATATTACTTAAGATCTGTCCTCTGAAAGTGCACATCTGTTCAGTCCATTCATTCTTCTTCGGTTGCCTCTTACTCAGAAAAAACAGCTCTAAACCACTACTTCTGCCGTCATAAAGTCTGCTTGCGTTCTAATGAAGAAAATACGTATGCTCCAAGACAGTGCCCACCTCAAATCCTTTGTTCTACCCTAAGAAAAACTTTATTCTGTCTAGTTTCTTCTGTATCCTCAAACATACAACAGGTTTAGGATCAGGAATACTGATACTGAAATCTCACCTGGGATTATTTTGGCCTGTTGGATGCTTCAGATATTTTTCCAGATCAGATATTGCTGTTCTAATCTCACTGACACCTGTTCTTCATCAGGAGCTTCTTATCAGATGTTATTTTGAGTTATCCTACTTCTGTCTCAGAGACCTAGAGACAAAGTTTGAAGAATCCATATTTTTTCAAAGTGTTGTAATTATTACTCAGATCTCCCTAGACTGACTCAGTAGTATAACTGTAACTGCATTACATACATCCCCAGGACTGTTTTCAACCATACAGGAGACTTCATGTTCTGTAGAGTCCCAGATAAAAATTGAGCTGCTCAACAACACTGTCTTTTCATTGTGGATTAGGCACATATTTAGACTCTTCAGCTTACATTTCTGGCTAAAAGATTATGAAATTCCTCAAGTAGTAAAAATTTAATTGGTATAATTTAAATATCTTGAAAAAAGTCTGTCAAGGTATTTAACTTGGTTTTGTCTGCTATGCAACTGTGTGACCTTAGGTGAGAGATGTACAGTTATGGAACTGGCTCCTGACAGTTAGTTTAGTGTATTTATTAATTGCCAGCCCTGTGCAATCTGAATGCTTGGTAGTATGTAAAAGGACTGCAGTTATACTGAGCAATGCAGTGTCTCATAGCAGAAAAGATCAGGTCTATGTTCTCCCTTTTTCCTGCATACTAGCAAAAGCTCATGGCACTGTCTGGTCTTTAACATCTTGCCAGATTTTGTTTGTTTTAGAAGTGAAGAATTTTCTTTTTTTTTTTTTTAGTGTAAAACTTGGAAGACTCTCTGAAGGGACCAGGTCTGCAGTTTAGGAAATGTTGATAATTTTGTGAAGATGAAGTCACTCTGTATGCTAAACAGTATTTAATATTCCATACAAAAATGACTTTAAAAAATACTAAGATAAGTTATTTATCCAATCACGAAGCAGGAAATTTCTTAAATTTTCCTTCTTGTAGGTTTGCATTATGTCATGTTCCTTGTTTTTACTTAACAATTGAATGCTCTTTTTCAGACAACTGTAATGTCATCCACAAACTCTTACAGTGTTAATCAATTTCAGTATCTTGTATTACTTCTCATTTCTTTCTTATAAATTTAACTTCATTGTCTTAATGGGCTTTAACGCCTTTATTGACACAATGAAATCCGTTCCCATTGATATTATTTGGAGTTTTGTAATAATTTCACTCTGGCCAAAATACCCTCAGATAATTTTCTATAAACCTGTTTCGTAACTGTCCATGAACTAGTTATTTTTTTAATCAGCAGCAGTGCTCTCCTTATGTGTAATTCAAACAAGTCAATTTACTGTGAAATTATGTTAATGTTATTTTTATACATACTGCAGCCACCTTTTGCTGCTCAAGTTATATGTCTTAGCCAAAATGCAGGATAGCATGTGATTTTGAAAAACTCTTATATAGGACCAAGTTTCTCATCTGCTGTATGTTGAGCCATCTTGCACTAGGTTGGCTCTGGCACACTCCCACGACCACAGAAGTTATTAAATTGCATCTCTTCTGCTTCAGAAGATAACCTCTTGATGCCAGCATTCACTGGAGAAAGCATTTTGAAACCTTTGATACTGATGTTAAGTTTCTGGCACTTGTCATCATGAGGCAGGCTTGGAAGTTTGGGCTTTGAGCCACCTTTCTTATTTTTGCTTACCAAAAGTCCTGATATGGATGCTTTTCTTGTAAAAGAGGAGACATTATTAGGCTTCATGAGATTCTCAGGGAAAATTTTATGTTTTCCTCATCCAGTGTTTTGAAGAGCTATCATGTAATAATGGAGCTAGACCATTTGTCAGCAAAGACTCCTGCATAAGCTTCTAACTTAGTTCCTCATCCTCTGCTCTTACATTTTTTCCTCATCAACTTCTCTGAGTAGGTTTGCAGGACTCTCGCTAGAAGGTGGATTGAATCAGTCTGAGATGGACTCTTTGGCTGAGATGGTTTTGTGATAGCTTGCTGGTTTCCTCAGCAGTAAGATGAGAACATTCCCTTTCATTCCCCAAGACCGCTGTGGTCTTACAACATGACATCTGATATCTGATCTGCGTACAGAGACCACATGAAATGGGTAAGATAGATAAAAATTTGTTATGAAACCCCTAGATAGAATTGCATGTGGAGAGCAGGACGCATTACACCCTTCAGTATTGAAGACACCTGCTGAGTTGAGTGGTCACTTAAATTTCATCCATACCATTTCTTTTATGGAGACATGAGGAAACGATACATTTAGAGAAGAAGAAAAACCCCTTCACCTGAGTGTTCTGTGTTTAGTCATAGGGTTATCTGTGAATGTGCTAATGAGTAAGGAGATTACTGTTTAGAGTAACATGAATGTACATGTACCTTTCGACTGTCATTTGAAGAAAAGTGGGTGACTTACCAGTAACTGGACTATTTTGATTTGTATTGTCCACAAGCGCTTTGGGATCTCTCTCTCTTTATTTTCTTCTCTCTTCCTTGGAGACCCCCCAGACATTGCAAGGAATTGATGAACGTACACCTCATATCACCCTTTTATAATAATGTATGTGGTGTGATAAAACCTGTCTTTGCCAGGTGCAAAAGTAATGGGGTTCTGAGTGACAGTGGTACATGTATACCTGCAAGGGTTACTGTGTATAGGTCTACACACTTCAAAGAATCCAACTATCGGTAATATTTTTTAACTTATTTTTTCATTATTTCTATAAGTCTTCTCCTTTATACTTGCTCCTATAAACCTCTCTGCCATTGTACTTCTGTATGTATATGACAGGTTTATTATATTCTAAACCTCTGAAGGAAGTCCTGAACTTCATTTACTTATGACTGTTTGGAAAACTGACAGTGGCAACTTCTAATTCAAGAGACCTGTCCATGTTTGTACTTCACATAAGGAAGATGTTACTACATTTTACCTTACAGAGCCAAGACAGATAGGGGAGAAAGCTGCAATGACATCTGGCGTCAGAGCACAACTATTAATTAAATTCACCTGAAAGCCTAAAGTTGCAGTTCAGTTATATATGAATAACTGTGTTGAAGAAGGAGAAATTACATGACTTTGAACTGATTTATTAAATCTTTATTAATGATGATGATGTATGAACAGGAGAGAACATAACTGGAATGTCAGCTTCAAAATGGCAAATATCTCTTTACCTTTCAATTGAACAGGTGTGATCCAAAAATGGTTGTTTCAGTCTGCTTCCTTTCAATTTTTAGAATACTTGTAGATTACTTTTAAATAGAAAGTTATTTTAAGTATTTTGAGAGTACAGAGATCCAGGTGTTGAGCTGAACTGTAAACTGACTTATTTCTGTGTTAAGGATCCGTGTCAAAATTCATTGTAGCCTACAGATAAAAACATGGTTTGAAGTAGCTCCCTTCTTCTTTACAGAGGCATGAAAACTCATACACTGGCAATCATTGTGAAATCTGTTACGCAGGGACTTATTGCCCTTTGATTCTTTCGTTCACATCCAAATAAAACAGTGAACTAATAAATCCAAAACAGTAGTGCTAGTAGAAGTAGTTATCTAACTATATTATCAGTGTTACTGTAGATCAGAATTCCACTAGTGGTTTGTGAGCCAAACCCAGCCCATGGGAGCCGGAAACAAGGGCAACTGTCTTTGCATTGCCATTCCTGGAGCAGGATGAAAATGCTGTTAGAAGCAATAAAAGGACCAGTGTGCTCTCTTTCTCCCTCTGCTGTAGTCACTATGTACTGCTATCTCCCACTCTCCTGCCATCGAATTAGCTGGAATGAGTGCCCCCCGTGCTGCCTAGTCCAAAGGACTATGTTGAAGTGGAGCTCGGTATCACCCTTCCTGTTTATTCTGCACTGAATCTCCCTACAAGTGCTGCAGGCATGGTGGGGTAGGGGGTGTGTGTGCGTGCGCACACTAGGTCCAGGATGCCTTGGCTCCGTTCCACATTCGGCTGTCTGGAGTTTGGTGCAGTAGAAGACGATCAGGGTAGAGTGGGCAGGATGTAGAAACAAGCCTTGAGCGTTGTTTAGCACCACACTAATCTCAGCTATCTTCTCCCTTCCATGATCTGAACAAAAGAGGACAGAATGAAAAGGGAACACAGCAAACATGGGGACCTCTCACACATCGTGTGAGAAAGAATAGGGCAATGTTTTGCCTCTAACACTCTACCTGCAGAAAGAACATTGCAGTGCCCTATTTTAGAAGTTGACAGTATTTGTTCTTGTTGGGTTTATTTTTCCAATCTGAGGCCTCAGTTGCTTAAGACTGATATATATATTTGCTAGCTTGAAAATATTCAGTCAGGATGAACAAATTGACACTATTTTGGCTACCAGAAATGTATTGCCATTATTATGAAGTAATTGAGAATTTACTAAAACCTTTTTTTAGGTATTGTCCTTCCTGCAAAAATGATTCTAATGAAGTTGTAAAGGCTGGAGAAAAGCTCAAACAGAGTAAAAAGAAAGCAAAGATGCCATCTGCCAGTACTGAAAGCCAGAGAGACTGGGGCAAGGTAGAGTGTATTTTAGAAATAGCTATTATTCTGACTGTTCATGTATGTGCTACATCTATAATTAACTTATTCATGCACTACACAAAATTCAGTACTGGATTGTACAGACTATAAAACAATGTTGAATCCTGCCCACTATCTACTGAAAGTTAAAGCAGCTGAAGAATTGTTAAGGTGACCGAAGGTAAAACAAAACAAAACAAAAAACCCCCAAAACCCCCATAAATGCACATTACTTAATTAACATTCCTGTTAACAATTGTTAATATATTTTTAAGTATGCATTTGTTATGATCAGAGTTATTAGTGCATACGTCTGATTTTTCAAATAGCCTCGAATATTTTAAAAACTAATAATTCTCTCTGCTGTGTTTTTAGGGCATGGCCTGTGTTGGTCGCACTAAGGAATGCACTATTGTTCCTTCTAATCATTATGGACCTATACCTGGTGTTCCTGTTGGGACAACCTGGAAATTCAGAGTTCAGGTATGTTGTTCTAGCGTTAACTGTAGTTGAAGAACGAAAGAATAATAGGTATGGGTCGGGCACAAAATTTGGATTGATGATTGTCCTTTTCACCAGAAGTAATTAAAGTATTGCATTATAATTGTAATATTGGAAATGGTGCTAATTCTAGGGAAAGTTGAAGTATACTGATTTTACAATACCACTTAATGAGTAGTATTTTTAAATTCTGAACTATTTCCTAAGGGAAAGTCTGTTGCAATTAGGATGAACAGATCTCACATGTTAAAATTCAAAGGGGGATAATTAGTGGTAGAGTCAAATATTTTATGAAGTCTCCTTTATGTGAACTGATAATCACCTTAGGAGATGTAGACTGTAATTTCCAAAACCATTACAATGTATCGCTGTATACCAGCTATTCTTTTTTGGTCGTACATAACTGATGTCTAAATCTTATTTTAGGCTGAAGAATGGCTTAAACCAGCGTACACTAGTACTACTACTGAAAGCAGCTGTCTATTCAGCCTTTTCTACTTCTTACACTGTCCCATTTTCTGTCTTGTATTGTCCCATTTTCTTAAACTCTACAGTAAACTAGATTGGCAACAAATCTGACAGAAAAATAATTCCTTTAGGGGAGGAAGGAGGTAAATTTTCCCAGTCCTCTTCACTTTTTGGTTATACAAATGCAGTGCCAATATACAGAGGGGCAAGAAAGAACAAAGCAGGGAGGATGAGACAGCATCTTTTTGTGCCAATACTGTTTTTATGTGATTTTGTAGTGTCCAACAAATGGCAACCTGATTTCCTTACTCTCATCTTGCCTGATATCACTGATCTTTGTTTTATCATTCATTTGTTGTTGTTTGGGGTTTTGTTTAGTCAGGGAAATGGGTGCATCTTTATCTTCTGAATCAGTTAATTCTTTATCTCTCCCGTGTGTAAAAGGGTGCAACTGAGGAGTATTTTCCATGATATCCAGAGAGATAGCAAATGTGAAGGAAATTAAAATAAGTAGTTCAAAGTACATGTGTAACTGTTAATCTTTTTATTGCCTTCCAGGTTAAGTCTAGTCTCATAAATCAGGGAAACTTTTAAAATTACTTAAATGAACTTAAATTTTCAAAATCAAGGTTCGTTCTCACTGGTTCAGCAGTGAGAAAAATTGAGTTCACCTTTTTGTTAGAAATTCCGTTGGTGACACACAAGCTTATAGTTTACAGCTATTTCTAGTGCTGATAGCAAATAGGAACGTAATTAGAGAGCTGTTTTTGTCAGAAGGTTGAGAATGCTTATAGCACACATAAAAGGAACAGATATCAAAAGGCAAGTTACCGTTCGTACATACTTATTTAATTTTGGCTACAAATGAACTACTTCATTCCTAAAATATTTTGAAAAAATAAGATTGACAAGTCTTTTACATAAGTAGTTAAATTATACTTTTTTTTCATTTCACTGATTGTCATTTCTCTCATTTGTATGAGAAAAGGTTTTATCTCACCATGAGACTTTAGAGACAGTGGTTTCTCACTTTTGATTTGCATGGTTTTTTATTACACAAACTCTTTTCCCTAGAAGGAATTGCATCTGGAGAGCATCTTTGATGTGAATTACTTACCAGAGTTCGTCACTGGGGTGAATCACTTGCTAGAAACCTTAATTTAATTCATAAATCCTGAAAGTGAAAGAAAGGAGGGGGGAATGAATGAAAGGATGTTTGATAGAGCAGGAAAGGTGAGCATGATAGTGGGGCCTTTTTATTCAGCATAAACGATCTGGAAAAACTAGCAAATAGCTGACAAAGTTGAGTGAGAGTGCTAAGTGGCCATGGATAGCAAACACGGGTGGGGTGCAGTTCTAACTTTACATACTTCTTGATGGGCTATCAGCTACTTACTGTTTAGAAAAGAAATCTTCTAACTGATAATTCTGAAAATAGGCCCTCTCAGTGCTCAGTAGTGATCAAAAATGTAAATCAAGTCTTAAATTTTTAAGAAAGAAAGGAGAAGAAAAATAGAAGATTGTGAACAACAATGAGGGTGGTTAAATGAATGGAAGGCTTTTCATTCAAGAATTAACTGAGGAGACTTTTCATTTTGGAAGAGAGATCGTATCATATCATGCAAAATCATGTACAGTATTGAAAAAAGTAATTAGGGAACACCTATACATGGTTTTGTGATGCAAAAAGAGGAATCATCAAACAAAACGATTGGGTGCCGGATTCAAAATGAACAGTAGCATTAGTTCATATGACATGCAGTAATACTGTGAACTCTGCTCTTGGATACTGTGAATTCAAAGTTTACAGTAGTTCAGGAAGTCCCAACCACAGACAGCTGGAAGCTGAGAAGCTGTGCAAGGACATATCACTGTGTCCTTGCATAGTTTTCATGTTGTGCACAGCTGTCTGCTCTTGAATGTTGTCAGAGGTAGCACTTCTGGCCAGCTGGACCTTTGATTTGATGTGTTACATGATTATAAGAGTAGAAGACTGTAGCAAAAGAATATAAACTTTTACTGAGGTTGCTTAAAAGTATAGGTTGGGAGAAAAAGTTCAGGAGCTGGAGATGCAGAATCAGTATAATAGAAAATGTCTAGGTATGAAGGAATGCTCTAAGGAGGGATCTTTATTTTTTTTCCTGCTGGCAACCTTAGTTCTAGTAACACTGTATTTAGTATTACCTACCTAGAAAATACTTAATTAATACTTAGGCTTTTTTTTTAATATAACTTGGTAGTTTGAAACAAGCAGTGGAAAAACTGTACACTGGAAGTTTTTCCCAAAGAAGAAAGTATACCTTTATATCTTCAGGTGTTAGCACTGTCCTATATTGTCTTTCCATTTTCTTGGGTATCTTATTTCTGGCTTTTCTTCCTTAAAAACATGTAAAATTCTCACCTTTCATTTTAGTCTTACATTAACTGTTTACACAGACATGTCCATAGATATTTTTTAAGCAGAAAGTTGATGGTTAAAAGTGATTGAAGATAGCTGATTGTTTGAAAAAAAAAATTTTAGAATCTGTTTTTTTTCTGTTGCCAGGTGAGCGAAGCAGGTGTTCACAGGCCCCATGTGGGTGGAATCCATGGACGCAGTAATGATGGAGCTTATTCACTTGTATTAGCTGGAGGATTTGAAGATGAAGTGGTATGTCATTTATCCAAGCCATTGTTTTGTTTTGCTGTTCTAAAGTATTAAAGTTTGTAAAGATGGAGAGCTTATGTTCTTGCTGATCCTAAAATTAGTGCTTTTGCAAATAGGACTATGCAAAAAAACCTACTACTGATATCAAACCCAGTAGTTTTTCGTACCTTGGGGAGAAATATTTAAGCTATTTTCTCTTAAAGTATATACTTATGCTCAAGCAAAATACCTCAATTACATCTGAATTTTACATTGTTTAGGGGAGTTATATTTCAGTATACTCTCATTATCTGAATTTATCATTATTCAATATCTGATACCATAACTATATGCAAGTTATGTATTTTAGATTCTACTTTGGTCATTGTTTTTATTGCTTCCCAGTCAATCAAGCAGATAAATACCTTTTGGGGGCTTATTGTATTCCTAAATAAAATAGGATGTATTTATTTTAGTGAAGTAAGGATAAAATATGCATGTTGCGTGATTCTATGAAGTTCTGAAGGTTCTCGACTCCTAGTGATTAGAGCTTTCAGAACTTCTCAGGATAGTCACAATATTTTGTATTATCATACCCAAAGGAAGATGTTGGAAAAATTTCTGCTTTGATGTCAACATCTAAGTGCAGTAGCCAAAGCAATTATACTGCTAAACAAAACGATATTTTTGTCTGACTTTCTTCTCATGATGTTGACCAAGTTTTGTATATGATTAGATTACTGTTCTCTATAATCAAATAATGTTTACACAAGGTACATCCCTTCCTGCAGTTCTATTCCATCAGGTGGGATTTTAAGTCATGCGTCAGGTGAAGGATAAAGCAGTAAGCAACCTGTTTTTTGAAAACATGGGTAGCTACTAATCAGAAAGAACAAGGCATTGGAGAAGGAAATGAAATAAGCATCTGAAATAGCATCAGGATGTTATGTATTCTTTGCCAACAGCACTTACCAGCTGCTGCTGCTGCAGGGTATTGCCTCTGAAGGCGTCTGTGTCTCTCTGTTGGACAAGTCACATGAGGAGGTACTTGGTGTTGGTACATTACTACATCCTTGGAGTCAACCCCAACCCAAGCTCTAGGACCTTAGCCAGTGCATCCTAAGAACACTGTTGCTCAGTAGTTGTAACTACTAGCTCGGGATGCTGCCGATTCCTTTTTTTTTGGCGGTGATACTGATGTTAGCCTTATTTCTGCTGCTGTAATTATTCAGTCCATAACATTTAATAAACTTATTTGGATCCTTTGCATGTCTTTTCCAGTTCGGCTAAGTGATATTGTGATCATGTGTTTTTGTGGACACCTAAGTAATGTCACAGTCTTAACGGCATACACAATTTTGAAGAAGCAGAGCTGGGGAGAAATATTGGAGGTGCTACCCTAAAAAGCTTCGTGAATGTCAGGTTTTTTGCAGTGCTGTAAACTAAGGATTCAGTAGAAAACCCTTTTTTTCCCCAGGTGCATTTTGATATTAATTTTTCCTCAGTCCTCTTTTCACATACCATTTTTTTCCAGTTTACTTCCATTTTTCCCATTTTTTGAAAGAGGTTGAAATTAAGATCTAAGAACACCCAGGGAAAAATCAAATTCTGTACTTTTAAGTATCCTAAACACAGTATCTCTTTTCTCCAGTAAAGCTTTTAAATAAAAATTCAAATAAAATCTTCTGCTCACATCTAGTCACTTACTGTATAAGAACAAGACACGAGAGGTGACTCTTGCTCGAATTTTAGTAGTATGATACAGTTACTTGTGTGTAAGTTTTGACAAGACTGAGAAATAAATGCATTTTGGAAGACTGTGTGTTTTACTGTATGTTTACAATCTTAAACTATTTTCGCACACTGCTAACATGCTGCATCTTAGTGGTCTTCTTGTGGCTTTAAACTAACAGTTCACCATTGGGGTAAAAATAATTGCAAAAAAATATACTGCAGAAATAGAATTCACTCTTTGGTTTCCAATTCTTGTCATTTTTATGCTGTCCCTTTGGAAGGGATATAAATTTTTAACCTAGGATTTTAGTAACAGAGAGTTAATTTACATAGGTTACCTGATTTAAGATGCAATAATTATAATGGTTAGTTTTAGAGTCTTGGATATGTTAATACTGCAGATCTTCTGGTCTTGTTCTTGATAATAACCGTAAAGGGAACATTAGCTGAAGAAGTCATGAGAATTTTTTCATGAATTTGAAATCTGAGAGCTATTTCGGTATGGACTAACATTTATAAGGATTCAGAATGCTGGGTATTAGCCATTAACAATGATTGTGCAATCACAATATTCATAATTAAAGCATTTTGACGTGTCTGTTCATCTGAAGAAATTTCACTTTTAAATTGAAAATTAGCTTTCTAGTTTGTTTGTATGAGGCAAGGGTAAAAATGATGTTTATTCACTCCTTTTAAAAGTTTCAGGATCCATATTTCTGCTGGTTTGAAGTAGCCAAGAGTTACCATTAAGATGGTAAATTAATCTTGTTCGTCGTGGTCAGTTCAGTCTGAACAAAGGTTGTTTCTTCTTTAAGTGCTTTGCATATGGGATCATATGGGAAATCTAAGAACTGAGATTCAAAATCTCTTGGAGAACAGTATCTGCTGGGATCACTCACATCCTCCTGTAAAAGATTCTGAGGGTGTAAAAGCAAGTGGATTCTCTAATGACTCTAAAGGGACCCCAAGCAAGTATGTGTGTTGCTTAGATTCCTTGATTAATTTACATCAAACCAATTACTTCATGAAGTGGTCCACTGTCCATTTTGCATGTTCTGTGTCTTCACGTCATTCTTGTGTTTGGGTAATCAGTTCCAAGGTGTCAGAACAGCTGCTGTATCATTTGCTTCAAATCATCCAATTACAAATAAATAGTATTTAGGCTCTAGATTTGCCTGAGCGTTGTGCTGCGGAGATAGCGTATCTGAACCTCTGCTTAATGTGCATTGTGCAGTGAAAATACTAGATCAGTTCCACTAGATACAGTTCCACCAGTGCCATGGCTGGTGAACTGCATACTAAAATGGCTTTAAATCCAAATCAAGTGGCAGTAGGAGCTTCAGGTCTCAGTCAAAATGTTTTATTTCCAAAGATCTGAGTAAACTGCTAGTCACAATGGTATGTATGTTTTATCTGCAGCTATACTAACTAGATTTCTGAGTTTACCTTGGTCACCTGAATCCAGTGTGAACCCTGGTGTCTCTGTGCTTGGTACAAAAGAGAAGTATCCTATGTAAGTTTTCTGAAATACGATGCCATGCTGCCAACGGAACAGGTCCTTTCAGATTTTCCCAGTTCTCTTTATATTATTGAGAATCCAACATAATAATTTCATTGCAGTCGTTGCACTGAGAATCTGTCTGTTGTGAGCCATCTGGATTGACTTTCTAGCTGAAAATCTGACATTTGCTGTCCTGAAGCTTGCTGTTTTCAGGTGCTCTCAGGTTTCCAAGGTCTGAGGACCCTGCTCGGTTGGTATCTACTTGGAACTCCAATGTAATGTGAGACAATTTGTGATTCTCACTATGGTGATAGCTACTGAATATCTTCCTTCTCACTCAGATTTTTTATTTGTCCATTCTTTCTACCTCCATACTCAACGTTATTTTATTGGGCAGTATCAGTATTCATCCTTACTTTCTGCTGGTGTTTAAGATTCACAGGACACCTTCTGTTCTCCAGCAGTCTTGACTACACCTATTCCGTTGTTCCATATTGTTAACCGTCAGTCCATACAAACTGCTAATACGAAATATTACCTTTCTCACATTATTTTCTGAAATCCTCTGTGTCTCCTCATTTCAAAACCCTTCATTTTCTCCTCTGTACCTGCATTGCATTGAGGATTATTTTAACATCCTGAAAAGCTTTATTTTATCTACAGATCCTTTGCCATTTTTTTTGCTGCTGGTGTTATGTCTGTCATAGTAGTCCACTTCTTTTGTCCACTTCTTTCAAAGTTGGTTTGGAACCTTTGTCCATACTGCTCCTACCTATGCTTTTTTTTAATACTACATACTTTCTAAGAAACATTCTGTGACTTGTGACTACCTTATGTCAAGGACCTAGATCTCTACTTCTTTTTGTGAATGCTTAACGTACTGAGACTATTTCTTTCTTTTCAAGGTGTATCTTGTATATCTTATATATCTTTTCAAGGTATATAAGGTATTTCAAGGTATATACTATTAGTATAATAGTATATACAGTATCATCATTCTGTTCCCTTCAGAAATTTTTGATGATCAGCATAGTTAAACTAGTCTTCCTTTTTTTTTCCATTGTGCCAACCCTGGCACAAACCAGGGGTTTCTTCCAGGATTTTGTGTATTTTTCACATGAACACCAGTAAAACTTCGTTCTTGTGATATTAGGCATATATTTAAATATGTAAAATAAAAATAATTAAAGTAACATTCTGCATACAAAAACAAATGAATGCCAAATACTAAGAGCACGTCTTTTGAGACAGGCAAGGTTTTTCCTTGTCTTGCTTTAAATATCATTATATTAGGCTAATGAAATTCTTCATACAGAGTGCAGGGTCCCTTGCCCTCAAAAAGAGGATGTATCAGTGAACTCCAGCAAATAATAAAAGTTATCTGTCACTCAAAAATGTCTCGAAAAATTGTTGCATCTCCTACATATTCTCCCATTACAGAAGAAGGTCTTTGAACTGAAAAAGCTTTCTGTGTATTGTATCTTGGATGTACCTGGTTTGAAGTCTGAAACAGTACCCACAAACAGTACCCGATTTTGAATTTCTGGGAGCAGAACATAATGAATCCAGATTGGGTATACTGCATTAGTTTACATATTAATATTTATTTTAAATGTCTGGAGAGTCACTATTTTGGCACTTGACACTGAGAGGAAGAAGAAAAACTTTGGAAAGTGGGACACATACCGTAGTTCTCTAGTACTTTCATTTGGGAGTCATTTTGCAAAATGCTGGCATACCTTCCTGACCAATTAGCCAATTTTTGCTGTTTCCTGCTCTGAAGCAGTCTTACTTACTCTGCAAATTTTTTTAACTTGAGGAAATCTAGATTGGCTGTCAGTGAAATGGTTAAAAAGTTTTTATCATTGTGGAATATGCTGTGGTACTGGAAGGTTTTTGTTGTCAAGGGTGGGGTGAGGATCCAGAAACCCTGAATAAGATACGTCAAGCTTTGAACATACTGCAAAGGTTTTTATTGATTTACAAATGAAATATATAACTTAACACTTCCTTTTAATTGGTACCTTTTATTGCAGTTCTAAGCCATGAAATTGACAAAAGTAAATCACAAAATTGGACAGATAGACCAATGCTGTCAGCATTTACCTCGTACAGTCCTGTTGGACATTTATGGAGAGGAACAAGGAAGTGATTTGGCTTCAGGTACTTCTACCAGGGAAAGAAAAATCCTTTCAAACAAAATATTCTGGTATTTAAAATGTCTTAATAACTGCATTTAAAAAGGCTTAGTGCTTTTTGCTTTGTCATACTAACAGATATCTTAGCCTTTATTCAGTGCCTTTTGCATATGTGAAACTGATGCATCTAGGTTTTGGTTTTTTTAATTAAAAAGCCAGTAAAACAGATTTTTGATTGGATGAAGATTGAAGCTCATCTAGAAGATCGGTTCATCTCTGTGTTGCTAATAGAATATTTTACTTAATTGGTAGCTGCAATTTTTTTGTGTATTTGTGGGACCAAAGTTTGAAATCTGAATATAATAATTAAAAGGTGTTGAATGGAAAGAGAGAAAAAAAATGGAGCCATCTTGAGATAGCTGAAACACGAATAACTTGCAGTGGCTAATGCCTCTATCATCTGTTGTGTACAAACAACCCATAGAAACACTGTGGTCAAGGGCTTACTTGGCATTTACAATTTACATTTGCATTCTCCATTATGTATTTGATAGATTTAAGACTGATTATGTAAACAACTTTGAAAAAGGGATGCACGATGTAATGTAATTTACTTTGTGACTGTCTGGCATTTTCAGTTTATTTTGTATGTTTGAGGCTGACTAGCTCATAGTAAGAGAGTTTTGGGTTCATCTTCTACTGGAATGCCTGAATATCTCAGTCATTAGTGCTACCAGGACAGTTATTTCTTAACTTTCTGGAAACAACACAAAACAAAGAGAGAAATACAGACAGCATTAAGAGAAAACAGAATAACAAAAGGTCTTGCTAGCTGCTGACAGAAAGTTTTGGTGCAGAAAGTTGAATTAAGCCTGTGGAAAACAGAGAAACAGGAAATGCCTTAATTACCTGTTTTAAGGTAAGAACATTGGAAAAAGGTAGCAAGAAGGAAGAGAAGAAAAAGAAAAATGTTTTAATAGCATTTTCGATGTCATATTATTTCTTAAAGAAGGACATTCAGACATCAGTGATAAATTCCCTTTGCAAAATGTTTTCTTTACCTGTTAGATCAGAATTTACAGCAGAATTTATCAGCATCTTAAGCTCTGCCCTGTGATCCTGTTGAGATAAAACTTCAGCTGACACACACAGGTTGTCAGGTGAACATTGCAAAGGGTTGTAGAAAGATGCAGCATTGTCTGTAGGTGTAGTCACAGCTCAAAGCCATTGAGGAATTGTTTTAATGAGTCATTACACATCAAAAGATCCCTAATAATTAGGTGTGTGAATATTTCTGGCATACTCCAAAGGAAAATATTCTAACCATTGTGGAAGTAGGTCTTGTAGATCTCCAGTTCTTTCCTCCAGTCTGTCAGTATCCCTCTTTCACTTCTCTGTGTCATAGGTTGTTTATATGTGCATTTATTTCACTGTAAGGATTCTGGTCTGTGCAACCTTGTTTCCTGCCTTTCTAGATTTTCTGTCTCTGCAGCCAGCTTTATATTCTCCTGGAATTTCTTCCGCTCCTTCTTCTAGGAGTTGCTCTCATATCAGAGGTTCCAGTGTCCTCCCCATTTCTCTTCATCAGAACTAGCACCCTGTATGGCAGGATCTCTATGATGTTTTCCTCCTATTCCAAAAATTGTGTGTCTTTGTTCACCACACTTTTTTTTAAATCTGTTAGATAAGTGGATGTATCAGTGTGTGGAGTTCTTCTGGAAAGCTGAGTATAAATACTGAGATAAAGGGTACTGTTATGTTGGAAAGCATTAGCAGATACCATCCAATTATTTGACCTGTAACAATGATGCTTGAAGCTGTAGTTCTGCTACACAGATACCAAGGTTCTGTTTCTCCCTCACTTTCCTTCTGGATTTCCAGTTTGCCCACAATCCATATAATTTTGCATCTTTATGTGTAGAACACTTTGATAGTTAAAGAGATGCAAATTTGACTGATCAAATTAGAATCTCTTCAGGAAGTGAGTATGTATTCAAGGCCTTGTATCCAGCTTGTGTTATTAGGCTTGATAATCTTGTGGCTGTCTTTGGCTAAAGAATATCACTTAGAGAACCAACCAGTCTTGCTCCAAAGACATCAGAAGTTTGATGTTTTTAACCCATTTAAGTTTAGTCTGTTTTTATTGAAGTACGTTCCAGTAGCTCCAAACATAAAAAGTATGTTCCAGTATAGTCACACTTATGCCTTCTCATTTGTATTTGTTTTGCTCAAGTCTTTAGCTATTTGTCCTTGATGTATGCTTGTCCGTTACATCAAAAAAAAGTTGTTTTCTCCTCATGAAGATTCTTGTATCTGTTCTTTTGATAGACTGTACAGTTTATCAAAAACCTTTCTCCCATGTAGACTATTTTTTCCAGTCTTGCTAACATTTATGTTCTTTTTGTTTTTCCTCCAGTTTTTTAAATGCTTTTATATGATATTCCAATATTTGTCTCAACAATGTTACAGAAAGAGGTAAAATCACTTACCAGTTTCAGCTTATTTTTGCTTATACATCAAAAAACTTCATTAGCTATTTTTGCCACTCTGCTGGACCGTGAACGTATGTTCAGTTTCATGTTTGTTATGAAATCCAAAAGTTTCCTGGATTCATGACTTTCCTGGATACACCTTTCTGGTTATTTTGAATTTTGCACTTGCTTCCTATTCAGTTTTAAAATGCAATTTGTTTTAATGGGCCTGATTCATCA
The DNA here is from genome assembly GCF_036370855.1 of Dromaius novaehollandiae. NCBI lineage: Eukaryota > Metazoa > Chordata > Aves > Casuariiformes > Dromaiidae > Dromaius > Dromaius novaehollandiae. Next base: position 17,319,549 of record NC_088132.1, read on the forward strand.
GGCAAATCCCTTTCAATCTGTATGACAGCCCTATTTACATTATTATTATTCCTGTCATCTTTATGTGCGCAGCACATTTTGTTTGCTGTGACTTTAATTAACAATCACTGAAAAAAATAAACAGATTAGAGCTCAATTCCATTATACCCCATCATTTTGTATGATTTATTTTAAATCCTTTGTTAGTAAACGGTTCTAGTCTTTTTGGTCTTTCATCCTTTTGAAATTGTTTCATATGTTGTTCTCTTATAACACTATCTCTTTCTGCTGTATTTTCTTGGAGAATCATTGAGCAGTAGCAGAGTGTTTTAGGAAAGGTTATACCCGAATTTGTACAATGTCATTGTTAGGTTTTCAGTATCTTTTCAGCTTTATAGTATTCGCTTGTTGTTATGTCTAGAGAAATCTTGAGAGAGAAATGCTCTAATTTTGCAGTGGAATTTCTGTTAAGTTTTCCTTACATAGAATTAAATACATATAAAATCTGTAATTACTTCATGGCTTTGTACAACCAGTATCTCTCTTTCTATATTTCTCTTGTTCTCATGTTGTCCGTCATAAAATAGCTACTACTACGATCTTGCAATGGATTTGCATTACTTCCTTAATTTCAAACATTTAATAGTGGTAAGAAATTGACTGAATTTTACTAGCGCATACCAGTATGTTTAGATTTTTGCTATAAAAGTTCATATAAACATTACTTTCCTATTAAGTATTCATCATACGCTAATGTTTCATGCTTTGTGCATCTCTGAAGAATTATCATATTAAATATAATTGTATCTTTTTTAGCGGTATTTGAATTCACCAGAAATGCTGTGAGTGTCTGTGATATGTTACTGAAAGAAAACAGTAATACTGGCTTTACTTAGGTGCATGTCTATTTCCATTATTTTTAAGGTTCATGGTAAAAGGTTTCATCAACCTTCCTTCAATTTCCAAAAAATTAGCCTCAGGAAATATAGCACAAAATTGTATTAGCTTATAAAATTTGAATGTAAATAAATTGAAGCTCTTAGTGGTTCAGAATACCTGAAATTATTACTACATTAAAGGACCTGCCCTGTTTTTAAGTACAAATAGCTATGCGTTATTAGCACACAGCCTCTTGCACAAGCAAGAGGCGAACCCTCTGAGTTATGTATTACGTATTTTACAAACATGATATTCTTGTAAACTGATTCAAAGCTACAGAGCATGTAATGACTAACTAGAATGTTTTCTTTCCCCCAGAAATATTTTGTGTTTAAAAGCAATTTTTAAGAAGTTATAAAGTTCAGTTTTTTAGGGCAGGTATGTTTCTATAAGAATTTTCTGGTGAATATGTTACGTGTAGACCAGTAGCTTTGTGCTGGCATGACAGTGATGGTGAAATTGAAAACATCTTTCAATGCCTTGGACTATTTTCTTTTCTGTCTGAGTGAATAGAATCAATGAAGCAGTGTTTTTTCAATTCAGTTGTTTTAATTTGGAGTGTTAAAACCAAGGATAATCTTCTTGCACAGGATCGAGGAGATGAATTCACTTATACTGGGAGTGGAGGTAGAGATCTTTCTGGCAATAAAAGAATTGGAGAGCATTCATTTGATCAGACATTAACACATATGAACAGGTAAGTTTTGAGATTAAATTAAAGAATATTTCAAAGCGAAGAGCTTAAATTTAATCTTAGTGAATTTGATTTATTAGATTGATTATTTGATTTTTTATTCATTTCATTTCTTCCATTTTTTTTTTTTAATGGATTGTGAAAGTTAAGTATGAAGATGGAGATTCATTTGCCCATATTGAAGCAAATATTTCATATTTTGATAGCGCCTTCTGCCATCATAATTTATTATGAAGAACAAGGAATTAGGGTATTGCTTTGTCTCAAAGATGTGCATTCTGATGTCCCTGATAAAATTGGGTTGATCTGTTTCCTAACTGTAGTCAAAAACAGTTGCTTGAAAAAGCAAATTTGTTTGAAAACAAAATGAATTAGACATCTACTTAAAGTACTGTAATGTGGTCTAGAAAGCCTGTCTGAACTAAGACTTCTCCCTCCTTTTCTGAATGCATAATCTGTATGTTAAGGTAACTGACCATACACTAGCTGTGAGGTTCCAAGACTGCCTGAGACCTTTTTTTGCCAGATTTGTTTTTAGATGTGATGTGCTACAGTCAAGCACAAAAATTGAGAGTTGAGAAGGGTTCTTACAAAGTTTTTGGTGGTGCTCAGAGAAGAGGAGGAAAAGCCTGACTTGGATGCTGAGGAAGGGAGAGAGGTAGAGACTGAGCCATGAACTAGAACAAAGAGGGAAGAGAGATGGAAAGTGGGTTTCAGAAGCATTTTTCGTGAATAGAGCGAATTTTCTTTTGGAACTAGAAGAGAAAATTGGACTTAGTCTCAGCATATCTCTCTTCTTAGCAAGTGCAACTGGTGCACACAGAGTATAAGGTGCTGTCAGTTACTGAATTTCCTCAGAGTCCTCAGACACTTCGATGACTGATGGAGAAGATTATTGTTATTCTGTGTAGTAGAATCAGAATTGTTCTTCACTTATGCAGATAATTTTCTTATTTTTAAGTTTGTCTTTACAAAGGAAACATCTTTAAAATCTGCATTGCATGCCTGTTCCTTACTGTTTTGTACATTGCAGATTTTAGACTTGTGCCATCACTGTTTGTGGTCCATATTATTTCTTCTGTTATATGAAACATGATGATTTGGTTTGAGTCTGATCCTGGAAGCTTTTTCAATAGATGGTCAAATCAGTCTGTGGTTGTAGAGATATTGTCCATTCCAACAATTTGGTCAAGTAGGTATTTGTAGTGCCTTGCTCCAGGTGCCTGGAATAGGGTCCTCATATAATTACTGAACAAAAGCATTTGCCTGTTCTTGAGTTAGCTACTGTTATTTAACTCCTACTCAGAGGCAATTTATGGATTATGAGAAAGATTTCAATAACTGATACTTCTTTGGATAGTTACTCTGTACTTTTTTCCATGCACCATTTCTCATAATCATCAATATAGTGTACCCACTAAGCCCAGTAATCTGCAGTAATGTGGAACAATGAGAGGGAAAATTTGCCTCACTGTTATTTAAGAGGGGATTATTTTTAAAAATGAAGAACATTAAATCTGAAAGGACTGGTTTATTTTATTTAACTATATTACCTAAGTTTTGATCTTGAAAATTGGCAATAAAATATTATGTGTTCTACTTTTTTTTTTTCCCCTGTATTGCATACGGTAGTATGGGTCTCAGTGCTTCCATAGAGCTGTGGTCTCTTGAAGAATTTCCAGTAAATTTCTGTGCTGCTTGATAAAGCATAATTAGACAAGACAGATAAATATGTTATGTTCATTCTCAGTAAAACATTGTGGGAAGCAGGCTAGTTTATGAAGATTTTAAATGTGTTTTTAGAGCTTTGGCCCTTAACTGTGATGCCCCACTGGATGATAAAAATGGAGCAGAGTCCAAGAACTGGAGAGCTGGCAAGCCAGTCAGAGTAGTGCGCAGCTCAAAAGGACGCAGGATCAGCAAATATGCCCCAGAGGAAGGCAACAGATATGATGGCATTTACAAGGTATTCTCATTTCTATGGAGTACATCATAACATGTTTTTCATACACTGTTCTAAAAATTCTCTTGCGTGTTACATTGCAAATTCTTTGTTATTACTTCAAAGAAATAATTCTTTTGTCTCCATGATGAGAGTTTATTCTTACCTCATTCTGTAATAAAGGGAAATGAAAATATTTAGAGCAGTGATAATGGAACATAATCCATAATAGGTTATATAAAGTTGAATATGTAAGCTATGTTATCTGTGCTTACTGAATCATTTTTATCCCTGGATATCAATTGATTTCTTCATTCCTTCCAACTATGTCCTAGCTTTTTGCACATTTAATGACTTCTCAGTGTCTGGAATAAAGGTGTGTGTCTTTTAAGAGTACTATCATTATCAAAAATATGAAAATTGTGCAACTGAGGGAAGACCTGCTGTATAATATATACTGTATAACTCAGCTTCTCATTTCTTCTTGAACAATCAAAGTATGACCACATGCCTGCATTTAGCTTGTGATAAAATAATGACTGCTTAGCAGAGTGACCCTTGAATGTCTGTCCAGGTTTTCTTGAATTAGATTAGATAGAATGTATGATTATGACAGTAAATAATGTTTCTAATGACATTTTATAAACTTTGATTATATGTTTACAATTGTTTACATTGTTTATAATGAAAGTCTATAGTGTTTATGACAGTAAATTTTTATTGTTACTTAGGTGGTGAAATATTGGCCAGAAATTGGAAAGTGTGGATTTTTAGTTTGGCGCTACCTTCTGAGAAGAGATGATGTTGAGCCTGCGCCTTGGACTTCAGAAGGGATGGAGCGGTCAAAGAAACTCGGTCTGAGTGTGCAGGTCAGAATCAGTGTTCACAGAATTGTTCCTAGTTCAAATAAATAAATTCCAGAAATAGGAATCAGAGTCAAATTCAAGACCCTTTTTTTTCTTCTACTTCACTGTGGCAGGATCTAATACCAAAAAACAGTTAAGATTATCTGTAAACTGGAAAAATCCTATAATACCAACAAAGCAGAAGGAATTGTGGATGAAACTTTCCACCTCTCGGTGCATTGTTTTGTATACATGGATTAGAAAATTAAGACTTTGAATCTGTTTTTGTGATCCTTATGCTGGGTCTATGTGAGTCCCTCTGAGAATTCATGAAAACTACACATTTGTATGTATTTTTCTCTACGTGAGAGTGAGTAATTTGTATAGATAATGTATTTCAGGTGGGGAAGTAAACTAACCTATGAGGACTGGCCATTGCAGAATCCGTGAAAGATTGAAAGAAGCAACATAGTGTTTCTTTCTTCAGAAAGTCAATGGTTTGTTTTGCCAACATCTTTAACTTTAGCTTGCTGATTTTTATAGCTGGAAGGACGTAGATATGGATATCAGGTTCCTTTTAATACAGTCCAGTCCAGATCAGATCCTTTGACTTGACTACAATTTTCTAAAAATAGATAGTCATTTATAAGTTTTCTCCTTCATGCAGGTTTTTAATGTTTTTTAAATTATTTCAATATATAGTCATCACATTTTAGAGTCCTTTAGAAGTTAGTCTTGTTGGTATTTGGAAATTCCTGTATGCCGGTGTGTTTTGTTTTAAACGAATATTTTTTTATTTTAGTATCCAGAAGGTTATTTGGAAGCCATGGCTAGTAAGGAGAAGAAAGATAAGGTTAAAAAGCAAACTGTGAAACAGGAGCCAACCAGCCAGAGTAATGGAAACCAGAAAAGGACAATTGACGATGGTATTTCTTTTTACTTTTTAGCATTCGTCAGTGAAGACTGTCATGTTGTGTTTATTAAGCCAATAGCATAAATCTTTGCGGAAGCAGGAAGATTTTTGGAATACTAATATAAAATGTTAAGTAAATGTTCAGTAACAAGGTAGTAGGGAAGGGATTTTAAGATTCTGTTTACTACATTTAAGGATTTTCTTTTCTTTAAGCTCTGTAGAAAAATGAAGAGTCTTCTGTGCAACTGTGCACTGCAGTCCAAAATAACGCTAACAGTGTTAGTTGGAATAGGGACTTTATTTCAGCATTACATGGAAGTGGTCCATGTTTTAGCCTTCTAGAAACAGTTTTGTCTTTCCCTTTTGCTAGTTCACACTAACTCTCTGTTGTTACTGTGTCTCATGGTCGTAATCTTAAGCAGGTATAGAAGAACCTACAAATACATCCAAAGCCATGAGAATGGGAGACGGAGGGAAAGGAGAGGCTTTCCAGCTGACCCAAGAACAGCAGTGGCTGATTAGAGAAGACTGTATGAACCAGAAACTGTGGGATGAAGTACTTGCTTCTCTTAAGGAAGGACCAGTATGTTTGGTGCATGCTTCAATTTTTTATTTTTAACTTTTCTTTTTAGTGTAAGGAAAAATCTGAGTCTTTGTTAAAACTTAATTTGCTGGTTGTACTTTTGCTGGGTATATACTACTTCTAGCATTATTTTTTTGCAGGATGCAGATTTCAAGGAAACAGTAGAGTTTGTTACTGATAACAAGGTTTGCACCTACATAGTAGAGTTCTTTTCTAACTCAAAACACCATATTAATGTAAAAAGTACTGGCTTTTATTTTGAAGGTAATGCATTTTTCTCTCAAAATACATTTTTGTGTGGTGAGATGAGAAATAAGACTTCAGGAAAACTGGTTTCAGTCACTACTTCTTCTTTAGACAGAAATGACAGCAAATACCGTTTTTTCTCTTTGTTTAAGAAGGAGGCAGAAGTATTGTCATCTTCAAACGTTAAGACTTGCATATAAAATGAAAATAAGTAAAAAAAGAAATACTTCCCTCCCCCTACATGTCCAGAAAATAGGAAGAATAGTTCAAGATTGAAGAAATTAGACACTAGCACGAAAAAAACTAGAGAAGGAATATCCCTTGGCATATTATATTCTTCAGTGATAACTAGTCTTATCAATATCAAGTTCAGTTATTTTAGCTGTTTTGCAGAATAAGAAATGAAGGCACTAAGAAGTTAAAGTGACTTGATAAAGGTCAATATCAACTCAGGAAAAAAACCAGACCACTAGCTGGAAAATGGATGCCTAAAAATGAACATACATAATCTGTTAATTTGAGAATTACTTCTGGCTGTTTTTGCTGTTTCTGTGACAGAAGAAACCTCTGTAACTCCCTGTTCTTCCACTTAAAATGCTATCTTGGCTATAATGCTACTGCACTTCTATTTGTGTAGGAGCTGATACTGTAAAGTTATTACAGCAAAATACTGTAAAGTTACTACCTCTTATCTGTGTACTGTCTAGTGTTTGTAATTGATTAGAAGGAATTTCAATTCTTAAAACTGTACGTGATACAATTTTAGGCGGGAGAGATGTGTTTCAAAAAAAAGGAGAAAAAAGTATTTTAAAGGCAGTCCAATTACTAGAAAGTCTTTTTTCTACAGATTCCTACACATAATTTTGATAAAAATTCTGTATGGTTGCCACTAAAGGCAGTAGGAATCAGAGAGCTAGCTTTATGTAGCTGCAGTGAAAATATAAACCTTTTGCTTGAAACAACCACCTTTCCATTTCAGAAGGTATAGTTTAAGATATATGTGATATTTTAAAAATGATTGTGTAATACTGTATTTTGAGTAACTGTAAATCTACTTTTTTTTTCTCTCTCTCTATACCCGTGCTGGTATTTTTTTAGATATTTGCAGATCACTGACATACCAGAGATAAGCATGCTTGTATGTATAAAATACATGATACAAATGTATCTGACATTCCTCAGAGCTGCTCAGAGAAGACAGAAAAACCAGGGAGGTTCTTTTACCTAATGCAGATAAATTGGAGAGTGAGGACAGAAGAAGCAATTAAGCTAGCCATAGTCCATAATCACAACAGGAGCTGCAGAGGTGACTTTCTTAATAGAAGTAGCGTAAGGTACTTTTCCTTCTCCCTTGACAGAGCAGCAGAGATCTTTCATGGGTATGAATTTCTAGCAACAAACACTAAATATAGATACTAGCCTCTGAATTGTCTGTGCTAAGAATCAGGCTTGAGGGGCCTGATGATCTGTTTCATATTGTTTATAACAATACTCATGTACAAGTAAATAATGCTTAAAACCTTCCTTCTCTAACTTGTGGACGAGCAGAGAAATGGTGGTCGTGGACCTGCTTCCTGATTGCTCTTAGAGATCACACTCTGCTGCTCGTGAATAGGGAGGATCTAAGAACTTTCGAAAGTTCATCATGTTAATGGAATAAGCAGCATTTACAAAGCAGTACTGTCCACTGAATACAAACAGAGAAAACATGGTTCCATAATGATGGCATGAAGGAAGAGGCTGTAAACAGCAGTATAATACATATGAGCAGCACATAGGTATAGATTACAGTAGCAGGGGGTGTGAGAATGCTTTTATACAAATATCTATCAGTATAGGCTTGATGCTGGTTGGCTCTGGGAGGAAATCTGAAACTTGGAGTGAGTCCTGAAGACAGTAGAAAAGTTTCTGTATAAGCAGTCTCTTTGCAAGGTAAAGCTGTTGTCTAACTGCATTGTCCATTGAATTTCACAGCTTCCAGTACTTGTGTAATATTTTTATTCATTGCTAACTGAGTTTGGCAAAAGAGTAACAGCTGTGTTATACAAGCATCTCATAAATTTGTTTGTATTTGCCAGATTTTCAGAGGGCCAACTTATTTTCTCAGATTAGGTCTGAAAGTTCAGTGTGAATTTGGCAGCTAAGTTTGTAAGTAATGTAAATGTGTGCAGTAATTACAGAAGTAGGGCAGTGTAGTTTGAAAAAAATTAGCTTAGTTAAAATAAAAATGCTTTTATTTTTATTCTGGCTTGCATATTTGTGGGTGCGCCTTTAATAGAGTTTGACTCTTTTATTCCTTTGCCCTACATTAGAATTTTCTGAAGAAACTGGAACAATCCTTTATGTGTGTCTGCTGCCAGGAGCTGGTTTACCAGCCAGTGACAACAGAGTGCCTCCACAATGTCTGCAAAGTAAGAATGAACTCTGTCTTGCTCTGTACTTTTTCTTGGCTCTGAGACACCAGTCACCAGAGCCAGAGTGCATTTTAGGAAGACAATTATTGCCTAGCATTATGAGCAAGAAAACATAACAAGTTTGCCTTTAGTGATTGCTGTGTATTCAAGTAATCTTAATTTTATGTTGAAAAAAAAAGTGGAAGGTAGAAGCATATTTAGTGTAATTCCTTACAGATATAATGAGTCAAGCTGACCATTGCTGTCATTCTGTTGTAATTAGTGGAGTTACTGTAGGAATTTGTTTGGTCCAGGAGGTAGATGCTGGTATAGTAACAGTATTTTATTTTTATATGGCTGAGGAATAAAAAGAGATTTGAAAAATACGGGCTACACTTCTGAGTTGCTGAAAGGATACAGGGTAAATACAAAAAAATACTTGGGCTTATTTTTTTTGTATTTGGACTTATTAGGAATAAGTTATTTTATTATTCTCAGCTTAATTTATATTTAGTAGGAGGGGTGAAGAAGTTATGTTAAATAGAGACATTAATTTAAAAGTTGTGTATCTTAAAATCTTGAACAGTTGGATACGACATAAGGAGTCTGAAATCCAATTTGTAGTAGAGTTAATTTTTATACCACAAGTGCATAGAGTCATGCACCGAAAGGTGCATATTTAAACTGTGCCTGTCATATCTAACATTTCTGCCTAGAAGCCTAAAAGGACTCAAACTAATGATCTTCCAAGTACAGTATCTCATGATACAAATTCGTTGTTTAAGAAGGTATATATTAATCCACTGTAACTCGCTTTGTTGTTATGGATAGCCCCTGACAATCATAAACAGAGATCTGATGCACACATACAGGATGATTATTTCTCCTTCAAAGACATTGCTGTTACATAGAGGGAAAAGTTAATAAAGGGGTTAATGTTTAGAGTGACGGAAATTGAAAAACCATGGAGAAGAGAAAGCTGAACGGCAACAAACTCAGAAAGCACAGAATTTGAAGCTGTCAGTAAGTAATTTGCAGGTAGAAAATAATATCTAGTTAAAGCTTTAGGGAATAGTTTATTAGTCAAATTGTGTTGCTGTTTAGGCACATATCTGCCCTGAATAATTTCTCTCATTGAACTTGCATGCTTCAGCCATCTGCTGCAGCCTGTGCTAACAAAGAAGGGGAAATGCTGATACCACTATGTTAGAGATTGTATTGAATGTAATGTATTTTATTATTCTACACATCTTTAACTGGCTTAACTGAATCTTAGCAGATGAGGTAGGTGCAGGTTGTCAGATAAAAGTTGTACCTTTATATTCAGCTACGGCTTGAATTGAAGATCTGAAATACTGTTGCAATCTAACAGGGATGCTAGAAAGAAACTGCACGTATAGCTCTGGTCCGCAGAGAGGCATTAATGGAAATGAAGGGGAAATCTCAGTAGTGGTCCTTTCTTACTTCTTCCGAAACACATTTCACATCCTGGCCTAGAGCAGAGTTCTTTTGCTAGGTCATTTTAACCCTATATGCAGCTATAGGCACCCAAGTACTTTGTAAGGACTTCCTTTTTCTGGAAGTACAGGCAGTTGTGTCTTTGGTTTATAATAATTGCTTAGTTTTTGATGGTTAAGCTGTCAATATAAAGCAAAGTTCTGACAATATACTTCTTTGTCTTTGTATGTCCTAGAGTTGTTTACAGCGCTCCTTCAGAGCTGAAGTCTTCACTTGCCCTGCCTGCCGCTATGACCTGGGAAAGGGCTACACCATGGTTCCCAACAAGATACTGCAGACACTACTGGACCAGTTCTTCCCTGGTTACAGTAAAGGACGATGATGTGCTCACATCCCTCCAAACTTCTCCCAGTGACTTTATAGACAGTACAGGAGAACAAACATGGGAAATTCAACAGTGGACCAGCCAGCTTGATGGGACTCAATATACTGTCACATTTTGAAGCAGCTAACCCTCTTCCCCTCATAGCCATCTTTTTTTGTGTAGTGAGAACTCTAATTCTCAGCTGTCTTTTAACATCAAAGGTAGTTTTGGCCAGTTGACAAATAGTTTTTAAATAAAAAAAAAAGAAGCCTCAGCTCTAACTGGCCTAGCTGATGCTTAATTTATGATTTGTTTTTGTAACTACCTCAGGACAGAGGAAAATAAATTGTGGGGATGATAAAAAGTTCAGTGAAGTTTTAGCTACACACTGCCTCCTGAATATTAGTTGTGCCTGGTCCATGTGGTTTGATTTACAAAAAAAAAAAAAAACAAAAAAAAACAAAAAACCAAAACAAAAACCCACAAAAACAGCAAAAAACAGAAACAGCACTTAAGCCAGCTGGATTAAAGAACTGCAAATTCTGTGGTGTGCATAATCCTTTTTTGTCTTTTTCTTCCATTATGCTGTATTTTTTTGCAAGAACAGGCTGATTTTTAGTCTATTTTTGTGAGCTTCATTGTGCTTTTTCTTGTATCTTATGCAAGTTGACTACTAATGACTAATGAGAACAATATGAATGCATTGTTGCTGCATTAGTGTAAAGTGATCTGTGTTTTTTGCACTTAAAGAGGGTATTCAAGACACTCTAGTTGTGTAAAAAATATTTCATATGAAAAAAGCCACTTCTGTATTAGTTAAACTGTATGCTTTTAGTAGGTCTTGTATCAGTGGCAATACATCTACACAGCATTGAAGGCAGTGCTAGCTTGGAGAGGGTTCAAATAGCTTCATATTGTGATCTGAAATTTTATATACAATATATTTCCCCCCCAAATATACCTTATTAAATATTTTATGATTCAGAAAAGTTGCTAATTTTGTTTTTTTTCCCCTATTATCCAACTTATTTAATTCATGACCTGTAAAAAGGAGGTATTGTTTTCAGATTACTAAATGTTTTCTGTATGTGGGCTGCTTATTTTTCAAACATGAAGGTTTATATTCCCTAACTCATTCATCAAGAAAAAAGAACAATGTTGACTCAAAGAGAAGGCCTTCTTCTCCCAAGAAATTAAGAAAATGTCACCCAACATATCTTCATGGATTTAACACACTGGGTATGTACATATTCTACAGCAGTGACTCTGGTGCAGCAATCGGATCTCTGCTGAACACTTGAGAGCAGTGCAGTAGCGCTTGGTCCACGAACCAGAGCAGGAGTCCCAGGACCTGCAGCAGGCAAAGCAGTGGGGCCGGCGCAGCCACCAGGCAGAGGCTACCTGTGTCGTTGGGGGGCTGCACTGACAGTTATAGCTCAATACTTCATGGTGAAAACAGATGTAATTTTACCTCTGTAACAGTCATACTCATCCATGCAATAAGCCCATAAGATCTGCAACTTTTTATTTGACAGATGAATGCTGTGAAGTATTTCATACCTTCTGGTGCTTTTTTTCTATTTGATGGCTTTTACCAATTAACTGATGAGTTAATGCATCATGTGAAGAGGAAAATCTCTCAAAATTTCTAATTCATGCCCCCCCCCAGCCTTAAATTTACATGGTTAGTGTTCAGTATTTGTTTTCTGAACACTTCTGTGTTTATTTTTAGATGAGTAGAGAAGGTGAATAGTTCAGATTATGTTTGCTAAGAAACTAAGAATTTATTTTTATTTTTCTTGTTCAGAAGAGTTAGTGAATCTGGTTTTACTAGAAAATGTAGTTGTTTCTGGATCGTATTAATGCAGGATGATCTCTTTGAGCTTACTATGAATCTACCACTAGCTGCCAAGTTGTCAGTTTAAAGTCTGCCACGGGAAATTCTCCTTTCAGTACTAAAACTGTAAACTTTTTTTTTTTTTAACATCTTTTCAGTGGCTGGGGTAATCAGGCACTGTGAAACTGACATAACAAACACTGAAGTAGCCTGGCAAAACTTCATGGAGTTAGGCTGGCAACTCAGAAAGCTTGTCTTCCCTTACATTACAAGTGGACTTTGCAGTGGTGTATCACAATTTCATACCCTTCCCCATTACTGCTGTATCAGCAGCTACTCAAAAATGCCTTTTTCTGTAAAATTTCCTAATGTAGAATCTGCTACTATTCTTACCTATGTATTCAGACATCTTAGGAGCCAGATGCAGATTTTTACATCAAAATTGGTTTTTGGCCCAACCTTCCTTTAATGAAATCCCTTCCTTTCTCCTGTTATCTGCAGTCTCTGTTGAATTCCTGTATGGAAGTTATGAGGTAGATAAAGAATTGCAACTCCAAAACCTGCACTATACAGGACACAAAAGTACAGTACTTAAAACAGTGGTATAAACACTAGCCTCATCTGTGTCTCTTCAGAGAAAGCCCTCAGCCATTTATGTGCCTTTACACCTTCAAAAAGAGTTCCAATAGTTACTATTCGAAGAGTGTAGAAAGGTGGAGGCTTTCCCCAGTCTGAATGTTTCTACAGTACCTTCCTGATGCACCAAAATCCTGCTTCATGTGACTGAGTTAGTTTGTCTAACGATCTGCACAAAAGGGTTCTCACGTTCCTTCCAAATACACTATTTTACTGTCAAATGTACTAAGTTTCACTTTTAAGGCTAAATTATGGAAACATTATAAAATACTCCTGTTTAAGGTTTGCATTTAGGATACCTAATAAGTGAATATAGCATTATGTTTAGCAGCAGGACTCTGGTCTCAGAATGCTCTGTTGGTCTTCTTGGAGGGCCAGAGTGAAAATTTGAAATAGTTTTTACACAAGCCATAGACTTAAATGTCAAAACAAGGCAAGGTGAGTACAGTGCCTAAACTAAAGCCACTATTCAAAATAAGAGGTTTGAAATATCATGGAAGAAGCATACTTAGACAAGTTAGCTCAAACTAGACAGTTCAGATTATGTTAGAAAAGCTGTTTGATGATTTTTAGAGGAACTACAAGGAAAAATTGATGTGATATAGAAAAAAGTAAGATTGATCATTGTAGCTAGCTCATGAGAAACACAAATCCATAATGTTAAACTCAGTATTTTACAGTATTTGACAGTGTAGACAGTATTTTACTTTGTGTAGTATCTAGTATTACTGTGGCAGTTCTGACAAATCAGAACTTAAAACAGGCTTTATTTTCATACTGCTGTTACATAAATCTACTTCAAAAGTTAAGACCCAAAATGTGACAACACTTAAAACTGACCAATTTTTATTGCAATACTAACACTGGTAGTTAAAAAAACAGGTAAGAAATATTAACACTAGCAAGGCTGGTGGTAATCAGTGAAGTAAACTGAACAATCTACTTCATCTGTTTTTACAAAATATAAACAATTACTCCTGCAGTTAATATTCATTGCTATTGCCTTATGCATCTGCATTTATTTTACTTTTTTTTGCAACATATTTTCCATACCGTTTTGAAAATTCTATGTATGTTAATTGTTAAAACTTTAGCTTGAATCAAGGCAACTTTAACATTAACTGCTGTGGAACTAACACATTTTGCTTACACCTAATACACTGATTGTATTTACATTTTAACTGAGCAGTGATTCAATTAAAAACTGTAGAGATTACCCAAAATATACACAGTATATAAATCTCCTATCAGGTCTGGGACAAAAAAGCCATCCTGATGGACTCAGAAATCCAGGCAGCTGGAGGCAGCATTACGAAGCTGCTCTCTTCTGTTCAGAAAAGGGAGATTCATAAGCTTCCATTGGTGGGCAGGTACAAACCAGATGTTGATCTCCATATATGTCATCAATGCGAGCAATTGTGGGCCAAAACTTGCTTTCAGGCTTCACAAAAGGCTAAATACAGAAAAAGAATTGGCTAGTTATTTTATCTATCATACCAAGAAAATTTGTGCAAGTGTAATAGATGCTAGTTTAAGAATGAAAAATGCTAAAGTGGATTTTTAAAGGGAAGTCGTACCTCAAAGCTATTTGCAATCCCTGAAATTTAACAAGGATGTGGAATAGGGTTGGCAGTCAAAACAATATTTAGATTCTCAAAGAATGTAACCATGTCTTCCAAAAAAAGGCTTACAAAGAAGCAGTTATCATGGAATTTAAAAAACAAACAAACTGTGTCCTATGAATAACTGGCTAACAGATAGGAACCAAGGAAAAGGGGAAGAGACAGCAAGTCTCACAAGGAAGTGCCACCTTGCTTTTCTCCCTTTCAGATAATGTATATTGGGCAAAGTTCACAGTGCAATTAAATTCTTTGAAACAGTAAATAGCAATAAAGGTGATGACACAATTTGGTTTCAAATGAGAAAAGTTACACATATAGTTAAGTTCTAAATCAGCTGTTAATATTCTGGAAGCAATTTTGGATAGTTCTCTGAAGATGTTTGACATGTCCAGTGTCCAGTTCCAATCTGGCCTTTAGTTGTAGCTGGCTCACATCAGTGTTGTTTGTCCCACGTGGCCCTTGCATCTTGTCAAACCTTCATTTAAGTTCTTTGGAGTAGAGCCTTGAACATGATGTGGGCTGGTTTTGGGAGGCTCTGAACCGACTGGAATTCTAACTCTCTTTCCAACAAGAATATCCAACATTTAAACACTGAGATTTAGAAATCAAAGTTTGTACTCTATGTGTAGAGACTTATTTTTAAAGATTTTTTTTTCTTAACTTGAAAAACAAAACTAGTAGGACTGCTGTAGAGCTTACACACTTCTAAAAATTCAGTAACATTAAAAAGGCTCGAAAGTTGTTAGTCCTATCAGATTAGTTCTACAACAGCCCAGAAAACCACAGAGCAGATGGCAAATTTACATATTACCAGATCATTAAGTTTCCATCATTTACTCACCAGTGGGAAGGCTGCTACTTCTCTGGAATAAGGACGATCCCACTTTGAAGAAGTGATACAGTTCAGAGTATGTGGTGACATCTACGGCAGGAAGATGTTAAGACACTGAGTTCAATTGACTGTTAGTGTGAACCCTCCTTCAAATCCATATTACTACATACAAATAATTGAGTTTAATGCCTAGAGGTTCTCTTGAGACTATAGTGTATCTGGGGAAAAAAAAAGATATCTAAAACAGGAAGCAAGACAGAATCTAGATTTTTGAATTTGGCTAAAAATATTACTATCTGACATCTGAATATGCATCCAGCTTTTTACTAAAAATCCCGCAGTACTTGAAAATACAGTGCAACGTTAGAACAGTTACTGTGAAAATTGTGCTAATAGCCTTTTTGTGCTACAATTGCTAAAATAATTGTTTAAATTTTTATTTTACAGTTGCTTTTAAGGTTGTTCACCCTCCCTTCTTAAATCAGATAAATAAGCATCTCTTCATCACTTTGAGAAGACCCTGAAACAGATATATAGATCATATGCTTCCTTAAATAACTTTCTGCAGTCTCTCAGTAGAGGCTAGACTTTTGACTTGGCAGGGGAGAGAATCAAAATTCAAATTTTGAAAAGTTTTTAGAAAACTAAAATTTCAGGAACAAATTAGTATGGGATCCTTAACTACCATTCATGCTTGTGACATTCAACCTGGCGATGTTCATGCCAACTTTTGCAACACAGTTATTTTTTGCAGAGTATTGGAAGACTAGAAAGTGGTCTCAAAGGCTAAGTTATATTGACGACTCGATCTACATATCTTACCTTTAGTGGGTTAACTTGGGGGTCCATCCTGCCCTCCTCTATTTCAGCAATTTCCTGTCGAATATTGATCATTGCATCACAAAATCTATCCAGCTCTGCCTTGTCTTCAGACTCTGTTGGTTCAATCATAAGTGTTCCTGCCACTGGCCAGGACATGGTTGGAGCATGAAAACCTGATTAAAAGAAATCCAGTCACTGACAACAGGTTATGATTTTATATAAGCATTATCTATCATTGATTCACAAATTTAGTCCTTTCTGTTAGGGGACTCTTTACAGGACAGAACATATGGGTTGGCAGTGTAGTTACAGATGTGAGAGACTGTTCAAATATCTTAGTTTTGAACCTTGAAGCATTAGTCTATTATGCTATTTATGACAGAGTTATGATTTCATGATATGCTCTTAAAACCTGCACTTTCTAGCTTTGTTAATTTTCAGCGCAAAATACTTCTTCCCAAGGTGATTCCTGTCCCCTTCTGCTCACTTCAATAAAAGTGTTTGTAACTTCACCTTCTCATGACTGAGTGGCAAAGTGTAGATTTGTGCAAGTGGTAATATAAAAAGAAAAGGTGGTCTTCTCTCATGATTCCCTTCCTGCACTACTGCTAATTACAGCCTTGTGACACTTTTAGTCAGGTTGCAGGGGATGAAACTTTAATTTATCCAGATAACTCACCTTCATATGTATGGAAAGGTTTGTTTAAAGTGGTCCGTTCCATTCAAGACTGTAGCAGCCCTCTACAAAGATCAGGGAGGATTTTTTTGCTATCAAGACTTTTTGATTATTTCACAGACAAGGTATTAAAACACTGGATAGTGTTTTACTACCCAGTTAAACAGCTTTTACTCATAATAAGTTAGAAGCATAGTTGTAGGGTCAACTGGAATCAAGCAGTTCAATGGTTCATCTTTTCCAGTCACCAGGATCAATCAATCAGATGCCTCAGAACAAGTATAAACAGGTAACAGAGGGCATCTCTGGAGTGCCCACCCCAGGGGGAACACGTCTACCTAGGCTGTATGATGAAGCAGGTGTTCAAATCCCATTATCCTACTTCAAAAGCTTTTTTGTTTATTTTCTATGCATGTCTGATGTTAGAATCTTGGTTCCAACCCACTTGCACAAATTGCTGTGCATCATGTCATCACAAATTTGAGAGGGCAATTTACAGAAATGGGGAGGTAGCAGCAGACTCATAAGTAGTTACTATCACTCAGCTGATGCAAATAGCTCTCTAAGCCCTTAATGAACATGAGTACACAGAATCACAGAACGGTTGGTGTTGGAAGGCACCTCTGGAGATCTAGTATAACTCCCTTGCTCAAGCAGGGTCACCTAGAGCAGGTTGTGCAGGACTGTCCAGATGGCTTTTAAATATCTCCAAAGACAGACACTCCTGAGGTTATCATGGCAGATTCATGATCCAGAAGCACGGGACTGGAATGTTTTTGGTACCCTTTAAAAGAGGTTTAAGAAATTCTCACTTAACCTGCTATTTTAAAAAAGAAAAAAGAAATCCTTTGTCTCACCATAATCCTGAAGTCTCTTAGCAAGATCTACAGCTTCAATATTTGCTGTTTTTTTGAAAGGTCTTGTATCCAAAATGAATTCATGGGCTACATAACCTGTAAAAATAAATTAAAAAAAAAAAAGGTGTACCGTGCTTACTTTCTGGGAGAACACTGTAGTCTACCAGTCTATTCTCAGGGGTTTGGTGGAGAACAGGGAAGAAAGACAATTAAGAAATATATACTCAGGAGAAAACTCAAACTTGAGAAACTAATAGGTAGAAGATACAATTCAGTATTTGAAGATTAGCCATTTCTGAGTCCCAGTATAAGAAAAGGCCTCATTTTCTAAGATCAGAACTGGGAAAGAGGGCTCAAAGCAGACTGTAATATTTACAAATACACTGAAAAATAATTAGATTTATTAGCACCCTTTGGGTCCCAGGTTTTCTCTCAAATTAGTAGTGTAGAAGAGAATCGGTTTCACATTATGCAGGAGAGGAGCTCAAATCTGGCATTATAGAGAGGCTACAGGCAGATTCATCTAAACTTACATCCATTAGTCAGAAGAACCTGGTTTTATTTCAGTACTGAACCTTTCAAAATTTGCAACTTCATTTACTTCCATGAGGAAATAGTATAGTCTCTTAAAATACAACCTGCAGATTCAGCCAACATGTAGTCCCTTAAGGCTAAGACATGCACACTCTGAATAACATACATATTGGATTTAGAGCTTTTTGGTGCCACTCAACTTCAGCAAAAGTCAAATAGTATGCTGTGATAGTTACAACAGTCTATATTAATAGGTAATTCTTTCATCTCTTAAAGCAGGACAAAAATACTGAATAAGACAGAGGGACCACAGCTGGAACACATTCAAGAAAGGTTTGCATAGACTTTAGGAACTAGAATGCTGCTAAAGTACTTTGCATTGCTAAAGGCATTTTCTCCCCCTTCTGAAGGAAAAAGGGGTGGGAATGAGGAGAGAAATTTTGCATCTTTTAGAGAAAATGTGTGCAAGGAAAAGTACAAGTCCAGAAATTACTTCAAATTTTAATTATTGTGCCTTTGGTTGTGAGATATTTGGAGGTCTCGACACTGCAGCTTCCCCTTTTTCCACTCTTTTTTTAATCTGCTAATAGACTCTAAGGAGAAAAATCTGATGCAGAAGTTCATTCTATTTTACGTCATCATTTCATCTGAATACAAATCAGCACTTTTTTCTTCTACTTCTGCATCTCTCAGTTCCCTTGTGATACCTCTACACAACCAGTGCGGCAGGTTATTTCTCTCCTTGAGCTGCATCAGGAGAATGCTGAGACTCAGCTGCCACACAGTATTAAACAAGAGACTGTATTACCATCCAACTTTCACATTAAAAGTTAGAAAAAAGTCATCTCTGTCAGCAGAAAACAAAGTGTTCAGTACTTGCCTTTTACTCCTCTGAAAAGGATTTTGTAGTGCTTCTCTAGCCTCTTTGCCATATAGTTTGCATTTAATATAGCAATCTCAGAAGCATGTTTAAGACCCTTTCCTCCCATTGTCTGAAAGAGGAATAATACAAAGAAACAGATCTGAAAACCCCAAGCAAGCTAAGTATGTTCTAGTAATGGGCAAACATGATAGGCAACAGCATCTTACCTCATCTGACTAATTATAAGGCAGTCATGCAACTATTATACTTAACTTCTCCATACTACACTAAGAGAAAAGCAATGAGCATTACTTCAGTGCAACTCCAGTAGCTTGGGTACACATGGCTTATAAGACTGCTTATTACACAAGAGTATTTGCTTAAAACAAATGAGCAAACAATCCAAACCTTTCCTCAAACTAAACAGCTTTGAAGTGAAAAACTCACAAATTTCATCAACCTCAAAGTGCTGTACATCCTGCCTGTCACCATCTCTTTCTCCCCAGGGGAAAAGCAGTCCACAGAGGTGCCCCAAAAGCTATTTTTACTGTATGTACAAATTATCCCAGCAATTCAAATTCTGCTTGCTGGTGCTGTGGATGACACTGTATATTAACAAAATTCAGAGCCAAATGAACACAGGAGTATACTTACTTCTTTGTTAAACCATGGCATAAAGTGCTGGCATTGAGCTGTATCTGGATTTCCTAACACTAAACCTAGAAGTTAAGTTGGCAGAGAAGAATAGCAGAACAGCCTTCAAGATAGTCCCTTCAGATGGGAAAGTCTAAACAGATGGTACTTTGCATTGTGAAGAAACAGCTTCTTTTCAAATTTACCAGCTTGAATATTCTGTAATAGGAACTGTGGTATTTTGTAGCCACAGAAGTTGTAGCAGCTGATACCTGCTACTTTCAAATCCAGAGAGAACTGGTTTGCCAGGATTGGGTGTTTCCAGGGCAGGTATCAAAATGATTACGAGACATTCTGAATGGCATTGCCCTGAAGTTCACTATTGCAACTCTTTCTCTCACTGAAAGCTTTAAACACTGTGCAGAACCCTAGAATACCCTCTTCAGAAATAGGATTTGAGTCTACATCCATCTCTTTCGGCTGAATACTTCCATGTATGTTACCAAATATTTAGACTTAGCAGACTGCAAATCATTACAAAATTACTTAGATCATGATCAAGTTGTCACACATCCACAGTCAAAACTAAGTTCATTTTCCAAATTCAGTAAAATCTCCTGGAATTCAAGTTATTCTCTTTTTAAACGGATTTTCAAAAGTTAAATATTACACAGGTCACATAACACTACTGCAGCATACAGCCAAAAATATTCTAGGAAAAACACTAATTTCCAAGCAGCTCTTCAAATATGAAAACTTTCAAGTCAGAGACAGTGGAGAGGCAAGCCCAACTGCAGCTTTCTGTCTTGTGGGCTTAGCATCCAGGCCTCAAGAAATCTTACAGACAAGAGACAAGAGGAATCAAACAGGCTGCATATTTACAGCAATTGTATTGCCATCCATTCTATATTGGTAATTGCAACAGTCACAGCCCCACTGATGGCAGTACATTGTTCTATTATTCTTATTATTGCCCTGCTGATGGCAATAGGTTGTTCTATAGTGCAAAACGAGGAACTTCAAAGGATCTATGTGATCTGTCACTATGATCACCATCTTCAGATGTATTACAGTCTGTGCAAACAGCATATAAAGAGTTACTCTTAGATTGTTTATGTGATTCCAGTGATAGGGTCTTTAGACCCACTTAAACAGAAACAGACCCTCAGCTCATACTCCTTAGAAAAGTCTACCCACCTTGATATACACCCAAGATATAGGCAATATAGCACTGGAACCCCACGGTGCAGCACTGACAGTACCCAAAGGACATGCATCCTTATCCATCTGCATTTTGATGACAGGATGGGTGGGCAAGTAGGGAGCCAAATGTTTCTTCCTAAAACAAAAAAGCAAACAAATGAACAAAAAACCCAACAACACTGATTTTAGAACTTTAATATGTGCTTCTGTGTTATCATTCCTGGACAGCTCAGCTTCCTTCCAAAGGAAGTCCACCAGAGACTCTAGTCTACGTCTTCTTCAACAGCAAGTATAGTAGCACAGCTGGTGACAATGGAGAATGGTACTCAGTTTTCAATCTATTCATCCAGATATCAAAATCAAAACGATTTTTAAAGGAGTAGGATTGCCCTATAGGATAGATTCCTGTTTATATGCTCCTCACGCACCATTTTCGCATTCAGGACTATGTACAATATCAGTTCTCAAAGCCCACAGAACATTTCTGCACCTACACAGAAAACAGGCTGCTGAGCCAGATGTACTGTACATAGCAAAGGGCAAGCACAAAAGCAGGGCTTGGGAGTACATGCAAACTTGTGATTCAGCGGATCAGGATAGGACCAACCTGACCAAAAACAAAAGCTTATAAACAACAGTACAGCTCTCACATACTTAAGTGAACTGCCAACCAAGACTCACTGAGTTTGTTTTTATTCTAGAAAACCTAGTAAAAAGATACTCACACTCCTATTGGTCCCATTCCAGGTCCTCCTCCCCCATGGGGAATGCAAAACGTTTTGTGAAGGTTTAAGTGAGAGACATCGGAGCCATAATCCCCAGGACGACACAGACCCACCTGTGAAGGACATTCTCTGTCTCGAAAAGCTCTTCACATTCAAACTGATCCCCTAAATACTACTGCCATTTAAAGCTTTAAGATCTGTTACTGCATTTAAGAAAACTAGGCTGTAAGAGGTGTTATACGCCTTTCTATTTTCCTTTAACATGATGTTTCATAAATAAGAATTGAGGCAAACACAGTATTTTTTGCTTTAGAAATTCTTATTCATATGTAAAGAATATTTTCGAAAAGGATTAAGCAGACTAAGAAATTTAAAATTCCCATTACTATTTTCAGTGAATTTTTTTTTTTATAACAGATTTTATAAATCTTGTAACAGATTTAGAGGAAAGCTCAGATAATTAAAGAGCTATTTCACCATCCAATTTTTACTACTATTCTTGGAAACTTCACCTCCCTCACCCAAACACTGTATAATCTTGTGATGAAGCTATGCTATGGTCTGAACTGAGCACTGTTATTTATTACAGAGAAAGTACAGTCCCAATTGTAACAAATCTATGTAATAGCTTTCATACCTGGGCATTCATATTTGCTCCGTCTAAGTAAACCTGGCCTCCATGTTTGTGAATCAGATCACACACGTCTCCAATCTCCTCTTCGAACACGCCGTTGGTAGAGGGGTACGTGATCATGATGGCTGCCAGGTTCTCCTTATGTTTATCCACCTGGGGGGTGGGGGGAAGACAGAGGACAGGATCACTGAACCTCATAAAGCGTCTTAATGGAGGATCTTAACAAAGACGTGCAGTTAAGCCTATCAAGTGTTTTACAGGTGAGGAGCAAGTCTGTCAGCAGGTAATGTAAGTCACCAACAGCAAAAGATACTGACCACTTCCCTTCAGCAATCTCTATGGAAAAAAAAAATTGGATTTCTTAACAAGCCAGAATATAAACTGAGGAAGAAGGCGTGATACAGAAAGATGCAGGTATGATCACTTCTGAGAGACTTTAAAACAAGCTAAGTTCAACATTTAGCGTTCAAAGGTAATGTGATCAAGTAACCATCCCCCTACTTTCTGCAATACAGTTCTAGCATTACCATAGGAGCCTGCTCAAATAGGTATTTTTAGAAATGCATCCAGCTAATCCCTTGGATTCCCAAGATTCACCTGCAGCCATTCTACTCAAAAAAGCCAAAAAAAATTGCCTAGCAACATTTCCCCCAGCAGAGGTGGGCCTGAGCTTCTCTAAGTGAAGGCTAAAGTGCAACTGCAAATGTTTGAGACTCATGAACATGCTTCATTCATTTCAGATACTGAATGCAGAAGAAAAAGCTCTGCTGTAAAAGAGCCTACTGTGTAAAAAGACTTGCTCAGCCACTCCTGCACAAAAGATCCACAGATTACAAGTGTCACAAGGCCTGTGTCTGAGTTAGCAAAAAAGGAAGGAATTACTTATCCTTTTCAGGCATGTATTCACTATTTTTTTGTCCTATTTTTCCTCAGGAAAAAATCTGATTCAGCTGCCAACGCTACTACCTGTAGAGGAGAAGGAATGTTCCTGTCTTGAACATTAAAGCTGATTAAATACTCACCATTGCTTTTAAATGGGCGACGTCAATGCTCCCATTTTTATCCACTTCAATTGGCTGAATCTTCATCCCTGCCATTTGTGCACTTGCTGGATTTGTACCATGAGCAGATTTAGGAATAAGGCAAACCTTAAAAGGAAAAAGAAGCAGGGTCTAAAGCATAAGTAATTATAAAAATCTTAAGGGGCTGCTGGTTATCCTCAGCTGCAATTCATTATCAGAGTTTTCTAAAGGGAGCCTGAGTGAATGTTTACTGGCAAAGTGCCACTTGCACTAAAGGCTGCAACTCAGTTTTCCTTGGAGGGGGGAAAAAAAAAAACATACAAGCAGCAGTGTCAGAATACCCATTACCAGAATCAAGTTTCGTCTGCTGCTAAACTCACATTTAGGACTGCTTTTCCACAACATTATTTCAGGTATTCACATTAAAGGATTTTTTTTTTATTTTCACACTCCTTTTTTAAAACGGTAATCAGCTTCCATACATATAGCAAATGAAAGGAAAAAATATCCTAAAGTGTACTTCCCACTCTATTTTCAGCTGAATTCCAAAGCTTTTTCTTCTGTATTTTATCCAAAACAGATCTTAGCCTGAAATATTTTGGCTATAGCTAAAAAGTTTAGGAAGGCTGCTTATATTTTCTATATAGCTGATTTTTTAAAAAATACATTTTTTTTTACTAAATAAACGTAGGTTTTTGTTGCTGTTAATTAGCAAAATAGAGGTCAGGATGTTTCCAGACTTTTACAATGACCTCCACCACACTTAAAGACAGCAAGTGTACCCTTTCTTTAAAAAAAAAAACCAAAACTTATTGAGTGAGGATACTGAAACATTTCTCTAATATGATTCTCTTTCAGGGATGAATTTACAACTAGTTCATTAAGTAAATAAGTTATTAAACCTTAGCTGCACTAAATAGTTGATGGTAAGACACTTTATAAGAAAAACTGCATTACGGCCCCTATCTGATGTCTCATATAGATGCTAAGATAAATGTTAGTTACAGTAAAACTTCAAAAGCTAACAAAAGAACAAATCAGTCTATCTCAGCACCTGCATATTTTCTCTGCTTGCAGTGAAATATCAATATTTTACTATGCAAGCACGCTGCAAAGAAATATACAAGGATCCCAGTCCACTGGTGGAATGCACTGTGGTCTATACTGTCTACTGTGTCTGCGGTAGTTTTAACAGTACAGCAGAAATGTAAAGGTCTTGCTGGGTTGCATTTGCAGCCACTGGACACAGAAGTTACTGATCAGGCAGCAAGGCAATAAAGCAGACAGCTGCTGTGTGCTGTGTAAGAGTAATTCCAAAATTTTTTCCACGAGGGGGCACCAAATGCAAATGAGGCTGATAGGAAAGAAAGTAAAGCAGCTGATCAAGCTTCTTTCAGAGCAAAAGCCCTAGCTGACTTCTTAACATCTGCTCTGCAGAGGAAGCTAGTGAGACATCTCTACTTTCTCTAAGATGGTCAATACTTGAAAAGAAACATGTATGAAGTGAAGCAGTCCTGAACCTGTTATTAACAAGTGCAGACATTATTTGGTAACTAGCAGCAGCAAAGCCATAGTGTCATATATTAAACTTCAAAATAGTCCAACTCTGGGTGACAGTGACATCACTCTACCCTTAAGCATTACACACCCTCTTCTGTTACCTCTTTATGGGTCTAACACAAAGACTAGGCTTCCTGCCAGCAACAAACCCTGTCACACAACCTTCTCTTTTTGACTACTGCTCTAAAATTCATACTGTCTATGCTAGGCTTTCTCTTCATTTTGCACCTACCTGCCATGCAGATATGGAATAATGATAACAGAAGTCTCAATAACATACACTTTTTACATCAATGAAAGATTAACAGCATGACTTTAAAATAGTATAATTTAACATCTTTGCCACTAAGCCTTCAAGTAAGGATAGCTAAAAGAACATTTCTTCATAACATGATCTGAGAGGTTTTGCATTAAAGATCTAATTTTACCAAACAGCTGTTTAGAATAAACACTGCTACAAAATAGGTTGAATAAATGGCGTGGACAACACCAATACTTCTGAGCTATGCCTACATCTGGCCAGCCCAGGAGAGAACGTCACTTCAGTTTAAGAGTCAATATTTTATGATATCTTGTATGAAAAATGAGAAGCAGTAACATGGATGATAACAAAATAATCTCTGTAATAAATTTCATCCTAATTTCACTTCAGACTGAGAAAAAGTACTCATGGGCCAAAGCTTGTAACACAATACTTAATGGCAATGGATGAATTTCAGATACACCTACGTTAATAGTTCTTGGGAATTCCACTTACTGAGGAACACTGTGGATCCTTTTGCATGACATCACTGATGTAGGGTTTATTCTCTCTTCAACCTAACAAAAGTTAGGATTTCAGTATCAATATACTTTATAATTACCTTGCTGAACCAGAAGTTAAATATTCAGGCTCCTGAGATTTTATGGTAGCAATTGTGTCAGACTAGAACGAATTGTCAGCAGCTCAGTTCTAGGAAGTCTGAGGTGAACTTGGTACGACGAAGAAACAGAGAAAGACAGAGAGAACAAACTAACATTCACCATTCAATTTTAGGTAGTTTCCTCACACAGAGATTATAGTCTCCAGGAGGTCAGGACTGCTACCCTTCCCTAGCCTTTTGAGCAGGCAAATGAGTTCCAAAGCTAAGTTCAAAATTAAGTTCAGAAATATGGGTATTGTCATAATAAGCACTTCTTCCTATCATTTAAGTCTGAGAGTATAAAAGAGGAAGATTTAGCTGATCTCAGATTTCCAAGAAGTTTTTGATATGGTCTCCAAACCAAAGTGCTTAAACTAATTTCCAGTGGAATAAGTGAAAAAAGTCCACACAGGCAAATACTTCATTAAAATAAAGGAAAAAAGATAAATGGTCAGTTTTCGCTATGGAGAAAGGTCATCTAATAGGATGCTGTATTCTACAGTATAAAGACCTGTCCTGGGACGCTAGCATTTCAACTTATTCATAGTTGATTTAGAAAGAGATGAATAGGGAGGTGACAAATATCCTGATCAAAAATCCAAAATTATTCAGGATGCTAATAAAAAACTGATGACATAGTTCAGTAAAGATCCCACAGTACTAAGTGATGGGCATGAAAATAAAAGATACTGAACGCAGATACATCTAGAATAATATGCAAGAGATCAAATCTTAACATGACGTAACAATGATTGTAATTTTGAACCCATTGCCACTCAGAAAGATCTTGCAGTATTGAGGGAAAAATAGCATGGGAAAAGTTAGAAAGGAAAAGAGAACAAAGGAAAAGGGACAAAGAAGTGATGATAATCAAACCTTTAAGACGGCTTTTGTGAGACAGAAGAACAAATAACTGTAATCAACTAGGAAGACAGAATTGAGGAAGAATATAATAAAAATTTCAGCACTAACACATGATATGTAGACTATGAACAGGGGAAAATAGTGCATCATCTTTGAAGATTGAGAAGGTATTGGATAAAATTGTAAAAAAGTTCAAAAAATGAGAGGAAGTATTTCTACATATAACGCAGGATGAAGCCACAGACAGACATTTTCTCCAAGATGCTATAAATATCGAAAGTTTAATCAAATTTAGTGGAAGAAAAATTCATGAACAGAACCTTTGGGTTAGGAAGTTCCTGAACTGCAAGTAAGTGGATATTGGAAGCATGTTCCAGGTAAGTATTCTGGTACGCTTGCTATTGCCTCTAAGGTTTACAAGAACTCCATTTTGGTAAGTTTCTACAGTACAGTCAAGAAGTAATTCCTTATGGTCAAAGTTTCAGGTGGTTAGTATAAAGGATAATAAAGAAAAACAAAAACAAAAACCTGCAAGCCTTTTGACTCAAACATTACCTATATATGATTAGCCTAATGAATCACAGCCAGATTACATTTTTCATCCGTGGTATTGTGGCCTGGGTGAAGCAAGGTTATCTCTGTAAATCCTAGAGGGATATAGTTATCAGATAGTTTGAATGGACAAGAACAGATGAACCTGGAGTTTTTATCAGTCTGTTTTATGTGCCATGGTACATCAGAACCTTGTCTGCTACTTCTGTGAGGAGTGTTCTGGGAGTAGACTGATGTTCCAAGCATTACAAGTTTTAGATACTCAATTCTTATTCCCTTTATATTTAAAAAGCTGGGAAAGGAATGTCATAGCATCCTGAAAAATCAGGAAACTGTCATTGCCCATTTTATTTCTAGGACATGGACACCTGGGCCTGGATTCATCTCAGTGAATCTTTGAGTCATACTTTAGAGAAGTCCTGTTCCCGCTGACTGGACAGAAAAGGAAGATTTTGAAGATGGTACACATGATCTGTGAGGGAAGCAGGGAATACTGAAGGCTTGTGGCAGACTAGGAAACAGAACTTACGTTTCTCCAGTCCTAAGCAAATCCTAGTTACTGCACCATCCCTCCTTTTCCTGTTTCCCACCCAAAGTTCTTCCCCATACAACTGTGGAGACTTACACTTCTATTACGTTCTCCTTTTGCATTCAAATAAGCCTTGATTGCAGCCAAACCTGCATATTCTCCTTGGGCTCCACTGCAAGAAGAACACAAAGCCTGTTATGTAAACATATGAACCAGCATGTACCAGTACAGTAATGAAACTTCAAAATTATCCTGCCCTAATCCTTCTTATTGAACAAAACCAAGCGTCAGCAAATTAAAAGAGATACAGCTTAAATTACATGTGCACAAGCATCGATTAACAGCTCCTGCATCTTTTTCAAACAGTACATGGAAAAACATTATAGTGTTTTATATTCTAACAGCACTAGGCTCAGTCCCTTTGGTTGTTGAGTTGATCCCCATTTCTGACCCAGCAGGAGGCTGCTTTCTTGACTAGAGAGAGGAAAACTAGTGCTGAAATGCATGGTAAAGCATAATATATAGCCATACAAGCATAAGAGCTCTTTCGGTAGAACCCCAAGAATCTGAGTAAGTCCTTGCTACTCATTTAATAATCAAAACTACTAAAGATGATAAAAGAAGGCAGCAACAGTACTCATTCAGTTCTGCTTCAATTATTTCAGTGAGCATGCAGATCCTAGGGATTCTCCAGTAAAACCTAGTGCATCAAATATCACTTTCAACAACACTAAAGGAGCCAGCTCACTCCAATTTCAAAACTTTGCTGATATTCTTGTATGAATTAAACTTAACATCACCATTCTAAGCAAGCAGCAGTGAAGGAGCTAGCCTTCAAAGAGAAGGAAACATGAAAAAAAATGATTAAAAGAAGTGAAAAGACGAAGACTGATTACTATCCCTAAACGTTAAACTTTTAGAATAAAACAGACAAAATAAGATTCTGCAGTTTTGACAAAAACAAATCCTGCTGTCTCAGCCTTGCATTCAAGACTTGCTTGTGAAATTCAATTCCACAAACTTCATCCATTTCTTGGCTAACACATTTTTCTGAGATAAGCTTTTTGAGCCATGTCAAGAAGTAGCTGTTCCGTAAAAACTTTTCTACCTGTTTGGTTGGAAGGAGATTGCGTCATAGCCTGTAATTTCACACAGATCCTTCTCCAGGTCCTTGAAAAGCTGCTGATATCCTTCAGCCTGATCCAGAGGCACAAAAGGGTGGATGTTGGCAAACTCTTTCCATGTGATAGGCTAAAAAATAAATAAGTAAATAAAAGGTTGTAATATGAAATTCTGAATATGTATGTGTTTGTATCTGCTGGAATCAAAAGAATTAATGCTAAGAGGCAAGGTACTCTAGCTTTTAGGTAATAATGCTTCTAATAATAATTTCTTGACTAAAATTTAAAGATTCATTAATTTGAAGACAACTCTTTTGTTGTTAAAACTCTATGAATGAAAGAAAAGCTGCTTTCTGCTCAAATAAAAACCAAAGCATTTCTTGTGTAGCAAGGTAAACTCCTGACCTCAACTTTTTTTTAAACACTCAAGTGCTGTTATCGCTGATTCTGAAACCTACATTTAAACAGAGCTCTGATCACAAGGGAAAAGGAAAGGACCAAAGCAGAGTAGTAAGTGAGCTAACACTCACTGTTAGCAGCATGCAGATCTGTTGTTTTCCACTTTAATTAGAAGGGACTATATCAGAAACACGTCGAAGGACAAGATGCACAGAAGGGATTGAGAGAAAAGGGACTGAAGAAATCTACTGAACAATCAAAGCAAACAGCCAACTTGCAGAGAGCAGAGGAAACCCATTCAGAGTCAGACAGTTCTTGGTACCCCCAAAGGGCATAGCCAAGGCTCTGCTTCCTTTGCTACTACAACCTGGAATAATGAAGAGAGCCAGAAACTCCCTTTCATCAGATGAAGAAAAGGAGTGCTAACCTAAGAATTGGCAAGTAGACGAAGAGCTATGAAATGTCAATCTTCTTGTATTCTTGAGAATTTATGGCAAGATTTGTTAAGGAGCTACAAATTAGGTATGGCAATACCACTTAAATTCAATGGGAGTTTGATGCCTAATTCCAAAAGTTATTTTCATAACCTTTTTTTCAGAATGGAGTCTTGAAAGACAATCTTTTGGTTTCAAGGCACTCCCATAGCACTTCTTGAAACTTTCTTTTTTTTCCTACCAGAAAAGGCAGCTGATGCCATTAGCTACTTCCAAATCTATTTTCTCAATTGGAGTTTTAGATCAAAAGCAATCTGTACTTCTAATATCTATTATGACCCTACTTGACTGGCTAGATGGTTTATTTCAAGTGAGTCTCAAATAAGGCATAGTTTTTTAAAACTTACTGTAAGTTCAGCTGAACTATTCAGCTTCATTGTACAGGAACCCTAAAAATAGAAACACATATATCAGCGTTTGCATAATTATATACATATGATGCCTAATTTCTTCTTTTTGGTAAATACTTACCAAAGGAACCATGCTGTGAACAAGGGAAATATCTTTGTTTTCCAATCTTTTCATGTACCGAACAATATTTGTTTCAGAGTGATAGCTGAAGAATACAAAATGCGATGTTAAGGCAAGCAGATTAACTAAACAAGCTGGCTGACCTATGTTCTAACACAGGAAATGGCATAAAAAAGAATTAAGATTGTGTAGCCCTCCTCTTTTAATTTTTATTATATATTAGGTACCTCCTTCCAAATCTGTATTTCATGTCTGCTAAGAACAATTTGGATGAAAAACATCTATTATCATTTACCCACAAATATTGTCATTAGATACATAATATAAAGGTTCTACTAAGTCCAGCAATATTACATTCGCAAATACTTGCTTGTACGATGTAGCAGACTGATGGACAAACACGTGCCCCAAGCGACGAAGAGCATTGCTTTGCTCATTTAAAACTTGAAAGTCAATCTAAAAAAGCTACCACATAGATAGTTTTAGAGTAATGAGTGACCCTATGCATACAGATGTAAAACTCCAACTGACCACAGTACAATTTATGAAACAGAGATGCTTTCAGATTTCATTAAAATATCAGATATACAGTAATATCACAAACCTGTTGAAAACTTGATGTGTCAAGAATTTGGAAGTTCTCTTAAATGGGGTGCTAAGAATACCTTTGGTTTCCTCACCCATACCCTCAGCAACTAGTTCCTTTGACACAAAGAAACACAAAGTCAAGTATCTTCACAGAGATATTTCTTCTCATAGTCAATTATCATCAGAACTATCAGCTTACCACAAAATTTAGACAGTTCTTTAGATCATGAACTTCATTAGCATACATACCTGTACATATCTAGCATATCGACAGCTTGATATTAAAAAGAGTATGGGATCTCAGTAATACACAACTTGGAAGCGTTGCTGCTAATTGCCAAAGATGTGCAACAAAATTCCAGTGGGAGAGAAGTAATTGACCACAATGTCTCAATCCTCACAAAAAAACTAATGGCCTAAACAAAACTTGACCCAAGGAATGAAGCATTCTAACCACAGAATGGCATTACTCAGTTACATAGATCACTGTTAACTCGCCCTGTCTCTTTCTTTAAGGGAAGATTTCAAATTTTCAGTATATAATAGTCGTCTTATAGGCAACCACTGCCCCAAAGGGCAGTTTTGGTTTTCACTGAGTTACTGAAACATTCAGATGAATTTAATCCATATGATCTACTGTCTACTTACAGCTGAAGACTCACAACCAAATATCCACAATATGTCATCTAGGTCTTTTTCATTTACAGTTTCATCGAGTGATACTCCAAGCTATGGATAAAAACAACAGTAATTACTCAGAGCTCTCAGATCCAGGGGTATAGTGCTTTGTCCTTGTCCAGAAAAACACTCCAGAAACATAGGAGAAAAAACAGACAAGAAGACTCCAATCCACTAACAGTCTGCAAATTTCACTTCATATCATAATAGATATGTAAATGTATTTTTTACACACCATTTTCCAATTCCTATCTTTTTTTCCCCTGCTAAACCACCCAGGGTGCATGTTATAGCTTCAAAATCTGTGGCTTCCCTTTCAACATTTCTGTCTAAGCATTTTCTACTTAATAGGAAGATAGTCCATTTTGCTATTCCTCCCCACCTCCAACCCTGCATTTTAAAGAACATATTAGACTCTGCAAAAAGCTTTTACATGCCTACTAAAATGCGGTTCAGACTTCAGTCTTCATCTTTAAATACTTCCACAGGACCTGAATTCTGGAGGTCATCTAGCATTTCAGGGATATTGCTAAGTTTTAGAGTTTCTCCACTCTAGCCTTTAGTAGCATACTTAAAGTGAAGAAAATCTTTTTAAATAGGCAAGAAATGAGCAGCAATGAGTATTTCTGGAAGTTCTGTACATCATTTAATAATTTCATTCTTTATATTATCTTTATAAATGAGTGATTTATCTAAGCAAATTAGCAAGAGGACTTCACAACTACTTTTGTTCCATTTTGCACATGTAATGATGAGAAACAATGTAAAAAATGTCATGCTATAAAATTTCTTAAAGGTTTAGACATTTGCTTACTCTGCCATCACTATAAATCCGAAAGTTTATCTTTCTAAGAGCTGCCCTGTCCAAAACCTCTTTGATGGAGCATCCACATGTGATCGTCAAGGTATCGAAGAACAGATCATGATGTAGTTTATGACCAGCTCGCCTGAGACCTACAAAAAACAGTAAGTTAATTCCGTTAGCTGCTTTATTGCTTGTGTATACAACACTGCCATAAAAATGCTACATCTCTCTCTTAAGTAAATGCTATTAGATGATAAAGCAAGACATTTCCCTCGTTTACATAGCAAGGAAATCACCAGCTAGTGAATGTCACTGTGCATGAAATGCATCTAAACCAGGTTGAGACCTAATTAATAATACATATAGAATCTACATAAGATCTTCCTGATGCATCGAATTTGCAATATATATTGTAGCAGAATTGGTATATGAATGGAATAAGGACAAAAACCCACAAACCTGAAAAGAAAAAAGACATTATATAAACATATATTAGCTATCACAGGGTTTGGTAAAAGAAGTCAAGAGGCCTGGAGTTTTACACAGCAGCAACAGCTCTTCAGACTATGCTGGCAAATAAAGCATGGGTAATTTGGGCAATCCTTCCTCAGTTCCCAGGACCAGCTGGCGCAGCTCCTTTGCAGAGCAACAGTAGCCATGCTGATGAACAGCAGCAACCACCACTGCACCGCACCACACCACTGAGATCACCATTTACTACTACAGTGTCCTTCAAGCTTGCTGAGGTCAAGGTCAGCACCAGACTATGCAAGTTACCACCTCAACCAGCTTAACACAACCGTTAGTTGTTTAACTAACTGTTTTAGTACAGTTAATCTTCACTCATGGTATGGAAAGACATATTCCCAAGTATTTTTTCCCTCCAAGGGAAGCAAGAGGTTTCCTGCAGTTATACTGGTATGAACTTCCCCAATTTAAAAACCAGTGGTTGCTACAACCCCCTATGATTATTAATAAAATCCATTGGTCAAATCACATGGAGTATGGCTGTCCCAGCTGGTCCCTTCAACACATGCACTGAAACCCTCTGCTGATCACGAATATTTTTATTAACAGCAGCAGTTGCGCTAGATAAATAGTAAGTTTATCCAGCTCGGCTGGATTTACTTTTTCAATCCAGACATTCTTCAAACACCTGTATTGAAGCCATTTGTATAAAATGGGAGAGAAGTATTCAGACAGGTTTTGTTAACAAAGCAAAACACAAAGATTCTGTGCTGTCAGCCAGCTATTAAAGCTTTGGGATTTCAGTGCTCATAGCACTATGGTTCTACACCCAGTTTAACCAACTGCAGTGTTTCTATTTCTTTAATCTCATCTATTAACTATATTTGCAGATGCTAGTAATACCCTATGCATATTTCTGTGAACCAGAATGATCTAGTAAGTTAAGTGATTACACCTGGAAAACAGCATTTGAATCTTATCAACCAGAGACTTGCTGTGAGAAGTCTATCTCTTAGTTTCCCAAGGAAACAGAATTAATACTTGCAAGTTCATATCACATAGCTACCTAATTCTTGGATTTCATTGTCAAAAGGATATAAACATATTAGCCATGGATTTTTTTATAAAAATGTTATCTCTGTAGTTGAGAGCTAAAACACATCAGCTGGCAAAAGACTGATGGCTGGTATTTAAGAAGGTATAAGGATTTAAGGTCAGTTTCTGTAATCTTTCACCTATAAACTCACCTTCAGCCAAGATTAGAGTAGCATTATGCACCCGTCTTGCAATATGCCTTAATCCCTCAGAACCGTGGTAGACACCAAACATGGCTGCCATGTTAGCGAGAAGAGCCTATTATCCAAGCACATTTTACAACATTATTATTACCAAAGGTTATTTCATGTTAGTTTAGTAGAAAGTTTCTTTAGCACCCAGAGACAGCCATATACCCTCAGCTGATGTTACACTTGATTATATGTAACCCACAAAACAAGAGATGGGAAAGGCAAAATATTGTTATGAAACTGTAAGCACTGATCATGAATTCAATGTCCATTGAAATTTAAATATTTCAGTAATTAACAGGAACTTAAACTTCAACAACTACTGCATCTTACAGGGTATTTGAAGTATTTCAGGAAAAACTAATCCAGGAAACTCGTGGAATATCTCAGGAATGCTAAGTAACTAAACTCATTTTATTATCACTAATCCCTCCTCAGAATAAGGCACAACATTGAGAGCATGAACAAAGCATCTATATGAACAGAAAAATTCTTAAGCTTGTCTGGATGAAAATCTGTGGATAGGTGCCAAAAACAACTATTTAGAACACAGAACACTAATTTAATCATGATATTTTACTGTAAAAATAGATATTTGGTAGTGTAATAAAATATCTGTATCAAATCACATGATCAAATTGCCACAATTTGTATTTTTCTACAAAGAGTTTTAGAATTTCAAAATGGAATTTTTGTCTTGTGTTGGCAATTTTGCAACATTAGAATTCCCTTCTGTTTTACAAATGAGACAGATCTGCTTTATAATGAACACAGTACTACCCAGTGAAGTTCACTCTATGGGACAGATGGACTCATGATACTGCATGAATTCAGGGCTAAGGTAAATAAAGGAAGCAGATATTAACATCATCTTTTCAACCAGGGTTCCATCTTTCAAAGGACTCAAAACAAGTACGCAGGCACATTTCAGAACATTCAATGTCCTTCATTTTTCTAGTAAAAAGGCCCCTAAAAACTCACAAAAGTAAAGCTAACTCAAAGCACTGTGATGATATGGCTACAATCTTACGGTTTAACTAGCTTCCTTCTAGTGTTAAAAGTAAAGCCTGACAAGTTACCTGTGCTGTACAGATATTGCTTGTAGCTTTGTCTCTTCTGATATGCTGCTCTCGTGTTTGTAAAGCAAGTCGATACACTTCCTTTCCATTTGCATCTCTAAGTCACAAAAGAAAATGTTTCTGTTACTTTAAATGACAGTAGATTAAGAGATGGGGCTCTGAGTTGTCTATCCCCAGAGACAGAAAGTTGCTGAAGTGAATAAACACAAGGTGGGACAGATAGGACATCTCTGAACAGGCAGCACATGGAATGGGATCTGTACTCCTGCATAAAGCCAGAAGGGACAGAGGGAACAGATAGCTTTGCCGCCATTTGCCTCTTCCAGTGATCATCCTACAAACAAGCAGACTTGCTCCAAAGAGCTTTCTAAACACCGATGCCTCTAGATTTTCATTTACATCATGCGTGGCTGGCGTGTCTGATCAGGCAGAGCACACAGTGCATTTTCTAAGCAAATGGCACAAAAACTATTCACCTTAAAGTGCTAGAAACAATTGTAATAATTTTAATTAGGTAGTAACCCAGAAATAAAGTTGAACGAATGCCAATAAGGATGCATTTTTTTTCCTAACAATATTAGGCAAGAACATGCAGAATTTATATATAAAAATAACTCCCCAAACAATGTTGTATGAGACAACCGAATGAGCTCTGGCCAATCCATCATTTCAGAGGTCCTTTTGTAGAGTTACTAGCATGTCAAAACTGGATGGTAAGACTCAGTCTAATATCCTTTAGTAGGATGAATATTTTCAGAACAGCTACAAAAAAGAAAAGGCCATCTATGTACATACATATATATAAGTGGGGTTTTGAATAGCTAGACTATTTGCCTCAAGTATTTGCTCATCAGCTGTATGATATTTACATCATTTTTGTTCTAGCAACTGTTCTGAGGATTTTGACTACACAGCTCAGTTTATTATCAAAAACTTAATAAAAAAATCCACAGCAAAATGCTGCACTGAGGAATTTCCATTTTAACACTTCTTCGCCAATTTTTTGGAGATGCAGAAAGATGAAAATAGATGACAAATACCAAACTGCATGTAGTTACAGTATAGTGCTAGCATGACCTTGATAAATAAAACTACTATTCTTTCCCAAAAGATGCGGATCAGAGTTTAGAACTATGAGTCAAGCCTAAGAATAATACACTTGGAATTAGCAAGATGACTAGAAGTACATTTGAAAGAATGTTGCTATATGAACAAAATATTTTCAAAACTCATTAATAACTATTAATGTCATTAGTTATTTGGGTTACTGAAGCACTTCTGTATAGCTTCCAAGCCAAAAATAATATGCAGTTTTCCAGTAACAATTAGTTTGCATTTTTATTATTTTCAGTTACACATATCAAAATTCTATGACATCAATAAGAATTAGAATTAAGTTTTTCCACACTGTTTTTCCTCCTCATTGAGGTTCGACTAAAACTTCAACTACATTGAATGCTTTCTTGATTATTTGGGAGGCTCACTGTATTATTTACTTCCTTACAGTCATGTTTTATTGGATATAAGAGAAGGAAATATTACAGCATAGAATAAGCAGAAAAAATTAGTTTGGGCAAAGCTCTGTGCCATCACAGTTAGTCCTTTCTAATGTCTAGGTTATCTCTTCATCCCACATTGCAGCAAACACTCTAGAAATAGTTCACAGCTGCAGTCTACACAAATGCAATTCTTTAAGCTTGTTTCTTAAAAGTTGAAGCCAATTTTTCTCCTTGTTTTCAAGAAAAAAAAAGGTGCTAAATACAATGGTATGATCAGGTATTCTTCATAAGGGCTATCCAAGATGGTCCTAACATGTTTTATTTTGATTTTCACTTAAGAGATGAAAGGCAGTCTTTACCTTGTAACGCCCACCATGCGGCCTGGCATCATTCTCACTAGGTTTTCCTTGACAGCAAAGAATGCTGCATGGGGTCCCCCATAGCAGAGTGGCACACCAAATCTCTGGGAGCTACCCAGGACAACATCTACCCCAAACTCTCCAGGAGGCCTCAAAATACAGAGAGCCAGAAGATCAGTAGCACAGCAGGCAAGAGTCTGAAAACAGAAATGGGTAAGTGGTCACCCTCTTTTCTGAAGGAACAGTGTTTGCAGCAGAGCTACGTTTGAACATGGTATAACTCACAAAGAGCTGAAGCACAACAATAAACTTTGCATGGTATCCCATGCAGTATCTACTGTCTATGTCTATGGCTGTTTAATGCATCAGACTGAAACCTGAATGGCCAACCAAAATTTACTTTACCCCATTTTGATGAGCTCTTTCAACTAGCTCAGAGAAGTCTTCCACCTTCCCTTCAGTATCTGGGTACTGAAATAATACACCACTGACATCCTTTCCAGTGAAATCCATCTCGTGCGGTAATTTGAGCTCAGTAATAACACCGGTGTAACTGGAAAACAAAAACACGCAGAAGACAACATATTCAAGACACTTCCTGCCTTGGAGAGGCATATTTTCATAGATTTATGATTTCTTTTTAACATACAGAGAATTCATCCTGCTTTGCATCATGGAATATTGAGAGAATACGGTGTCGTGGTAAACAGTACAGAGGAATTGCATTTTATCTCACCATCAGAATTATGGAGCAGAGCAGACAGTGCATATGCTACTTGATTTCAACATTTTGCCACTTTGACAACTTTAACTTTGACACCCAAGTAATATTGGTATAAAATAGGTACCTCAAACTGTAAACTTAAAAGGGATTCAGCTTTTATTGACAAAGTTTTACTATCAAGGGCAAGTCATTTCCTAGCTAAAAATGATTAGATTGAATTCAATAACAAAATATACATATTTGTATGAAGAATTTAGTGGGAAAATTAAATATTTTCTTGTTGTCATATGCTTACGCCCTCTTTAAACATCTTGAATTAGTTCATAATTATATTTAAATGGAAAAGTAGAAGCAACAAAAATATCAGATTTCCGTATTTATTTTACAGAAAAAGAGTAATCCTGTATCTCAAACACATTAGGCATATGATAGAGCTATCAAAAATGATTTGTGTAAGTGAAAATACAATGGAGAAAAACGGAGACAAACATTACTTGGCTCTAGTCTGGACCACTGCTATCGTTTGAGGGTGGCATCGAGCATCTACATAGAACTTCCTTCTTTTGTTGTGCCTGATTAAAACAAAAAGGAAACACAAATGAGCAAGCATCAATAATATATTCTCCACAGAGGCAAAATATCACAGGCCTTTTAAAAATATGAGTTTTCCTAAAGTAAAAAGCAATTATAAATTTTAGTTATCATAACTCAAATATATGATTGAATGAGGGTTTTATTCCCTTTAGAATGAGAAAGTTCATTTCAGACACTCAAATGAGATTTGTGCACGGCAAAATAATTAAAGTAGGCTATGTAACAAATTCAGGAGCCAATTTAAACAGCAAGAAAGACTCCATCCACACATACTTTTTAAAATGCAAGCACAGAAGAGGAATACAATTGTCATTTTTAATACAGATCCCCTTTTTGTCCCAGATAACCAGCTGTGTGCCATCCAAGTAGTAAAATAGAGACTAACACATGACTTTATTATCAGACTGATGCATTGAACAACTGAATAGTTGCAACACAACCTTGGCTATGTAACTTTCTTCAAGATATACAGACCTGCACTGACCTTCAATAATCTCTCTCAGATTTAACTTCTGGTTTGCAGATTCCCCCCCAAATATCCCTACAGTGCAGATCCTTGAAAGTAAATTCAGATATACCTCACTTCTGACTATGTTTTTTTTTCTTTTACAACCTCCTTTCAAGCAAAAGTTGAAAAAAGAAGTAATTCATATCTTGAGTGCTCATGGATGCAAGAGATTCATACCACAGGCAAACACACCAGGTTAAACATTCACAGCAACACCAAAAACTGCTCTTGTGGCTTAATAACATGGGCTATAGTTGATCACTGATCTGCTCAGTGAAAAGGCCACACTCCATGTCAGCTCACTCACCTGCCTAACCTCTACACGGAGATGCCATTCAAACTCCAAAATTCCTTTCTGATGATGTAATTTAGCCATACATTTAAACATATTACCTATGACACAATTGCATGGCTTCTGCAGCAGCTGTCCCCTCATCCAGCAGAGATGCATTAGACACGTCCATTCCTGTGATGTCACACACCATAGTCTGGTAATTTAGCAGGCTCTCCAGTCTGCCCTGGGAAACCTCAGGTTGGTAAGGAGTATATTGGGTAACCCTGTAAGAAAAGAATTCTGAATTCAGATCACTGAAAAGAAATGCATAACATAATGCAGAATTATTCTGCTGAAAAAGAAATATTGTAAAGCACAACTCACTAACATGAAAATCTATTTCAAATCAGCTATTTTTAGAGGGCTGCAATTTATTCTCAGGCTTCCATGACAGTAATATTTTTCATACTGGTTTTGACTTGGTTCTCTACAGGAGATAACTTCTCTCTCTCTCCATGAGTATACATTTTGGGTGGGGGAGACTAAGAGGAAATTGGACTTCAAAGTTGTAATCAACTGAGTGTGGGATAAATGAGTAAAGTCACAATATCTGAATGAGAATGCTTTGTTCAGGCATGTCTAGGTATTGTCATTATCTTTCAAGATACTGTTTACAAAGTCCTTACTTACTGAGTATTGTCCGCTCTTATGGGACGGAAGGCACTTAGCACTTTGCAGGATCAAGCTCAGAAATATGCCACTTCTTATGAAATTACAATTTGTGTATTTGCTACCCCCCATTAGAACAACATAGAGGGAAAATAAATAAGTAAGTAAATAAATAAATAAATAAGTAAATAAATAGAGCTGCACAGCACACTGAGAGAAGGCCAGGAGCCCAGAGATGAAAGGCAAAAATAGAGATTAGACTCTCTTTTCACTTCCAAAATGCTGGGCTCCTGGATTTCAGGGTGAAATAGGCCAGATTTTATGCCAGTTTGAATCCAGAGTAGACTGCAGAAACAAGTAATGAGTAGGAACAGGCATAGCCTCCGTTTTTCAGCTTCCTTACTGAAAGGATGCTGATAAGCTCCAGACTTTTGAAAGGGCCTTTTACGATGCATGAGTGAAGGTATCATCTTTCAAGAGAGACGGAAGTACTTGGAAGCTCAAGCCCGATATAAAGTTGATAGGAGGTGAACAAGACAGATTTTTAAGGGACATTGGTTAATATTTGACAGAATAATCAGTTACTAGAAATGAGATATTAATTAAGGTTGCATATACAGGCTGTATTTTTCATTTCAGCAAAGACATTGTGTTACTAAACCCTTACTAATTAGGGACTGGTGCAAAATGAGAAAGGACAAAGGGAAAAAATCAGTAGTGGAGAAGTTACACCTAGTAGTAGAGAAGCAACACCTTACATTAAACTTCAGTGTAAATTTTGCTAGAAGACTTTAAAGCTCCATCTATTCATATTGTGCAAATTCTTTATTTTGTTTTCAAAGATAAAGCACCCTTCTTAAGATGTGGTTAATAGTAATGACTCCATCCAACACTAGTGCAAATTTTCATGCATGAAGCTTAAGTGTTCTACAGCACATGGTGAGGACACCTTTTAAATCAAAAAAACATTTGCTTAAATATATATTTTTTCTTCAGAAGTGGTTTGACACTGTCTAAGCATCTAAATCCTTTTGTAATAATTCTAGTTCTCAACCACTTCCTCAAATAAAACAGCTGTCTTTAGTCTACACTTGGCCTTCGGCCTGAATTTTTCTAACCATTATTTCTGTATTATTTGTAAAATGACTTTCTAAAGTAAACTTCAACAAATCAAATCTCTAAAGAGCATATGAAATGGCTCCCATTCAAAAAAAAACATCTATTCTACTTATGCTTGTTCAAGTGGTTATTTTGTGTTTAATTCAAGTCCAGCAACGGCAGTATTTGAATTTAAAAAAGGAAGAATTACTATAGTGACAAAGAATACAAACGGCCTCTTGTTCAATTAAACTGGTGGAAAATAATCATTTTTCCATCAGTATCTTTTCTGCTCAGAGGTATATCTACAAGCATTCCCACGTTAGTTATGGCAGATTGGTCACGATATAGAAGAAACCTTCCAAGAGAAACTAAAG
The DNA here is from genome assembly GCF_036370855.1 of Dromaius novaehollandiae. NCBI lineage: Eukaryota > Metazoa > Chordata > Aves > Casuariiformes > Dromaiidae > Dromaius > Dromaius novaehollandiae. The sequence continues at coordinate 17,360,698 of NC_088132.1, forward strand.
GAGTCTTTCTTGAGTCAGTGCCAGGCCTTTCAGAAGTCCGGGGGTGAGTGGCTTTAGTTTTTGCAGCTTTTAAAAGTTCTTTGCTTTAGTTTAGTTTTCTGCCCTTTACATCATCCTACTCTCAAAAGTATTTGCATGAGCACAAACTTTAAGATACTGATGAATGTTTTAAAAGACTCTGAAGTAATATTATATATCCTGGGAGGCCCCAGAGACTGGGATCAACAGACTGGCATCAAAGCAAGCAGTATCTAGGAAACACATGCTTTCAGCCAAAGACTAGTTCGCTGATCAAAAGACCTGGCTGAGAAAGGAACAGAAGTCTTCGTTATTTCGAAGCTGGAATAGTTTTACATTTAACAAAGAAACAAACAGACTATACATTAACTGCAGAATTAGCAATTACAGTTTCTTTATACTAAAGCCAGCTCTTGCTGTTACTTTGACTAAAAACAGGCTCTTGGGGAAAATGACAGTGAAATGGTAGATCACAGAAAAGATACAGAAAACTCCATCATCAAGGAGTATTCAGTGAACTACTTCTTGATTAGTTTTTGTAGCTATGTAGTCAATAAGTCCAAGACTAAGTTTAATTTATTTCTTACTATATATTAAGTTCTAGTAAAACAGTTCACCAGAATATCTTCATCAGTAGTTTTTTCCATAGTTCGTTTGAGTCCTGAGAAAGTTAATGTATTTGCAATTAAGGACCAACTTTCTATTTTTAACATTTTGTAAGTTAAGTTCCTGCAGTTTTAGGTATCAGCAAGACTAATCTCATGCAGTAACACAGCTAGAATTGATTTGAATTTCCAGTGATATAGAGCATTCTTTTTGAGATCTGACAGACAGTAAGATAAAATGATCTTAAAGTAAGGACAGACCACTAGCATAATTTGAAACAGATATACATAAGCCACTGAAAAAAAAGATAATTTATTCATCTTAAAACACTGGAAAACTGAGAACCCCAGTACATGAATTTTCTAAATTATCAGACTTTTTTGAATTTTAAGGACTGGATTTCATCAGGAAGGCCAAGATTGAACTCCTCCCTCCACTCCCCCCCCAACCATCTGTATTTAATATAAATATGCAATATATAAATATTGTAGTGCAGAAAGATAGTACAGCAAAGCTGTGCAACTGGTGGCCTTCAAGCAATTCCACCTGGCCTGTAAAATTCCCCAGTGCCTTGCTGTTTGTAGAGTTCCAGGCACGTCACTTGGCACTTTATGCATCTTTGAAGAGTTGTCATAAAGCTTATCCTGAAACTTACCCATCGGTTTGAAAGCTGAATAGTCTTATGAAATGGCATGCTTATGGAAGACATCTCAGTTTCAAACAAAAGTACAAAAAATTCTAAATAACTCAGACAAAAAACATTTAATTCACTGACAAATTAAAAAAAAAAATTGTCAAGCAACAGTCACTATGGAAAACTTGCGGCTAATTTTATAACTTTGAATCAGAGTGTTCTCTGGATAAAAGAAATTGTCTGAAGAGTATCTACCCAAAGTATTTTTAAGTAGCTTCTTTCAAGAACACAGAATTTTCAAACGGGTTTCAGGCTTAAAAGAAAACGATGCTTATGCTTTTCCAAAAGCTACCAGTATAAGATATTCTTGAATGCCAACTTCCCAAGCACTTAATTAGCACATAGCTTTGGTCAGACAATTTCATCTCAAACTAATCAAGCTATTCAAGCTTTTATTGCGAACAGAGATCTTGTACACCATTGTCTGAATGCTTCAAAAAACTTTGAAACTCTGGCAGGGTTGAATATTTTCTTAGCAGAATCTAATATCCTGCAAGATTTTTCTGGCAAATCTTCTAAAGAACGCAGTGTGGGTCAACAGTCCCACATCCAGCTGAAAACACATTTTGTGCTAAACAGTTTCTTCCTGAAATCTACCCCTTTGCTTCCTACCTCCTCCTACCAAGCCCGAGTGTCCTAAAAAGTCCTTCACTTCTGTGTTCGCAGACTTCTGTGAACAATTCTAAAGAATGCCCAAGCAATGAGAAACAACAAATCATGTGAAAGATACAGAACTGAGCAGAAACAATAAACCTTAACTTGCAGCGTTTCCCCTGAGGCTGCAATGCGTAGAGGTTAGTGTTTATAAGATACACACTTAGCGGATGTGAGAAGAGGCTGTATTTTTGACATAGCTTCCATAAAGTTTGTGTGGTTAAGAAGTTTGCTTTTATCTCCCTCTTTCCAGCAAATGCAACTCACTTTAACCTGCTGTAAGCTTAGCTTGTCGCATTCTAGTTTGATTTTATGGGACAGTCCAAGAATAGATTTTTTGAATAAACTCTCACAGTTGCTTTACTAACACTATATATTTTTTTAGTATTTAAGAACATGCAATTTATTTCAGCTCATTTACTTGAACCGTTCTTATTTTTGACTCTAGCAACGCAATATTTGTTTGCATAGACTCCTCAGATCTAAGAAGAACAACTTTTTGAAATATCTGTGCAACTTCTTGGTCCGTTCAAAAGTCTGATGATACACAAATACAACAAAGTCTAATAATAAATAGTCTTGTAAGTCTGCAGATACAGAGACCAACATGAAGTACATGTGAGTCACTATTTGTAAACAAGTAATACTTGGCTTAACCTGATAAAAGTATAGTACCTAATTAACAATGGCTTTTTATAATAACTAATTTTAATTAACCATTTTTTTATTATCTCTAAATATTGTTTTTATTCAAATGAAAATTACTTAGTAACAAAGATGTCAGTTATGATTGAATTATAGTGCAAAAAAGGATTTTATTGACTAAAGACACAGGAACTTCAAAATGAGACAATGTATGGTATCACTGCCATTCAGTCTGGTGGACTGAATTTCATTTTCATTTTTCTGATGTATTAACTCTGAGTTATAGGTGTTTAGAGTAACGTCCAATGCTAAATGAGTACTTATAACTAAGCCTTAGAACCTTTTTCCTGAAAAGTTCTTAGAGAGACAAAGGTTTTTACTATTTAGAACAATGTTGCCCATAATATATAAATAAATGCATTGAAAGATTTTTCTATTTTACATTAGAAGAATGGTAAAATTCAAGTCTGACAGACTATTTTTTGGCTTATCCCTAACAACTGAATTGTCATCCGGGTTCTGAGAACAAAGTATGATATTCTCAGTCTAGTCAAAAATTAATTATAAAGCACACCATCAACCTGTTCTTGGCAATCGGTAGACTGAGATATTTGTTTAAACAAAGAGAAACTTTATGGATATACATTCAAACTTTTGAAGTTCTCTGGTCTCAAAAAAAAAGGAAAAAGGAAAAAAAGGAAAAAGGAAAAAAGGAAAAAGGAAAAAAAGGAAAAAGGAAAAAGGAAAAAGGAAAAGGGAAAAGGGAAAAGGGAAAAAAGGAAAAAAGGGAAAGGGAAAAAAGGGAAAGGGAAAAAAGGAAAAGGGAAAAAAGGAAAAGGGAAAAAAGGAAAAAAGGAAGAAAGGAAAAAAGGAAGAAAGGAAAAAGGAAGAAAGGAAAAAGGAAGAAAGGAAAAAGGAAAAAGAAAAAAGGAAAAAGAAAAAAGGAAAAAGAAAAAAAGGAAAAGGAAAAAAAGGAAAAGGAAAAAGGAAGAAAAGAAATCAAAGGAATCAAAGGAAAAGCATTTAAGATTTCCAACGCTGTGTTCTTCCTAAGAGAACCATAATCACAGAACCATAATCAGAGTATTGCATAGTATTTAAATACCTCTATCCATAACTGGACATACTAGTGGAGGAAGGAGCTCTTTAGTTTTAGGCAGAATCTAGGAAACAATTACTTTTATTTAGAGTTAAATCTGAATACTTCCTTAAAGCAAACTAAAACATTCATGTTTTAGTTCGTAAGAAATACAAGCTGCGAACAGAAGTCATGGAAGTCTATGTTGTAAGCAGAAGCCTTTCATAGAACAAGCATCTTCTAAAGTCACTTTTCCCTCTCTAACTTCTAAACAATGTAGTTCCTACAGTTACAACTTCAGTATCAAACATACAAAAGCCTTAGTCAAAAAAATGGGTACTGGACATACCTGTCTATGCACATTCATAAGATGAAATCTAAGCATGTATTTATACATATGCATTTAATAAGGAAATCCTGTACATTACCATCCTGCGTTCTCCAGCAAGTTCCGTGAAATGGGCTGAGGCACTGAGCAGTTGTAATAACCCATGCCAATATAGGACCTCCATATCTTGTTCTTGCTTGCAATATTGTATAGAGTTTCAAGGATTTCATTTTCACCTAATTGAAAAGAAGTGATAGCAGAAAAGTTTAGTTACATATAATGTTAGCAGTTTTCAACTAAAATGTCTTGTATCTGTGTTAAAAAAAAAACGAATAAATAAACTGTATCAGAAAAAGCTACCAATCAAGAACAGGAAAGGAAAATAACTTGCTAAAATGTTCTGAGAAAGTTTAATTTCTACCAGATCTAAGTTGTGGGCTTTTCTTTTTCTTTCTTTCTTTTTTTTTTTGGTGCTCATTTCTATGAGGTGACTCTTCTGGATGCAACGAGAATTACATATTTGTTAACAGCTTCATTTTCAGTTCTTTCACAGTAATCACATTTGACAGTTCTGTCATAATACTTCATTTTAGGCAGTAATTCATTTTTTAACATTAAATAGAACATTGCACAACCTAAACAATGTAAATGTCACTCTCTATCAAACGTGCAACAACTGAATCATCACAGGACTCTGACCAACATGAAAACCATAGCAAGAGAAGTAGTTGCTGTTATGGGGAAGTGGTGTATGACAGTCTTCTGTTTGTAATGCAACATGCATTGTGGTTCTCTTGTACATGCATTAAAACAAATCTTAGGACTTTTTATTAGCTGAACCTTGCAGAATCAGCATGGAATGAAGTCCTGGTCATTCACAGTTAAGATTTAGTGTGTTTAACAGAGCAGAACTTGCACTAACTGAGTTCACACCAAGTATCCAAGAATAATTTCTTAGAATTCAGGAACTTCATGTTCTCTGCAGACCCCAGTGACATTTTCCCCTGAACAGCTGGTAAAACAGAAGAGGTCCTCTCAAATTTAACATGCTTCATCAGGTTACTTAAAAAAAAAGTGTGAATACAGTATTTCTAGCTGAAGAAATTCCACTTAATGATAGCTTTTAAAATAGTCTGTCAGTCTAATTAAGAGGGATTACAATGGAATGCTACTGAAGTGTTGAGATGAAAGGCAAAAGTCCCCCCCAACCCCTGCTTTAGTTTTTGGTCTTGCTTCTAGATATTCCTCAACATCCTCTGCCTTCCGGCAAAAATCACCTTCAGCAAAACTGTTTCTAATAGTTGATGAATAATGCTAGCCAATATCTGCCAAAGGAAAAGATTTACAACATACCTGAGTACCAGAGGATGCAGAGAGATGGTCAGTAGGTTCTGTAAGATTATGTAGAGAGACTGGACTACCTAACCTAATGAATTTGGATGGGAATTGGACATCTAACCTTCTAAGTATCCCTGAAAATTCCCTATGTACTTATCTGCATCTTTAGGTGCTTAGATCTTTTTTTCAATCTGACCTTGGAATTTTAGGTACTCCAGCAGTTGCATTAAGTTCTGTTCATTTTGCACTGCGGTTTGAAAAGGAGACTTTGGAATATAAGGCTATAAACAAGCAAATGAGAATAGCTTGAGCCCTGCACGTTTCAAAATCCGTCTCTCTGTGTAAATCACTCCAGCAAGAGAGACCAAATCAAAACAGTCCCAGTGGTCTAACGCCCTGGAACCTGATGGCAAATAATTCTCTGTAGAAAACCTCCAGGTTTTGAACTGATTTCTTCCATAGCCATAAACAAAGACATTATTTATCAATCTTTACCTCTAATTTCAAAACCCATCTCTCCTCTGCCACTTACTCAAAGTGTTACTATTACATTCAACATACAAACATGAATTTCGTATTGAAAATCTCCAGGTTTTCAATTAATTTCTTCCACAGCCACATAATAAATAATAACACTTTACATTATATACTTTATTATTTATTGATCATCATCTCTGATTTCAAAACTCATCATTGTTAAATCAATGTATAAATAAATTTCTTATTTTCAGTAGAATACATTTTTTTTTCTGGGGACTCAAGGATCATATATTCATTGAACTTGAACTCAGCAATACCCAAGGCAAAGTTTCTGAAATGTAGTAAACAGTCCCACTCCCCCATGCTACTCCTACAGACTTATTTCAGACAAATGCACTTTGTTTTTAGTGAGAGTTTTAACATTTTAAACCTCTTCCTCTCTGTCACTAGCAAACAAATATTTTGATGAAAGGCATTTCTGTGCATAGCTTTGGTTCTGTATTCTTGCAGAACGCAAATCAAATTTCAACCATTTTTTGGAAATGCTAGTGCATTTGTTTATTTAACTCTAAATTCAGTTAAAGGTATATGTTGGGTAGCATTTAACTCACTAGCCCAATGCCACACACAAAAAAATGCATTAAGAGCAAGATTTCTGTAGTAAACATGCTGAAAATATTGTACAATGTGCTAGATAGCATTTGTTTCCTTTGTTAACTTGACTGAATGATTATTCTAGAAAGCTGAGAGTCATTTCTCAGCAGATATAGCTAACAACTACCAAAGGAAGACACTGAACTTGTGTTAGAGCTCTCTGAAATAACACCATGTTTTCCCAAATAGATTCAAGGAACAAAGCATAAAACTTAGTGAGACAGTAAGCAGCTCAGGAACCAAATAAGCTTCTACATGCCGTCGAGAAGAGCTGCACATACAGATTCCAAAACAGATTATATTTTTTAATATATATATATTTATTCATTATATATTTATATAAATATAAATATTTATAAACATATATATAAATATAAAATAATATATATATTATATATATATTTATTTTATACATATACATTTATATAAAAGTTTTCTGTGAAGAAAGTTATATTACTAGTTTTTTAATCAGGATAGCAAAATGCTGGAGGGCACACTTCCTCCATTTCTGATTCACTTCACTTGCCCTGATCCTTTGGTCACTACAAAGGCAACAGCAGCAGGTCTCAAATATTCATCTCCTACATTTGACATGCCTCTTCAAAGAGATCTGGGGTAAACAGCCCTTCCACTTTGCCCTAGACTGAACACTGCCTTGAAGGAGTTCGTCAAAGCACTAGGCATCATTTTGGTAAGATATTTACAACCAATAAAGAACTGCACACCCATGTAACTGTTGTCAATAGCCCATGATGTGACTGTCCAGCCTGGCTTCCCTAAGAACAAATGTAAGTACATGTAGATTTAAGATGATGTAATTTTTAATCAAATCTGTGTTTGGTTTACACTGATAAGGTTCTGAACTTAAGCAAAATTCAGACAAGGGTCAAGGAAATTAACACATGCATTGGGGCCCAAACACAGCTGAATAAGGCTGTGAAACCATCCCTAGCTGTCCCCTGGCACCTATGGAGAGTAACAAGGAGATACAGTCAGGCTTTTCACAGAGGTGGGTGGTGAGAGCAAGAGACAAGGAACCTCTCCCCCACCAAAGAGAGACCAGCAGCAGAACAGGGGCTTGGGGGGTTGTGCCATCTTGGAAGTTTTCAAGTGCCAACTGATTAAAGCCCTGAGCAACCTCGTCTGATCCCAGAAGGTCGGACTAGGTCTGCGGCAACCTATCTTGTCTTGTGATCCACTTCCCCCATGGTAGCAGTGATTATATTCTGCATTCCAGCAAGCCTAGTTTTCAACTCTAGATTCCCATAACATGAATTGTGGAAGGGGTCTGACACTGCATTGTTCACTTTGTAAATGAACATCCAGTACAAGGACAGAAGAATGCTATAACTGCAAGACTGATCTTCAGTATGCTTAAAAATAATTTTTCAAAATCAAAATTAAATTGCTAAATTTCCATTTTGGTAGACAAGAGTGCCATCAAATCAAAAAAAACTGCCTGGAAACATAGAATCTTTCTGCTACAGACCCTACACACCTTGGGCCCACTGTATTCATGTAAATAATTCCTGATTATTCTTCTTTTAAGCCAGAACATATGAACAAGACTAGTGTATTTTGGAAGGTTCCAATATATATGGTTTAAGAATAGCTTGTTTTAAGTCCTCTGTGCTAGGTTACTGATTTAAGTTCTTCCCACCAGCTGGTAAAGTAAGGAAGCAACATACAAAATGGCGAAACAAAAAAGGATTAAAAAAATCAATGCTATTAAGAAACACTCGGAAACTGGCCATCACAGTCAGCTGTCTGTTTCCAGTTTTCTAGGAAGCATGGTTGAAATGTCTATCTTGAATTCATTCTGTTGGATATAGTCTACAAATCCTTCAAGAACCTTATTCAGCAAGAAAAGAACTGCCAGCTAAGTCACTGCAGTTATCTTTATTGCCCACACTCAACGCACTAGATAATAAGATCAGAGGCAGTACCCAGAATAAAGTTCATTGATCCTGCAGTACTGTCATCTTAGAACTGTGGAGAAAACCACTAAGGCTCTCACTAGGAGTTCAGTGAGGACACTTCATGACTGCCAGTCATACACACGCACACCCACAGAGCCACAGGTAAAACAGAGGCAAAATATATCACAGAAACAGGAAGAGGGAAGGAATTACCTAGTTCTAAAATGTTAATGCTATTATTTCTGCTGGTGTTTTACTGGCTAGCATAGAAGATTTGCTTTGAACCTGTGAGATATCTGCAAGGAAGTAGGGTATCCGTAGAAGTTAAGATGGGGGGGAGGGGGGGAACAACCCAAGGAGAAATCAAGACAACAGATGCAGATTAACTTAAAACCTGCAATGTAAGAGAGAAAAGGCTATTCGTCTGATGTCATTTTGTTCACATCAGGTAAATCCTTTAAGAAATCTAGCTTCTGAGGTCAAGTAAGCAAGATTTTCAAACAGAAAAAGTGGGCCAATTTATTTCCCTTGCTTCAGCAATTCCGTCTCTGGGAGAAAATCAAGTTATATAGACATAAAACTGCTCTGAAGCGCTGTCAAATTCTGTTGGACATGTAATAATGCTGTAGCACGGCCCAGGACAAGTGCCTGCTCCATGTGAGGAGTCCTGCCAGAGGCTCCTCAAGAGAAGGGCTGAAAGCCAACACTATCTGCTGCCCCGCCTCCTCCTCCTCCTCCTCCTCCTCCCTTCACTCACACCCAGCACTTACCCAGCTCGCCTGGGCAGCAGAGGCCACTGAGGTGCTGCAAGGAGAGAGAGGCACGGGGGGGCTAAGGGCCAGCAACTGGCCCACCCTTCGCCTTCCTACCCTGAGGGCCTACCAGCTGCTGAAAGGGGAGCAGCAGCCAAAAAGTGCCTTGAAGAGTGAAATGCTGTGGGGGACAGCAGATTCCAGTGCCACTTGTGGCAGCTCCCTGGAGGACAGTGATTGTCCAGGCTGTAGGGATCTCAAGTGTGCAATATGCACTCCAGTGGTAAGGAATCTGAAATGACAAAGTCGGCTCTAAAGTCTACTTAAAACCAACTCCTTGACATCGGTCTCACGCAGAATTACTTTTAAGTGTTGTTTTAAATTCAAAATGGCAGTTAGAAGATATTTAACGACAAGAAGAAAAATTAACTTGAAGATACAAACTGTTTTTGAATATGGCTGCTTCTGAATCGTGCATTTTAAAAATGTTTAGATTAGAGATCCAATTAGTTGCCTATGCAGGTCTTAACCAACATTTACAAACAAAAATTTTAGAGTAAAATTTGAAATATTGTGGAAAATCATTGTAAAGTTTGTAGAATAATTCTTTTAATTCAAATTCTGATTCAAAAAGTAGAAATATGCATCATGATCTATAAAGTCTTTGAATTTTAACATTGAATACACCCAGGAAATAAAGATGGATTTATGACAAGAAGCATTACAGGGATAGCTATGACTAATACACACAGTAGGTTTGCAGGGATAAAAGAAAGAGGATTACCCTTATATAAGGTGGCTTGTTCTTTTACTTCAACTAGGTCAGTCACTATATGTGCCAAAGCGCCTTCAGTATCTAAAGAAAAGCTGATTGTTAAAGTTTACTTCTGGTGACAGTGAGAAAAGAGCTCTACAATACCAGCTGATTGCTAATAATTAAATATCAAACAGACATCTGGCCTTTGTTGTCAGTACTGATTTGAAAAGAAGTGATATCCCAAAATAACATTTTTCCTCTGAACTTCATCTACCAAGAAAGATGACTTTAAAGGCCTCCCTCCGAGAATTAGCTGAGATAGGGGATTGCAACTTACTGTTCTCAGAATCAGGTAGTGCGTTCTGTTACCCCCCTACTGATTTTCAGTGGGACATTCAGGTGGTTTTACAACACAAACTGTCAACAGGCCCATGGCAGCAGCACCTCTAAAATGGCTTTTTTTTTTTTTTTAATCAAGACAGTGGCATAAGACACTCCTGTCATATTACATACCTAAGGAAGCAATTCATTTCAGATACCTCTTAGCACAAGTTATATTCCTTTATTTCTCTTCTTCATCACTGACCAATTCTATACCAGAATCTACCTAGTAGATCTTTCTAGTATTGAAAGAGCACTTCTAGTGTAGATGCACTTTTATCAGCAAAACTTAGCATTTACCAGGATAGCTTTTTCATTCATACATAAGCAAAACAAAACAAACACCCAGTGGAGGCTACAGGCTTTCTGTGTCAATCTGTCAGTCAGGTAAGTAACGAAGCCCGATTCTTCCACTGAAGGTAGGGCTGTGCTGAAAAGACTGGCAAAGACAAAACATGTCAGGAAACCTGTGCTTCTACTGTAATAAGATGTTTTATTTAGGAATGGTGTTATCATTCCTAATGTTAGACCATTTAAACACAACTTTTTAATATAAACTGCAACCACACGAGGAAATTTTATTGCTGTTGTATAGATACAGCTTACAGATTTTTGAACTTTTAGACAACTTCTTACCAATAGAATTACCAACAGAACCAGCAGTAATGCAAAACAATCTTTCCTACTGCCACACCTAATCAAAGTTTGAAAATACAGATATACACAAAAAGTCTCCACCAGGGACATCCCCCCCTTCTCTGTAGTTGGTACTGTTACACAGTTTGCATAACAACCTTGCCCAAGCTGAAGAATACTGGCAACTTACATAGATTAACTATGCAAATATATAACTCTGAATGGACATTTTCCTCCTGTGTAATGTTTTTCCTCCTAATTAGGAATTTAGCTATGGTACTTTACATTCACACCTGAGACAAGGCCTGAAGATTTAAAGTTAAAAAAAATGAGACTTAATTATAGAGACCTAACATTCGGACATATTATTTATGGTGGGTGCATGAGTTTTTCAGGCCACTGTCTAATCTGAATTGTAGGCATTGATTTGAATGAGACTTCAGGGCAAGCTGCATTTCTTAACAAAAAGCAGCTCAAGCACAGCTGATCTTAGCTGCACTCTGACCAGTGGAGTCACCACAAATATTCTGTAAACTGAAGTAACAAAAAAAATTAGAAGTGTCTATTTAAGCCATTATAACTTGTCATTTTATGAAATCATGAACTTCATGAATGATAAAGTTGAAGAACACAACTGGAGTTGCCTTGCCCTGTTCTCTCATTGCATATTTGAGTTCTGGGGGCAAGGGAGTAAAACTGTCTTCATCAAAGTTAACAGACCACACCTAAAATATAATGCAGTTGTCATGACATTTTACTAATTTTGCTGTTTCTCTTTAATATGAAGGATGTGATAAGGGAATAATATACCATACATATGGAGCAATCCCACACTGATGATTAGAAAGACAGTGCTCTAGCTAATAGTGCACTGAGCAGAAAGCAAGTTTGACTCAGAATACAGTGTGCTAGGTACAAGATGTTCAATGTGAAGTTGCACAACTTTAGGCTGAGGCTTTTAATTGGTCTTTACAGTCTGTGTGGTTTTCTTCTAGCAAAACAGTAGAAAACTAGTGGCAAAAATCTACACACTAAATTACAAAATGTAGTTAGTTCATCACAGTATAGGGAAAAGAAAAAGCAACAGTGTACAGACAAGTTTTCTGTACCTCATGGAAATATCTGTATTTTTCAAATTTGCTGCTGCATGCAGCGCAAGAGTCTGCATCAAGTCACATTCTTTTCAAGTTTACTACAAGGGAAAAGGAACGGCACAGCACATGGAGTAAATACCAGTGAACTACATACACTGTTAGCTAATGAGGTCCTGCTGTACAATGAGAACTTGCATACAGCAGAACATCACTAATTCATAGTAATGAATTGTGAGACTACCTCAAAATAATTGCGCAAATTAGTATGTGAACACACAAAACAATGCATAAAGATTTTGACTTAGGTTGACAGTGTTGGCTTAGTTTTAAATAACACACGATTATTTTAATACCTTTCTAACTCTACTGTATCACATTCATGCAAAGTCTCAATAATGAACAATGTTACAATAGTTTCATATACTAAATACAAAATGTAATGAAGAAACCATCTAGAATGATTTTTAAGATGTAGTTATTAACAACAATCTACATTATCCCCTCTTTCAGACCTAAATATACCCCAAACAACAATAGCCCCCCACAAAGTTCTTTCCCTTGCGGGCCTGTTTAAAAAAAGAAAAATCACTCTTAGAGTCAGGGAATATCCTGATTAAAACACATTTCCCATGGTTGAATACATCAAGAAATATTTACACTATTCTTGTGCAAAGGAGAATTGAATTTCATCTCTCCCACCCTTCCTACGCCCCGTATTAGTAAGATGGAAAAACTTATCTAAAAAAATAATCATTGTACAGATAAAATGTTTTAAAAACAGAAACTTTTAACCACTATCGTATTATTCCTGGCTAGAATCTGCCTTTTCGGGCTGCAGTTTTCCCGGCGGCTCATCGTGGCGGCTGCCTCTCTTGTGTGATGTCATCTCAGACCGACCAGATGGAAATGGCCAGGAACCCCGCAGACGCTCCGGGCGCTCAAGTTTACACTCCCATTACAATGGGCTGATGAGCAGGGCAAAACCCAGCAAGTGGGATCAAAATGCTAACAGAACAGGCAAACGATCCTAACACAAATATAAAGTTAATATTGATGTAATCGTCTCCAGTGGCTGAATGGCTACTAAGCTTTGTACATTTCCGCGGAACTACTTGGCTAGCTGCATTTTTAAGTGTTTCTTACACTAGCAGGCTTTCTAAGCATGATGCTCATGGTTAGCTATCAAGATTGCAATTCATACAGCTAGCAGTTTTCCGCTCTGATTAAAGCCTAACTTTAAAAAAGTGAATAACTAAAACATCATGTCACATCAGAGTTTTCTAAAGCAATTTGGTGAGTTACTGTAGTGCCACTACGACTGGCTCAGATGTCTTGTATTCCTGCTGTTCATCCATTTCCCTCAATCAAAGAGATTCAAAATGCTAACCATTGTCTCTAGTGCATGTTACATGGAGATGCATGCAGGCTTCGCGTATTATTTGAATACGCGTGCTATTGTTGAAAAACTCACAGAGAAATCATGCAAATTGTGTGAGCCAATGAAAGAGAGCAACTCGTTTGAAAGGGTGATTTGCTACAGTCTGCACTACGGTGACGGCTTTTAACCACACCTTTCCCTCCATGTCAGACTCCCGGGACAAAGCGAAGGCACTGTAGCACTTGAATTCAAGAACGGTTCCCAGGCAATTCCAGGCTGCCGCACAAGTGTTCCTACCGATTTCACACGCGGGACCACGCAGCGCAGCAAGCACACTGCTGTACTTGGAGGGTGAAGATTAGCGGATCGGTGACGGGTACCGCCACCTCACTAAACCTCACCCGTCATTTCACATCAAACGGGAGGTCTTTTTGTCCCGCGCCTCGGAAGGGGCGTTGAGCGGGAGGGAGGGAAGCCCCCCGAGCCCTGCCCTGCCTCGGTGCCACCCAGGTCTGGGAGGCCGGAAGCAGCCGGGGGAGGGCGGGCAGGGGGCGAGCGGGACAGGGCTGTGCGGGAGGCTGGGCGGCGGCGGGGCGCAGCGGGCACTTACAGACGTGGTCGTCCATCTTCAGCGGCCTCCGGAGGCGGATGCTGGCGGGAATGGTCTTATCCATCAGCTCCTCGACGCTCTGCAAAGAGGCGACCGCCGCGCCGCCGTCAGCACCCCCGGCCCGGCCGGGGCCGCCCCGCCGGCGCGGGGCGCGGGGCCGCGGCGCCGCCACCTACCTGCACGCCGACGGCCCGCAGCATCTCCCGCTTCTCGCCGTCCCGCGGCCCGATGTGCCGCCGGGAGAAGTCGTCGTGCGGCGGCAGGAGCCGCTCGATGCACCGCGCCGCCTCGCCGCCGCCGCCCCACCGCCGCTGCCCCGCCGCCGCCGCCGCCGCCGCGGGCCGCAGGTGCCGCGCCGCCCCGCGGGCCGCCAGCCGCCCCCACCATCGCCCGCAGCTCTGCATGGCCAGCGCCGCTGCTGCCGCCGCCGCCCGCGGACCGCCACTTTGTGCCCGGGGGGCGGCGCGGCGCGGCCCCCGCCGGCGGCGCCAATGGGGCCCGGGGGCGGCGCCGCGCTCGCCCCGCCTCGCCGCCACCTGCCCGCCCGCCCCGCCGGGCCGCCCCGCTGGGCCCTGACCCCGCGCCGCGGGACCGGGACGGCCGCGCCGGGGCAGCCGCCCGGGAAGCGGCCGGGGAGGGTGGGGCGCGCTGGCCGCCTGCCCCGGCGGGACCCCGCGGTGGAAGGCGGTTGGGAAGGTCCTGGGAAGGAGCCAGGCCCCCCTCGGAGAACAAAGGCTTGTGGCTGTTTCCCGCGGCAGGTGAGAGGCCTCCTTCCAAGTGGCTACCTTGTGGAGGAACCACAAGTGACACTGTCTGTAGCCGCTAAAAGAGGAAAAATCGTCCTTCTGCGAGTTCCTCTTAGACAGGAGACTGCCGTAGGGGTGAAGTGGGCACTACTGGCACTCCCCGGCATTGCTGATTTTGGTACGCACCAAGCATGAAACAGTGGTGGGTTGCAAAACACTATCACAACTCACTGCTCTTTTCATTTTGCAGTGCTGTTTAATTATTTTAAACAGACTCATTAGCTGGAAGAGGGCCTTCAACTAAGGCACAGGAGAGAAAATGGTGGCCAGTTACGAGCTACTCACTGCGGGGCGTAAGAGCGCAGTTTTTGTTTCATAGCATCCACGCTGATACTGAACTCACGTACGTATGTTCTAACCTGGACTTCCTTACTGCTTAAGATGGCCCGAAAGTCCAGTGCCCCAAACCAAATAACATCACGCACCCTACAATTACCAAGTTTGTGCAGCTTGACCAGCACCAGCCAGTGCTGCTGCTTTGAGTGTGTTCCACTGCACTGACGACCACAGCTTACAGAGGCAGCTTTGCACGCTGGCGTCAGGCTCACTCAAAACCAGAACTGCCTCAGCACTCATGGCTGTGACCTGCATGATCTAACTGCTCGCTGAGACTGCTGTCTGGACTGCGTCTGCTGTGAGTATTGCAACCGTGAGGTGTCAAACGCACACCTGAGGAATGGTTTGTAGACAAGCATCAGGAAACTACAAGGACAACAAATGAAAGTCCAGCTGTTCTCCCCGGTTGTACCTCGATGGCCATGCTTTCCTGTTAAGGCGAATATAAGTCTTCTGAAAGCTGCTTCTAGCAGACTTTTCAGAACAAAGAACTTGGTGACACCTAATGTTATCACAGATACCAGTTTTGTCTCTATAGGAAAACTAACATGTCCGCTATGTGAGAGATCTCTCTGATCAAAATAATTGCTCTTCTAGATCACAGAAAATCTACATCTCTCTTGCTGCAGTACGTTGAATTATTTAGACTGACCTGAAATAAATGATAACAAATTTGGGCTCAGCTTATTTAGAAGTAATGCTACAAACAGAATATTAAATATTAGGCTGCATGCTTATTTTGTAAAAGGTCTGTCTCTACTGTGGATTTAATTACGCCTTTTATGCATCACTCCATTTATACTTTTTGTGGTAAACTGATGGCCCTGATAAGCCTTCTGTAATTGTTTTCTTTGTTAAATATATTAAGGACAGCCCCATGAATCAGGGCAATTTAAGATTTCTAGATGCAGGTTGGCTGAAATATACTCAAAGAGTTTTGTCCATGAGGGTAAAAAGCTGTGAGCTGACCTAGAGGCCCTGGAGGCGGAAGACGGCAGGAAAGCAACACACAGTGCTCCACATGGTAACTGGCTGCCACAATGGCTTAATGCAAACTATGAGGCTGAATCAGCTGATGGAGTCAGTATTGGGTAGTGGAGAGGTTAACTAGAACCATTTTCTCCATTTCAATTCTGCATCTCTGAGGATAATGTTGACATAGTTATGAATGTGGATCTTTATTTGCAAGTAACAGCACAAAGTATAGCAAAATTGAGGACACATATTGGTATTAGCATTTAAATAAAGTCACAAGGAAAGATAAATATATTCCCAAGACATACAATGATTTCATCTTAATTCTGTCATGGCTTTTGCCACCTCTCTTCCAAATTTAATGAGATAACTGGTCACTACTTCTGAAGCTAAAAGTGAACTTACCTACTTTGCACAAACTGCACTGACTCATACAAGCTCTCTATTTGTGTAGTAAACATGAAAACATCTGGAGTGTCATGCTAAGCCATTCTCTGTACTCTTTCAACTTTCTCCTTCAAAAACTCAGCACAGACCTTTGTCTGAGCATGGACCATGTGTTGTTCAACTTACTCATCAATGATCTGGCTGAAGGGACAGAGTGCACCCCCAGCAAATTTGCTGATGACACAAAACTGGGAGGAGGGGCTGATACACCAGAGGGCTCTGCTGCCATTCAGAGGGACCTCAACAGGCTGGAGAGAGGGACAGAGAGGAACCTCATGCAGTTCAACGAAGGGAAGTGCAGGGTTCTGCTCCTGAGGAGGAACAACCCCATGCAGCAGGACAGGCTGAGGGCTGACCTGCTGGAAAGCAGATCTGTGAAGAAGGACCTGGGAGTCCTGGTGGACAACAAGTTGACCATGAACCAGCAATGTGCCCTTGTGGCCAAGAAGGCCACCAGCCTCCTGGGCTGCATCAGGCAGACTGTAGCCAGCTGGTAGAGGGAGGTGATCCTTCACCTCTGCTCAGCACTGATGAGGCCACACCTGGAGTGCTGGGTGCAGTTGTAGGCTCCCCAGTATGAGAGAGACATGGATCTACTGGAGTGAGTCAAGTGAAGGGCTATGCAGTTGCTGAAGGGACGGGAGCATCTCTCCTACGAGGAAAGGCTGAGAGAGCTGGGACTGTTCAGCCTGCAGAAGGGAAGGCTGAGGGAAGATCTTCTAAATGTGTATAAGTATCGGAAGGGAGGTTGTAAAGAGAATGAGGCCAGACTCTTTTCAGTGGTGTCCAGCAACAGGACGAGAGGCAATGGGCACAGACTGAAACAGAGGAAGTTCTCCCCGAACATGAGGAAAAAATTCTTTACTGTGAGGGTGACTGAGCAGTGGAACAGGTTGCCCAGAGAGGTTGTGGAGTCTCTGTCCTTGAAGATGTTCAAGAGCTGTCTGTACAGGGTCCTGGGCAACCTGCTGTAGCTGACCCTACTTGAACAGGGGATTTTGACTACATGATCTCTAAAGATCCCTTCCAACCTCAACTGGCCTTTGATTCTGTGACATGCAGTCAGTGTGAAGAGGACACATGCCTTGGCTTATGTGCTTGATCAGTCAGCCAACTATCTAGCTACCTCCTAAAATCTGTACTATGGCCTTCATGAGCAAAATAGGGATCCTGAATATGAACCTTAATAGAAAACTAAGCTTTGATGGTAAATATGAATGACACTTTGATGTCAAATCAATAAAATATAGCTAATTTTGTTGCTTCAAACAAATCACTTCAAAGTATTCAGCCAATAAAATATAAGTGAGGCCTATGACTTGATAGGGATGTCATCCACAATCATTAAGAAAGCAGCTCTGGTAAAGCAAAGGAAAAGGTGACAGAGAAAATATATTTGCTAGAAGAGAGTACAGGGCTGCAGATCAGCCTCTTGATTTTAAAGTTACTCATGCAAAGCTCAGAGATGCTTGTGTCTTGGCCTAACCAGCTGACATCACTCAAGTAATGATTTTTGACACACTTTGACCTTCAGTATGTTGCTAAATAGTTATTAGAGATGTAATTTTTATTAGATAAAGCACAGTTAGGGAGGTAGTATGGGAAAAAATGGTAGGAAAAAAAGAAAAGCTAACCTTGCACAGGAGTACTGAATTGCTACACCAGTTGATGAGCGAGAGCTGAGAGCGGTCCATCAACCAGTAAAGATCAGCCTGGAAGATGCTCTCCCCATCATAAGCCTCATGTCTCAGCCTGAAGGGGAGCACAGCTCTGCCTTTGGGGATACCTGGCTGTAGAGGACCTCCAGGGATGCCTGGGACCAAGCTTGCATAGCCAGAACCTCTGCACTTAACATCCTGTTCTTCCTGACTACTGACATCCACTGCTCCTGCCAGCAAGGAAAGGTGAAGCAAAGATAACAACTCTTCTGTTACTTTGAAATGTTCTTTGCACTATTAATCTCTCCTTCACAGAAGCAATAAACACCTGAACTCCTTCACACATATCCAATTACTGTGTACCAATTCACGTGTGCATTTAGTTTGTCCTCACCCAAACCACAACAACTTGTTACAAAATACCTAAACCCATGAGTCAAGTATCAAAATAACAAAACTGGTTACAGCAAACCCTGTATCATTAATATTAAACTGACATTGTATACATACTCTTCTCCTTAATGCTTGTATTTTTTAGTTTTATTTGAGTACCACAATAAGGATAAAAATCCTATAATATGCCTTGACTAGTCATTTAGCTAAAAACTCTGTGTTTTACTACAAATAATACTACAAGGCTTTCTGTGTTAACACTGACATTCTTTGTTCATTTTAATTCACAAACTAACACAATAAGAAAATTGTGGTTTGCTCTGAAGATTAATTTAAATTCCTTCCTATCATCCAAAACTGACACCGTATTTCAGCCAATATGCTTCTGAACCTTTAAAGTACAGAACATAAGGGATATACTGAGTCAGGCTACAGTTTCACCTAGAACAATATTCTGTTTTTGATGGTACCAACTGCAGTTATCTAATGAGGAATACAAGAGTAGGGCAAAAAGGTACTGATATTTATCTGGAATATTTCTCTAGCCACGGACAGTTAGGAGCCTGAGATTTTTGTATTCAGTAGTTCTCAACAGACTTTTTTCCCAAAATTTGTTCAGCTGCCAACCGATCCCAAATAAACTTTTAGTGAAACAACTGTAACAATTTATTATTCAAGAGCAGTCACATTATAGTCCTTCCTTTCTCAATTTATTATTCCTTAAAGCCATAAAAAGCACTCATACGACTAAGACATTGCAACAAAGCATTTCATAGGAAAGGGAGATTGCATGAGTGGATTGAGCCATAAAAATTTAATAAGGAAATATAGGGCTATTGTAAGAATAAATAAAAATATTTTTAAGTAGTCTGAACAAAAAAGCATGATGAGTTTCTTACAACAGTATATAAATACATATTAATCTAAATCAGTTTTCTAATCTAGTGTGCAAGCCATCTTAAAGTTTCCAATAAGTCACTTTCTGTACTGAGAAAGAATATTTTTATGCCAAATTTGAGGAAAATAATTTCTTGGTGGTGTATCCAACTCTAAACATAGCAGATTTACCTACTTATTTCAAATTCAATATTCATTAATTTGTTTGCAAAAGATAGCTAGGATCTGTGCTGAACAGAGAATCTCAAGCACAGTTTCTTTCTATTTGGGATAGAAAGATATAATATTTGATATAATTGCAATATAATTCCAGCAAAAATACAAAACGTGAAACCCCCAGAACTTTGGGAAACCCCAGCACAACTATACTCATGAGCTCTTGCATGCATTCAGAAAAGAAGTTTATAGAAATCTGCTTATTCTACTAAAAATAAGTTGTATTATTATACAATACTGCTTCTTGTGTTCTTGTTTTGTTCTGTAAAATATTTCTAAAGGTTTATTTCCTAGACTTTAAGGCATACTGAGGATTTTAAAAAATCTGAACTATATGGATGGCCTTGCCTTTACAGATTTTTTTGTTAGACTGTAAAAAGCTTTGTTTTTTTCCCTTTTGAATAAAACCATAAATCAGTGAGAATACCATGATCAACACGAGACACAATAAAGCAAAACAAAACATGCAGATATCTGCACTGATACTTGCATGTTTTGTTTTGCTTTATGTCCAGCATATGCTCAGTTCTGTCCTGATACAGGATTTTTTTTTTCCTACAAAAATTCCTCAACAGAAAGAAAGGTGTTAGCAGTTGAAATAGCTACCTCCGATGCCTTTTTTAAGAAAATTACTAAGCCATCACCACTACTTACAGACAGCTCTGGCCTATCAAGTGAGGAATGCCTACCAAAAGGCCTCTTAATGGCCAGTCTTATCTGGAGTATTAATCACACAGAGAGGACATTCTCATTAACACACTTTCTTATCCTGAAACTGTCTTAAAATGCAGAGGCATAAGAGCTGCAGAGTATCTCTTTTAGCTTGGCTGTATCTAATTTGCTACTGAAGACCACCTCAACTTCTACCAGTAATGGTTTTGAGGCTTTTCTTTTCTGTATCTTTACCCATCTTCAATCCTTAAATACGTAAAAGAAGAACAGGTCACAGAAATCTTTTTTTTTTTTTTTTTTTAATTAATGAAGAATACATATGCTTGTTAGCAAAAATATTTTAGCCCTTAGAAAGCAAAAGACAAAATATGACATGGTTCTTGCTTTTGAGCTTGTACTACAAACATTACTACCTTTGAGAGGTCGTTACTCTTTGCTTAGAATGAGATTTGAAAAGTGCTGTGGCTCTCACTGCCTAAAGGTATATCCACCTTATGTATGAAGAAAGGAATTGCTTCCTCTTCTTTCTGAACTTACTGTTTTAAGTAAAGGAGGAATACATCATACTTCTTTCATAAGTAATTACCAGCTGCTACCAATAGGGGGAAAATTAATTCTCACCAGTGCATCTGCGTAAATTATCCCCTGACACATACACCTGTATTTACTGAGGTCTGAATTGACCTCTTTTGGGTTTTTTTTTGATCTCTTTATACCTTTATACTAAAGGTTAGCAGAACCACGAACCGCATAGAAACTGCACCCAGAAAATAGTTTTTATATTCCTAAACATAATAGGATAGTTTTGTGAAATGTTCTTTGGATATCATCGCCTCAGAATACAGTGTAGTAGGATATGCAATGCCATATTAAGGAAAGATAGGCAACTTCTAACTATTCTTGACTTCATAATAACCCTCAGGAACTTAATACATCCATTACTGCTGAAGGGCTAGGAGCCATTTTTTGCTAACTACTCTTTTGCTGCTATTCTTTCACAGACCACAACTGGATCATAAAATAAAATCTACATTAGTACATCAGATAACACACTGCATGTGGGAGATTTCTCACAGTGGTTTGCTTTCAGGACTGCCGTGGTCCATGGAAAGAACAGGTAACACTATCATATCAGATAATGTAGTATAAGTTGTTTCTGTAAGAATCATTGTAAAACTTTGTAAATAATTATTATTACAATAAAACATTGTAAAACAGTGAGATGTTTGTTAGACAACTTTGTGTTTTATATATTAGATTAATATATCTTTAAGTTTTTAAGCTACCTTCCTTATCTGGCAGTCCCTGGCTGATAGTCTTTTACTTGTTTTGAACTCAGAAGGATCCCTGTACTTTGTTAAGGGCTGACACTTGCAAAACTTCAAACTTTATTCGTTTCCAGTTATTTGATAAACTGGAACTACAGTAAAACTGAACTGTGCTTCCTCCGATGATTGTATGACAAATGCCAAGCTTTGATACCAAACTTTGTTGTTTTTGTACCGGAGAATTTTTACTCTCATACACATCCACATCTTCAGTTTCTTCATGGTGCAGCCTTTGTTTTCGTTGTGCTCTTTGAAATACAAGCCTTAACAAATCTGCTATGTACCACACTTGCAAAGTCAATGTAGCAGTCTTTGAATGTTTTACCATTTGAGAGAGTATGTCTCAAAGCATATCTGATCTCAAAGTAATAATCATTAAATCTCAGTAGAGCCAGTGACCTGGGACCATACACATTTCTTCTCTTCAAAGTGAATGTAGCAAGCATAACTACTTAGGCTCTGGATATATTTCTTGGATACACACACATAGATATAGGTACATACATAATTTACTACCTCTCATATTCATGTTTAACTATTCAAATACAGTTTTCTTTTTCTTTTCAAATAAATTATTTGTGCAAACTTTCTGACAAGTAGGGAAGAATGATATAGCGAGTTCTGAAGGAAATATACGTCTGTGAAGGAAGGAAGGAAAGAAGGAGGAAGAACTGTAAAAAAATCCCTAAGACTCTAGAGAAAAAAAATGTGTAGAAGATAGAAAAATATAAGCATTTTTGAATATTAAGCTCAGAGTAAAGTCCTTCCAGTCCTCCTCTCTGTGTGGCAGGAAGTGAACAAAGTACAAATATTCTGCTTCTTAAGGTACTAAATGTCCTTAATGTCATTTGTCAGTTTCCTCTTTCAGGGAGCAGTGAGGTCCATCTGTTCCTTAAAGGCAGGCAAGGCGGAAGCCAAGGGCTACCCCAGTGCGGGCAGTGACCCCACCAACAGGACATGATCCCGTAGGGTCTGGACACAGTAGGCAGAGTCAAGTGCTCATAACAGGGTCCATAGATGCTCCCAGGCAAGGCATGAACTAGGTTTAGAGTCCATCCACGGAGTCTAGTCAGCAGCAAAAGGAAACAAAGCCAGAGACAGGACCAAAGATAAGGCTACAACATGAGTCTAATATCTATGCAGCAGATCAGGCTAGGGACACATTACAGCATTCATCCAAGGGACCTAATGAGGAGACAAGCCAGTTACAGTGTAGGTTACAGACACATCTAAGCATCAAAGCCAAACACCAGCACTCCTCCAACACAGGTCAGGCAGAGGCTGAAGGCCCAGAGCTGAGCTTAAGTGCAGCCCCTGGGCCTGTGAGGAGAGTGTGGGTGTAGGCTCCAGGTGAAGCTGGTCAGCACCATTAAGGCCTACTGGTGCATTTAGGCCTTGACATCCACTCATAACAGAAAAATCAAGAGTGTGGGTAGGTATGGATTTTCTGTAGGTTTGGTTTATCCACATGCATTAAAATGATTTTTAAAAGCTCCTGAAGGATTCTGAGTCTCTGACAAAATAGGTGTCTTAACCTCTCAAGATGAATTAAATCCTCTTCCTCTGTGTTTGGAGTTGGGGATTCCCACAGTCACCTTTGGTTCCTACAGAGCAGAGATGGTGAATTACCTACAAACGTCACTAGGTTTGTTCTCTGATTGCCATCTTGCTCCCTCACGCTGTGACTAACTGAACTGCCACACACCTCTGTGACAATGCTACAACACTGTAGTAGTACTCTAGGGTAGTGCAGCTGCTAAAAATCTATAAAAATCTTTTAAAAAGTCTACACCTATCCTCTGTAAACATTCCAAAGTGAGAAAGGAAAAAATCAGGAGGATCTATGTTATATTCCTTACGAGTTCAGAACTACTTGCTGCTGAGTGGGTGATTTTCTAGTCTTTTTGTCTCTTGCTCTTTTTTAACTTGGCTCAAAGGTAAGCTTGATAGACCTTGAATACTAATTCAGTTACTTCATACATTATACCTCTTATCATGTTATTTGTGTCCATTGACTTTTAAACACTAAATATGGCTCTATGATTAAAACTTTACTTCTTCAAATACTATATATCAATAGATGTTATCTATTACGAATATCTGTGTAATACACATTGCTCTGCAAGAATTTTTCTTGCCCAATCTAGTTTTATTAGGCAATAAAAAGTACTCTCTGGCACATTCAGATATATACTGTTACCCCAACAGGTGTATAGTGCTGACAAGGTACTGAGATACTCTTTGGGAAATAAACATCTGTCCTCTCTTATTCTTATCTAGGAGTTAAAGGTATTATGCAACAGAGTGCATAGATTTTGAAAATTCAGGAAATCTAAAAGGTTGTTTTTCAGAAAACTCCCTTCTGCATATGTGTGGGGTTTTATTTTATGTTATTTTATGTTAGAAATAGAGTTCCAACTTTTGCTTGTACTTCAAGCAGTATGCCACTACAAACTGCTGGGATGACAGCTTCAGCAAAAACAGTTTTCTTCAGTTTTTCTTTTGGAAAAAAGTGCCCAGTTCCCAGATGTCTATCAGGACTTTCAGTTAAACAGGTGTTAATGAAACCAAAGCTTGCAAGACTTTGACTAAAAACCTTTTCCAAGATCAGGTCACCTGCCTCTCACATTTCAGTGTTTTTGTTTTTCTACTACTCTTCCAGCATGATCAAGATCCTTTGGCCATAGCAAATCATTTACAAAGCCATTTTCCTCTACTGAGGAAGAGATTTGCCCATATTGGCATATTTGATAGATGTAGTTTAATAACATGTCTGAACTGATCTAAGATCTCATTGTCCCAAATCTAGGCTAAATAAAGGGAATGCTTCTCTTGGCCGATTGATTTTAATTGGTACACTGGAGGATTACAGAAGACGAGTATCACAGTCAGGGCAGTGGAGAAAGCAGGACTGCACAACCAGGATAGAGGAGTAAAAGAAACTGGACTGATTCTTTTGGTGACAGCAGCTGTTAAGGTTAGTTCTTACTGAACTGCATTTGCAAGTGGTTAGAGTATGTGTTACTTTAAAAACACCTAATGAACACTGCTGTGTGAGCCTGTTAAACACAGACCAAGATTGAATCAGTACTGCACTGGCTCTGGAATCAAAACTGAATAAATACTCTAATGTTACATAATGTTTTAGTTAACAGATAACTTAGAAAAGGCTTGAAATTTTAGAGTGGCCTAGCTCTGGTACTGGATACCTTTTTGCCACTTCTGTTAAAAAATAAAATGTAAACCCTCCAAATGTGGCTAACATATAAACTTTTCAAGGAATCAGTTTGCATATACTTCCTAGAGACTTCTTAGGGCTTGGCCATAACTTCTCTAAATATTCCATCTACAGTAAGTATGCTTTAGCTTGGTGTGGCATGATCTGAGCAGGATTTACCATTCACTTGTACTCCCTAAATCTGTCAGTGATTGCACATGTTTTGTATAGTTGTGACTGCAGATCTGGCCCAAGAGCCATGTAATCTTGTTGGTTCTGTGCAATACTGCTTTAATATACTTTGCCTCTCAGCAGGACTCTTTAATGTGCCACTGAGCCTTAACTAATTCAGATATTAGTTATTTTGTAATGGTACAGGCCTGAACCATGAAGAAGGGAATGGTACAGGCCTGAACCACCGGGGATGAGATATGTGTAAGTGCCTGCATGTGGTCGGCACTGTGAGAGGTAGGACTGAAATACCCTTGTGTTACCAGTGGTCCACCTATCTTTTTGTGTAGTAGAATGAGGCAGAATCCTGACTCAGATGAAGAAGGAACAGTAGTCAGATCTTGGGGAGTGGCTGGAAAAGCAGACTGCAGCAAGAAGCTGAAAAATACAGCTTTGAATAATTTACAGAGCACAATAAATTAGAAATGTTGATGACAGTCAGTATAGTTTATGTGGAAAGAGGACAATGGAATAAATAATTGGTGGGAGCAGAGATCAAGATACAGCTGAACAGTGGATAAGAATAAGAAAAAAGAACCTGGGGAGGCTAGGAAAAATTACAAATGTAGAGCTGAGAAAAAAATGTTGAATAACCACGCATTTGCTAAATCAGTCATATGTCCTATGGAAACAACAGTGAGTTAAAATACTTAAAACCAATATGCTAATGCACATGTCCAGGGACTAGATTAAACCTGCAAAGGAAACTCTACACCTTCATTTCCTGATTTTTGAGTATTCCACTTTATTGGATGTAAAATATAACAGATATCTCATAGTCTGTAATTAAAGTAGCACGGTATCATGCAAAGGTGGGGGAAGCAGAGAAGCCTCAGATGCTACTAAGAGTTCCTTTGTTGTATTTTAATGTAATGATGACATACAAAGGACCCTGTCTCATACCGTTTTGTTGTCACAGCCATTCTGTCAAAGAATGACATGGCAAAACAACAAACAGACGAAGAGAAGCAGGAGGATGCTATAATTTCCATACTCCTAGCACCTGAAAAATTAGAGTTTCGTATTACACCTGCTCTTATAGTACACTACACCTATTACCCATGGATTAATCTAAAATGTGTATCTTTATTTTCCAATGGGCACCAAGTTAATTAAGAGCAGTCTGTTAATTTCTTAGTACAGCATTTAGAACATCAGAGATTGCCATCTTTTAACAGTGCTAATACATTAGCCTTTGTAAGTGCAAATATTTAAAATGTATCTTCTCTGTATTTACGTTTACCAATTGCAAAATGACATTATGCAATACTGTCTTTGGCAATCTTTTTAAAAGCTGAAATAAACAGTAGGATCAACTCACCCTTATTTTTTCTTTGATTAAGGTTAACACGAATCAGAAACACTGCCTCTGCGAATTTTGCAGAAAGAAAGAGCACAATTGCACTTCCTCATGTGAGTGACAACTGCTTTCCAGAAAAGTGTGCCCCTACACTTACCTCTGTCATGTGGTCATAAAGAGCTTCCAGAAACAAAAAACATGATCCAGCTTAGTGCTTTAAGGAATACCTTCACTCTATTAATCAACATGGATGAAGTCTGAAATAAAAATAAAGGGTATAAATATGCCTTTCCAAAGAAAAAGTCTAGGATCACTTTCAGGGAAAGTAGTCAGCAAGGAACATTGATTAGTACAGTCTGTATCTCCTTGCCTAAGCAATTTTTAATCAAGGTAAGCAATATGCATTGTAAAATGGGACTTAGTACTGAAAAACTCTTAAAGTGATAGAATGCAGTATTGGTAATGAAAAATAACAAGAAAAATAAGGACAGATTTTTCTGCGTGCCTGGCCACATCTCTTTGCATTAGCTCCTTTAGCAAAGTAAGAAATAACCAAAGAATTAAGCACAGATCACCCATTATTAAGAAGCAGAAAACGGAAACTGAAAAATGATTACCCTCCATTTTGAGCTTCTCATCAGCCACAAGTACGATTTTTCATATTTCTCTAAGCATTTTCATTCATAAACTAGTCTGAACTTTTCAGCAATTTCAAAGCAGCAAATAGCTGTGGAAGAAACTGAATAGGCAATGGATGAAGAAACCTGAAGTAATTAAACATAGAGCTAAGAGATGTTAAAAGAGTGGTTCCAGATGGTCAGCAAAGCAAGAGCAAGTGATCTACGAAATAAATATAAATAGGAAATTTATGAAAACAACTGTTGAGTGTTTGAAAAGGTAGATAGCAGTCCACTGAAAAAAATGAGCATTGTCAATGGTCTGTTTAATTAAAACAATTTAAGAACCACTGCTTCAGAGATTCTATTTCCTTTTAAAATAATGTTACTGAGCTGAGATTTTAATTGTACTTAACATATTATAAAACTAACCCCCTCCCCCATGTATCCCTTTCCTAAACCACAGGAATATTTAAGAGGAAAATATAGGTGATTAGACAAGAGAATTGAATATAAAATCATCAGTGAAATCCTGTATTGCATGTTGACGTTTGTGTTCCTGTGAAACTCAATTATATAGAATTTGAAATGTACTATGATTGTCTATGACAATCTGTGGATGGCCAATAATCTACAAAAACTGACTCAGTTGGAGCATGACCTATTTTACAGACAGGGCAGCTTTCTGAGAAACTGAAGCAAAGTAAGAGAGAACAGTCTCTCAAAACACAGAACTCTAACCAGCACGTAAAAAGTTAATGTAAAATCTAATCCCATTGTTCTCCCCACCCCCATAGACAATCCTGTCAGATTTCACTAGATGCTCTTCTGCCCTGCAGAACAGAACTTCTGTTGATAGTGAATTTAGGAAGAGAACCCTGGTAAATTGTAAACTGCACACAGGTAGACAGTTACCAACAATTTTTCTTTTCTTTTCATAAAAAAAGAGTAAATAGCTGAGTATCTCCCCTACCATCATGGTCTCCCGTGCTACGTGCAACTCATTTCCCATGTGTTTATACCTTCCTGTTCTTCTATACTGAACATAGTTAGGTTGTCCTACCTGCCTGGAGCACTCAGGATCACTTAACCAGTTGGTATTAGAGCCCAATGAAACTGAATTGTGTCCGGCTTCTCACCATTCAAATGCAAAACTGCTACCAGAGTACACAATTGTCCAAATACAGAAGATTGAATATGTATTTTTTTTTCTGAAGTGTCAGATGTTGATCAGTATTGTAGAAGGCATTTTGTTCTACTAGTAATCATAATGATCATGGTAAAATCTGTGTACCTGAAGAGGACTTGGTTATACTTTAACACTGGCTGAGCTTCAGAAGACAAAGTAAAAAAATAGCCAGAAAAAGTATTTAAAATTGCAATGAGCTACAAAAAGTCAATAAGTGATGAAATCACCTAGGCAACAACAGGATTTAATATTTGTACATGTCTACCCCAAACGACAGAAATTATACTGAAAACAATTTTCAAATCCCTCTTCCTTCCTGCATAAACTTGACTACAGGGAAGGAACTATTACCTTGCTGTGATGGCAGCATTGCCCTATAATTAGTGCATTTTGTGCAGAAATAGCAGATTGGTGCTCCATCTTCTAAACTTTCTTCAGGTTTGGAAGTAGTAACTACACTAAATACCAGCAGTCAGGATCCTAGAAATCTGATGATTCTGAAAACATGCATTCTGTGCTTGGGGTTGTGCAAATATGGCAGGTGACAAGTGTGAGGACATACTTTCTAGGAGAATGTATCAGTACATTTCAGGGATTCAAGCTTACACCAGTTATAATCATTCTTGTGTCAGTTCTATTTTTTCCTTACATACCCTTATATCCTTTTTTTCTGCTTCTTTGCCTTCTCATTTCTGCTCACTCCATTTGCCTATTGTCTTCCTCAAAGTTTTCTTTCAAAGCAACTTTTCGCTTACTCTGTTGTTTCCTTTGCTTATACATTTGCATTCTTTCTTCCTGCTCACAGGTAGAACTGTTTATTTGAGATCCCACTAATCACAATTACATTTTCTCTATTCATATTTCATCTTCCGTTTTTATATTTCTTTCCATCTACACTGCTTACTTTCTCCCAACTACCACTTTTCAATTCTAACTCTGTGGATCAGAATAACAGCGCTGATTAAACCAGCTTCTAACTTCCTCAAAACAAACAGCAAGAATTTTAATACACATGTCTCTCTGTAAAAATAATTATAATCTTCAATTTTTAAAAACTTGAACATTTTTGAGTAGTTACAATTTTTCTCTTTTGCTACATGTAGGATTAGATTACACTAGTATTTTATATTTTGGGAAAACTAGTTTTAGTATCCTAAAGTGCAATAATGCTCATTAATATGTTCATTAATCATAATCAGTATTGCAAAGTCTTTTTTGAGGTTAAGGTAACTACCAGCTCTTTGTTCATAAGACATGAGCAGTCTGACCTCTAAGGCTCTAGGTTTTATGACAGCTCACTGTTGCCAAAATAAGAGTAACTTTTGCCCTTCCTTTCCTTTTCTCCCTCTCTTCTCTCCCTGTTCTCAGTCGTAAGTTTCTACCTCCTCCCTTGGATAATGAACCATTTCATCTTGCTAATCATGCAGAAAACTATCTTTTTCTGGATTAGTTTTCTGCTTAGTTAATGAGTTGGATCAACTAACAAAGAAGTCTGTAAGTGCTGGGAGCATCTGAAAGTGAGAAAGGAAGGAGCAGCAGCAAGGAGCTGGCTGTTAGATCCATTCACGTTCTCTCTTGAAATTGCAGTCTTAGTATTAGGATTTCCATTTACTAAAAAGCATCATTATAGTAGTCATCTAAAAAATCAGAAGTGTCTTTCAAAGGTTTGTGGTAGAGTGGGAAAAAGGAACTTTATTGTAAAGGACTCTTTACACACCTCTGTGTAACAGTCAGGTCCTCAATCTCTTGAATTTCATTCTTTGTGAAGCAATCTGTAAACTAACCTGAAAACTCTTGCTTACCAGATGTATGAAAACAAGCGTACGTCATTCAAGAATTTTCTTGTAGCATGCCTTCTAGCCAAAAAGAAGGGAAGTACATAGACAGCATGCCAACACACTGGATCAGACTGGTTCGCAGCTCCTCAAACTGTGAACCTGTACATTCACATTGCTTGTCATTTGCTCTTAGAGTGTCAGCTACTGTAGTTGGAAGATTAGTCAGATGCGCAGCTGACAGTGACACTAAGATCTGGCTGACACAGCTGTCAGACCCAACCTGCATTTCATTTTGCCTTGGAAGTAGGGGGGCGGAGTTCCTTCCCCCTGGGCAAAGTCCTGGAATAATTCAATGAGGACTTACAAAGTTTACTCAGGTGAGTAACACCTTTGTCACTGTCCCATGTACTCAAAAGCTTGCCTTCCTTTCCTGTTTGCTTACCAAGCTGTTTGTGTGCTCTCTGGTAGGGGAAGGAGGGTCACAGCAATTGCCAAGCAGTGATTAAATCAAGAATGTAGGCTGTGCATTTACAGTAAAAGCAGATGCAACAGCAAACAGACAGCAAGGTAGCAGGGTACAGTAATTGTTACTGTATAGGCGTATTTACAGAAAGTTGACATGGGGGCTAAGAATGGTGGCGTTGTAGAAAGTTAGCAAAGATGGGCAAATAGGAAAGAAAGACTAAAGGGAACTGCATGTACAGCTTACAGCGGCTCTTTTCCTGACCCTGCTCATCTTATTGCTCTATAGATTTGAAGCATACTCATGCAACATCTCTGCAAAAATGCCAAACATTGGCGAGGATACCACTACAACTAGATATTGTTACACTACTTTTTCTAAAGAATATAGGAATTCCCAAAATGCCTTTTAAGTTGGAAAGTAGAGAAGCACACCCTACAACTATCACAGGACTTAACTTACAGTTGTAGGTGGTGGTTCTGTATTCATTGATCAGCTTTCTTAACAGTACCTTCTACATTGTTCAGGCAGCTCAACTCAATGGACTGCTCATTAATTTGAAGTGAAATGATCCAGAAAAGTGTCACTTTTTATTTATTTCTAAATTCTGTAAAAAAGGTTTGAGACAAACAGGTAAAGTTATATTAGCAAAAGAATGCAGAAGAGAACCAATGGACAGCAACATAACACGTGATAGCTTGAACTGATTACTGTTGAAAAGAAGAGGTCTCACTTCATTGTCTGCTTCTCCCATGTGCTTTTGTGAAATCTCTTTACACTGAATGGCCCCTTTTATGTGCTAATTCAATTCTCTAGCAGAAAATTATCTGTTTTCTTACTTGCTTGATTAATAAGCTGAGTCTGCACGGCTGAGGGCGAGAATTTAGTGAATCCTAGAGCTGATGAAAGGTAAGTGGTAGAAGCGTACAAATACATGTATATGGAATGTGGTCTTCCCCTCTCAGGAGGAGCAAGGTGTTGGATTGGCCTAACCTATGTTATGAGAAATTGTGCTGTGTTCAACACAAATGCCACTAAGCCTTCCACATTTAGGGGGCAGATACTAAATTATAGCCCTGCACACTGTGGAAAGTCTCTCTGCTTCTGTTGGCTGTGCTTTTGAAACATACAAAATGTCACATTTCATTATCAAGCTACATTTTTGAAAGGACAATGTTTGGGTGCAGCCCAACATCAAGACTTGCATGTGTGTATTAATAATGTTACTGTTTTATTCTAATTGGCTTACTTTACCAGTGCTACAAGTAAGTTATGTACACAGCTCCCTCTTAAACTTCTTTCCACAGGTTTATACTATTCATACTGTTAGTCTTGGGCCAAACGAATGCTTTATGATGTTTATTGTAATACTATATACCATTTTCTACATCTGTCACTCTAACAGTTTGATTCTCTGTCTCTCACTGTTTTCCTTACCCTTTTCTCTTTTTATTAAATTACCCCATTGGTACATTTGATCATCTATTTGGAGCATGCTTTCTTCTGTACCTACTGTAGCTGTCTGACATACCTTTATTTCTCATATTCGTAAAGACTTTATCACTACAAAAATTTCCCCTTAGCTATCCTTTGTAGTTTCAGATAAGTCAATAAATTGCAGGGATGTCTGTGGAAGAATGATTTGGCTTAATGCCTTTGACTTTTAGCTATGAAGAGCTGTTCTTTACTTCAGGCCTAATGATCAAACCAAAAGAGACTGATTGTACAGAGTTAATCAGAATTTGAAAAATGGGGATTAGCTGGCACCACAGCTCACAAAAGAATTAATAGACAACATTGCATGACCTAAAGCATTTCACCATCTGTACTTTGCAACACATGGAAGAGCACACTGAAGTGATAAAAGGAACACAGAAGAATAAAAGTCATGTAGCAGTGGCTCAGCTGGAAAAGAACATTGCTAGTAGCAATAGGCTCTGAAATCAAATGATGAATTTCCTTCTTTTAAAATTCAAATGAAAGGTATGAACACAATAGTAGTGAAAGCTTTTGAAAATCTGCGTAGACAGCTGGCTTACTCATTTTAAAAGAAGTTCTAATTTGTGGTCCTGGTCCTCTAATTAATTCTATCGTGTCCCAAGACCTTGATCCAGTTAAAAAATTGGAGGCCATGCCAATTGTACAAGCCCCAATAAGATGAGTTTGTCCCAAACCTAAAATCCAGCTTTTTCATGTTTTTAAACTCCAGATATGTTAGAAGAAGGGAGGTTACCTGAGCCAGGTTTATTTGCAACAGTGCACTGTTAAAGCATAATCTCTTCAAGCTCCCTTCTCCTCAGAACTGTGAAGCCAGATCATTCGACATTGTTCCAGGATCTTTCATTTATACCTGCAACAGAGGGATTACTTTCTGCTTTCAATGTATCTTAATGAGGAGCTGATGGGAATTAAGAACTGAATCGGTACTCTGTCAGATTTTGCCCATATGGGTAAAAAGGGAGAAATGCAAGAGAATTAGGCTGACGAAAGTCTTTCATTTTTGTGGAACTTCTGACCCTTGCTTATCTTTCCTTGGGTGACCTCTAGATTGGAGCTGTCACTGATGTCATTCAGGTAAAAAAAGCTTGGACTATCGTCCCTTAAAATGTCGTCATTACCCTGGACAGACATTTCAAAGTTCCTGTATGTCTTTAAAAACACGGCAGAGAAGAATCAAGGATTTGCTCTTTCGAAATATTTAGCAGATGTTTCCATTCAATCTAAAAAAGGAGATTTGATATTACCCTAAAAATGCATATTATTTTTCTTAGCTATTGAGCTCAGGAATCTAACTCTCTGATACTTTCCATTTAACTTTTCTGGATACTATTTCTGGATACTTTTTATGTGTATAGTACAGACCTCTCATATCGGCATTCAGCAGATTAGTATAATTAGTATATATATCCCATCACTGCACTGGGAAAGGAAGCCTACTGGCACTAAAGAAACTTTTTCCATGTCCTTTCTGAATAGACACATGATGGTGCATAATTACTTACCAGGACTGAGATTGTGTGTGGGAAGAAAGAGTAAAGTGATAGAAGATATTGTATGGAATAGACGTACAGAAATACAACAATAAAAATTGTTTTTAAAAATTCAGCTTCTTATATTGACCTCAGAGTAGAGAAATATGGATCTTCAAGAGTGTTCATATACTTCTTTTAAAAACAGTATTTACAATGCACCTGCTTACTACTTGCATTTCCCCATATAACTTGTAATTCATATACATCAGCCTGCATGTAATATTTATTCCATTGCTGACTTCAGTCTTTTCTATTTAACAAAAACTTGCTTTGTGTGTTTTTAATAAAGTAAAAATGTACCAAGATGAGGATAATACTAGCTATGTGTTACTGATAGAAACTCTATTGACATTATCCTTGTTAGAGTCTAGTATAGCAGATGCTATCTTCACTGTTTTACTGACGGAAAGAATGACATAAATATAGATAAATATATTCAGTTAAATGTTGGATGAAGTCAGTATGAATTTCTGGACTTCCTCCTCAGGTACTCTGATGCTACAGGCATTATTATACCAGTATTAATGGGATGAACAACTAAGTCAAAGAACACCAAAGGCTAAATGAAATCACTTATGAGGCCACCTTATAGAGTTGCTTGGTTAGTATGTTCCCAGATCCTCAAGGGTTCTGAATTCATGTTACTTACTAAGAGATGTGACAGCAACAGTGCTTTGCATTTCATTAAAAATATTACATAAGTAAATTAAAATATATGATCCTTGTAAAGATTCTTGTAAAGACTATTGAACTAAAAATAAAGCTATAAAACTGTGGAGTATCAAAATCAAATCACTGAGTATATTTCAGTTCTTAATTACATTATATTAATTCTCAAAACATTCGGCCTTTAAAACTTCAAATTTAAGAACATTTATCTATTTTATATTAATTCCAACTACTTCTAAATCACAATTTAAATTATTTACTAAAGGATGCTTCATATGTAACCTAAAGCTAGTTAAATGTCTTACTACTGACACCAAACTTTTTGATGTCTGAAACACAATCTTAAATGCAGAAATGAGATTTCCTCCTTTGGATTCTTTTCTTGTATGATTCTATCTTTTCTTCTTCCATATAAGATACTATAATTTTGAATTTAAGTGAATTTTAGAAGTGTGGCAACTCTTGTTTACTATAAATTACAGATAATTTCCAGTCTTCAGGAATTCTAAAGCAAGAATAGATATTAGAAAATAGTATTTTGAGACATTACTTTGGGCCATGTAAACTTAGGTAAATTTCTCCTTTACACTTGTTCTGTGTAATGAACAGAAGATAAAGTTATTTCAGCTTCTTCCTGGATTATCGTACAAAGGGATTTTAAAAGCAAAAGATCATCGAATAAACAATGTAGCTAATGGATAGGTCATAGGAGTAATACCTTTTTAAAAACATGTATTCTTAATTTCTGCTTATGATCATGGGACTATTGGACTTCTCTGCAGGCTGACTTTCGTTTTAAGTCAACTGTGGTAGAGACCATGTCCATCACGTTTTGTGACTTCCTCAACTTGAAAAGCTAAGTTTTGTTAAACCCTACCTGCATCAGGCCAACAGCTGTGACTTCTTTTGATTGGAGAAGGCTGTCAAAAACTTTCTGCACTGCTCTAGAAAAAAATACAGTATTTTACTCAAACTGATTTAATAAAAGAAAAATTCCAGTTTGGTTAAACATAATCAAACAACTGAAGACAGTTTTTTTCTTCACATGTTGAGACATTTTTAGCAGCAGACAGGCTAAACTAGATTGTTGGCTCTTTTCTGCAGATTCTGCTAATAGTACTTGTCCAATTAGTGTCTGGTGTTTCTTCTCAGCCTTTCTTGTGCAAGGCAAAACCACCATGAGCAACCCTCTCATTCACCTGTCCAATTATAAAGGGTAAAATGTGTCTGTGTTTTTGGATTGGGGACTCTATAAAGGGATTTAATTAATTTCTGTCACTTCAGCTCTTAAATCAGACCCTGGCAAAAAAGGATGGTGAGGGTCATATGCCACTTGTTTTCAGGTTCATGTTCATGTTTGCCAGAGTCTGGGTGCCTCATGAGCAGTTTACAGAGGGCTAATTTATGGCTTCAGTACAAGCAGATAGACTGTGGGAAAAGCTCAGCTTTCCTGGCTTTCTGCTGTTCCAGTCTGAGCAGATTAGTTGTTCTCAGCATGGAGAAAAAGACTCATGAACTTGTAGTGGACAAGACAAACAGAAAATAAAGACTGCCACCTATTGTGTACTGAAATGAAACACAGAATCTGTATGTAACAAAATAACATGCAGGCAATGCAATGGGGGATCAAAATAAGCAAACACAGGACAAGATTTCCTCTTTTGAGATCTGCTTAAAAGATCTCTTTTGAGATCTGCTTAAAGCACTAAGAGAGTTCTCCTAGTTGTTCCCAGTACACTACTCCACACACCACTGTCACTTTCCTAACAAAGCTATTAAAAGACTTTGGTGCCTCTAACACATTTCTAAACTGCCAGGAAGCACTGATTACAGTGAGGATGCTCTTGAGTCTGTGCCAAAATTTAGGGTTTAGAAAACTTTCTTTTCATGTATTTCAGTGGATATTGGTATCAAACAAAGCAAAATGATAGCACATAACATGGTGAAGTATTTAATGATCAGGTATATTTGCACCATTTTTAGGATGAGTTTACACATATTTATTCTTCTATTTACTTAAAATGAAAGAAAATTTTCAACTTTCTTCCTCATTTTGAGTATTAACCTTCAGCCTTGTTGTTATCCTGGTCTTTGTCTTTATGCATGTAAAAGATGATGGAAGTCACATGGTGCAGCTGAGAAAATAAGCAGATGATACTGTGAAAATTTTGACTAGAATACTATTAAAACTAGGTCAGACAGCTCACTCGCTGTACTGGAAGGAACAAAATTTCACTGACAGAGGGGAGACAAGATGACCTCATTGGGTATTTTTAATCTTTCATCCCTATTGTGCTACAATAGAAACAAGATTCTTGACCATCTGGTAGGGATAGACAGTATTAAATTTTTCATACAACTAAGAGGAAGAGGACAACCAGACAAAGAAAAAGCCAGTTATCACCAAATAATGCAATGTAATTCAACTTTTGCTGTTAGGTACTATTGATGCTTAAGATGGCAGTAGTGACTCTTCCTCTCTAACATCAACTCCTGGTCACCAACAGACCTGAACCGACTGGGAGGCCAGAACTTGGGCTTGTAAGACTTAACACTGAAGAAGACTTGCAGTGCACTCTTCCAGCATAGTTCCCCCAACTATGTCCCCCCATGGACATCCTTTAACTGCCATCTGCAGCCCCTCCATTTTACCCTGACATCTTGCTTGGGAATGGGAGCTACTTGCTGAGAGGAACACTGTCTGGATAGTTAAGCTTTACCATAAAAGTGATCAATATTAAACACAGTAAGGTTTCGTCTATGTTTAATATAAAACAGCAGGAAGTCAAAATAAATACTTAATGTGAATTCTCAACTCAGAAGTGGTATTTATGATTATCTTGTCTGAACTGTTTAAGAGACGCAGAGAAATTCTCAGAATTTCTGCATGAAGCCTGTAAAATTTCTGCCTGAGTTGCAGCACTCCAACTATTTTTGATCTGGATTTAACAACTTTAAGGGAAAGAGGCTACTTATCTAATACACTTGAGTAAATTAACTCCCTATTTTTACTGCTAAATATATATACCTCATTTCCAGTCTAACTTTATCTTGAAGTCACTGAACTATATTAAACAGCTACGGTTCCATATGTGAATGCATTTACAGAATGCTTCTAAAAGAAATATGCTTACACATTGATGACATCATTTTTCAGATAATGTGACATAAATGTAAAACTGACAGAAGATACGTAGTCCAGAAAACAGTTCTGTTCTATCTTGTAGTCCACACAACCTACTAACTTATATAACCCTGCTGAACTGCATACTGACTGTTACCCAAAAACAAAGTTTACAGAAAGTTTCAGTCAGGATTACATTCAAACAGCCAGCATTCAAGTTCTGATTTATAGCTCAGTGTACTATAATGGAAATTTCAGCAAACTGCACAGACTACCCAGTAATATTCGGGACATGGCAAAAGTTGTCTCGCTGCTCTGCGCTGGCAGCATTGTTTGCTTCCTGGAGTTTGCTGCCACCTCCTGTGTTTTCGGCAGTATAGCAGTGGAATTCCACCAGAGAGATTTTTCTGCCCCAGAACAGATAGCTATGCTACTGACATGTTAAGCAAACAGGTTGCTTACAGTTCTGAAAAGATTTCTTGGCATTATTGGTACACAGTATAGAACTGACCTACATCCAAGAAGAAAAAAAAAACACTTTGAATCAAACTTGGATGAAGGATCATACTGTGTCCAGTTTTGGGCTTCCCAGTACAAGGCAGACATTGATATATTGGAATAAGTCCAGTGGAAGGCCACAAGATTATTGAGGACTGGAGGACAAGACATATGAGGAGCAACTGAGTTCAGCCTCAAGAAGAGAAAGCTTTGGAGTGATCTTGTTGCTGTCCATCACTATGTAAAGGGACAACGTAGGGAGGATGGAGCCAGACTCTCCTTGGAAATGCACAGTGGTAGGAGAAGATGAACAGATGCAAATTGCGTTCCAGGAAATTCAGACTAGACTAAGGGGAAAAAAATCACCATGATACCAGTACCAACACTGAAACGGGGGCCCAGAGAAATTGTGGAATGTCAGTCCTCAGAGATACTCAAAGCTCAACTGTACAAGGCCTCGAACAGCCTGTCTAGTCACAGCCATTCTGAGCAGGGGACTGGACCAGCTGTTCTTCAAAGGTCCCTTCCTGCCTAAATCATCCCATGATTCTACGTTGTTGCCTAATCTCAGTCCAGGCAAAAGGTGTTAAGGAAGAAAAGAACTGAGAATATTATGCAGCAGAAAGGCCATTTTTTTGGTCCTGAGTTTCTGGAATATCTCTCTGAGTAGCATGGCTAGTATTTATAAACATGTATTTGAGAGTCAACCCAGAAATCCATGTCTTTGGTGCCTGAAGAGCTGCAGAAGCCTATACTATGATTTCGGAAGCCAGTACTGCTTTGATCAGCAACTTAAAACAAAGGTGAGGGAACCGATAGCTTACAACCTTTTTCCACTGGGGCTGTGGTCGCATGATTAGGGTGTTACTATGCATAGTCCAAAATATGAAAGGCTGTGAAAAAAAAAGTACACAAAAGCCTACTTAAACCTCCTTAAGGAAAAAAATCTGCATGCCACCGGAACATGTCAGCAAATACAGAGGTACAGAATTAACCCACTAAAGTAAAGAAGGTGACCTGCAAGTGCTGAGAGCATTGTGCTACAGCAGTTTAATAAAGCTAAAAATATTGACTTATAGACCCTGTATAGCTTCATAAGTACAGTATTCTGAAGAAGGCTAATGCCTTATCTCCATCTAGCAAGAGGTGCCAAGCTACTGGCTCTGAAAAATGATGTGAAGGCATAGGTTCCCACAGCAGCAGCACACTAATGAGGGTTAGTGTGTTCAGACTACTTGTTTCCTCAGGCTGTCACTTAAAAGTCCTAAGGCAGTGGTACAGGAGACATGTGCTCAGGCAATACTACGATACACTACAGCCTGATGCAAGCCCAGATGAGGAGACAAACCAAGTCACATCACTGCTGTATCTTCTCTTCAACAAATATTCAGCATGAGGCTTAAGAGAGCTTACTCAAAAACAATCATATGTCACTCAGTCTGATCAATCTTTTGTGCTTTAGAATCAGAATCAGTGACAGCAGGAAAAAATGAGTGAAAACTGTATCCAACTACAGTTTTCTCTTTGAAAAAGCATTAAATGAATATTTTCTTCTTCATCGCTGCAAAGGCAAATGGAAGGAAAAAGGAGGCAAATAACCTCCTCTGTTTCTCCTGCTTATATTCAGTGAAATGATATTCCCTTCCTCAGGCAGATGAGGAGTATGAAAATTCATTGTGGACACTACTGGAAGTAACTCTGCCACACAGAGATGTTTAAAGATTGCATGAGTGTTTTCAAGACTGAAGATACAGTATACCCAGCATACTTATTATCACTTGAGGTGTAGTACTTCGGCCAAATGACAAAACACTGTAACTTTGCAAGTGAAGTTAGCTTATAGTGCTAGACAAGTTTCTTTTTTGAAAATATTCCTTCTATTTCCAGGTTCCATTAGTAATTCCATTATTAATGACTGGTACTGTAAAAAGTCTTTGACAGTTAAAGATAAAACTAAGTCTAAAATAAGACTTGTTACAAAAGATATGTTTTAAGAAGCATATCTAAAGAGGGCTTACTCTTTATATTTTGTTCGATTTTCATTACTTTCTGTAGCACAGATAGTGACTTGCAGCTAAAATGGAAGACAGAGGGTACTGATTAATAAGAAATTTAAATAAAAGCATAGTACACAGTAAGAGGACAACTGATTTATTTTAGCAGCATCTTAAATGATCAAAATTATATTGTGCTGTAGCACTGCAGAAACTAAATGCACAATACACACATTGCATAACAGGACGTAGACTCTGCAAACACTTGGCATGCAAGGAGAAAAGCAACATTAAAGGTTTCGAAACAAATACACCCCGATACAGCAGCACTGAGTGATAAGGTTATGGGTTGATGTAAAAAAACTAGGATAAGCAGGTGGAAGACCTAGGAGGCTCGCTCCAACAGATGTACCATTTCTAGGTACCAGGAAATTCTTGCTTATTGAATTCAGGGATTGCAGAGGTTTACAGCTAACTTTGTTTGTAACCTTATGGTTTGTATTTTGTTCACAAGTTCCCTGTTGGGTGCCACGGTGTTTCCAAGTACGCCCACTGTGGCCAGTGGAAGGCGATGACTGCCGTCTCTTCGAGGGCACACGCTGCTTTGTAGGCGCTGGGACAAGAGCACCTGGCAGAGTGTGCACGACTGGAGAGACAAAGAGAACGCAGCTGCAGCCCTCTTTCCTCTCCCCTCAGCAACGGCCCTCCTCCATGGTCAGCTCTCCCAAAGCGAGTTACAGCACTCACCCGGCCCGCTGGAGGAGCAGGCCGCTCGCACGACTGCCTGCAACGCCGCGGCCGGCTCCCGTAGGCGCCCGTCCCTGCCCAGAACCGGATCCGGTGCCGGGCCGTGGCACTGACCAGCACAGAGCGCCGGGGACCCGACACGTTCCCCCCCCGCCGCTACCTGCGCGCCGCGCGACCTCGGCTTCCCCCAGCGAACGTTAACGCTCCTAACAGCCGCCAGCAGCCGCTCAGCGCCGGCGCCTCTCATTGGCCGCCACAAGCAGGCGAGCCCCGCGCCCCGCCCCCCGCCCACCCAGGTAAGCACCCGCGGCGGCCGAGGGGCTGCCCCGCCCCCTTTCCTGGCCTTACGGGGGTCAGCGGGGAGCAAGACGGAGCGCTGGAGCCACGTGACCACCCCGTGACGTCACCAGTCACGTTGCCACCATGCCTCTAAAGCAGGGAGCGCACCTTCCCCGCGCGCGGCGAGACACGCGCTGCCGTCTCCCCCCCCGGAAGCGGCGCCGCGGGCACATGACATTCCACCCCGTCACCCAGGGCTATTTGAGCCTGCCCCACCCCCAGTCACGTGCTCCCCGGGGCGGCCTCCGCCCTTTCCCTGCGCGCGTGCGGGCCGTGCGCATGCGCAGCCAACAGCTGTCATCCGCGCACGGAACAAGAAGTCCCACAGAGAAAGAAAAAAAAACCCAAGAAACGGAGCGAGAAGGCTAGAAAAGAGAGCGGGGAGGAGGGGAGGGGGAAGGAGGGGCGCGGGGAGCCGCCGCCGGGCCTGTCCCGCGCCGGTGCGAAGCGGAGCGCGACCCTCCCCGTACCCCCCCCGCCCTCCTCTCACTGAGGCGGCGCGGCGTTAACCCGCTCCTGCCGGGTACGGCGCGAGGCGGGGGCGGGGCTTCCGCGGGGGCCCGGGGGGGGGGCAGAAGTGGGCCGGAGTGTGTGTGTGTGTGTGTGTGGGGGGGGGAAGAGGAGCTGGCCAGGGTGGATGTGGGGAGGGAAGGGGTTGGCTGAGGTGGGGCAGGGGTGAGGGTGGTTGGGGTGGGCCGAGGCGGCTCCCCGTTTGGTGGGGGCGTCCCGGCGCGGTGGCCAGAGGCAGGCCGAGTCCGGCTGGGGCGTCCCTGCGGCTGGCCGTGGGGCCGGAGGGCAAGGGGGCCTGCGCTGCCCTGGGGCAGGCGGCCGGCGACCGTGCAGGTGCTTGGGGGGCCCGGTGCGAGCGGTGGGGCGGGAGGCCGCTGGGTCTTGGTGCGCCTCTGCGCGCACGCCATCTCCTTGGCGTCCGAGTCGGGGGCGCCGTTAAGAGGAGCCGGGGCGGCGGCGGGGTGAAACGCCGCGCGCCGTGGTGTGGTCTGGGGTCTCCTGAGGCGGGAGGTGGAGCGGGTCTTTCTGCCCCGCTTTGTTTAGAGGTGGATAGGCGGGTTGAATCAAGAACAGAAAATGAAACCAGCAGGTGTCGGAAAAATAGTCTCATGTTCTCGTTTTACCTTGTAATATTAGGTCAGGACGATCCTGTTCTGAATTGCTTGGCGAAAAAGCTCTGAAGGGTCTAAAAGGCTGTTTCACTGGGTCTTCAAAGTGGATGAAGAGATTAAAACACATTTTTACATCTCGTGTTTGCTCCATGTCTTCTTTCTGGACAGTGTAGGATAAAGTTAAGCTGTGTTTTGTGTCACAATTTTTGACAGAGGGAGATAACACTGGAAAAAATTCAAGCTTAAAACAGTATGAATTGCAATATATGATGTTACCTAAGAAACCAGAAGTAGTTACTAACCTCAGTAAGAGTTTACAATGCACCCTAGGCTTTCCATCAAGTGCTTATAAACACTTTCTCTATAGCGTTTTGATATGCAACGGTTACTATCTTTCAAGTATAAAAATATTACAGTTCTTTAAACTAGCTTAATTATGAGTCAGTTTATGAATCTAAGCAGCAAGGAAAGAACTCAACATGCCACTTATTTACTGCTTTGAGAAATGAAATATTAAGATATCAGGTGACTAGGAAGATTTGTCACCAGGTAAGTGTTAAAATGTTGAACCATAAACCCCATGCCCATTATGGTCAGCATCATGCTGAAGAAGCATATTGCAGTAAAAGACATGTATAAAAAAAACAGAAAATTTCAAAATTAATTAATTACAGAAGTAAGAAGTAGCCCAATCAGGAGCTACTGAAACTGAAAAAGGCCTAAAAAACTATTTAATCATTTTTTTAAAATTGGTAGGTGTGAAATCACCATTTTTTAAAGATAATTACTGTATTTGTGCATAATAGCTTAGGGCAATTACAGTAATTAGCACTTGCCAATGTAGTTTACTGATTTGAATACATTACTGACATAATTGTGCATTTGGATTCGGTGCACAACTGTCTACCTGACTTGTTTAAGAATCAGACCCATAAATACAAAATATTGTACTCAGTAATCTACTTACTCATCAAGAATTAAAGACTAAAAATTGTAATACTTAGAGTTTCTTTTTTTCCATTTTTCCCTTAAAAATTGAGAGGCCAAATCAGAGACTCAGAGACAAACATGGACTTCATTGCTTTTGTTGCAGACCTCATAGAGGAGTGCTTTAAGTTCACAAACAAAATGCATTCCCATTCCTCTGTGGCATTTCTGCTGGAATGGTTTGAATAACTTGGTTGAGGCTGTTGTGATTTAGCTCACTGGACCTAGGATTTCTGGCTGGTTTTTGTCTAATAAAACCGAAATGTTAATGGATAACCATTCTTTAAGAGGATGTAGATAATGACTCCCTTCAAACTTCTAAATAGATACTTTATAATAAAGAGATTGCTGTGATGGACCAGGTTTTGTTTCAAGGTTTACTTCCTTACTTAAGAGTAATGATTTATAACTTGATAAAATTATAAATGAATCTACTTTGAATTGGATAAGGTATTTGTCTTAGGAAAAAAAAAGGTAATTGTAATTCAAGTCTTAAATAAGTTAGAATTGGGGAAAAAGTGTAAAAGTCT
This sequence comes from Dromaius novaehollandiae, assembly GCF_036370855.1. Classification (NCBI taxonomy): domain Eukaryota; kingdom Metazoa; phylum Chordata; class Aves; order Casuariiformes; family Dromaiidae; genus Dromaius; species Dromaius novaehollandiae. The sequence continues at coordinate 17,404,284 of NC_088132.1, forward strand.
GCAAATGAGACTTGAATGAAGGAACAGAAATAAAAAATAAGTTTAAGAAACAATTGGGTCTGACATGTAACGTTAAAGATGAACTAAGCAGAAAAGTTGTAATACATAGTAGAATATTTCTCATTCAAAGATTTTAAAGGTTTTTTGTTATCTGTCATGACCCTCTATAAATATCTGGGGTTTATTCTTGGAGTTTTGATAAATTTATATTTTTAAGAGTAAAACTCTTTGTGCTTTGGTTTGATTACAGATTGAACTATTCGGAACACTTGGTCTGAAAGAATGATGACAAATAGTTGAAAGTGAGGTCAGTGAAAAATAAGTATCTAATATTAGAAAAAATGTTAGGTAACAATAGAGGAAAAAATGTTGCCTTTTAGCAGCTTTGTCACCTTAGGAATTGTAGGTATGGCTTACATTTGAGTTGGCGATATTTCTGAGCTGTTCTTTTGTTGTCCCAGTGGAAATATCTTTTGTTTTTATTGAGTTATAAATCATTGCAAATTCCCACTGTACAAATATTTAAAACACAGGTTATTCTTCATTGAGCCTTTTGCATCACAAAGCAATAGAATGTACTAGTGCTGCAACTTCAACACAAGCAAAATTAATACTCTTGCTTCTTTCCTGTTATAGTATTGTGGATTAGAGCCATGTGTTTCGCAGGATCCTTTCTGTGAGTTCATGTTAAGCAGCCTGTTGTATTAAACGGTATGCCATTTATATATTCTCTGAGTGCTCTGAAGAGAGTAGTATATGTGGATGGTGGTTTCTGGGAAATTTTGACGCTAAACTGTCATTCATTAGTCCTGAAAATGTGGGGATTGTGGGCTTTAGAGGAAGAAATGTTATCATGAGAATCAGGTGAGCACAGACAGAAGGAAAGTCAATGATAAATACCAGATGTTGCCCCTCTCTTCTATCCTGATTAGCCTTAGCGGGTTGAAGATGTTTTATAAAAGTCAGTCACCTGGCAGAGATAAAATGTGCTTACTTTTTTTTTTTTCTTTTTTTTTTGGATTTGCTTTGCAGTGCTTTATCGTGAGATGAAGTGCTCTGCTAACAACCATTTCTGCATTTTTGCTTAAGTTGTGGAACCTTCCAGGAGCTTTTCTTTACCTGCTGCAGCATTTCACAGTAGCCAGAGGAGGAGCAGTAAGTGCTGACTAGGTTGCATAAAAATGTTCTTTTTGTGAGAAGTACTGGATGTGGTATTTTGGAGCCCAGGTTATAACTACAGAAAGTCTTAGTTTGTGGTCGATATTCAATGGTTCAAGCAATGATGGAGTAAAATAATAGATATATAAAAAAACTTTCAAGCTGGGAATGGACACATGGTGGAGGCAGTCTGACGTGTTCAATAGACTGTGGAGTGCAAATTGTTAAGGTGTACCAAAAGGCATGTTAAACAATAGGCCAGGAAGCAGCTGAGTGGAAGGTAGTTGTTAGAGTTTCTAAGATTTGTGTACACTGGCAAGGAGCTGATGATGGAAGTGCTCAGTGCATCCTGCTGTGGGATAAATGCTGCTTGATGGAAATAGGTCCTTTACCACTTTAAGCTGCAGCATCTTTTGTAAGAGAAGGATCCTAATTGCTTGTTATTGATAAACCATAGTGATTGTGTGAAGTCAGAAGCTAGATTGCAAGCACTTGCAAGTTCTTACATCATCTCCTGAGTTGCAGAAATCCGTATCCATTTTATGAATATATCAGCTACTTTGGGCAAGCTTATGAATGTCAGTATTAAAATTACTGGTCTATTCAGTTTTACTCCCCTGCTTAGTAAGACAACCTGGCGATTTCAGAAAAAAACACTGTATACTTACGGGAGGAACTTCAGTGTTTCTAATGTGGAAGACAGAAATGATTTCTGGAAAAGGGCTAATGAGGGAGGAGGGAAGATGAGATGAGAAGATTTTGCAAGATTGGGTTTAAAGAGTTTCAGCTTTTTTATGAAGAGACTTTGTGGTCTTTCTGATGAAACATACGGCTTTCTACTTCCTACAGTCGGGAGGAGGTTTAGTTTACAAATAGCATCAAAGTGAGATAAAATATTTGTCAGTCTAACTGGATTGTTGGAACTGCAGAAGTCTTGTGGCCAGCTCTGAGGCTGATGAGAATGGGGTCAGCTGCACATTATGTCTACTTAGGGAAGAGCACAGCAATACAGATTGCAAAAGCTAGGTGCTTCTCATGACAGAACACGAAAAAACAGGTATGTGTATACATATGAAGGTAGTTGGAAGAGAGGGAGTAAAAAAGTTGGCCATGTCAGTGTCTGTAATCTTTGCAAATTAAAGGAGGAAGAAGTAAGAGCTCCATTCTTCCAAGATATAGTTGAAGTATTGAACAGGAGTAAATAATCGTATTTACTAAACAGTGGCTACCAGAGAATTTCCTTTGTAGGATGTAAAGTTTCTGCTATGGCAGGAACTGCAGCAAATGAGGCAAAGGGGCACTCAGGGCTACAGAGGAGGGGCAGAAATACTTGCTTAGGGAATTTGCCCTGTGTTCTGCTAGTGCTCTGTTTTCTTTGTGAATAACTGTCTTTGCCCGATAGGCTTTTCTTCTAGTCAAGAAGTAGAACTTTAGAAGATTCATGCTTAAGTGCTCTTGACTTTCATATGGGAGTGAGGAATTGATGCCACTGTTATGATGTGCAATGGGTACTTTCTTGTCCTGGTTTTACTAAAATACCCAAATCCTTATTTTCAGCCGTGTTGAGTTTCCTGACAGACTGCTGGTTGTATCAGTTCTGTACTTGGAGTGAGACAGATGCAGATGAGTAAATAAGGATGACTGAGTGTGTAAAAACTTATGATAACTGCATTAAACCAGCATGAAATTTAGCCTGTTTTTGGGGGGATGAAGAGGAGGAGAAATTCATTCACCTACTCCATTTTTCATGGCAAGTAGTATACAGTGCTGTTTCAGTGACTTGCAGCAAAAGCCATCCAATTCTTACGTCTTTTTCTCTTTTCCCTCTGATTCTTTTTATTTGATATCCATTTCTCCTTGTCAAATAAAGAAAAGCTATAGTAATTTTACTAGATCATTAAGAGCTGCTGCAAACAGCTTCCTAGCCTAAACTGCAGTATACAATTGCTCCTCTCTGAAATTTAGTGTCTTTAGACTTAAACTTTTCCATGCTGCACATGAGTCTTGTGCATACTTAGTTCTTTCTAGCTCACATGAAAGATCTTTATTTGCTTTCTTCCGTATGGACCTGATCTCAGTTTCTAAGAGGCTCGGTCCATAGTTTTTTAAAATTTTATTTTTGCTTTAATTGGAAGGGTAGGAGATTGGTGACCGAGAAGATGTATCGGTGAACTTCTTGGAAGCGCCTGTGTTCTGAGATTGATTTGGACCTTCTCTGAAATTAGTTCTGAATGCTGTCCTCTATTTTCCTGAAAAAAACCCCTTACCATGTGAGTCTGTTTAGCTTAATAACAGACTCTTGGGGAACACAGAAAAAAAAAAGTAGAAACAAACAAAAATACCCCACCAAACCCATACCCCATATCTGAGACAAAAATTTTGAACAGCCTGTGTTTTGGTTACCGAATTACCTAGCTTGCTTCCTACAGCTCGAAGTGACAAAATTAATCTTAGCCAGGTAAAAGGTTCTTTTTGTAGAGAGGAACACGTTCTGTGGGTAAGGGACACTTTGTCTGTCTGGTGTGAGCACATCCACACTCATATCTTTAGCAATCTTAGGAATAAATTTCATTCAAGACAGTTGTGTGGATATTTACAAGGCCTTTTTCTACTAAACTATTCTTTTTTCCAGTCAAGAATTCGTTATGCTTTGGCTGAGATTAGCCGATAGCTTTTGCAAGAACTAGGGTCTGGAGGAAGTTTTAACGACTTTTGCAGGACTTGAACCCGTTGGGAGCAGTAGGAGCAAGCTGGAGTGTTGGTGCCATAACTGAACAGCCATACTATTCAAGGCCGAACTCTTGTTTGGCGTATGTCAAATGAGTGAAAAAATGCTGCATCTGAGCTACAGAAAGGCTGCTGCTGAGACTTGCCAGATCTCAGCCAATGGCTTGCTTTTGGTGTTCCTACTCTGTTGTGTGTATCCTACTGCTACTTTTGTATGTCCTGGGAAAATTATGACCAGGGATTCTTAATGTGTGGGCTTTCAGGAGAAGTGAGGTGGCTGGTGGCTAGGAGCCTCTTCACTCCCAGACTTACCATGTGAGCTGATCAAATGCTTTTCCCCTGCTCTGAGTATCATAGCAGCCTATACAAGTGCAGTATGACTATTGTGTATCTGATATAGTAATTCAGTAGGGAGCACGTACTTCCGGCTTTAATAGCAGAAAGACATGTGTGGCTCTTCCCTGACTACTAGACCAGGAATATGCTATACTAACAAGATGTAAGGATAGGGGAAATCACATGACTTCTTTTCCCCTCAGGAGACAGAAGGGGAAGTGCTCATTGGGAAGGTCACAGAGATGATTTGTTCTGTACTTGAGAAAAGGTCTATGGTTTGAGGTCTGTCATGTTGTGCCTTTCAAGGGGGTAATCACATCTTTGTTTCTCTGGCTGCAGAGGCTTGATTACCTCCCCCCCCCCCCCCCGGTCCTTATTCTGCATCTGATAAAGGATTTGCCATGTAGTGGCTGCTTGTGAAAAAAGCTATCATGGTTACCTTAGTGTATCTGTGCAAAGATCTTAAGTAATTCTGAAATCCAGAGTGTTTACATCTGAGAATATCTAGTGGCAGTAGATGGCAGTTAATAACCTGTAAAGGCAGTTAATAACCTGCCATATAGTTAGTTTTTCATTTGTTTCTAGAAATGGGCTCTTGAAGAAATGCTTAGGGGGTGAACTAGTTATTTATGTTGTACTAAGATCTGAGAAGTGTTATATACTGAGTATGAGTATCAAGCATACTTTCTTGCAGTCAGGTCTTTCTCCGTGTATTAGCATACCCCTGTAATTCATCTCTTAAACTTCACGATTCCTGTGGGCTAGGTTGACTGTTAGGTGCTGCTCTTAAAAATGCAGGCCTACCAGTACAGCTGTCTTCGATGTTGCATGTTGAAGTGGAAACTTTTAAAGTTTACTGCATTCCATGCAGCGATACTGCATCTTTTGAATATATGTGAAACTCCTGATATGTGTGGAAAAAAATGAAAATGTGTTCATGAAGCAACTGTAACACAGTAACTGTGTTACTGATAGCAGCTGGGCTATGATTTTAAAATTCACTGTAAAGACCCCCTTAAATATGCCTTCGTACACAATCATGGAGATGTGAAATCGTCTGGTAAATTCAGCACCGCTTACAGAAAGAAGTTAATATAAGAGAAATATTTTAACCACCATCTAATGCATCTTAGGATAAGTTTGATCCTCATACCTGTTGCACTGTGGAGGAGGGGCTTCAGTTGCATGTGGGCAAAGCGTGCCTGTGTTCTTGTATTGGTTCTTCATGTGGGGACACCTTCTAAAAGGCATGTGCAGTCCAGCTGATGAGCTAAGTTGCAGCCTGTTTTCTGCTCTGAGGCCCTGTAGAACCTTTTAATCTGGTTGGTGGTTTGATAAGTTGGATCTGGTGTGGGGGTCATCCTGGAGAGGTATCCTAGCCATGTTCTAGAAGTGCATGCATTTCTGGTACACATGTAGGCAGGGTGAAACAGGAACCAAATTAGAAAGTCTTGCAAAAAATGAGACCTGACAGAACTGTGTACAAGTGCTCTGTCAGTTCACTTCTGCCATCTGCTGTTTATGTCTCCAGCAATGTTACAGGCTGCATTAGCTATGTGCATTTTTCTGAACTTTTAGGAGGTAGTAAATTATCTGTTTAAAAAATGAGTTCTAGGCCAAACTACTTTGTGGTATTTATGAGGACCTAAAAAGGAGAATGTTGTTACATGATTGTATGAATGCATGGTATGCTCATATCTTGAGCAGGCCTGGCAGTTTTTGCCCACCCCCTTGCAAGGCATAGCTAACTAGACTAGGAGTCTTCAGCCTGGAAAATACATGACTGAGGGAGATGATGATAGAGGTCTGTAACTCATCTGTGGCGTAAAGGCAAATATGAGAAGACAGTGAACAGCTGTTTCCCGTATGCACATTGGAGATGCCAGGTGAAACTAGAAATATTCAAAACATACAGGAGATACTTCCCTTGGCAGATTGTTGAACTGTGAAATGCTTCATCACAGAATGTCCTGGATATTAAAGGCTTGTGGAGGTTCAAAATCATGGACGAGAAAAAAAGTCCACCAAACTCCACTAAATGCAAAGATATCCCTTCTGTCTCATGATTCCTTAAGCTGTGAACTGCTGAAGGCTGAGGACTTTCTCAAAGTGTAACCTCCCCTAATACTTCTACTTTTTCCTAGATATCTGCTGTTAGCAACTGTGTAAGCTTGAGGCTGAGTAGATGAACTCTTCATCTGATTTCCTATTGCTATTCTTAGGTTGTTATATGCTGCTCCCAAATAGGACTACAAGTTTTCACACTTCTATTTTCATTAATTAGAAAGTAAAAGCTCTTGAAATAGAGATTGCAGATAAAAATGAGAAATACTTTTTCTCATCTTGCCCTTCGCCCCAAATCAATTGGGCAGTAACTTCTTATCTGTGAGAAGTGATGACTTCTAGAGAGAAGGGGTGGTGTGTGGAGAAAGAAATCAGTTTAACTGCTAAGAATGGTGAGTGATGTGTCAGGTGAAATGGGGAATTGAAATATGGGGAATAATAAAGACAAAATAAATAAAAAGATAAAAAATCTGAATGTTGGATTACTAGCAGGACAGTGAAGCGGAGGGAGACACAAAGGAATCTTCTACATACAGCTTTCCTGTGCAGATATTGATACAAAACCAAGCTAGAAGAGACATGAAGGTGTGATGAAATTGGTGGGCTAATACAGTATCATACAAGCAGAATTTAAGATTATAGGGTCTGGCAACAAAATCATGGTTGCATGCATTTGCAGATGGAGAAAATGAGGCATGGGTTAAATCACCTGCTCAGGACAGCAAAATAGCTGAAAGCTAGTCAAAGTTGAGTTACTTGTATTTTGTAATTTTTCTGTAAGGCTTTTCTGTAAGGTAAGGAAGAATTCTCTGAACAGTAAATGGCAGTCCGTACAGACACGTGATGATGTATAGTTAGAAGTTATAAAAACAGCTGAAGCTGAAATACTGCTGAAGCTGAATATGTGCATCAATGGCCTAAAGTTCTTTCCTCTCATGACTACTGTATCATGGTGTGAAATGAGTGTGGAAATATGATTTTGTTGTTTTTTGAAGATCATTTTCTCTGCTGATACGGAAGTAAGGGAGAACACATCTTTCTGTTTTTCTCTTGCATACTTTGTTTCTGTTGAGGTTCAAAGAATGAAGAGTGATATAATCCTGTGGTTAAAGTGCTGACGTGAGAGTTAAGAAATCCAGGTGTATATCTCTCTCTTTTTTTTTTTTTTTTTTTTTTTACATTTATGGTGCGACTGGAGAATCACTAATCTGTAGTTTAGTTTTCCCATGTGTAAAATGGGAAGTGATATTTTATTAAATTTGCAGCTTTGTTACTCTAGGCCTGCCTAATGTAAGTTATCTAGACAGAAATGACAGCAATGTGCAGATGGATCACCACAGGAAGGTGCTAATGTGATATTAAAGGCTAGTTCTAGAAAATATGCTATAACAGCGAAGAGTTACAGACTGGACTGTTCGTTCTGGGTAAGCGTTGAATAGTCTTAAAGCAGTAGGAGGAAAAACTAAACATTTGTTTCGTGCCTTTTATACCAGCATGGACAGAGGTTTTTTGAAAGCTATATTCATGTTTGAAACACATGTTCAATCTCATAAATCATTTAACAGAAGATTATTCTCTTAAGCATATTTTACTGTTTTCTTTTTCCTTTTGTAATTTTTTTTAGCTGGATTGAAAGTGAACCACAATGGCTGCTGTCATCTCAGACAGTCCTCCAAACCCAAGCTGCAAAATTATGACTTTCAGGCCCTCAATGGATGAATTCAGGGAGTTCAACAAGTACTTAGCATACATGGAATCACAGGGTGCTCATAGGGCTGGAGTTGCAAAGGTAAGCATCTTCTGTGTAGAAGGAAAATTGTTCCTAATACTACTTTTCCTAATCTTTGTATTTCATTGACTACAAAACTGACTTTTTTGGACAGTGATTTTCATTTTTCCAGTGATTTTTCAATAGACAGACATTAGTCTCTTACTCTTTTAAGAAAGAGCTTTGTGATATCTCTCATGTTTCATGTAAATTAATGAAGGCAGGGTATACTTTTGTCTCCATCTTTGCAACAGCAAAAGAGGGTCTCTGTGTAAGGCAGATTTAAACTAGCTTTTAGTAATGCAGTGCAAGATAGTACAACATCATATAAATCAGAAAATCTTCATCTGTCAGAGTTAGAACTCAGTTTTTTAGGGCTATTTAGAGTTGTGCTGAACTTTATTAAAGCATGCAATCCCTCTACAGTCAGTGGTGTATGCATGCAGTTAGTGAGGCTCTACCTTAAATTGAAATGAAATTTTTTATTTTTTAATGGTAAATGTGTCGCCTTTTTGTTAATGAGATTGAAGCACATCAGCAGCTGTTGCATTACCCTTTGATTAATGATATATTCTGGATCTTACAGCAGGTATTCATCCCCTAATGGGGAGTGATTGTCAGATTTTTAAGTCTGATGTAATTTAGTGTTACATCATGTAAGTATTTGTGCCTTAAATCTATTTTGTTACTTTTCAAACCAACAATACAGTGCATATCTAGATATCCTAGCTTAGTCATTTTAAGTAGTCAGTAAGAACAGGTCTTTATCACTGGGTTTTCAAGTCTATATTGCAAACCCAAGGCATTTAAAAGTTGAGAGAAGAGAAACCAAAACTGCAACTCATTTTTACTCCTCCTTCGCCCCTACTCACTACAAAACACAGCAAAAGTGAATCCTCCCAAATTTTCAAAGCCTCACGATTTCTTTATTTGCTTTCTCATGGTAGAGTGAATATGGATCGTATTTTCAAACTCTTCTCTGCAAACATGAGGGCTACAGGTGTGATAAATAGGCAAAACAGGAAGGGAGAAAAACAGATTTTTCACATACTCAGCTATATTATGGGACCTTTTTGTTTGAATGGGGCTAAACAATTACGGCCCTCTTGTTTTGAACAGTAAGACTGACAGCAAGTTCATTGTGACACCTGTTCTTGTGGTGCTTAATGAATTTCCCCCAATAATATGTCTGTGAGCAGGAGATTCAAGCTATGCATTATTTTGTGGATTGCGTACATGGATTTTTAACATTAAAGAAAAATCCTTACTTTCACAGAAATATTGTTTAAACAGTTTTATCTCAACTGGTGCTAGTTTTCAATGTCATTTTGTAGAATCTAGCAAAATAGATAGAAACTATTGTATGAGGACCCGCTATAATGATACTGGTTTTCTTCTATTGCAGTTTCTTTATTTATATATAATACAATATTTGTTGATTGTGGCTTGCTTTCTTTGGTATGTTGTGTATAAAGCTAAGACAAGTAGGCATAAGCTGTATCCCTTGCTACCCCTGGCTATATGAGGAGTTATTATATGAACCAACATTTGTCTGTAGTATGTTTGGAAAAAACAAAGAATGAAATACTTCTAATTAAAAGAAGAATATTTGTGAAATGGTTTTTATCATGGGTTCTGTCTTTTCTAGTCTGTACCTCGTTTTTTCTTTAGGCAGGCAATATTCAAAAAGAGAAGCTTCTTAATTTGAAAAATGAATTACAGTATTATATTCCATTTTAAAGGAAAATGGAAAAAGTACATCTATTGTTTCTGTTACCTTTTAATAATTCTCTGGAGGTGCATTATCAGATATGATACTGTATCCTTAAAACAGCTATGCAAACTTACGTTCCTTTTTTCCCAGAGCTACTCATAATAAATGAGAGCTTCAGTTATTCCCCCATCATTTTATGCACATTCTATTCTTATCTGTCAGGGACCGAAAAAGCTGGGAACTCTGCTCAATGATATATTCGTGATATATTGTGCTAAGTGCTCTCAGTGAGGCTTGTTGATTAACCATGGGCCTAAAATATGCCTTGGATCAAGTGCAGTGCACTAGTCATTTGTATATATGAACTTCAGGATGCCTGGAGAAGGAAAACCTTCTGTATCTTGGCATTCTTGATGGCAAAATTTTGGCCAGTAGGAAGTGAAGAAAGAGAATGAATTTGTCTTATTGGAATAATGGAAAGCCTGTACACATTCTTCAGATGCATTTTTCAAGATGTGAATATGGCTTCAGTCATTTTTCTCATTTGTTTCCTTACCTGGTTTTTGATTCTACTTTCCTTCCTGTCATCCAGCAATAAAACCAAGTGCAAGCAGTTAGGAGAAAATGGCAAAAGCTTTGACCATCAAACTGCCCTGCTGAAAAATTGAGGATGTCCTGCGGAGAAGGACTGACATAGTGACTTTAGGGAAGAATGGGAAAGAAAAGGATGTGAAATCTGTCATGCCTTTATTGTGTCATTTCATGTTTCTGTAATATTCCTATCATCTTCATCTGTAATATTCCTGCTGTCATCATCATCTCCTTATCCTTAGTGTTGCTTCTCTCTTTTTCTCTCTCTCTTTCTCTCTCAGCAGACTTTAATTCTTGTATGTATGAGCTGTATGTGATACGAATATTCACTTGTTATGGAAAGGCAAAGATCAAATAAATATCAATAAAATACAGTTATGCTGTCATTTTAGTGGCAATATTGGGTTAAAATGTGGATTTGTAGATTCTTTCCTGTAAACATTGCTTCAAAGTTCAAGTATTATACCTTAAAGGAATATTAGCCCCATCTGTAGTAGGCCAGAACAGTAGTAATCTTTTGGGTTAGGTGCACGAAAGTGTGAAAATGGTATTTTTTTCAAGTAACAGAACTTGAAGCACTTGAGAAATACCTCAGTTTAAAGGGTTAGGATGAAAAATAGTATACATATCCCTAGTCAGTACCTGTATTAATTTTTAAATTATCAAGCAAATGTACTTCAGTATATATCAAAACCATTTCGTTCCCTAACAAGGTGACGTGCCGCTTCCTTAGTGATGAATATTTCTGTGCTGTCCATTATCAAACTATAGCCGTTTATTTTGTAGCTTCACTTGTACTGTACGATCGTACTATTAGAAACACCCTCCTCCTTCTTTTTAAAAAGGAAGTGATATTCTTTCCTTCATGGCTCTTCATTAACATAATCTCTGAAGAGTTGTGCTTGAACTCTTGATAGAAAATTATCTGATAGTAGGCATGAAGCAATTTATTTCCAAAGTACTGTTTTCTTGTACGTATTGTTTGTATATATATATGTTTGATTATGTATCGATATGTACAAACGTACATATTTATATATATATATAAAATGAAGAGAAACTAGAAATTAGCAGAATCTTAGAAATGATTCCAAGATTTGGTTTACACAGATTGCTACTGCTTTTATAGCTCTTGGTGTTTCATATTGTTTCTGCCAAAGTCACTGAAACTGTGAATGCCTTTGATAGGGACAGGATTTGCCTGTATAATCAGGGTTTTGTGGTATTTGCATAGTGTTGTTGGGCTTGTTTGAAGTTAATGTCCCTGTGGTTATATGATTGAAAATGTGTGCACCTCCTTTTTTGGCCATACAGCTCTGGTGCAACTTCACTGTAGGAGGAAAATGATCTTTGAATGAAATGGGTATATTTAGATACCTAGGATTTCCCTCCCATCTCATAGATAACATTTCAAAACAGCTCGGGAAGCTGCTCTCACTGTACAGGTTGTTCAAATATGATAGTTCCAGGAGCACTAAAAAAAATTTATATTTCTGATAATATATGCGTACAGGATATCTGATTAGGGTTTACAGAAAACCTGGAAGAATGATACAAGAGACTGTAATGAAATCTTTTAAAAATACTTTAATCATTTTAGTTGTGTTCCAGTTGTAAATGAGGAAGAGCCTTTGTAACCATGTCCTGTAGGTCTGTTTATCCTTTCTCTGCTTGGTACTAGTACAGAAGTTAACGCTTCCTTGGCTGCCTCTACCTTGTGAACAAATTGTAACATATTGAGTCTTGAATCATATTGGATTGTTTATATTCTAACTTTTTGCTGGGTCATTTAAATTAGTTTTGTTTAAAAAAACCCACAAAGAACTGGCTAATTTAAAACAAATAGTGGAAGACAGTTCTTATCACAAAGTCAGTAATTTATGCTGCAAAACTTCAAGCTCATCAAGTTGGTATTGTTTAAGGGACATTTTCTGGGTTTTGAAAATTGGTTATAAAAATAAGAATGAAACCATTTTTAACATTTTGAAAGTAATATGAAATGAACTTACAGAGGAACTAATTTGTATTAAGTCTAGAATTAAAAGGTGCGTAAGGACAAATATGAGTGGAAAGAGAATAAAGGAAGACTACAAGAGCTGTAGGCATATGCAGAAATACTAATTTAACCACTAAACACAAACCATAAGCAGAGCAGGCATACAGGTTACCAAACAATTTATGTTAAATGTGAAAACGCAAGGGAAAAAAAACTCTTACTTGTGCAGAAGTAGTGCATGTATGCAGAACGGAGGAGATAAAATAAATCTAAGACTTATGTGGGGAATACAAGACTACAGGGAGAGAAAAAATGTAATGTGCTTGCAGGTGCAGTGACATGAAATAAGTGTGTCCAGGGGAAGTATGTCAAAGCCTGGAGAACTGGAAAGTGAGGGAAAACATGTCTGTGAGTATGAAAAAACTAGTAGTGAATGAAATGATGACATTCTGCATGCATATGCTACTACAGGATAAATCAGCAAAAACTACATGGGTAGGAAAGCTTAGCCTATTACACAAATAAGAAACTGAGTGTTTATTTGTGGGGCATCTATGATGAGGGTAGGTGGGCTGTTTTAGCCATTGTGCAAGGGGAGAAAATAAAACTGCAACTGAGTAAAGTCAAATTAAAATTATATATTGGAGTAATACTGCTAGGATAGCATAAACCACAAAATTAAAAGGAAAAGCATGAAGGCTGTGGCTTTCCGTTAAACTAAGAAGTTTATGAAGTCACTAAGGCTAAGCCTGAAACAAATGATTCATGAATAGGTGAACAACATTAAACCATTTCCAGAGCAGATGATATACTTTGACATCCCTGGACCAAATTGGCTGAAAAATTGCCAGTAGGCTTTTGAAAGCCTGGGATGAATCCTAGGCATAGGTAGTGTATTTCAGTCTCTCATATAAAGAATTATATGCTTAATAAGGGGGGGAGGGGGAAGTAATGGAAGCAAAACAACAAATTAAAAAGAAGACACACTTATAGGTTACTTTGCTCTTTTCTTGAGTAAGTAGTGTTTTGGAGATTCAGAAACTGCACTTATACAGACTAAAACAGTGACATAAATTTGCAGTCAAATTGGCAAGTAGAAAAGTAATCTTGGAACATGACACTGAGAATGGATGTTGGCAAGTACAAAGAAAACTTTTTTGGAAGATTTTGAACAGCAGTAGCTACATAGAAAAAATAGCCAGCGCCATGCAGAATCGACTGTAGAGCAGGTGAGTACCAATACATGAAGAGGATTTAACAAAAATTTACTGATTGGCAGCACTCTTAATTAACTTCAGGTGTACTAATGCGCAGCCTTCATGGAGGAGTTGGTATAAGTTTGACTATGCCATCCTCCACCTAAAACTAAATACATATCACAAGTGAATTGCACTAGTCAGTGCTAATATGCTTAGGATATGTGTATAGAATAATGACAAAAGCTGGCCCTTTTTTCACAGTCAAAGGTGCTTCCATTGGATAAGCTTGACTTTCCTGACTTTGAAGTTGTTATATTTTCTAAAGGGAATGTGAAGAGACTTCTGTGGGACAGGTTCTTTGTAAAAACTCAAATACCTAGTTTTAATTCCAGCTTTAATACTGACCAGCTGTGTGTTGCTTCGGGCAGGATGTTTTTATGTTTCCATTCCTTGCCATGACCTTTGTTTGTTAGAAAGCATACAGTCTTTGGGGGAAGAGACTATTTTTTCTTTTCTTTTAAAATAATACTTAGCATAATAGTACCTACACAGAATTCACTTCTCTAAGCAGTACTTTAATTTCAACATGAAGTATGCTCCAGTTAGCTGGAAGAGGATATTTTGAACCACCATTCACAAAAATATCTTTACTCCTTAAAAACACATTGACCTTGAACTAAATAAGAGAATGCAAGTTTTATTTTTCAGTATTCATATATAGTTGAGCCTAACCTACAAGTTCATGCTTAATAATCATGAAAATGGAAATCTCTATACATGTATTTGATTTCTATGCATATATTCTGAATGCATGGCTTCTCTGCTTCCAAAGCAACATTTTGTATTTTTTGACAGTGTGCATAATTTAGTATTTGTGTGAAAGAAATAAGCAGGAATCAGAAGATGATGGGATATTCTTCTTTCTCTAAAACACTGAACTCTGCTCTATGGTCCCTGTTCAGCCAAGGTCCCACAGAAGCTGAGGAGGAAAGACTGATAAGCAGGAGTTTCATCCATGTAAAATCTGAATAAAATAGACTATTTACATTTAAAGCTAAAAATATTAGGTGTGGAAGTATGTTACCACCTGATAACTTTTCTTTAGCATGATGCATCTGATTTTGTGTACACTTTGGTACTACAAATCGTGTTGACCAGATCTCTCTCAAGGTGTAGAATATTAAGTATATTAGCATTACAGATTGGCCCATTTGTGATTGTTTTCCAGAGGTATCAAATGATGTCAGGATATTAGATAATTTTTTAAAGAATTTTTTACTTTCTCTGAGTTATTTAAAAACAATATCTCTAATAAACAAAGTTGGCCTATAATCATGAAATCTTTGTTAGAAGAAAGATCAAGCTAGCCTGGAGTAAAGGCTACCTCTAAGATGCAAGATAATCATTCCAGTTACTGTAAGATGTACTACACATGGTAGATGTGTATTAATGAAAGCCAGGCTACTTTGTTGTATATTGCTTAAAAAGCTTCCAAGACAATGCTTGTGAAAAATGCTGTGCATTAAAAATGTCTATTGCTGTGTTTTAAAATTGTTGCAATTTTGTAGTAGAAAATTTAAGAGCAGAAGTACATTAAATCCTCAGTTTTTGGTTTTCAGCTAAACCAATATATAAAAAGAATGTTCAAAATTATGCAGCTTGTTAAGGCTGCTGTGAGTACAAGAGTCTTTGACATTTCTAATGACTTCAATGCTGACTCTGTAGCATCTACTGAGGAATTTTTGGAGAATTTGAAAGAGCTTGGGCAACACTTGTATTTGAAATAAAAATGTTAACCTTACAATTGATTAATACTTCTCTGCACATAGCTTTTATCTTTAATTATAAGCTTTATATTATGCTCATATAAAACCACTATATTCACAGTAGGAGATTGCACTAATTTAGATAGAGATATACCCTACAATTGTATGGTGAGTAAACAGAAAACAGCTAATAGCTGTTATTTCTTTTCATTTTTCAGTTAAAAATAAAGTTACTTGTGCTGTATATGCCAAATAATATTTGGACAGGGGATTTTTGATCTTGTGTATGATTCTTTCTTCTCTCTTTTTATAATTGAGGATAAGAGTTTCATAATACAGTATGTAATGTTTGTGAAGTGTAAGGTTTTCTGCTGGTAAAATATTTGCCAGTCCTGTTACGTTATGCATGTACATGTTTGTACAGTTGTGCATGATTGAATTACTGTAGATCAGTGAGTTGCTGCTTGTCCACTAAGATATTGACAGTGTTGCTGTGCACATTGGGAGAAGCTGAGGTGGCTTCTGCATCATCTGGGAGCACTCACTTGGTCAGTTAGTTATTGTGATAGGGCCGGCAAGTGGTCATGCCGTCCCGTGGGCATACCCTGCTGGTTCCTTGGGTATTACAGCATGTTACGGATTGGTCGTTCCACTGTTGATGTCATGTTTTTCCTCTTCCAAATTTTCAGGTTATCCCACCAAAGGAGTGGAAACCAAGAAAACATTATAATGATATTGAAGATTTGGTGATTCCTGCTCCAATTCAGCAGATGGTCACTGGTCAGTCGGGGCTCTTCACACAGTACAACATTCAGAAAAAGCCAATGACAGTGAAGGAGTTCAGGCAGCTGGCCAACAGTGACAAGTATGTATATATGGAGTTGTGTTTAGAAAGACAAATGTTTACTCGTTTCTATACAGTGATTTCTTTGAAATGTTTTAGGCAGCTGGTGATATTTTTTACTTCTCACTAGGGGTTACTCTGTCTAAATTGTGGAAGAACAGCACAGTGTAACTTTCATTTCGCCTAGATACTGTAATGGCCTATAGTCAGATAATTTTAAGATTTTTGGTGGTAAGGTATGGTGTTTTTTAACTCACCCAGTGTTTTTTTGCAGTAATAAAAGAGAACAATACTGCTTCTACTGAACCTCCACGTTCTGGTTAAGACAAGATGTGTACTAAAGGAGGAAAAAAATATGCTATGAATGGCCAGACAGTAGCCTAAAAAGCTTTAAGTCAATGGACATTTGAAGAAAAGGGAAGTGATAGGAGGAATTCTTCCCCAGTCGTTTTTGACTAAGTAAAAAGAATGAATTCTACTTTAATGTTTCCCCAAAACTGACTGGAAATAATTTCTGGATGGTGGGTCAAAGGACCTTGGAAAAAATACTTGAATGTAGTGAATTAAAGAAAGTAAGATAAGACTGACCTAATTTGAAGGAAAGTTTTTCTTAAGTAGAAAGAGAAATTAAGAGGTATTGAGAGAGGCCATTATCAAGGTCAGCAAAAACTAGGAGATGAGGAACTCCTAAAGAGAATCCTCAGCAAATGTCACATAACATCTCTGCCATTGTAAAAGTGCAAAACTGATCTCCTTTATTGAATTAGGCAGGAATATTATGTTGCTGCTCATATATTACTTTTTAAAAACTGATGTTATCACACTTAGAATTTTCTTTCTATGGTAAATGGGGATGGGAATCTATCTTATGCTTGTATGTGCAGTAACTGTTAGAGCGGGGATAAAATATAAAACATATATGCTATCTGATGGCATTCCTATCCTAAATATGCTTTATATGTGGTTTGATTAATGTATCGTAAAATGATAAGTACTAACTTCTTAAAATAGACGTGATAATGAATAAGTACCTACGAAGGTTTATTACATACCGCAATATTAGTTAGATTTAATTTATTCTGTATCTTGGAAAATATTTTGGAAGCACTTCTTACTTCAGTTTTCATGCTCTTTTTACTGAAATCAGGCTGCAACTTATTACATAAGTATAGGTAAGAACAGTTGGGGAACTTTTAACCTATTGTTAGCTGTGGGTCTCTTTCTAAATATTTGTCACTGCTCTTGAGAAAATGTGCCATGTAACCTCCTGTGAGACTCTTAATATAGTCTGTTTTTCTTATACTATTCAGTAGCTGAGAGCTACTCTAAATTCTCCTGTAAAAGGAATTTTGCTCCTTAATGAAGAAGTTGTACTTCTTTTTTGAGCACAGCTGCTTTTCTTGAGTATTAATGCTGTTAGCCCTTTCCTTTGGGAAAGAGAAGTGCCATGAACATCTTAATGAAAATGATGGTTGCGTTTAAAAGGATTGTGTGTGCCCAGTCTAGGATGTTAATGTATTCCATGCCTTATTTGTTTCGGGATTCTCAGTTGACCATGAGGTGGTTCTCCACCTCGTGCTCTGGGAAATACAGGCATACCTGCATCCCACAGCAGAGATCCCCGTGTTATGGTAAGTGAGCTTATGTATCCATATTGCTTAGGGCAAGGCAGAAATAGAAGCTGATTTCTGGAGCCATATGATTGGAAATAGTGGAAACAATTGCATTGCTTAAAATGTTTTGGTTAACATGTTTTTTGCTAACGTGTTCCTCTCTGTTCTGTGTTACTGCATGATATAAATGTATTCAGTCTACTTAGTTCTTGTATGTTTAGATTTTCTTTGCAGTAATACAAACACAGTCACATTGGCACTGCCAGTGTGAAATTGTCTTCTCAGAGTTGCAAGAGTGGAGGAGCAAGCTTTCTTTTTGTAAAGACCTAAGTTTGGGAGAATTGAGGCCAAACAAAAGGATCCTGAAGTGAAAGCTATTAATGGATGACTTTTCTGGTTGTGTGCTTCTGCTGTATTTCCATGAGACTTTCTATGAAGTTTGAGTAACCTTCCAAAAGTGTGTATGTATATAGAAGCATAGTTGCCTTGGGCTGCTCTAAAAGCAAAGGGGAAAAGTTAAGTTTCCTTTGATGTTGTGTTTTTGTTGCAGGAGGGGAGAGTGAGGGGGCAGCTATTTAAAATACTACGACTTTTCTCAAAAGCAAGGGAAGGAGGTAGAGAAGGAAGTACTGCTTTTTTTTTTTTTTTTTTTTTAGGATGACTGTGTATTGTTTTGAGACCATCGCGTGCTGGGTCTACCTTTCTGTTTTTGCAGAGCAGGAATTGAAGAGGAAAATAACAAATACTGCCCAGCTGTCAGAGAAACAGCTCTTCCATGTGCTTCTTTCTTACAGAAGAGAAACACAAAGGAAGACCTCAGCCTGTGGGCTGTCAGTAGGTGCACTGTTTAGCTGCTGGAGATTGAAGCAAATGATGGATAGGTATATGGCTTCAGTCACTGTAGCTATCAGATAGGATAGTTCATCATGTTGTGGTGAACTATGAAACTAGGAATTCAGTACAACTAATAGTTCTATTTCACTGAATTTGAAATGAAGTGATCTGTTAGAATTCAGTTTGCAGAATCAGGAACATAGTCCATAGTGAAAGTGGTTGCTGAGACTATGCTGAACCTTTGCCAACTTCTTTTCTTGCAGGTACTGCACTCCAAGATACGTAGATTATGAAGATTTGGAGCGTAAATACTGGAAGAACTTGACTTTTGTGGCACCAATTTATGGAGCAGATATCAATGGGAGCATTTATGATGAAGTACGCATAGCTTTTTATAAAGTTTATCTCTCCTTGCCCTCTTTTAAAGGGTCCTGTACTTAAAGGTTGCATTCTTGCTTAATGCCTGAGAATCTGTCCTTTTGAAAACTTTGTGTTACTCTTTTAAGACTCCAAGCAAGGTCGAAATTAACTCTACATCTGCAAGAGTGAGACAATTTTATTCTTGCTATTGACATTATACCTAATTATAAGACTCCTCACCTTTTTTGCCTTGAACTGTCTAGCACTTTGAGATTCCTTCCTTTCTTCTTTAAGATTTATTTCTTTGTTTATTAACTGTTTCAAGATACATCCTATCTGTACTTGTGTGGAAAGTTAGTGAGATTTTTAACTAACTTTACTTCATCTTTTAGTTTTAAGGTAGGTAACTTTATTTCTCTCTTTCACTTAGGAAAATCGATAGTATACTTTTTATGTTTTTGGAATGTCTGCAATTTCCTGGAAATGCACTTAAAATTATTGTGTACCTCTGAATTAACATAGATGAAAAAGGAAACTTCCTAAGGAAATGAATTTTGCTGGTTACTGACATAGGTCATCAGGGGTAAAAGGGACTATTAATACAGATCTTGTTACCCAGAGACATATGGAATGTCTTGGAATCAAATTGCTGTGTATGTAACAACAGGAACTAGGTATTGAAAGGATTATTTAAGTAATGAGACTAACAGTAGAAATGTTAGAATTTCAGAAAAGGTTTCAGGTCATGCAAAATACAGGGCAAACCTTTCTCCAAAAGAATCCATCCTGTGTAGAGTTCTGAAGTTACTTCATATTCTCTGTAATTCCCTTCTCCAGTCATTTTAAAAATAGCAGAATTTCCCTTTGGCAGATGGTCTGAGGGCCTGCTAATATTTCATATTTCTTGACAAAAAAGAAATTACTTACGGACTCTGTCCTAAAATAAATACAATCAGCCAACATGGTTTGAGGCAATTCGACTTTCTTCAGTAGGTTATGCAGTCTTCAAAACACAGCTATAAATGTACAATAGTCATTTTTTTTAAAAAAGGGAGCAAGTCTAAATTCTGTTGTGTGTCCAAATAGCTGTATAAAAATTAGTTAGGAAATCATCAAAGATTCTGAGTTTAGGTGTTTTGGTGAAGAAACACTTCAGATATAGACAGCTGTTGGTTTGAGGAGATCAAAATGAAATACAGGAGAACAGTCTTTTTCTTTCAATAAGTAGCATAAGTAGGTCCTTTTTCCGTGTCTCATTTTTTAACATTGGCGGATAACATGCAAATATATACTTTGTTTTGATTGTTTTCTTTGGTTTTAAAATCTACTAAAGATTACTTCCCCAAAGAAAAGAGAAGGTAGTACTGTCTGATTTTTTTCTTTTTTTTTCTTTTTTTTCTTTTTTTTTTTGGGGGGGTGCTAACTGGTCAAAGAGAAGGATAGAGATTTCCTTCTGATGGAATTGCACTGTCATTAGACTGGGAGGCTAAGGTAGAGAACAAGAACAAAAAACAAGAGGGGAAATGAGAAGTACGGTCTTAACTCACAAGAATGTTAGATACATAGGAGGGAGAGACGAAGCATTGAAAGGTATAGGCAGAAGGGAATAAATTAGTGGGGAAGAAAAAAGTAATGGATCTTAATGTAGAACAAAAGGATTAGATGATTATGATTAAATAGGTATGATTTAATAATAAATGGGTAACAAAGGAGAAATGCCAGTGAAAGGAATAGAGACTGAGGAAAGAGTGTAAACAGACTGAATAGTTAATGTTGCAGCAGGTTATACAGCTCAGTGGGATTTAGAGGAAAGAGAGGAATAACCTCTGGTACCAAATTGTTGGTTGGGATGTTATGGATGCTACTGGTTCTTGTTAGAACATTTTTGCCAAAGTTAGTTTTGGCCACCAGATGGTGCACTTGGGCAACTAGTATTTTTCGTTTTTGTTCACTTGAAAGTAGTGAATGCTAAGAGACTATCTTTTTGATTTAGTTTTGAATTTAGGTATTGCTTTTATATGTTTATTCAGTTCATGGATTTTCGTTATTCAGGGAAAGGGGATGAATACAGTTACGTACCTTTTTGGGCAAAATATAGGAGAAAGGGGATGACAATTAATTTGTCATAACAGCCTATTTGTGATAAATGAGACAGATGTTTGCTTTTTATGAAATGCATTTTATAAAAAAGACTGTGCTACAGACATTACATTTAATACAGACAGGTAAATATCTTGTTGAATTCTGTTAAAAATGCTAGACACAGGCGCAGTTGTTAGATTTTATTGCGTCTTTGTATTTTTAGTGAAACTATAATGTTTGCTTATACTTGGACCATCAAAATTGGTGAGAAGTGCAGCTGTGCTGCAGGTCCTTATTCTTCAGTTTAAAAAATTGCCACTGGCATTTCCTTTTTGCATGATGACATTGAGTTTTAGATTGAGAAATCTGTCTCTGAAGAATGATGAAGTCTTGATTTTTACTATTTAGAGTATTTAAGAAATAGTATTCTGACTTGTGGAATCCAGTACCTTACTGGCTTTTTGCTAGAAAGAGCATAGATCACGCAGTGTTCTTTGATTTTCTTAGAACAGCAGATGACAGATTTTGAGGGCTTTGGAAGGAGGGGCAAAGTTGTAAAACCTGTGTTATACAGGACAAAAGAAATAGGAAAGGAACAAAACTATAAATGCATGTTTTGGAATTTGGCAACGACTATCAATGATCCAAAGCTAACTCTTGTGATACATGTTTTTTTCTAGAATCTCTCTTGTGTATTTATAATGTTGCATTTATGCTTAGCTGTCATTATTGAATACAGATGAAATCTTTATGAATTAGGAAATATCTTGAGAGAACGAGTGGTCTGTACACTGTTCAGATAAATTTAAGATAGCTGAAGTATTATTCTGTATGCATTTTTGATTGCTTTTACATTTAATTACAGTGCTTTGTAAGAGAAGGATAATACAGGTGACTAATACAGAGAAGTACTGTAAAAAAAAGAATAGATTGCAAAGATCATTATTTGTGTTGAAGTCTTAATTCTAAAGGTGACTTGGAAAGCTTAGGAAGTTTATTAGATAAATGTCCAAGGTCCTGTTTTTCTGTTGCTATAGGCTCATCTGGAATTGAGTGAAAGTGAATATTCCTGATACAGTATAGAGCTTATAATGTCAATAATAAATCGCCAGTTCATTAGCTTCAGTTACTAATCTGATTCACAAATTGGTTGTGAACAGGTAAGAAATATGTTTGTTTAGGAAGCTAAATTGAAAAGTAATTATTTTTGCTTTATTATGTTATTTCAAGAGACCTGTCTTCCTTGCAAGTTAGCTTGAATTTTATACCAACTTCAGTCAGTCTAGTCTAAGAAGGTGAAACAGCTGCAGAAAGTTACTGTTCCCATCAGGAAGGATGAAGGAAGAGAGTGATTTTGTTTCCTCATATGTTAATTTATTAACTTGTCTGGCAATTATAACTCTTAATAAATTGGAGAGTGCAGTTCACTTACTTTTTCTGGGCAGTGCCTGTTCTGGTGAACTACTGTCAGATCTTTCATTTCCATGCCACTCCTAGCTGTTGCTGGAATTATACCACCAGTCACCGAGGGTGCAGATTAGGTTGTCTCCTTGTTGTATCAGATATTGGGAGCTCAAATTCACTTTACTTGTTTTCTAGGGGCCTTTTCCCTAGCAAGTTTTTTTATTTGAAATTTCATCTGCACAGAAGGGTGGGAAAGATGCATAGACTGCCTACATGGGCTGGTTTAGCATCTAGGGCAAAAATTCTTCCTTGTTTCAAAAGAACTTCCAGAGACAAATTCCTCCACCAGGTTAGTCTGGTGTTTACAGCAGGCCATAAAACAGATCTGACTGTGAATGGAATCTGTTGTTCAGTAGAGAAAAGCCAGGGCTTGGAAGAAGTAGGGTATAACTGTTGTCCTGCCTCTCTCTCATCACTCTTCTTGAGCTCCTGGCTTGAAGATACAATTCCGCTTCTCTTCCTCAATTAGTCTTATTCTGTCTGATGAGACGGTTGCCTTCTCCCATATCTTAGCTTTAGGGAGCACATTAGTTCAGTAACGTAAAGTGATTAGATTAGCAGAGCCATTAGATTAACCGTTGATTAGTTTTGCTAAATAGTGTTGTAGCTACATCTCTAATGCAATAGCAACTGTAGCATCAGATGTATTTGAATTTTGAGCTGTTTCCTTTGATAGACCAGCTGATTTTAAAGTACCACCTAACATTAGCCGTAGAGTTTGAATTTGACCATGAGATGAGTTAGGGACAGCATTGGTGTTGTAACTTAACCTAAGGCTTTAGGAGAGACAAGTCAGTGGGGTTAGAGAGCAATATTTCTTTTGTAGGGTAATGGATGCTGGGGTACCAAAATATACCTGGAGTAGAAGACTGGTATTAAACGAAAGAGTAAAGGAAAGTGAAAACTGATTCTGTTCCTTTGGTTCAACTCAGCAGGTCTTTGATAACTGTATAGTGATTCAAAATAATCTTTGACCTCTACCTTCCTTTATTAGAGAATTTCACCATACTTTTGCTCATTAAAGAATTAAGACTGGTGGTACTAGGAGAGTAAGGATGTGGAACAGCTTTATAAAAGATGTGAGATTTAGACTAGAAGGGATGTTCAAGAATGAAACATGAAAATTTTGAATGAGAGAGCAAGTTTGGGAAGGTGGGTTGATCCACTGAAGAGGCCATTTTTGCTATCAAACAACAGATGTGAAGGAAACAATCTTTTCAGGAGTGTTTTACAGGACTGAGAAGGAGAGCAGCTGTACTTTGCCTCCATTAGATTAGAGGAATTTTTTGTTAACTTGTATGTGTTCTGTGTAGTATACCAAAAAAGATTTTGTTTTTTTCATCATAGCTGTGACTTGTACATTAGAACTGTTCCTAATGGTGGACACTTTGTCAATAATTGCTGTCTTTCATCAACTATCTTAAATTTCTTAAACTGAAAGAAATTATCAAGTTACTTTGTGGAGAAATTGCTGACATAGTCTTACAGATTGTCTCTTGCAATCTGTTGTCATCATTCTGTATGTCATCCTTTGCAGTGGATACAAGAAGTTACTGTGTGGCTTAATGAGGAGATGTGGAGTACAGTGTGTTTAGTAACAATGACTGGAGAATAAGAATATAAGAAAGATAATAGTATAAGAACAAAACATAAGAATATAAGAACAAAAGAACAGTAAAATGAGCTTCTGATAATGAGTGATGATAGTCTTGAAGTTTGGATGAGTTCTATCTCATCACAATTTACAGTAAATTAAAAAGTCACTGAGTAGAAAGAAGTAACTATAAAGACTGGTAGAAGAACAGAAAGGGCATTATTGGGCACGTGACTTGCCCAGTTTGCTCTTGTACTGTGCTTAAGAGCCAGGATCCAGAATTTGGCTAGCTACCTCAGTCATATCCTGGTCAGATAAGTGCAGTTTCCTTATCTCCCAGTAGAATTGTGTATGCATACTTTATAATGACTGCAAAAAAGGCCCCAAAGTAGTTCAGTACTTTTTTTTTTTTAATGCGGAAAGTCATAGGTGTTTTAGCACATGCTTGCATGAGAGATCCTTTCTGTTCATGATCTCTCCACTGTGGAGTTCGAGGTGGTCATTACCTCACTTACGTGCTTGTTTTTCGTATGCATTTTCAAAGGCAATCTAATTACTTCTGGATTTTTCACCCTTCAAAAAGGTGCTGCAAAACAAAAGTCATACCTGAAAAGGTACTGAGGAGAAAAAAATGGATTAAAAAAGGAAGAATGATTACATTTCTGAACTGGTATTTTATGGTGCAGGAATTCTGATCATAGCATTTCTCTATCTGTACTTTATAAGCTTGAAGAAATAATAAAAATCTGGCATTTTTAAATTATTTTTGTGGCTGTGAGTGGGTGGGCGTGTAGAAAAAGTGAGAGAGGAATGGGTGACCAAGCACAAATTTTTCTGTATATTTCTCCTACATCTTTTCACTTTGTCTTAATTAGCTTTTTTTTTTTAATCTTACTTTTTATTTGAGCTGTTAGTCATAGGGGCTTTTTAATCCTTGTTATAGAGCAGATTTCTTGTTTGTCAAGGTATTATCGAAATCAACCCATGAGATAATTTAAAGAAAAATTGAACACTGAAAGAGGATTGTATGAATTGACATATACATACAGAAATTATGTTCATAAAAACAGAGTACATCAGACTGGCAGATTTGTGGAAGGAAGTGTGAAGAATAGTACTACATCACTATTGTAATTGCTTTAAAAGGAGAAATGAATAGAAATTAATTTCATTTGAATCCTGTCTTATCAGCAGAGAGGTCCTCATTCTGTTTAAAATCTTGAACTTGACTTTTTGTGCAAGGTATTGAGAGCTACAGTTTCTTTGTGTCTTTGAGAAAAGGAATGGGTCAGCTCCTTCCAGACTATGCAAGTGTTCAGATCTTTGAAAGCTGCTTGTAAGCTCTCCCATTTTATCTCCACATCACATTAAAAACTGGTTCTGATGAGGTTAAAAGAGCCATAACAACTCTGGACAGCAATTTACAGTGTTTGATTTGTGCAGCAAATTAATAAAGATTGGTCTAGTGGTCTTTTGTATGAATTGCTGCCTGTACCTTTATAATATTTCTCATAAGAAGTGTAAGGCAAGTCTGATGTGCTGTAGCAAAGACCATGGATGATAGGCTGTATCAAGCTTGTGGTATTGGAAAACTATTTCTTTGTTGTAAATATAGCAAAATATGCTATTTTCACCCTTTTCCTGATGTTGGATTGAATGGTACATGACAGGTATTCTTTAAAGAATTTGCTGTCAAAAATTTGGATAAGTTAAAATATTTTCTTAACCCATTCCCTTGAAATTATTGTAAACCAATATTCTGATACAGGCTGGAATCAGAATAAATATTTGTTATTTTCTTAACACTGAATAGATTATAATGTCTAGATAGCTTTTTGTATTTTTAAGAAACTACCAGCTAAGCTTTAAGTTCACGTAATATGTGTATTACTGCTCTAATGCTGATAATTAAATATGAAATACCCTTCTAAGATATACTTTGAGAAGTAGTTTTGAGAAGTATTATTATGTTTTGACTTTTTAAAGTATTTTCTAAAGCTCCTGTGATCTTTATAGTCTGCATTGCAAGTATAAAGTTTAAAAACAGTTCTGTAACTATTGCTAAACTTTGAACCATATTGTATTAAAAATTAAAATAAGCATTTATGTAGTGTTTTGCAATATCAAAAAAAGTAGTATCTATGAGGCAAAGTAACAGCTTGTAATAATCTAGATATAAAAATAAAACTTAAAAAAAAAAAGTTCAACTGAGCGTTTCCACTAAAAGTAGAACTTCTGCAGCTTGTTTGAAGTAATCATTGGGAAAGGGCTCATGTTTCTTGCAGAGGTTGTATATTTTGTATGTTCTGCATCTTGAAGCAACTTAGTTTTCTGTTCTTTGGATGATTGGCTTTTGTGTCAGGGACAAAACACTAGCGGTATGTTTGTTTGCTGACTAGCAGTGACTTAATATGCAGTGTGAAAATGAGATGTGGTGTTTGAAAAAAAAAAGATCAGTTTTTTCTCCTAACATTCACTTAATTGTTAGTGAGCACAAAGTAAGATTTCAGGATGTTATGGTTGCTAGAAACTTACGCGTATTCAAAAAAAGTGACTGGACAAATCAATGAGCGAAAAGCTCACTGGGACCTGTTAAATACAGCTGTACTACCTCTGGCTGGAAAAACCTTCAATCTGCAAATTGCTGGAGGCTGGACAGGTATTCTGGAAAAGTATTATTATGTTTACCCTGTTCTTGGGCTCTTCCCTAGATGTCTGCTTTTGGCCACTGTCAGAAAGTTGATCTAGAGTTGATTAACAGTTGATTTTTATCTGGTGTATTTGTTCTTGTGATATAACCTTATGTAAGTGCCTCTGTGACTCCATGGTTAAGTCGTTGACCCCGTTATTGAGTAGATATCTGTTTTTTTTGTTGTGTATATATAATAAGTAGACTTTGTTTCTCCAAAATGACTGTGCAAAATCTGTGACCAAAGATCTGTGTTTTTTTCAAGTAAATCTGTAAATTAATTTGAAGAATAATGAATTTAAAATTCCTTCTTCAAACAAATTTTTTATCTCATAACTTTTCTGCCTTGCTCACATTTGGGATTTTGAGATTTGAAAGCTGCAAATTTTACCAGCATCTACTATTTAAATTCATATTTGTTTAATTGTTTGTTCTGATAATGCTTATCATTCATATATGTATGTATGTGTGTGTATGTATGTGTGTGTATGTATGTGTGTGTATGTATGTGTGTGTATGTATGTGTGTGTATGTATGTATCTATTTTTTAAGCTCAAGTGCCCTTTCTGTCATGTGAATGCATCAAATCTAAAGGTCTCATTAAAAGCTGAAAAATGCTATCAGGAATTAACTCACTGTATAAATACAGCTCTTTTGTTCCAGTTCCCAGACAACTTAAGGATAGTTTTTCTTTTTAAATGAAATAGTCACTGCAGTCAGAGGTGGTTCTTCAACTAAAAGGTTGAGATTCATACAGAAGTTACTGTCTTGTATATCAGTTCTGGTTGCTGCACACATAACATACTTGATATAAAATCTCAAAAAGCAAGGAGATGAAAACTGAGAGTTTTAACAGTCCGTTATTTCTTCCTTTAACTTGGATGTACTTCCTTCACCACCTGTTCAACTGCTGTATGTTATCATGTTTCTTGGTCTTAATCTGCTGAGTCTGTCTGCAGCCTGTTCCCCAGACCCGAGTTAAGATTACCAGAACTGTGCAGTGTATCAGTGTAGCATCGCGGTGGGGGGGATATGGTGGTGCATAACATGCCTAAGTGCTGTATTCTCAATAAGGCGAGTTACTGGAATTGATTTTATAATGGCTTTGCTTATATTCCACAGTTTTATTTATTTATTTATTTTTTGACTGTCTGTGCACCTGGTAATGCCTTTCCTGGAGGCGCTAATGATTGCTGTTATAATGAAATGCAGTCTTTCTTTTCAGTTTTGTAGCTTTGATCTTGGCCCTGCTGATCTTTTGCATGCTGTATGACCTGAGATTAGTACTGCACATTGTGGGTGAACCTGAAATACAACAAAAACTACATGGAGGGCTTTTAATACACAAATTGTATAGGCAATAATGGAAGAAAAACAGCTGAAATCGCATGAAATCACTAGATTTCTTCTGAAGTGCTCTATTGTGCAGTACTTCATTATGATTAGAAATATCTCTGAAGTGATGTAATGGTTTTATTTTTCATACCTTTCAGAGAATATGGTAAATTTGTAGAGGAAAGTTACCATTTGTTAAGCATTTTTCATACTGTGTAGTATTACTTTATAAGTAATTTGAAAGCGTAGATATGCCTGGTGAAACTTAGTGTCTTCTAGCTATTCACTGATCAAAGATTTTTGTCTGCTGCTATTATTTCTGTTGTAGATGGAGTTTTAATCCTTATTAGGATTGATGTAGTAAGCCTTAGCAGATATGAAACTCTATACATTCTGTGCTCTGAACATCTGGAAGTTAGAACTTGATCTAAATCCTACTAAAGGTCAAAAGATTTTTTTTCAGGTAACTTCAGCAGTCTGCCAAGGAACTTACAAATTTGTTGTAATCTGTACTCCCCTGAAACTCTCGATCAGGCATGTATCTTTTGAGTGAGACTATTAAATTAGGTTGCATTACTTTAATTTATTATTATTAATACATTTGTTACATGTCTTTTTCAGGATATTGAGGAATGGAATATTGCCCGTCTTAATACAATATTGGATGTTGTAGGAGAAGACTGTGGAATTTCTATTGAGGGTGTAAATACCCCGTATCTCTATTTTGGCATGTGGAAAACAACCTTTGCATGGCACACTGAAGACATGGATCTCTACAGTATTAATTATCTTCATTTTGGGGAGCCAAAGTCATGGCAAGTTTAAATTTTTCTGAAAGCTCATTTCATGTTTTTTGTTTGTTTGATCTGACTGAAGCAAACAGTTGAGGTAGAATTGCTTCAGAGTGACAGGCCAAAATAGTTTTATTAGTTGAGCAGGTGATATTTGTCAGTGTAAATAACATCTCAGTAACTCGAATTTTTATTTTAAAGGAAAAGGTTAAAAAATATATAGAGCTTGTCTGAGTTCAATAGAAAAAAGTAGTAATGAATTAGTACGCGAAGTTTAATGAGTTGGGAACCCCTCATGCTATCTGAGAGAGTTCTTCTAAGGCCTCTTTAAAATCGGTCTCTTAGGTTCAATTCGTGTAGACATGTGACTAGTCTTTTGAGACTGCCTATGTGCTTTATATTAAACATGCACTGAATCAGGCATATTCTCTGCTGTTACCCAGCAGCCCAAGTAAGAGAGGACATTTAATGTTGAAGGCACTGCCTAAGTATGAGGTTTTTGTCCTTTCCCCATAATCTTATATTTTTTATTTGCATAGCCTTTTACCAGTGGAGAAAAATGTAAATTAATTACACAGATTGTGGTATACTTACATATTTATGCATATGAGAGCAATGTTTTTGTACTGATCAGAAAATCTTTTTTAAAAAGTTGTGAAAAGGCTGTAAAAGCATTAGAAAGATGTACAGATTATAGGCAGTCCTTATGTCCTGACAGTTTCTAGTCCTCCAAACTATATGGAGAATTTTGTAACTGATATTTCCTTCAGCCATTATTAAATTACATTAGATTTTATATTGGTTATTTTTTTTTATATCCATGCCAAAGAGAAAGACCTATGCACCATTGTATATTTAAATGGCAAATTAAAAAAAAATCACTTTTCCGATTGTGTTATTGTAAGAGTGCAGTAAATTGGACAGCTGCGTGTTCTTAGGTAACTGCTTTATACTTACCTGCTCTTCTTGTGCAGGGAATCTCTTGTGTTTAGACAGAGAAGGTAAACATGTCTTCTTGGAGTAATGCAAGTCAGTTTTGCATTGATTAATAATATTATGTTGTTGGAAATTGCTGCTTGCTAGAATAACCAAATCTATCAAGAGAGCCTCCTCAGGCACAAGAATGAAAGCTGTGTTTAAAAATGGATGCAAAGATCAGGCAATTCCAAAATGTTGCAAGACCGTAAGTGCAGTTTTGCAAGACCGTAAGTGCAGTTTAATGAAAGCAATGATTGCACCAAAAATTGTTTTATATTCTTGGGAATTTAATGGTACTATTTTAAAAAAACCTCACTAAATTTTTTTAAAATGCTAACTGGTTGACTCATTTATTTAAGTCTTGAAGTCCATGGACACAGCGGATAAGAGCTGAGAAAACTTGTTTTGAACTAGTTTGATGAAGTTGTGACTTGATAAAATGATAAATGCATTTCTAGTTTATGGCTATTTGCTTGCACTTTCAGATAAACAAAGTCATTAACCAGTGTCTGTTTCATCTTTTGAAGTAGTAGTGGTGGATACTAATACCTTTACAAGTCTTTCCTGAACATGTTGGCCCATGTTGTAGATGCACTGGAGGAAAGGAAAAATATACTGGGTTAAGCCAAAATAGAGGTATTGCTATTGTAAAACAAACATTACCATTGAAAACAAATATTCCTTATGTTTGCAGCCAATGCAAAGATATTATGCAAGCATATGAGAATCTGTGAAGTTAACTAGGTATTGTTGGGAAATGCAGCACTGAAAGAAAAGTCCAAAGAGGGTCAAAATTATATTTGTTTTTATACCCATACTCTTACAGGAAGAATGCTGTAATAATCCATGCTGGTGCTGTTCCTGTATCAGTAAAGTGTACCAAATGTTAACATATTAGTGTAATACTTTCTTCCAAAAGTGGAGGATGAGTTGAATCTTAGGATACAGGTAGTAAAGATCTTGTCTGTCATTTTAAAGTTTTAAACGAGTTGACAAATGCTTCCTGAGTGAGTTGAAATGGAGTGGCATGGTCAGTAATACCTTTCTCCTTAATTTTTCTGGTTATGCGTGTAGTTCTTCAAGACAGCCACATCAGTTTTATGGAGAACTGAGAAAAGCATGGTATATTTTCTATGCTATGTAAGAAGAGACTCACTTCCTCCTGGAAGCCCAGACTTGCAGACAACAGCTACAACTGACTGCAATGGCAATATTTTTGGCATTTGGAGTTCACTGGTATTTAGGCTTAGATTAACTTTAATTTCTTCTTATTCTCTGTGCAGTTTCACCATCCATAGTTATGCAAAGAAACTTACATGTTTTGCATACTGATTTCTCCACTGACTGCCTTATATGAAACACAGGAAAAATTTTTGTCTAAGGTTGCCAGATCATAAATATGGATGTTTGTGTGTGTGTGTGTGTGTGTGTGTGTGTGTGTGTGTGTGTGTGTATATTTGGGTAATAGTTATTTTCTGCTTTTTATATTTCTTTCTGTTTGCAAAAAAAAGCTAAATACAGAAAATAATTTGAAAGACAGAAAGCAATTAACAAAATTAAAGTTCTGATAAACAGAACAATATGAAGGGAGAAGAGAGAAGGATGTAGTGAGGAAAAAATTGCTGGAAAAGGGAATAGAATCTATTATAATTGCTTGCTGCCAGGCAGAATTTTTACTGCAACTTTCCTGTCGCTTTTTTTTCTGAGGGAAGAAAACATCTTGAAGATGATGTCTTGTTTTACAGCACAGTTTCTTAGAAAATAAATTTCTTACCATGAAGAATCATTGGAGTGATTGATGATTTACGTAATTTCTTAATTCAGTTTGTTGCTGATACTTATTTCATAATAGTATATCTGGGCTGCTTGTTACTATTAAAAATTTCTTCATTCTGGCATTTGTTCTTAAATATTTTCTTCTTCCATGTACTTGTTATTTCAGGGTTATAGGCCAAGACTAAACAGGATTTATTTGTTTCACTTGATAATTTGAGGAATTTTGTTTTGTATCCTGTTGTTGAGGTATTGAACTGCTCTTGGAAATTAATATGTTGTAGAAAACAGATTTCAGTATGTAATAGCAAAAATAATACTAGATTGCTAGTTATGGTTTGTCTATGGGATCCATGCATAAGATATAGATAATGATTCAATTTACATTATAGATTTTTAAACTAAAAAAATCTGAATATGACGTTTACATTTTGGAAAATATTTCTGAGTGTATTAACTATCGGAAAGCAGTGCTCATTCTTTGTGCTGTTTATCTGACTCATATGAAAAATAGTAGTGTTGATAGGAATTTCTTGCCTCTTGAAGGATTAAGATGATGTAAATCTGCTAGAAGTATATTAATAATGAATATGTGAAAATGTTTATTAAGCAGGCCCAAAGCAGTTATTTTCATGGCATTGTGGATATTTGAAATATAATAATAATTGGATTCATTTATTCTTATTTTTGTTAGAGAAAAAGAGTAAGGATGTGTGGAGAATCTATTTAGTATTTTATTTTAGACTGTAATATTTTTTAAATTGTGTTCACCATTTATGTTTTACAGTGGAGATATGAATTATTTTCCATATAAAGAGTCTGATACTTTACTTACTATTAAGAAGTACATAGTGTAAACTTGCAGTATAATACAAACAGAATATGTATCAATTTGTGAGGATGTTTCCTGTGACATTCCGTCTAGTCTTCTCTGGTCACTTCTTAACTCTTACGAACAGACTGGAAATGCCAGGAGATAATGTACTGTATTTTTTTTTTTAAATGTAGTAATGCATTTTGTATATTACAGAATACCTTACAGGGAGTGCCAGTCATAAAATAAAGATAAATATATGCTGCAGAAAGGGAAGATCATTCCGCATCTGTGATAATGTCAAGAAAAAGAGGCCAAATTTTTGGAGAAAGATAACTTAACCAAAATTAGATGAACAAGAGGAGTAAGGCTTCACCCAGCAGTTTAGTGATTAATTTCAAAGGAGCAGAGTGAAAAGAATCCATGGTGAAGCTTAAGATAAAGCATGTGATTTAGGTTTGGGAATTCACTATTCTAGAGTAAGTGGATATAGGATAGTGAGAAGTACGATCCTCTTGAGACTGCCTAAGGTTCTGCCTGGTTCAACTATACTGTTGCCTCTTGATTAATGTGGCTAGAATATATGGTTGTGGATTTGCTGGGGCGGGGGGGAAGTGTACCAACACCTGATGATCTTCCGTCATTAAGGGAAAAATGAGGAAGGAGTTTTGAATTGAATGCCGTAGTAGAGAAAGGAGTGAGGGGGTTATGCATATGGTGGTGTAAAATTATTGGATCCTGATATTAGTTAAAATTATGTACACAAAGATGTAGGACTGATACTAACGCTGTATGATTTTAGAACAAATGCAGTAATCAAGTAGGTGATGTAAAAGAGACTCAGCTGGAGTGTAAAGGTTTTTCCAGAGTCTTCCAGAGTTGTATTAGTAGGATTTTCAGTGTGATCAGCAGCTAAAAAAGACTGATTAAGATTGGGGCAGGTGATGGAGAATTCAGCGTGAGTGAAAGTATGTTGCTGCCTTCGCACAAATTATGTGTACCGTTGACAAAAATTGCATGTTTCTTAGTTAAGTTTTATGGAAAATGAAAAATTATGAAAAATAGGTAAAGAAAATAGTAAAGTGCAAACATTTTAATGTGGACTGCAGCAGTGAAGTGTAGAACTTCCATGAGAGGTAGGGAGATGTTTATGCTTAAATTGGAAGAGGAGAGTGTTAGCCACACTGACTTGTTGAAAACTGTCAGAAGCGTTAGAAATAAGAATTAGAAGACAGATCCAATTAAAAGGGAGTTATAATCAGAAACACAATGGAAGAGGATTTACTTTTTATGAAATTATCTATATTTTAAAAATCCATTATTTATTAAATCTATATATACTAAATATTAACTTCCTAAATAGATTGTAACGCAAACTAGTGTTGCTTGTTGGGACTGGCATGGGATTCTGAGCACAGTGTCTGGAATTAGAGAGCCTTACTTTGCTGTAACCTGGAGTATGCAAATTGCATGTTATCAACTGTGAAACCAGTGAATTATACTTACTGTGAACAAATTACAGTTACAAGTTTAGCTTAACAACATTTTATTTCTTTGAAGCTTTGGAATTTTTTAAATAGTAATTATCACAGAATAATCCTCAGCTATTGTTCCCCTGCCAATATGTAACAAGGGCTTCAGAGTAGTAGCTTGGTAAAATATTTAGTGTCACACAGAATTAGCTTGCATCTGATGACATTATCCATTATTGCTGCATGTATCTGGCTTAGTAAAAAAGAACTCCATGTTTCCCATCTTATTTCTTGTCACTGAGATAAGAATAATGGGGTGGATACAAAGGTCTGCTGCTTGTCCAATGACCATCTTGCTGTTTGGCTTTTTTTTTTTTTTTTTTTTGAGCACTAAATCTACGATTCTTTATTTTTGATGTGCTTTTACCTTACTTTGAATAGTGCTGTTCTAAAAGCTGTCTTGCTTGTGAAACATATAGTTTACTCAGCACCTTACCAGTTTTCAAATTTCAAATATAACTGCTGCCTACACTTAGGAAGTTCTACAGTACTGAATAACCAGTTATCATATAGTCCAAAAAGCAAAATGAGTGACATAACCTTCCAGACCATTTCCGTTATTTGCAGGATACAATTTGTAAAATGCAACATTGAAGAGCAGTGTCCGTGAAGTTGCCAGAAAGACAGAAAAGCCAATGCAGACTACCAATTACATGGAATTTTTTTGATGATGCTAAGTGTCAGTCAAGATAGGTTTTTAAGTTTTATCGATAAGAGCTAATATAAGTTTCATTTTCTGTATTCTTAAAAAATCCCCCAAACCATACACTAAACAAAGAGGAGGAGTATGTCAGTAGATGCTGAGACTTGAATAGTCTCTTTTGGGCTTCTTTGCTGATTATGAACACCTTTAATGAATGCATGTATTGGAGCAATTTTGTATCTTTCTGTGGTTCTTATGTATTTCTGTATGGATTTTTTTTTTTTTTTTTTTCACACTTATGCCCATAATGTGGTTGAGTGGTTGGTACACAATCTGTGGAGGCTTAGTTTTGAAGAAGCTTCATGCTTACTTAAATCTTTAGTATTTTTTCAAACAAATGGGATACTTCTTGAGAACTGATACATTTTTCTGGACTCTGACTTCTCTTTTAATTTTTAGTGTTGAACTTGACCTTTTGGTTCTTACAAGAAGTAACAATACAGGCAAGTGTAAGCAGATTCTTATGCAAACTACAAAATACTAAGAAAGGCTTTCCCTTACTTCATCTATCCTTAGGGACAAATTTTTTGTCAGTTGGACAAACAGACATTTTAGAACTGATAGTTACTTGTGTGTAGTAGCTGACCCATGAATTTCTGTAAAGGTTATACGTTCTTACATATGGTCTGGGGTTGTAGCCCATGGTACAGGGCGATTATAGAGAAGATGGAATCAAATGCTTTTCAGTGATGCACAGGCACAACAAAGGACAAGTAGGAATAATCACAAGTTGCAACTAGGGAAATTCCAATTGCTTATAGGAAAAAAAAATTCAGTGAGATTGGGACAGGTTGTTTAGGGAGGCTCCTGATCTAACTTTGATGTTAGCCATACTTTGAGCAGGAGACTGGACTGGATGACATTCAGAGGTCTCTTCCAACCTAAACTTTTCTATCATTCTGCTACTGAATTTGAAGGAAAATATTAACACTGAAAGTAATTTTGGGATAATTTTCAAACTATAGTCTGAGTCAAATCTTTACCTATCTATTTAACTATAAACTAGAAAGTAAAGTTGTTTTCAATTCAGTTGCAACCATTTATGCAGCTATTTCTTTCTAGTTTTTATCCACTTACATGTTTTTAGCCAGCATTTTTCTTAATCTGCAGTCTTAGAAATATAAAGCCATTGAAAATACTGGTTTGAAAGTAGTGAGGAGAAAAGGAGGAGATACTCCCTCTATTCACAGAACAAATGCAACAACAAAGATAGCAAAAGTAGAAGTGCTGTCCCGTATCTGGTAAATAACTTTGAACTTGAAGGTCAAGAAGAAACTATGTTGTTTTCTCTTAAAGGCAATTCTTGGGTTAAGTTAATACTTTTCATAGGGCCAGAAAATTGATAGCTGCTATTTGGAATGAAGTTTTCAGTTTTTGTATATGCTAAAAACATACAAAATATGTGACCTCTTCTTTATTTTTGAACAATTTAGCATATGATAAGTTAGAGAAGCAAGTTTTCTAAAGCTAATGACCAATCCACTAAACGACCTTTTCTGCTAGTCTGTGGGTTTTGGTGTTTCTACTGAGACAGATGGAATGAACAGACTCCTTCAGAATTCAGCTTTGTAGTGTCAGTAGAACTATAAATTTGAAAACAGTACAATAAGAACTATTCTGTATTACAAAAAGTAACAACTTTGGCTCTGATATATAGAACGATGTTATTCATGTGGTGAAGGTTCATATAATTACTTTGTGAGGCATAGATAAAAACAAAACAAACTTGTAGAAGACCGACTGAATTTTTATACTCCCACACGTTATTCTAGTAAAATTGTGTTACAAGTGCTTAGCTCTTTGTTTTGTTTAATATATTTTACTGTATAAACTGGAATTCTTTGATTTTTCTATTTATTCATAACTTCAAATTTAGTATTATTAAGATTTAGATTCATTTATTATTGATTTTAAAATGCTTTGCAGTGCAAAATCTTCTGTTTTAGTCTAACTTCACGAGCTGCTCTACCTTATCTTTATTGTGGGCAAATCAAATTGTATTCATTATTTCTTTTCTTTTCTTTTGTTCCAGACATTAAAGGGAGGTAAGGCAAAGAAGTGTGGCAGTCAGTCTAGTGACTGAGTTCATAGAATTTTGTGCTGATCCGTATAATATTCATAGGAAATTTGCTTTTCTAGATAACTTGATGTATTTTTTTATAGCAAATACAGATCTCGTTTTCTGTTCTTGGAAACTGGGGACTTGTCATCTCACGGTCAAGGTTCTCAGAGGCTATTACGGCCTACATTCTTGATCTTCAAAGTGAAGTCAATGGACTTTGGGTCTTTGGAAAAAGAAAACCCCAACTTACATTGCAGTGATCTTTACGTGCATGTATCTAACGTTATGATGTCTGTGGTTTGGCCAGCTCTTGTACTGCTGTTGACTCCTTGCTAAAGTGAGACAGCTGCGTGGCGTTTTAGAGAGGGGATTAAAGATGGTAAGGTTTTGCTTCCAACTTCACTAAGATCTGCTACTTTTCCTGCTATTAAAGTAAAATTCACTTTCTAGGGAAACATGCACACTAAGTTAAAAATGTAGAAGGATACTGTTGTTTGTTACACAGTGATAACTGGGGACTGTGCAATTCTTAAAGCATGCTTCAGGTATTTGGCTTTTGGCACTGTTTGCAGCCAGTGAAGGCATTGACCTTTTACCGGTTTCTAAGTTTCCTAAAGTGAGGACTGTGAATTCATTTCCTTCTTGAATGTATTTAAATTATGATTTTTATGTTGGAACAAACTTGGAGATAGAAGTTTTTTGTATAAGCAGTAGGATGGACTCTGTTGGCAGGACACTCAAGATTAATAGTTTGTGTAGGACAGGCGGAAACCTTTTGAGATTCTGACGCCGTTAAAATGGCATTAGTAAGAATGTTAGCTAATGCCTTCTGATTCTTTTTATTTAAATACTGCTCGATGCTAAATGCACATTAACCATGGCCAACATACAGTCATGCTCTTCTGCTTAATTAAGGACAGAATAGATAGATACATAGAATTCTCATCAAGTCTGTGCTATGACTTAAGGAAAAATGAAACTCGTCCTTTTGATACAGACAAATAGCACCGCCTTTCTTTTTAGCCATAAGAGCACAGTATGTAGGTTTTTTTTTTTTTTTTTTTTCCAATTATATGTAAAATACTGTTTCAGGAAGCATGGCTGCACTAGACTTAATGTAATACTGCATTTCATTTTTCTAAATAAATATTATCATATTACTGTCTTAAAAATAAGACAATATAGTTTTGGAAGGACTTAGTAGCTGTAGCGTGGAAAGTGTTTTGTTTTGATGCCATTTTTTGAGAAGGTTTGGATAATTGTCATATCTATTTTTTTATTTCTGGCCTTGTAGACATTGCAGTTGGTGAATTTGATGTGGTGCTGTTTTGGATCTTATTTTATGATAAATTATCAAGAAGATACCACAAAACAAGTGTGAGAATTGGTTAAATAATACATTTTTTATGAATTGAGAAGCAACTGCAGATGACTTGGTTATCTGTTCTATGAAAACTTAGCGCTGACTCAGCAAAGAGATTTAGGGTCATGAACTGTGCTTAACTTTTAGGCTGCTATTCCCCGAGAGAAGTTCAGAACCCTGAATTAATCTCTGAAGTTCGACACAGTGTAGAGGTCTGAAAGTAGGTGCTTCCAAGTGGGCTATATTGCAGCCAGCATCCTGAAGGGAAAGCTATTGAACTTTTGGCCAGCAGGCAACTCTGAAAAGAGGGAAATGTTTGAAATCTTGGGGCTTAACTGTCTGACACTGAGCTGTGGGAACTGGAACTGAGATTCAGAAAAACTTTCTGGAAGTCCTATACCTAAGTCATACCACTGGAGCATGCAAGTTGCTCACTTTTTTTAAAGAAGAGTAGATGAGAGTTTCCCCCTTTTGTAAAACTGCTTATTGATTAGAATCCAACAAAAAAGTGGGAATGTTATTTCAATTCCTTCTTTATTTCAGGCGTTGACACCTTACCTCCTAACAGTGTCCCCTAGTCCTTAGGTTATGGGGATATAGTCTTCATATAACCTGTTGAAGCTTCACTGTTCCGCGCTGCAAGATTCGTGGGAGCAAAGAAACATCATGCAAGAGGGAAGTTGTCTGTAAACAGGAGGAGAGGAGTCTTGGATTATAACATCTGCTACCAGGAAGTTTCTGTAATTTCCATTAGCTGGTCATTAGATAAATGGATAGACCCTAAGACTGGGGAACAGAATCAAGATCTTGTGAGAACTTGCTGGTTTTCAGTGCAACCTGCTAGTGTGGGGGAGAAAAAGCATTAAAGTATCTTCTTTCCTCTAAGCAAGTGATTCCTTTGAAACACTCTTGGCCTGCTGTATGTATTTGTGTGTATTTTGGAGTCATTACTATTCTTTTACAAAGCTTCAGATTGAGAAATGAACCGATTCTTCAATTTACTTGAATTTTAATATAAACAGGCAAAGTAGTAGTAGCACAGATGTGCAGTCCCAAATTATATACAGTGATTTAATAAGTAGCTGAACTTAAAATTGGCTTCTGGAGTTGGAAAGCTTGGCTTCTTGAGCACTTGCAGGATACAGGTGTGGGAAAGAGATGAGAATGATTGAATCAAAAATTTCCTTTAAAACTCAGCTAATGTAATATCTTTTCATGTCCCAATTTTTTTTCCCCTGGTATTACATTAATGTAATAGTATTTCTGAACAAAGCTAATTTTGCTATTTCTTCCCTGCCACTTCCACATTCTCATTTTGATATGAGTGTAGAAATTTAACCTTTTTAATTTCCTTTTTAGATATCTGTCAGCTTTGAACAGTTTTTTTTTTTTAATGACCTCCATTCATTATCTAAAGAGTCGTGGTTATACCTTACACTGTTACAAGGTGAGGGGAAAAAGTGTAAAGGTAATGCAAAATACGCAAAATTATCCATAGGTGATGCAGTTGTTAATGATCATGCCCTAGAGTTGTTTCAAAATATATGTTGTCAGCTGAGATAGATATGTTTAGTCCAGTTTCACAGAAGTGTTGCTTGTATAATAGAATTATTTCATGTTGTCTGATGTTTCTGCAACAGTCTCTTGAACGAAAA
This sequence comes from Dromaius novaehollandiae, assembly GCF_036370855.1. Classification (NCBI taxonomy): domain Eukaryota; kingdom Metazoa; phylum Chordata; class Aves; order Casuariiformes; family Dromaiidae; genus Dromaius; species Dromaius novaehollandiae. Next base: position 17,444,089 of record NC_088132.1, read on the forward strand.
TATGAAAAAGTAGATATTGCTATGGAGATATGATGACATCAGATGGTTTGCCTTGCGCCTTCTGAAAACTGTGTTAGTTATTGCTTCTTCTGAAGGCTGCCATTTTAATCCACACTTTCTTCTGAGTTATGCAGTTTCATCTATAGTCCACATGCTTTTCATGAATATCTTTGAGTGAGGGACTAAAGATTCAGTTCCCTAGTTAAAGGAAAAGGAGTATTTTTCTTGGTGTGTTGCTGTGTGTGTGCTTCTCAACGTAATGTACAAACATTCCTAATAAAACTCAATCTCTGTACTCATTTCTATTGACCGTTAGTAAAACCTCTATTTTTTCTTTTTCTGCACTGGATTTTATTTGCCATGTGAAATAAAGTTGTCGTATTTTACTGTAATGGAATAGCAGTTGTCATATAGGGAGACAAAAAATAAATTTGCTGTCACAGAGCAGAAACAAAACAACATGAAGGTAGCAGTAAATCAGAGGTTATTAAGGTTTTGCTTCTGAGTATAAAGTCAATAGTGACCTAAGTACTTACTAAAATTATTAAGCAGCTATTTCAGCCAAGTTCCCAGTAGACCAGTTTTCCACATCATAGAGTCTTAATTGTCACCAATCATATTTTCTGAGCTAAAGACATGACTGAGTGATTGTAGGGACTGGACTATTGCCTGTTATTGCATCCACCAGGAGGCTGAGGAATAGGACAGCGAGCTTTTATTGCTACTGATTTGTGGGTAAATGGTGGGCGTTATTCCCTAAGACTGAGATTTTTATCAAAAAACAAAAAAGGCCAAGAATTTTTTAGCGTGCTTAAAGTGCACTGAGAAATCATGTAAAGTGTTTAACCTTGACAGTGTAATGGAAACATTAGGTATATACCTGTTTGAGAGACACAAAGTCTTGACTTGCATACAATATTTGTTGTTATTTATTTATAGTTATCTTGTTGTCTGTACCCTTGCATTGCTGCATTATTGTGTATTTCAGAGCAGATGCTCCTGAACAATATTCAACATATGTATCTACCATAATTACCCTGCCTTTGTGGTGTGAATCTAGCAATGAACAGTGATGAACTCAGTTTTTATCACACATCTGTCTTTTCAAGAGTTTATACAAACATGTCTTCCTGAACTAATAAAATTAAAAGGTACTTAGCATCAAGAATAATACTGTTCTTTCTTTCTTTTTTAATATATTTCTGTTTTGTATCTGAGAAACAGTCTTTTTGCCTCCTAGTGATTTAGCATTTAACACCCACTACATTTGCTTTTAAAGAGGGTAGGATTTGCTGTTAAGATTTGAGAAGTCAGACATTAGTGGCTTTTTGGTAATGTGGCTAAAAGAGGTTGGACACAAGGTTTCTAAAAGCTGTAACACTGCAGTAAAGGAAGGAGTGCTTTGTGCCTCCTTTAGGACTTTCTGTACTCCTTTGGCCTTTTCTCTTCCATAGTTTCATTGACTTACGTCTGAGTTAGGGTTTGGGTGTTTTGCTTTATCTTCTGTACTGTAGACAGTAATAAGATTCATGTTGGCATAATCTGACTGGTATCCAAGGCAGCTGCTTATGTATTGAAAAGCTCAATTTTCTAATAAATTGTATTTGGAACCAAGGAAAGTCATTAGCCTGAAGTATCTGGAGAGTGAAACTGGGTTTCTAATGTGTGGTACTACAAAAGAGTTTCTTTTCCTTGGTCTGTTAAGTATGAAAAGAGGGCAATAGCAACACTGGCAAGAAACGAAAGATCAAGGAGTAGATGGTATCATCAGAAACAAGACAGTGGTGAAAAGGACTAGCTTACATTTAATACATTATTGCTTGACAGTTTTTAGATTCCCTGAATAGATAGGTACAGCCTAGTTAAATCGTGTCTTATCTTTCCAAGTGATATATTGAGAGTTCAGCTGTCAAATTTTACATTTTTATGGTGTTGATACATACCTACATGCCCACGTGTACACGTGGAAGCATTTGACGCATATTACCACAAAAATAAAGTAAATTGTACTGAGCAACTTTTTAGAAAGAATTCTGGTCTAATTAGAGGCATGAAAAGCAAAGAAAGGTCTAATTAGAGTTTTTTTTTTTTTTAGAAAGACACACTGTCACTTTTGGTTTTACTTTATGGAGTTGTGTAATTTAATGACATAGTACAATACACAGTGCTATACCTAGCAATTTGTTTGCACTGGGCTGTGAAAGATGCAAATGTATTTTAGATTACTGTGTACACACTGATGCATGTGTAGAGATACATAAGAGGACAGACGTATAAACAGTTTGGAAAGACAAACGGAGAGAAACAATTCATTTTGGGGAGATAATGAAATTCTTGTTAAAACTGAAACAGTGAATGGAGTCAAGCTGAAAATCTCCTTTCGTTTAATACTGTTTGGTGTGGGTCGTCAATGAGCATGGGCTTTGTTATGGTTGTACTTGGAACACTGACTTCTGGGTTATAGAAATCTTGCTTCTGTGCCGCAGTTTCTCTTGCAGTACAGAGTAGTGGCAGGGGTGGGAAAAGGAGGTGTTTAATTCTTGTGCAAAACGAGTGGCCTAGGATGCTTCACTTGGTTTAGTCAAATTGTAAATGTTAGTGAGTTGGCAAGGGAGATGAATGAAATCTGTGCTCACAGAGTAGTAAAAGCAAAAAGCTGAATGTCAGCTTGCTTTGAAAATGTGGCTTTGGACTATGTGGTACTGCTAAATATGCATTTCTTCCTTTTTGAACCATATTTTTATAGAGAAGATTCAATCCAAATCTGTTACAATATTAAACTGAAATAGAAGCTAATTATATCACTTTCAAGCTGTTGAAGTTGATTAGTACAGACTAATTAATGCATACAGTAAATGTATGAAGTACTTTAAATAAGTGATTAACAAAGTTGCATTTTTTTACATTCTGTGTTTGTTCAGAAAAGCAGAATGAAACTTCATCCTTTCAAAAATCTGGAATTTTCTAGCTGTAGTAAACATTAAAAATAACATGATGATGATTCCAGTCTTGTTATATTCTTACTGATTTGTTGCAAGTAGGTTATGAAATCTTCTAAAAGTAGTATATAATAAGAGTAGAGTGTTTCCAAGGACTGTATAATTACTGAATTTAAAGAGAGTGTATTTCTTGGAGTTAAAAAATGATTTAATTTTATTGCTTTACAACGACAAGTAACTCTCTTATTCCCCAGCATTGACGATAAGTAAAGAATATAAGAAGTTTGTTTAATGCTCATATTTTTCTGTTGAACTTTTGTGAAGCATGGTAAGACTCAAATAAATTAATGCTGTATGAATTGGATATTATTCTATTGTATGTGTTTCTGTTTCATGTGGAAAATAAAAATACCTACATCTTCTTTTAACTGAAATTATGGTAAGTGGTGTAATCAGGTAAAATATTGTCAATATGCATGATTTTACATAGTGAGTAAAACATTCTTGAACTATATATTATAATGTTTAAGCTAGAGATAAACTAAAATGTTTTCTCAAAAATAACGAAATCACTAGTTTTTCTGCAGACTATACCTTTCTTCATTCTTTAATCTTACTGGCTTCTGTATTTTTCAGTATTTAGCTTATATGAAACTATGGCTTGTTTAGTAATTATGTCTTTAAACACTTTATTTTTTTCCTTGTATGAATTTTAGGTATGCCATTCCTCCCGAACATGGGAGACGTCTTGAACGACTAGCTCAAGGTAATATTTTCAGTATTTCAGTATTTAAGGTGTTTAAAGGACAAACCTTCAGGAAAGTGAAAAGCCTAGTCCTTGACTTGCCAACTGTGTTTTATTCTTTCTTAATATCATACTGCTTTTATCTGCCTCTAGTATGTTTTCAAACAAGGAACCACTGTTTAGTACTCTGGGGAGTTTTTAAGAAACAAAATAATTTTTTTCTTAGTATTTAATTTTGTACTGGCCCATTTAGTTTGGTTAGGCCGATGAAAAAGAAGCTAGTTTGTTCTTTTTGTTCATTAGATTATTACTGATGGTATCATTGTCTCCTCGATCCCTTTTTTCCCTTGTCATAGCTCCGTGTCCCCAGTAACTTTTGAATCTTTTAGCTGATCTTAGCCAAATTTGACAAAAAGATAGAACTGTCAAAGATAGTTGAGTCTCGAAGTTTTATGAAAGTTGATGGCTGGGTAGAGCCCAGATGGAGACATAGTTAATACCTTCAGGGAAGAGGGAGCAGACAAAACCTTCCAACTCTAAATCCTGTTTTCATAGCAGACTATCTGGCCAGTGAACAAGCAAATAAATCCAGCCTAGCCAAAGTGTAAGCTGGCTTTTGCCCTCCAGAGGTGAGAGGGGCCACCTTTGTGAAGGAGCAGAGGATATTGCTGTAGGGAAGAAATTTAAGGGCCAAGTATTACTTATCTGTAGGAAAATAACTTCTCTTCTCACATAGTAACTTGGTTTATTTTAAGCCATACTGCAGCCCCCTTTTTCATTCCAGATTAAGAGTGCTGATTATGAATATAAGAGCAATTAGACATGTTTCTTGGTGTGGCAGCACACTTTTGTAACTTGCTATTAATCATATTATATGAGAAATCCTATTGAAAGCTGGTAACTAGGTATCATACATGAGGACTAAATTCTGAAAATATTTGTACATTTTCTTTTCGGACCCATTTCGTGTGCATATATGTGCATGATCATTATTCTGAGCTCTTTTTAAACTGTGAACAGTAATTTGGCGTGTATCACTGAGATATGAAGGCCTGTGAGCTTGTACTCTTAAAGAAACCTTCTCAGGTGGGCAGATGTCAACTTGGATAATTATATTCCATAGTCCTAAATTTACCCATCATTCCAGTTGAAAAAGTTATCACTCATTTTCTCCTTTCAAGATTTTTTTACAACTTGGAAAGTACAGAAAGCTTTATATGTACACCTTAAAGGTTGCAGGATTCACTAGTGAACAAATCGGTATTAGTTGTAGGCAGTGCAGGTGACACTGAGTTGGGCTATGGTTGTTCAATAGTTATTTTTAAGAGTTACAGGAAAAGAGTAGAGAATAAAAGGAATGGAGAAATGGAAAAGGTCCAGAGAGGGGCAGCAGGGATGACCAGTACTGTGGCTTTTCTGTACAAAGAACTGTTCAGAAAGCTAGAACTTTTCAATGTGGAGAAGAGTCAAAGAAAAGGGGTATGATAAAGGTCTGTGATGACTGGCATGAAAGCAGTGACTAAAGAATGATTGGTCACTGGATTTTCCAGTACAATTGCAGACTCTGAATGAAGTGTCTCAGCCGTTTCAAAAAAAAACAGAAGGACATGGTTCTTCACACAGTCTGAACTCATTGTCAATAGTAAATCTAAAAGTTTACATGGATTCAAGGGGAGACTGGATAAAACTGGGAGAGAAATGTGTTAAAGGGGACATAGAAACCACATCTGGCTTTGGAAGTTTTTGAACCTTGACTAGTTAGTCTTGGATGAGTACTCAGAGGAAGTGAAGGTTTCATGCTGTACTTAAACTCTTCTCTCTACATCTGCTTTTGACCTTTGCTGTAAACAGGATTCTTGGGTAGATAGACCTTGCCGTTAATATAGTGTGGCTACTCTGATGTTTATTACAGGATTTCACATTAGTTTCTTACAGCTGTGAAGAATTTTAAAAGTATTTGGACTTAAATGTTCCAAAAGGAGTGCATGTCCAAACTTCTTTTTTTGAGAGAGAGAAAGAAGAGAAGGGGCAATTTCAGCAACACTCATTCATCCATTTCTAAAAATTAAGTGGAATTCAGGGATTGCATTGTTTGGTGCATGTTGAAAATAATGCAGTAAGAAGAATGAGACATAAAGCAAGGGGTAGAAGTGGAAATCCCTAAAACCACTGTTTATCAGGGGCTGATAGGTTGTACTGGGGGATCAGGGACCTAAAGTCAGAACACCATGGTTGGATAAGAGGCTAGAAGGGACTTCAGTGTCATCTAGAGTAACAGTTCTCAGGACTAGAGCTGGCTGGAGGAAGATAGGGAGAGAGGGATCAGGCTTGAGTGACACAGATACGCAGACATGCTTGCTTCCAGAGCTTGGAACAGGAACCCAATTCCTTGATCCTTGCTGATTGCTATATTTAAAGAACCTGTGGAAGCATGTCACTTACTCCTTTCCAGTGCACTTCTGCATTCAAGTAAGTTTTCTACCATAGCTATTGTTTATAAGTTAGTTCAAGTTATGAAGACCAGTGTGGTGAATAGAAATCTACTTTCTGTGATGAATTATGTGTATGATAAAAGCTTAATTATTCTATTTCAGAACTGTCTTTTGAACAGTGAATGCCAAATAAAACATAGAATCAGATATTGAACAGTGAAGATAAAATTTCAAGTAGTTCTTTATTCTGTTGTGTCCACTGAATGAAACTGGGTTTCTGCAGGAAAGCTTGCACGCTCAAAGATTTTGTCTAAGGCCTTTATAAGGTAGATAGGTTAGTTAGCTAACTGTAATATATAGCTACATGTCTATATCTAACTATAGCTCAGAATAGATTCCAGAAGATGATTCTGTAGTTCTTAAGCATAGACAATGGACTTTATGCTCACTTTGACATATACTTTCATATTTTTTAAAATAGTTACCATTTCTGATGATTTTCTTGCTCACGGACTTTAAGGCATATGTGATCTTCCATGCTGCAGTTGCTGCCTGCTAAAATACATTCAGAGTTTTGCAGTAAGGTATTCTAAAATGATGAAAATGTAAAGCAACCTAATGACTACAATTGAGTTAATAATAAAATTTAATAAAAGTGTGGCAGAAATGAGACCTTTAGACATAATTACATGTTTATTAAAAATATTTTTAATCATACTTTCACAGGACTGCAACATCTGAAGAGAAAAAAGCAGGTTATTCAAGGTTAGCTGTGCTGACCAGATACCTCTTGAATTAATTGAATGCTCCTAAATAATTAAAATAAAATAATGCAGCAAATGTGGCAGGTTGTCCAGGTCAAGGCAGCAGTTGATACATAAAATGAAAGGAAGGTTGGGATATTTTCCATTATCTTGTCTGTACATCGCAATTATCACACATGCCTTTTGTGCATGAGTGCTTTCATCTTTGCTTTCCATTGAAATTTTGATTGACTGTGGCACCTACAAATATTTTATCTGAAAGACATTAGACTTGCTTCTAATAAAGGCAACAGTTTGATTTTTGCCCTTCAGCTGTTTTCTCATTTATGTGGTTTTTTCAATTTTATGTAGACATAAATGTAATAAAAATCTCAAGTGAGCTGTTACTGCAGTTTTTATACTCGTTATGTTAATCTGTAATACCATAGTATTTTAAAGGATTTTTTTGTTTTCACAAAATAGGTTAGAAGATAAAGCAAAAGTAGAAGCAGGGAGGCAAAACAGATATGACAGTTTGAAGGATTTTCAGGTTCTTTTAATAGATCCTTTAACTGCAGTAACTGTTTTAGAAAAGCGATGACATCTGTCTGTGGTGTTCAATTATGTTAAAGTAGAAACTAAGGTAAAGTTTAATATATTTTAAATAGTGCCTTAAAAAGCTTTGTATGGTTTATAGTATTAATTAATTTCATGCAGAAGTTATTACGAATGAATATGAATGAATATATATGAAAATAAGTATAAATAGTCGTTGAAATGAAACTTAACGCAGCAGTTGGATAACTTGTAAGTGCCTCCAATCTGAAAACTGCAGCATCTGAAGAACAGAATTTTTTCCCAATTGATAGCTATTTGAGTTAAGTTAGGAAATTTGCATCTAAGATATAAGAAACTTTGGGCTGTAACATATTCCTCTGGGCATGATGACACTCATATTTCACAGTAGTTGCTATCTTTTGTGGCTTTAGTATTCTGTGCTTTATATAGCATACAAATTGCCACTGTTTCTTTGTGAGGACTGTTGCCATGCAAACTCATTCTTCTAATTTTTCTTTTATCTGAAATATGGAAATTCAAACCACATTAATTCAAATCACTGCAAATTCATTCAAATACATTATATCGAGTTTTTATTTGTACCTATCAAAGTAAAATGTAAAAATAAAATGACTAAAATATCTGTCCTTCCTTCATATCTGCCTGTGTTGCGAGAGTACTGATCAATGAATTAGGATTAATATTTTGTATGTTTTGAAGTCCCTTAAGTGAAGTTGGATGATCTACATAAGTTAAAATTACATCAAATTTGACTTTCCTTCCTTTAGTTAATTATGTTAATTGAGAATAATTTTAATTACATATAATTACATTAAAGTTATTTACAATTTGTAATGTTCTCTTCTGGATATTTTAAATTTTGTATTTTCATTTTAAATTAATATTGAGAAACAAGTTAGAAATACAGCACCTTTAATGTAAAATTTCAGGTGAAGTGTGAACTGAGTGTGCAGTGTGCCAGTGTAGGATAGTCAGCATTGCCTTATTAATTCACTGGTCAGAATCCGAACTGTAAGTTCTCTCAGAAGATGATTTTCATGCATGTTTGTAAAATAATACTGTTGGCCAAAATATGATATCCTTTTGGGAATAAAAGTGTTCAGTTTGTCCGTGTATGATCATAGCTGAACAATTTAATTGAAATCAGTATGAATGCATTCCTAGTAGTGTAGATAAGTGTTCCAATTATCTCAAATGCTAACCAACCAGATAATGAAACCCAGTCTACTTATATTTGCAGGAGTCATCATTGTGACATGAAGAGTCAGTCATCTGATAGTTGTGGGTGACATTCAGGAATGCTACTGTCAGGTTGAAAAAAATGAGCCTTCTGGGTAGCAATGTTCATCGTCCCTGAATGATTTATCTAATGGTTGGCCTGAACTTACTTATTTTAAAATTATCTCAGATCCTGTTCAGTTACCCTTAAAGACTGTTAATGCAGCACTCTCCTGTGTGTGTGTGTGAATCTTGTCCTCCTCAGATATAGCTAGCAATCTGCTTGGTGCCCTTCACCCCCAGTTTCCCCTGAAAACAAGAAGATTTTGGGTCGAATCTGGAATATGGGTCAGAAAACCAATAATTATGTTGGCACATCATAGTCTAACCAGGTGGAATAGCTTTGACAAAAGGTGCATCTTTGGCCTAGTGGTGCTAAGACTGTCATTCAAAAATGTCATTTTGTTAGTAAAACCAACATTGAATATCTTGTGTAAGATTATCTCATTTTGGTCTGTGTCATCTGTCAGAGTATGCGGCTAGAGTCTTCTGAGAGCATGTTTTTGACTGTTAGCACAGTCTGCAATTGTTATTTGTGCTGTAACTAGATATGGCTGTTACAAAGCCTCAGTGGGACCTTCAGTTCCTGGATGAATATACTCTACCTGCAGTTTATTTGCTCATAACCAAACATTTGGCTGCCAAAATTTTGGATCATATTCTTATGTCAGAGATGGTTCTAATTCTGCTTCAGGTGTTGAGAATATCAGAAAATCAGCAATTGGGGAAGTTTTGAACCAGTATATTTCTCATGAACATAAGTCAATGCGCAGACTGATTCTGTTTGATTCTGATCTTTCCAGACTTGCTCTTTCCCTCCTGTGAAATAGTTATTTTGAGTTGGCCTGTTGGGTTGTGTGTAGTCATTTCCAAGAGGATGTGGAAGGTCCAGTTGGCTAAATATGAGTACCTAGAAGAAATGTAGAAGGTCTGCCACATCTCAAGAGACCATTTGTGAAATTGGCTTTACATGGGAATTACCACAAAATTCCTGCTTTTGTAGAGATGATTTAAAGTTAATGGATGTTTAATTTCACATAATTAATAAAAACATTTAAAAGAATCTACTACAGAACTTGAATGCTGTGAACATTCTGGATACATGGCAGGTATTTTTCTTTTTGATGTGAGATTTTACTAATGAACTAGTGTTAACAGGTAATCCTGTAAATAATTTCAGCATCGGTTTTGAGGAGGTTCTAGTCTTGAACTATGTTGCTGGCCTGTCTTGAATTGACCTGGAATGGCTCAAAGGTAATAGGAAACTGATGAAGGGGAATAGAAGAAAATTATATTGTACTTTGTTTATTTAAATTTCAGGGTTCCTAAAAGTTCCTTCCTTACTGTCTGTACATTTAATATGTTTGTAAGGCTCTTGTTATACTTGTAATGTGAAGTACTCTATTCAGTATGCCAGCAGATATACCTTTATATCTGCTAACCTATTCTTGCTTAAGGTTTTTCTTTGCTCAGAGAAAAGCTTGTGCAGTATTGCCAGTGATCTTAGAGTTAGCCCAGGCAGAACAGAAGTCCTTATAAACGGAGACTCTTACAGTGATACTACCTTCTTTCATCCTGTGTTCATTGAAGAGAATTGTTTTTGAGAAATGCTGTGAATGAGACTGAAAATTTGAATGTGTCTAAGTGTAGACTTTGACAGTCAAAAAATATTGTAGTGGCACAGAATGTGCAACTGCACATATTGATGCAAGATTGAAGCTGTATCTGTGAAGGACAACATAATATCTGCAAGAGAAGGATATAACTCAAGTGTGCAGACACAGTAAAGATATGACAGAAAGTCCTTATTTTAGTTAAATGTCCTGTGGCTAAATTTGTGTCAGCTAAGCAATATTTTTATAGCATTTTTCTAGTCACGTTTGTTTATTTTTCTTGAGTGACTTCTTCCTACTGCTTTTATACATTTACCATATTTTTGCAGCTAAATGGTTAGAATTCAGTTTGGAGAGTGGTTAGGTATCATCCTTGTATATATATATTCCCTGTGGACAAACACTTGCAGGAAGTCTGTCAATCTGGATCTTCCTCAAAGATCTTTTATGTTCTTCAGGCATAAAATGTCATTTTATACATCAGTAACTCAAAATATTTTCTTTTAAATTTTTTAACCACAAAGAACTGGTGTTGCACCTTCACTGGTCTCTTCCACTTCACTATCACTGCAAGTTACTATGCAGGACAGTAAGGATTTTTTTTCTGTTTGTTTGTTTTCTTTTTTATACACAGTGTTTGCTTCACTTTAATTTTGTCCTCAGGCAGTTCTTTTACTTGAGAGAGAAACTTTATATATGTTCTCCTTGTATTTGGAAAAAAAGACGTTGTTCTTAAATGGCTTTATATTGGAATTTTCTTACCTATGAATTGTTAGGTAGATTTATAATACAACTGAAAATAATTTGAGGGAATCCATTGAGAGTATTTTTTGAAGCACAAGCTTTCTTAAAATTTCTTTACTAAATAGGAATCAAAATCCTATTTAGGAAACTACAAAGTGGCCTTACTTTAAAGAAGTTAACCTTAAATATTGTGTTGCGCGGTTAGTACTTCTGGAAATCAAATGGAATACTTAAGTTTCTAAATATTATTACGACGCTCAACTTTATGCTTAACTTTCATGAACAGGAGTTCATGAAAATACTCTCCTTCATTTTATAAAAGATATATTCTGCCTTGTACATAATGTGTTTTTGTTCAGATGATAGAATGAATAATTTTTGTGGACTGAATTGTATGTGGTTTATTGTAAATATAAATTTCAAACTAAATGAAATATTTAATACAATGCACATTATCTTCCTTCAATGGTTTTCCAATTTAAATTAATTTATGACCAGTCAGTGCATTAGTTTGGGGCCAGATTACAAATCTATGTATAGAGTGACTCAGACCTTGCTTTCTTCATTGATTATAATATAAATTCTAATTCATTTAATGCAGCACAAATCTGTAGATTTTTAAAGTTTAAGCTACTTATTTGTATTGTTTGCACAGAACATTTGTATTGTGAAATGTAGATTTTGTAATCATTCTAAAAATCTTTTCTAAGAACACTCTATTCTAATCTTGTCAGAATGCAATATATCAACCTCTTTTACTCCACTCTTTTTAGTAGTCATGCTAACTCTCATTTCTCTAGTTACAAATCTTAATTTCATCCTTGTTTTACACTTACACACACACACACACACACACACACACACACACACACACACACACACACACACACACACACACACACACACACACACACACACACACACACACACGCAAAAATGCATGTGTTTTAAGAGAGGGCAGTGGTGAAATTCTGTATACCTAACAGTGTGATCTTAAAGACTAAGACAAGGAACCAGGACTTCCTGGTTCAGCTTTTTGTTGTGCTTACTTTTTTCCTATGAAGCTATTACAGATAGCGAACTTCTTTCTGCCTCAATTATGCTTTCTGAAAATTAGGATATATTTTTAAAACAATTACTTTATTATACTACTTTTGGCAGTAACCTGCCAATCTTTGCAAAGTGTTCAGAAATCTCTGGAAAATAAATGACATATACAGTGCAGTGAACTGTTAAGAGCAGTAAGTCTTGGTAACATTGCAAAATATACTCTATATAAAGAAGTGCAATAAATAAATAAAATGAGGTTGAACTGGAGAAAAATGGTTTATTTTCAAATGTTGTATCCTTGATACATTAAAACTACATATTTTCCACGACTGTTAAGTATATGGATTTCAGTTATTCCTAGTACATCTCCTGGTGGTTTTTGGTAGTGATAAATACTAATCCCCCTCCCCCCAGGTGAAGATAAATAATAATTAGTCTTTATAATAAATATAATAAAAACTTTCTCATTGTTGCTGTTTATTGAGTTAACTGGTCCTTTTTACTATCGGCATGCTTCTGTTGGTCTGTTACTAGTGTAACTTTGTAAGGCTCTTGTGTATTTGTTATGTTACCTTTTAACATAACAGGTATTCCTCTGTGCTCCAGCAAGAGACTTGTATTCATCTGAGAGGGGGGAATATACCTGTATTTGAGTAGGAGAGGGATTGGGAGCACATATTCAGGGAAATGTAGGTGGCTAGATGGCTCTCACCATACTCCTTCAGTGTTTCAATCTTCTGGGCTTTTCTGGAGCATCTTGCCGTCATTAACTACTATGCCCTTCTTTTCCTTTGTTTTATCATTTGCAGAAATTGTGCTTTCAGCTTTTGAGAGTCTTGCTATAGGAAGTCTGGAAGGGCTGAATTAACTGCGTTCTGGAAGCCTTTCCCCTCTTTGTCCTTCTTGTCTTTCCCTGTTTTCCTTATTGTTGCATAATATTTTCTTTCTGTGATATAGTTAGGTCGAAGAACCTGGTGCTTTCATTTTGGAGAGGGCAGGACTGGTTTGCTGATGTGAACTGTGGCTGCTGTGGTCCTGGAGTCCCAGTTAGAGGGCCAGATACTGGAGTACAGTGACACCTGCTTATTTTTCCATGTTGGTGTTATTCCTGTTTGAGAAAGGGAATCCTGAAGTTTGTGCAGAATCAAGTCCCGCGTAGTTGTGTTTTTCCCACATGGAAGAGGATAATGAGTGTTGGAAATAAGAGGTGGAGTCTCCTTATGCTATCTTTTATTAGTGATGCCATGAGGGAAGCTCACTAGAGCAACACATGGCCCAATTAACAGCTGGTATGAGTAGCCCTCACTCATTGATTTCTGTATGCTGATCAACTGCATTGTATCATTATGAAATGAACTAATCAGGGTTAGTGGATTGCTACATAAATAATGATGAAGGCTGAAACCTGAATAGCAATCTTTGTTCATACAAATCAGAACAAGATGCAAAGAAGTGAAAAATACTTGCTTAGAAACGCACCAGGTGTTTCTATGAAATCTGGGGAATAGAGAGAAATAAGATTGCTATACTTTCTGTCCTTTTCCAGGTAGATGGATATGTTTGTGTGCTATGCAGGTGGCCTGGAGGTGCTAAGTAAATCAGATTCTTTTGGGATGCTTCTAAATTTAAATATTAATGTTGATTTTTCATATGTGCAGGAGATATGTCCAGGCATTGCAGGATGATCATTAAACTTGGAAATACATAGAACAAAACATTTTTGGAAAGGAAAGAAAGGATGCTCAAAATTACATGTCCAAATTTTAAATTATGTTACATTTTTTTTAAATTAGAGGAAAAAAGAGCTGAAAACACGTAGGAGCTGTGTTTGTTTTTTATACATATCTTTCACTAACTAGCAATGACTGGATGTTCAACAGTATTATTTATTGTAAAATGGTAAAATTTCCTATTTGCTTTAGTTAAAAGAAACACAATTTTGCTTATTTTACCTTCTTAGGGTTCTTCCCAAGCAGCTCTCAAGGATGTGATGCTTTTCTTCGCCACAAGATGACCTTGATTTCTCCCTCAATATTGAAAAAGTATGGAATTCCTTTTGACAAGGTACATTAGTGTTTGTTTTTAAACAGTGCATTCATGCATTGAATTAGATTGCGTGTACTATAAAGATTGTTTATAATAAAGATGAAGCAAAATTATTATTTTTTATTTAGGTGCTGTCTTCCTGACAAGGTTAAAACAAGTGCTTATAGTATTATGGCTTTTAAGTGGTTTAGTCTGGAATTTTCTAGTAGAAGATACTTGGAGGTGTCATAATTTGAACCCTGAAAGTTTCTGTGCTTTTAAGACATCAGCAATGTATTTTTATTTCTATTTTATTTCCATGCAAGCTTGTATGGGATTCTGTGTTGATTTAAACCCTTTCTATTATTAAATTTTTATATTTGATATTTTGAAATGAATGTTCATTTGTCCCTGTTTGCATATTGCTGTTCTGATGAAGTTCAGTGTGACTTTATTGATAGTATTATCTAAAAAGTTTGAGAATATTTACAGAGTAGAATAAAACTGAAAGAAATATTATTTAATGTAAAATATATTTTTAAGGCTGTAACTTATTACAAAACTGGTGAATTTTTTTTAATGCTGCTAGGTAGCGGCAGGTTCAGAATGGGTGGTTAATGTGAACTTTATGTGTAAACAGAAAGTGGGAAGAACAATTTTGTCTCTCTTTGTGGATGAATGTAATACATATCTGCTTTCAAAAGCTTCTAAGTGTACTTTAACGTCTGTTTTGAGAAGACTTTTAAGTCTCCTTCCCTGAAAGATTTTCTGCCTTATTCTTCTCCACTTAGAATGTTTTCACTTGTGAATAACTTTGGACTTCATGTAGATGCTAGCTAGTAAAAGCACTTTTGCTGTATCACTTTTTTTAAGCATCCGCGTTCTGTATCTTGAACAGATTTGTAAATTCTAAATTTCTAAATTCAACAGCTTTGCGAGCTTACACAGAAGTGTAGAGCTTCATTCAGAAAGTTCCCTGCCTGAACATCTGTTTGTTATACTGAGTTTTTAAAAGCCTTCTCATCACTATTCAATTACGATTCTTGTTTTCCCGCTGTCTGGACTGTTTTAAGGTGTTCAGAAGAACCAGGCAATATGTACTTGTTCTAACTCTGTTCCCCTTGCAAAATAATCCTATAAACCATTCTTGCCACACTCCTTGTTTATTGTTGTAGTTTCTGTTTTCATATGAGGTATTTTATTTATAGGTACCATGAGGATCTTTGTATATAAGCTCAGCTTCTCACTTTCCCTGCCTAGAATATAGACTAAGGTGGTGCTCTTCACCTGTTTTAGTTGAGATTTATGTAATAGCACGAAACGTAGCCCATAGAAATAATATTTTAAGGCAATATTTTCCCATGTATAATGCTATCAGCAATAAAAACTGTAATCTTAAAATTTACAGGATGGTCTTATGATATGTTGTACTTTATAACCTAAGTACTCTCACCTGAAGTGTATACATTATTGAAGAAGTAAATACAATTGGAGATAGATTGTGTCTTTAAAGGGATTTACCATAGCAATTTATCAACAATGTAAGAGGTTCTCAAAACTCTTAAAAATAGTATTGCATAGCATATTGAAAAGCATGCAAGAACCTACACACCAATAATCAATGCCTACAACAACAGTAATTATCAATAGTGTTATTGTTGGTTAAAAAAAAAAAAAGCGCCAAGTAGTAGAGCCAGTTATGTTTTATGCTTTCAGTGAAACTAAGTGGATGCAAATTTATAAAGGTTACTTGATTGGAAGAAGCTTGTGAGAAGTACATCTTTATAATAAAAGCAAAGAAGCCAGGAGTAAGGTAGACTTCTGTGGAATGGAGCCATTGATTTGTTGTATGTCTCTTGGAAGGTTGCTTAAATCTTCGTGCTTAAATCAAGCTAAGTGTAAAATGTAGGCAGCTGGAATGAGACTGCCTGCCTTGGAAAGAAAGCTTTTACTCACATAAAAAGTAGTTTGTTTTCTGAATGATATATTATCATATGGAAATGCAGTTGAGGAGTTCAGTTTTTGTAATATATAAGTAACTACTCTCTTCATAGCCTTGTACTTCATCATGAAGTGTCATATAACATCTTCCAAATTGGATTTATAGTTTTGGATTTACTGAATGTTAATCTGAACAGTTTCATTGGTTGAAGTATAAACAGCAGCATCTCGCTGAATGCTGACATATTTGTTTTCACTACCACCCCTCTGAGCTGATGGCTTTATTTCAGTGTCTTGGATTTTCCTGTATTCTAATTTTGAAAAGGAGTGCTAGGAATAGTTAAGTTTAGTTCTGTCACCTAGTGTTAGGGGGAGGAGGCAGACTGTACCCAAGTGTAATTGTAATTAATGGCATTTAGCGAGAAAGTGAATAGAGAGAACCAGGCTGTGATCTCTCATGTCTTGAAGTGATAGAGGTGGAAACGTGCTGAATGCTGATAAGACAGCCTACGCCTGCCAGGTGACAGCTGAACTGCTGCTTGCTGCAATAGAACACCTGCTATACTGTCATCGGTGGGAGGGTGTATTGAGATAAATTTGGGAATTGCTGGCATTGAGAATAATCTTTCTTATACATTCCCACAGAAATTGTTTGAGAACTACAGTAACAGTTATAATACATGTACCTGTATGAGTTTGTGTGTATACCACATACGACCCACACAAAATCAAGTTTGTATGAAGTGCAAATGTAAATTTTTCTAATTCTGTATTTTGTTCTTCTTTTATTCTGCTAATGATATTTTTCTTTTTTCTCTCTCTCCATCCTTCCTTAATAATATCCAAAATTTACCTAAATATGTGAATCACTAACCCTGTATATTTCTACTTGCATTAAGCACAATTCATATGACTTTAAGGTGAGAATTTTGAGGGAGAGGAAAGGGGGGGTTCAAAAGTGGGAATGTGTAAAACTACTATGGCAGTAAGAAGATGAGGTTTAAGGCGTGAAAATTTAGTAAGAAAAATGTATGGAATTGCGAGATTTAATTTGGTTGTTTAAATTTTCATTTTTACTCTTTAAAATCATAAATATATTTCCATAAAAGTGTGTTCTTTGTCCTTCCAATTTCTTTCTTACTGGATTGCTTATGCAAAGCATTGTCATACAATTAAAAGAAAAATCTGTCTCATCTCTATGAATTCTCCTTATTTTCCAATAATCAGTAAGTACATTCTTAAAATGTACATTATACTCTCTACTTCAGAATCGTCTTGTTTGTTAACTCCTTCAAACGGCTGAAAAGACAGTGTGGTTGTGTCATTGCTGGTCTTTGACCAGTTTGTCCTTGACGTAGTCTTTGGTGGCATGACTTTAAAACTGTCCCTGAGTGGTGAGAGTATTAGTGGGTGACAAGAAATGCTTGTTGTCCTTTTCATGTGTAGAAGAGAGCACCAGTCTGTGCTAGCACAGTAAGATGAGTCTTTCTCTTTTGAAAGAGAGTATCTTGGCTGATCTTTGGTGTGTTTTACCCCTGTGTTTTTTGTAATGTGCTCTAGAAACTTGTTTTTGTCTAATATCTGATTTTGATAGGTGCTTAGGAATTTAATTCTGTTTAAGCTATACAGAACATAACTATCTGTTGCGGTGGCTTTTTTTTCTTTTTTATGTTTCCTTTTCTGTAATTGTTGAGAGAGTGGCCTGTGACTTCTTTTATTTGAATATGATCTTCACTGTGTTTGTAAACAACAGAGTGTTCCTTTGGAAATATCCTTGCTTATTTTGTAATGCGGTGCCAAGAGCTTAAGTGTAGTCAAGTTTTTCCTCTCTGGGAATCTTCTTCCAGATCCCTCAGTGCTTTCCATATTCAAACTCTGGTCATAGATTGTACTAGAATCCATCTGCTCTCAAATTGTGCTTAAAAAAAAAGAGGGAATCATTGAGGCAGAATAAAATTCATTTTAATGTAATGTAAAAGCAGGATTTTATTTGCTTAAAGTTGGGAAATTCTGCATAGTTTTTACAATGCAAGAATTCCCTGCCCTGTTAGTAGCTGTAAGGCTGAAGAAGTGGTGCAGTGCAGTTACAGTAATTCTTCCTCCTTCCCTATCCTAAATGACTTGAAAATATTGCTTCAGGGCTCCCAATGTATTGTGTTTCACTGTTTTGCTTATAATGTGTTTCCTTTGGCATGAAAACCATGTTTTCTCTAACTGCCGAGGCTCATTAACTTACTTAGGGTTCCTCCTACTTTTTTATGCTTGATCATCAATAATAAGTAACTTTAAAGCCAAATGAATCACTCAGTCACAGGTCTTCAGACTTTTTTTTTTGAAATATGTGAGTACGGGAGAGAGGGATAGGAATAAGATCTCTTCAGCCTCTCCAGGAACAGTTGACTAATTCTGGTGCCCTTCTAGAGAAACATCTTCAGGATGGTGAACAGAATAATTTCTTCAGCAATTAATATGCACCAGTATTTAGGGTTGATAACCATGGGCATTTGGTTCACTCTACCTCTGCTTCCTCTCAATCAAGAAGATTGGTATAGCTTTTGCACAGTCTCCTGGTCCTTTCCAGGTTTTATTAGCAATGAATGCTGCTAGATTTGCTTCATTGAAAGTACTTTCTGAATTTGTAAAGTGATATGTATGGTTATACTGAGAAGCCAAATTTTATTATTCCAAATTATAGTCAATAACATTTTCTCAAATATATTATTTCTGCATGCGTTAAATCTCAACTGCATGCTAGGGGAAAAATCTTTATTTATTTTTATGTAATTGCAAAGGAAAGCATAGTTTTCATTTCTTCAGGAGCAGAACTCCTTCTGCAATGTGGTTCACTTTCTTTTTTTTTTTTTTTTTTTTCATTTTGTTTGTTTTTATGCTGTAGATTACACAAGAGGCAGGGGAATTTATGATCACTTTCCCATATGGATACCATGCAGGATTTAACCATGGCTTTAACTGTGCAGAATCAACAAACTTTGCCACAATTCGTTGGATTGATTATGGAAAAGCAGCAAAATTGGTAAGTCACATTGCAGAACTAATGCCTAAGAAAATCTTACCTAAAAAAAACCAATTAATCTTTAAAGTTATCAGATAGCTTATAGTATATGATGATATAATAACTCTGAACCCCAAGTAGATACTTTTCAGGTTATAAAACCATGACTGTATTTTACTAAAGTTGAGTATTGAAGCTACTTTAGACTGAAATTTCGTTATGCCGCATATGTTTTTGGCTTCTTTTCATATAGAGAACGTCATATACAGAAGCAAGTAAGTACGCAATTTGTTCAGGAAAGGATTGTTTCAGTATTACATGGTTTTTCTCAGAATTATGTCTTATGTAAGCTTTGGTTAATATGCTTCCAAAAGTATTTAATGTGAAGGCATTTTCTGCATTGAAATGATCGCTACTGAGGAAAACATAATGGCTTGTTTAGTATATTATATTAGCTAATAAGATGACGTGGACTAGAGTGCAAAACCGGATGTGCAAGTTTAACAGTGATGTAACTGTAGAAAGCCCTCATTAAACACTTAGGGTTGGAAGACCATGTTCTCAAATACTGGAAAGTATCTGAAATACTAAGAATACTAAGAACTACTACCAAGTTCTCAAATGCTAGAAATTTATGATTCTAGGCACTATCAATTATTGTTGTTAATGAGAATGAGTATTTTTCAAAAGGTAAAAGATGTGGAAAAAAACCACATTATTTACAAATTTTTTTTCCAATTGGTGTGTGAAGATAATGAAGATACCAGTATGCATTGATGTCTGGTTGGTCTTCACTTTTAATGGAAAACTTGCTTTTATAATAGCCAACTGATAAGGCATTGACTGTAAAGTCAATTAAAAACATCTATGTATTTAATAATTCAGACTTTCAGTAGTAACAGTACAGTTAAACAAGTCTGAGAGAAAAATGGGCATGGATGCATTGCTGAGTTTATTGTAGCAGGTAAAACTCTCCTGAATTTTAAAAGCTGTGGATTTGTTACAGCTCTAAAATTGATTCAGTCAGACCTCAGGAATGGCAAGTTTTATCACTGCGTGTAGCGAGGCTTAGCTGGTGATGCCTTCCTCTGCATCACTTTCAGTGTATAGGCTTCATACTTCTCATGTTTTAAAAATCACAGTATACCTTTTTCTATGTAGCTGCCCCAGAAAAGAACTATCATGTTTTTTATGCCTCCAGTATGGTCTCTCGGTTACTGTATTATACCATAAATTTAGAGTCAGGATCAAATTCGAAGGAATTAGAAGATAATTTGTCAAAGCTAAAGAATTTTTTAACTAGGTAGTTGTGTTTTATATGCTTTAAATGTAGTTTTACTTATTTAGAAGTCTAGTATGTGGATATAACTTTCATCACAGGACACTAACTTCTGTGCTATGTGATAATACACATAGAGCAGTATTGTGTACATATATAGTATAAGAACTTAAACTAGGTATGTGGTGTCTGCACTTTAGTTTAAATGTTTGAAAGTTTCAAAGTGGCAGCCAAATCAATAATGATTAGAGCTTCCCTGTATGGAGAAATCTTAGATACCACAGTCATATGTGAACTCCAGTTTCTTTGGAGAGTGGTCTAAGTGCTTAATGTTACTTACTTATTTTTTATTATTTATTACAAAAAGCACACGGGAATTAAAGTATATATATTTTTCTCTTTTTAAATAAAAAGAGCATGCAAGGAAGTGGTAATAGTTGGATTTTTTTAAAAAAACTTTTACTGGCTTTCAAGAAGAGAGACTAACAGAAAGGTCGTGAAATAATTCTACATAATACTTCCTTATATTTGTTTATGCCTTGAAAATATGGTAAGCAAGCTGAACGTCGAGAAAGCATTGTACGTGGCTGTCTGTTCTTCAACTGTGATTGTGTGATGCTTTGAAAGCGTAAACAATTAACCAGAGTTACTGCAAACTGGGTATTCTGTTTCTTGGTTATGGTGTTTCTCTAGGAAAACATAAGAAACACAACTTCAGAAAGTTTCCTGAAGTTATTAATTAAAAAGGAAAGAAACTATGTACCCGGAGGATGCTGATATTCTACTTTGTTTTTGTTTTTTGTCTTTTTGTTTTTTTGCTACTCTGGTAACACCATGATTTCACCAACAAATCAAACAACTTTACATTCCCATTTGTCATTCTTTAGAGTGCTAATGTTGTATTTAACTTACCTTTTCTTCCTATATATAGCATGTACAAGAATTTTAATTGAAAAAAATACTTTGGATCTCCTGGTTGCTCTGCATTGTAGTGGAGAAATTGCTTGTGTCAGCAAAATGCAGTAATATCTAGGTCAGTTCATTGCTGCATTCTCCTAAGAGAATATTGCATGTTGATGGCTAATTATTTGTCTCCCTACGGCAACACATTTATTTTTACAGAACAGTTTCTAATTGCTTACAGCTGGATCTGTTTTAGAAAAAGAAAAAATCATGAAGTACAGTCACTATTCATTCTTCATTAATTTGGGGGGGAAAAAAAAGCAGGCATGTAATCGTACGAAGATTTCCATTAAAGTCGTAGTAAATATTTAGGTTAAGTGATGATACTGCTTTCCTGCATAAAATGAGATCGTATTAAAGGTTCAGTGAAATTGATTGCAAATGTTAAATCAAAGACCATTTAGACCCTTAGTATTGGAAAATTGGGTTAAGCACAGACTATAGATGCAAATTCTGAAAATGATTTTCTGTCCTTGGAAAATGCTGAACTCGTGATCTTGTTTCCCCTGTGTTGTACCCTACCTACTAGCAGTAGTTAAATCATGGGAGCAGCGATGTACCTTCAGCTTGTATTCCAGTGTTTGCGTGAAACTTCCAGACTGTGTATGAAGAGGAAGACTGAAACAATTGGATAAAAGACACATCTCTCAGCAGAGGAAAATCTTGTGTTTTTTTAGCTGAGATTTAATGTTTATTAGCTGCGGGGGTGGGGGAGGAAAACCCTATAATTCGTAGAGCATCTGTGTTAAAATCTCATCTGTGTTAAAATCTCCTTTAGTTTTCACCCTCAGAGATCTTTTTGTTTAGCACACAAAGGTTAAGATGAGGGATTGTCATTTCCAGTTACTGATCTTAAGTATCAGTTTCCAGGCATATTGTGCAGAACAATTTATTAAAATGTGTTTTATTTATCAATATATTTATCCCCTTCCAATCTTCATGAAAAAGTTCTCTGTGTGCTTAACTTGTGGTGTCCTGCATGTCTCAGTATCACTTAGTCTTGCATCTCTACATTTCATCATGCTTTATATGTGTTTAGCTTTCAAATTCTAATATTCGTTGTGCGTCATCGGGTATGAAGGTTTAAATCTGGGATCAGATGAGTCTTAATTTGCAAACTGGGTCATCTTCCCATATATACTGCAACTATAACATTGATTCAGGAATTTGGTGTGGTACTCAGTATGTAGCATGTTCCTAAGACACTGCTGTGAATGGGTGTTGATTCTGACTGTTACTGTTCTTTGAATGGTCTTTTTGATATATGCATTTTAATTTGATAAATGCATTTTAAAGTGATTTTTTTGTTCTTGTAAATGTTATTATTAATGAATGCTAGTGCTTCCCTCATATGAGTTTTACAGCGCCAAACCCCTCATTTACAGGTGCCAAAATCTGGGTTCTCAGATCCTCAGATGATCCTCATCTTCTCTCTAGAAGACATCTTCTGTGGATAGGATCAGTGAATTTTACCCCTTGTAGTTTGACAATAAGAACTGGAAAGAGATTGAAACTTCAAAGAAAATCCTATGCTTTTGTATACAGGCAGTTTTTTTTCCTGTCACTTCTTTTTTCCTTTGCTGCTGTTCATAAGTGGTCATTTGAAAAACTTGGATGCAGATCAATTATTTCCTTTTTACGGGGGATCCCCCTCCAAATGGACTTCCTTGGACTTCATGCAGAGGTCCCTTTCTGGGCCGCATGGTCCACCTAATCTCAATGGATATGGGAGAATGAAGTGCTCAGAGCAGGGGACTGAGTTCAGAAGCAGGGTCTGTATACAAAACATCCAGGAGACTGGTGATGTGACCAGACTCGCTCAAGGCTCTGTTCTTTTTCACTCACTGTGATTATTTTAGTTTCCTCCCTTCCATCCTCCTTCTGTTGCTGTTTAAGTTCCCACATCCTCCGGTCTGTTTTTCCGAATCTTCCTGTCTCAGCCGCTTACTGCTCTCCATCATCCCTTGCCCAATACTCTTACGCTCAAAAGCTTCAGAGAAGGCGCTGGCATTTTCACATGCTGCTCTCATCGCTCGCTGTGTATGTTTTGTTGCACCACTTGATGACTTTCATCCAATGCGAATGTATGCAAATTATATTGCCTTACATCAGGGACAGAGTCACTGTAGGTGATTTTACTAGTAATTATAATGATTCCTTTGTATTATAGCTCTTTTTGAAACTGGGTTTGTTTTCAGACGTTGAAGGATTCTATGCTGGAAATCTTTTCATTACTTAGCTGATGTGTAGAACCTGAAAAGAGAAGCCTGCTAACCTTTTCTGCTCAAGACTCAGTCTGCTTAAGTATTATTGCCTCCTTTCATAAAATTAAGTCAGTAATTACGCATGCATATTCTTCAATTGTAGCTGCTTAGCAACCTGTTTTCTGTGGATAGGTTAGATCAAAGTGCTGGCCTGAAGGTTGTATTTCATTTTTCCCTTTGGTGGGATGAAGTGCAGTTGTTTTGATGTTAGGTTTGATGGATTTGTTTGCCACTGCATTCATTAGCTTCACATCAAAAAACTGACAGGCTGTTAAATGAAACTTTGGCTTAGATTTTCAGCTTGAGTGTTTGGAGACATTTGTGAAGATATTTTGTTTTTGTGCTGCAGCAGCCTCAAGCGCTTATGATTCTTTCAAAGGAAAGAAAAGTTATTTACTATCCTGATTTGTTTGGGTAAAAAAGAATCATTGTTTTGAGGATAGCCATGTCCAGCTCATGCTACAGAAGGCAATATATTTATCTGAGTGCATACACTGAGAGACAATATGTATGATTTAATTTTATTGGAGAAAAAATTACATTAAGTGACCACACAAAACACTTTTCCACCTCTTACAGTCTACAGATATAACAATTTCTTTAATGAAGACTAAGTTTGAATTGGTTTTGTACAAGAAAATTTAAGAGTCATCTGTTTAAAAACAAAAATACAGATTTTACTCAATTGCCCGTTTTTAAAAATGAGGGCAAATGGCTTTAAGGTCTAGGCTTAAAGTATGTGGCTACTCATAGACCAGTGTTTTAATACTGAATGTCAGCAATAGTTACATGTGTGAGCTCATGAATGATTAATTCATCAGCTCATCTTACTAGTTTGAATTATGTAGTCCTGTCAAGGTAACTTTTTTTTTTTTCTTTAATGCTGCCTCTTGGTACGTCTGGTATCAGTTTGCAACAGCATCAGCATCATTTAAGATGTACACATTAATGTTTTTACTTGCTAGAAAGCATAATTAGACTCCTTATATTGTTGACTTGGTTGCCAGTGAAATCTTACAAGGATTCAGGAATTAGACATCTTTCTGTTTCTGGTCCTGATGTTGGTATGCCACTTCACAGCAAATCCCGTGCAGTCTACAGTTTGACATTTCACTTCATAATCATTGTTTACCTTTAGCTTTTAGTGGTGTTTCATAGTTGTCATGGAATGTTCTTAAAGACAGACTACTGCAGAATATTCACTCATGTTCCCTTTCTTAATCACATTTTTTGGATAGGTACCTATGTTTTTGTGAAATTAGCTTGTTGCTTTGTAAAGCAGCATGAAATTAGTGAAAATGTTGGCACCTCATAATCACGCATGCATAATATAAAGCTATGGCGTAGTTCAGTGCAGAGCTTCAGAGGAAGCACCTGAATACAGCCAAGTAGCAGTACTTATATCTTTTGAAATGAGGGTTACACTTAAAGTTAAAAATATACGTGATTGCCATCTAAGGCATTGTTAGAGTACCTAGGGGAAATGTAATGATGCATTCCCATTTACTTCTCCCCTTAAGCAAGCAGCACTTGGGATAGCTGTTTTTTTGGTGGACATCATCAAGGGGTAAAATGAATCAATTTCTTTCTAAGGCATGCAGCTCAAGCATTACTTAGAATTTGTGTGTAATACAGGACTAGCCATATAAAACAGACAGATTTTGCAATGTAATTCTGACATGTGACTGTCTTCCTATAGGAGCATAGCTGAGGCTAGTGGAGATACTGTGTGAATTTAAACAAATGGGAGCACAAACAAGAAGTAAAAAGTATGACCTGTGTGTACTATGTGTGCCTGACCTAACTTTTCTTGTGTGATGCTACAGTATGTGTGGCTAAGGTAAAACGTGTGTTTTTAGGACAGGATTGTCAAGCAAGCTTTATTGTTTTATTAAATTCAAATCAAATAGACCCTACTATCAAAAGTATTAAACATATTATGGTAAATGTGATCAGATATATACTTTTTTATGCAGCTTTGAATAAGAAGTAAGGGGAGGAGATTTCCTTAAAATAAGATTTTAAATATTGCTGTACATTCTGGCAGCTGAAAGCGAGTAGAAATGCTAGAATCCAATTTTTCTGAGATTTTTCTAAGTGATATTGTAGAAGTTCCATTTATTAAAGTAATAAATACACCAAGTTGGAATACTTGGTGGAAGCCCCCAAGTTATTTACAAGTTTTTGTTTTATTGCAGTTCTAACCAAAGAATTAGGTGATTATTTCCTAGAAAAAGTCAATAGTTTGCAATAAACTTGTCTTTTCAGAATATCATTTATATGAAATCTTGAGAAAATCAATGCAGTTTTTCTTTCCTTACTTTTCGGCAGAATGCAGATTGTAATTATCTTTGATTTACTAAAAAAAATGTTGTCACTAGATACCTTTCTATCCATATATTAATGTCACAGCCTGTTAGGAGATCATTTTCATTCCAGGTTTTTAAAGGAAGAAGACTAAAACCAAGAAAATATTTTCATAAACTTACTTGAGCTTCACAAAATAGACCGTCTGGGTTTGAACCAGCTACTGAAACTCAGGTGTCTAATAACATTTAATGTACCTTAGGATATGTTGCCTTCCGCTGTCAAACCGGAGGAGTGCAGGTCTTTTATGAGTCCTTAGTGATATTTACAGCTTGGGCAGATGTCACAGATACCAGAAAGTGGACCAAGTAGCACTGGATGCTCAGGCAACTGAAGTGAGCTATCTGTCATTGTATTCTCTTATTTATACTCAGTAAAGTTGTCAAAAAATTAATGACATTCTTCTACCCAAAGAGGCAGTAGATTATCTATCCCTGCTAGCATATTGTGTATGCTGACACAGGGAGGCTACCTATCCTGATAGGCAAAAGAATTACTTTCTTAAATGTTAGGGTTCAATTTCCTTTAAAAAAAAAAAAAATCCTTGCACACCAAACCCCTCATGCATCCCTAAAGAATAAAAAATGTTATGACTTGCAGCCATATTGACTTTGAATCATCAAGCAGTTCAGATCTTCACTGTTGTAGCAGATATTTCTGGTGCTAGAGGCCAATAATGGGGACTGCTGATAAGCAATGTCCTCGAAGTGGCCTACTAATTAAAGGTGGGGAGAAGAGTGAGAGATGCGCTTCAGTTGCAGAGATTTCATAGTAATTTGCTGCCTCCAGAAGGAAGCAGGTTCTCAAGATATGACAAATCATTCTGCCTCTGTGCTTCCATCCAGTTTCTGTTGGTGTCTGATATTGTCTGGAAGTCAGATGTTTCTGGAATTTTTCCTTTTTCCTTTTTTTCTGTACATTGAGATAAAGCTTCAGATTTAGATTATTAGATTATTTTAGATTATTTATTATTAGTTATTTAGATTATTTTCACCTCAATTAACTTACATAGCCTTCAGTGGGACAGCAGAGGGGAGGTGAAGCACTCCTGCACTTGATACTGGTCTCACTCTATGGTGTCAGTGGTATCGGCTCAGAGAAGTCATTTACACAATGTGAATGATCTGTGATGCTAAGCCAATTCCAATTGAGTTAAATACCTTAAAAGGGGACAGTAAACACTGAGGTTTGGTGAGTTTTTCAAACCACATTAAGAACAATCTAAACGTGTAAGAAAGAGGTCTGAATGTTTTGATACATTAATATGAATTGGAGTGCTGTGGGCATGTATCTGAGATATGTGGAGGAGAAATTTACTTCAGATACTGCAATTTTGTTTTGTTTCTTTTTTTCTTGTTTTCGTTTTTTGTTTTGATTCATGCTTCCAATGAGTCAAGAGAAAGACTGGGTTGCAAAATTTAACATCAAAAAGGAAAGGATTTCATCAAAAAAAACCCTGCAACAAAATACTTTTCTGTATGCTTTTTTCTCTTTGTATGGATGATGATGGAGTGTTGATACACTTGGCTTAATGTATCAGCTCTTAATTTTTAATCAGGATATAAGATTCAATATGGAACAGATTGGACAAAAGTAAGGGGTGGGTCTCAGAATTACTGGATTTATACCATTTTAACCATTATTATGTAATCCTTAGGAAAGAATGTGAAAGAAACATATACCTGATTTCAAATCTGCACAGCATAGAAATTCTTATTACATGGGAGATTACAAAACAAGTTACTTGAGATGGTGGAATTACTAAAATGCTTTTGTC